>NC_042968.1:64642012-65242012 GCF_901001165.1 Salmo trutta
AGGGCCAGCTCCGAGGCTCTGTTCAACGAGCTGGACCCAGAGGAACGCCTGCGTGTCTCCTCCGCCCTCCACCTGCACCCCGACATGAAGACCCACAACGACCGCCCCCTAGTGGTGGAGCCAGGCAATGGGGACAAACCACCACCCCCCAAGGAGGACAGAGACGGAGCAGACCCCCAGCAAGAGGGGGGAGACCCCCACGGCCCACAGCCACGCAAGCACCACCGCCACCGGGAGAGGAATGGGGAGAACGGGGAGAGCAGGCATCACACCCACCACAGCCGCAGTAGGGACCACTACCACCCAGACGGGCCCCGGCCTAAAGAAGGAAAGGTGGAGAGGAGCCATAGTCGAGAGGGGGGCCAGGGCCACAGGCACCATCACCAGGCGGGGTCCCCGGAGGAAGGAGTGAACGGAGGGGGGGAGGAGAGGGAGCACCGCCACCACCACTCCCACAGACAGCCCCGAGAGGGGAACGGGGCCCTGGCTAACGGGGCCAGAGTGGAGAGGAAGGGCCGGGGGCACAAGGAGGGGAACGGAGAGGGGAACGGAGAGAGGAGGAGATACCGCTCCCGCATGGTCAGGGCCCAGTCAACTCTGGATGGAGAGGAGTGCAGAGAGAACGGAAAGAGAGATGGAGACAGGGACCAGGGACACAGGTGAGTGACCAGCGCATTCTCAATGTGCTTTAGTGACCTCTTTTTACTATTGTCATGTCATCACCACAGAGCTTCACTGGACGCTCAAGGGGAGAGCCTGGCCACCAGCCCTGTGCAGCCTCCTGCAGGTCTACAGGCTGGAGAGAAGCAAGAGGATGCAGACAACCAGAAGAACAGCCACAGAGCCAGCCAGGCAGGCCTCAACAGCAACACTGTCCACATCCCTGTCACCATCACCGCCCCGCCCAGAGAGACCACCATCATACCCAGTCAGTATCCCAGTCATTACCCCTGTCTGTACCCCAGTCAGTACCCCAGTCAGTACCCCAGTCTGTACCCCAGTCAGTATCCCAAGCATTACCTATGTCTGTACCTCAGTCAGTACCCCGGTCTGTACCCCAGTCTGTACCCCAGTCAGTATCCCAAGCATTACCTCTGTCTGTACCCCAGTCTGTACCCCAGTCTGTACCCCAGTCTGTACCCCAGTCAGTATCCCAGCCAGTACCCCAGTCTGTACCCCAGTCTGTATCCCAGTCAGTACCCCAGTCTGTATCCCAGTCTGTACCCCAGTCAGTACCCCAGTCTGTACCTCAGTCAGTATCCCAGTCTGTACCCCAGTCAGTATCCCAGCCAGTACCCCAGTCTGTACCCCAGTCTGTACCCCAGTCTGTACCCCAGTCTGTATCCCAGTCAGTACCCCAGTCTGTACCTCAGTCAGTATCCCAGTCTGTACCCCCGTCTGTACCCCAGTCAGTACCGCAGTCTGTACCCCAGTCAGTATCCCAGCCAGTACCCCAGTCTGTACCCCAGTCTGTACCCCAGTCTGTACCCCAGTCTGTACTCCAGTCTGTACCCCGTCTGTACCCCAGTCAGTACCCCAGTCTGTACCCAAGTCTGTACCCCAGTCTGTACCCCAGTCTGTACCCCAGTCAGTACCACAGTCTGGACCCCCGTCTGTACCCCAGTCAGTATCCCAGTCAGTATCCCAGTCAGTATCCCAGTCTGTACCCCAGTCTGTACCCCAGTCTGTACCCCAGTCTGTACCTCAGTCAGTATCCCAGTCTGTACCCCAGTCAGTACTCCAGTCTGTACCCCGTCTGTACCCCAGTCAGTATCCCAGTCTGTACCCCAGTCTGTACCCCAGTCAGTACTCCAGTCTGTACCCCGTCTGTACCCCAGTCAGTATCCCAGTCTGTACCACAGTCTGTACCCCCGTCTGTACCCCAGTCAGTACCCCAGTCAGTACCCCAGTCTGTACCTCAGTCAGTATCCCAGTCTGTACCCCAGTCTGTACCCCAGTCAGTACTCCAGTTTGTACCACAGTCTGTACCCCGTCTGTACCGCAGTCAGTATCCCAGTCTGTATCCCAGTCTGTACCCCAGTCTGTACTCCAGTCTGTACCCCAGTCTGTACCCCAGTCAGTACTCCAGTCTGTACCCCAGTCTGTACCCCAGTCAGTATCCACATCAGTACTCCAGTCAGTACCTCAGTCAGTACCTCAGTCAGTACCCCTGTCTGTACCTCAGCCTGTACCTCAGTCAGTACCTCAGTCTGTACCTCAGTCGGTACCTCAGTCGGTACCTCAGTCAGTACCCCAGTCAGTACCCCAGTCAGTACCCCTGTCTGTACCTCAGCCTGTACCTCAGTCTGTACCTCAGTCAGTACCTCAGTCAGTGCCACACTGTGTTATGCTCCTGTTAGGCATGGGCTGCAGGGGAAACACTTCAGTCAATATCTCTCTTTCTCTTTCTCTCTCTCTCTCTCTGTCTCTCTCTTTCTCCCTCTCTCTCTCTATCTGATAGTGAATAACATAGACTGTGAGAGCCTCCCCCAGAACGAGGAGAAGAAGAACTTAGAGGAGGATGAGGAGGAGCTGAAGAACGGCCCCAAACACATTCTACCCTACAGCTCCATGTTTGTGTTCGGGCAGACCAACCCGTAAGTGAGGCCCTGAGACTTCGAACCTGCTGGCTCTAATTGATCTTGCTCATATATGTGCAATGTAACAGTGCTAGTTCTACCTATAAAGGTAGTAATACTTTTTCTGCATTACTGTATTGAGTCCAACTCAGTGTTCTGTTAGCGTTTTGGGAGGGTATGTTGAGTGAAGTCAGCGAGATGACCTGTGCTTTGCTGTTCAGGGTGCGTCGGCTGTGCCACTACGTAGTGAACCTGCGTTACTTTGAGATGTGTATCCTGTCGGTCATCACCATGAGCAGCATAGCCCTGGCCGCTGAAGACCCTGTGCAGGCCAATGCACCCCGCAATAACGTGAGTCCTGCAAGTGCACACACACACACACACACACACACACACACACACACACACACACACACACACACAGGGCTGCTGGCTTTTTGGGTCCTGAGGAGCAGGAGCAGTCTCTACTAGCGCTAAAGGAATTTGGACTTAGATTGCCTCCTCAATCCCACAACCCCCTCTGGTCCTCATTCCGACTGACTGACTAACTGACTGACTAGCTGATTCATTAGGCCTGATTGAGCTGACAGAAGCTTCTAGAATTTCTGTTAATATCACCTGACAGTTAGACTGTGTGAGAGTGCACAGTATTTCTGTAAAGTATTTTTGAGTTCATTTGGGTCTTCAAAAAGACAGGCTTAACTTATTAGCATTCTAGTGAAGGGCTCAGCTGGAATAAACATGAGCTGAGTGCTGCTAAGGCTATTGCCTGCTTTTTTGATTTTGATTTATTAGGATTCTCATTAGTCATTGCCAATGGCGACAGCTAGTCTTACAAGGGTCTGACACGTAACGAAAAAGACATTACAGACCAAATATTTTACAATTTACATACATTTCAAAACATGAACGTGTCTATCAGTTCCACGTACATGCCAGTACATACACACAACAAGTAGGTCACACGGGGGAGAGGCGTTGTGCCGTGAGGTCTTGCTTTATTTGTTTTCTGAAACCAGGTTTGCTGGTCACTTGCGCATTTGTGTCTTGGGGAAGAGTAAAGAAGAGAGGCTGTGTGACTTCTGACAGAGGGTTCAATCGTTTCTCACCATCATATTTCCTCTTGCAGGTGCTCAAATATCTGGACTACGTCTTCACGGGAGTGTTCACCTTTGAGATGGTGATTAAGGTGAGAGGTCAATGTCATGCTGGGGAACGTGTTGCAAATGGACGTTGGACAGTTTCCTCAGTTTGAATAGCATACACAGAGGTACTCTCTTAGGTTGCAGCTCAAAATAACTGCACTGCAAAGCTGCCTCAAGTTGGAAGGGAGATATCTGGTTCCTTTTTAAGTACTACATCCAATATCAGGGCTCTTTACTGGAGTGGTAACGTTCATCCCTTGGACACTTATACTGTTTCAGAGGGTGAGATTGCCAACGGTTAGTACTATTAGTTTAATGTGGATCATCTTCCCCCATATATTCAGTTATCTTTAACTCTGTGTGTAGATGATAGACCTGGGACTGCTCCTCCATCCTGGTTCTTACTTCCGGGACCTGTGGAACATCCTGGACTTTATCGTGGTCAGTGGAGCTCTGGTGGCCTTCGCCTGCTCGTAAGTACACACTTTGACGTACTGTATGTTCCTCTGGCAGCTGTAGAAGGGCTTAAAGTGGCTACCTGTGATTCCGAAAACAACAACATCGGTCACGTCACTATTTGTTTTGGTAAACAGCTGAGGGACGGGGGCTGGAGAAATGTAACCTCTCTCAAATTCAAAGACGGGAACATGGATGCAAGGACTGTTTTAAAACTGTACAGTGTTTGTTTACAATTGGATTGTTTACAAGCAATCAAGTAAAACAAGTTGATGTTGTGGATTATGGTAGGGTAAGACAGTTGAACAAAGCTCATGAGACATTTATAAGTTATATTCTTCAAAAATGAATGGCTATATATCATTAATTTAAACGTCTAAAATGCATGGATCAACCCTGCTTTGCCCTTTTAAATTAATGACAGTATTATTACTGTTTCAAGGCCTGTTTCAGCCAACAGCACCTCTCCCCTACAGTGTGCCACTCGACAGATTCCCCCTCACAGTCACACACTGGCTCCCCCTGCTGGCGCACTTACACATCAAATCAAATCCAACTTTATTTGTCACATGTGCCAAATACAGCAAGTGTAGACCTTACCTTGAAATGCGTACTTACAAGCCCTTAACCAACAGTGCAGTTCAAGAAGAGTTAAGAAAATATTTACCAAATAAACTAAAGTAAAAAATTATAAAAAGTAACACAATAAAATAACAATAACGAGGCTATATACAGGGGGTACCGGTACTGAGTCAGTGTGCGGGGATACAGGTTAGTCGAGGTAATTTATACATGTAGGTAGGGGTGAAGTGACTATGCATAGATAATAAACAGCGAGTAGCAGCAGTGTACAAAACAAATGGAGGGGGGGTCAATGTAAATAGTCCGGTGGCCATTTGACTAACAAACATGCCTGTCTGAGTTAAACTCTCTCACTCAGGGCCCAAAAGATTCCCCCAAACATTCTCCAAAGCCAACCTCTCTGTACACCTCTCAGGGGCTCCAAACTCCATTGCCTGTGATTATTGTGTCTCTTCTCTTAGCCTATCATAACCCCCTCCTATCTGTGTACTAATACCGCGTGTGTGATTTGAGCAATGAGTGTGAGGTTGATCTGGGGAGGGGGGCGGGTTCCTCATAGTGCTAATGTACAGCTGTTCCTCTCTCCCTCCCTGGGGAACTGAGGCGGAAAGTCATCAGGTGCTTCTATGGCGAGTCACACACACACACACACACACACACACACACACACACACTCAAAGACAATAAAGGAAGGTGAAAAGCAGTCTCTTCAAGCATGCCGACCAGCCATCTGCGTCTCTGGAGTAAAAGGAAATGGTGTTTTCTCTGCCAGCTCATTCAAT
Organism: Salmo trutta; assembly: GCF_901001165.1. Lineage (NCBI taxonomy): Eukaryota > Metazoa > Chordata > Actinopteri > Salmoniformes > Salmonidae > Salmo > Salmo trutta. The sequence goes on from NC_042968.1 coordinate 64,647,557, forward strand.
TGTTTTACACCCAGTGGTGTCACGATGGGGCTAACGTGTAATAACCTCTGAAGTAGCAAATTGTACCACATCGGTTTTGCTGTTGTTTTTCTTCTCTATCCTTCTAGCCTCTTCTCTCTTTTTCCCGGGCAGTAGCCTACTGTGTTTTGATGGGTTCCTCTGTGGTTTTCTGTGTCGCTGACTCTGTCTCTTTTCCCTTTCTTTCAAACTGTCCCTCTGTCTTTCTCTTTTGTGGCTTGGATTGCTTTCAGGAGCTTCATGGGGTAATGCCTTTGTGATTGCCTGCTTTCTTGCGTGTCCCTGTCTTTGGCGTCTTTCTTGCCTGTCTGTCTTGCCTGTCTGACTTGTCTGTCTGTCTTTCACTGCCTGTCCAGCGTATACTGTAGGTATGTAGCGTAGCATGACTGTAGCCAGCAGCCTCACTCTCATTGCTCAGTCCGTTTGCTTAACTAGCCTATATATCTATAGATTCACATTCATTATATTACTGTATATTCTTCGGTTTATTTGCATATGTTCATTGATTTACTCTCCCATTTAAAATTCGCACGGTCTCATCATTGAGAGGATATTTCTGCATGGAACAGTAGGTGCGTTTGAGATGTGTGTGTGTTTGTGTGTGGTCACTGTATGTGTGTGTGAATGGCTGTCTATATGTTCATATATCCAAGTGTGTGTGTGTGTGCGTGCGTGCGTGCCTGTGCATGGTAATTGTTGTCCCATAATGCTGGCTCAGTATGGTATATATGTGTTCCTCTCCTGGTACTGTGGAATGCTGGGTAGCTGATAGGGAGGTTATCTGGATGATATACTTTCTCTCCCTAGCCTCCATCTCTGAGCTGCTCACTTCCCTGGCAGACAGACAGAGAGATAGATGGTCCTCTCAGATGTGTCTTTTGTCGAAAATCATGTCTTCTCTTCCTTGATGCCATCTCACTGGAAAATCTCCTGTCAGAAAAAATTAAATAAAAATCCCAAATGGCACCCTATTCCCTATATAGTGCACTTATTTTGAAAAGGTCCCATATTGCTCTGGTCAAAGGTAGTGCACTATGTATGGTTTAATTTAGGACGTACCCTAAGTCTTCTTGTCAGAAACAGAAGATAGACAACCAAAACCCCCTAAAGCTGTCATTTTCAGATCAGTCTATGCTAGGTTTCTTCTCTTTTTTGCTCTTGACTTGACTCTTGAGTTAAATGCTTCCGTTTGCTTGTCATTATTTGTCTCTTACTGATGTGTTTCAATGTTCAGTATTACATCTTAAGGCTAACTAGCTCCAGCCACTAAATCTCCTCCTCTCTTCAACAGTGTTATTAATACTGTCTTAAAGTGGCTTAAAGTGTTTATTTCTCTTTGTGTTTCTGTATATTTCTGCCTTTTTCTTTGTCTTCATGAAGCAGCCATAATTTCTTCTGTGCTTTCCGTTTGTTCTATGTGGTTTTGTGACGTGTTTGTGTGTGTTCTGTTTATTATTGTTTCTCTTCATCAGATCGCAACAAAGCGTGGCCAGGTGGGGACCAACACTCTCTCTTATTGACCCCTGACCCCAAAGCCCCATCCTCCCAAAACGTTCCCTATCAACCTCCCCCATCACGTTCCAATGCTCTCACTCTCTGTCCTGCACTGGGCAGGATACCCCCCCCCCCCTTACCCTCTCAGTGAACCAAGACTCTTCCCAATAGCTTTCAGAAGACAATCACTAATCATATTAAACCCTGTCTCTTGATGCCATTGTGTGCCATCATGCAAAAGTAAAGAACGGTTAAACAATACCAACGTACCCAAGAATTACAGTAAATCAATCAATATTAACAAACAGTGTCATCAGAAAGTCACATTTCACATACAAACATCCTTACCTCATCAGCATCATCATAAATAGCGAAAGAGTTAGTGAGAAGGGCAGATCAGGGAGGGAGAATTTTGTTTCCTCTTCTTGTTTGGCCTTGGGTGGAAACAACAGAAAGAGCAGAAGGTTGGGAATAATACCCACTGAGAGGCCGATGATTAAGGAAACAGATACCCCCATCCGTAAACAGGAACTGCTGCGCGCTCTCTTTCGGAAAGGGGCAGCTGAGAACGCTGTAGTCACGGTGACCGAGGATAATCAGGGATGATCTGAGCTACTTTGATGTGAACACACACATCCTTTCAGCCCACGGCTCTTCTGAACGCTATTAGGGTACGGTTCACTCGCCATCTAGACGTGTTGAGACCCTGGACTGACGCTGGTGGGGGTTGACTTACCAGATTGCATGCCAGGGTAACCAGGTCTTCAGAGCATGACTGTTGCATGCCAGTGTGTTAGACCTAAAGCTCCCATTGGATAAGAAAAAGTCAACACGCCCAATCTGTGTGGAACCATGCTTCTGTTTTTTTCTCTCTTTACTGAGGTATATTGTGTCCACGGAATACATATAGACTAAGTCATTATTGCCTCGGTCCTCACTTGAGATATGTGCATGTACTGTATAGCTCCAGCTGATCTGCCAATCTTCCCACTGATGTCAGTGTGTGATTTATTCAAAGGTGTGTACTCTAGTTCAGTATGTATCTCAAGTCATGATTCCAAACTGTACAGTGGAATAGATTGCACGGCGAGAGGGCGGAAAGAGGGCGCCAGCAGAGTCATGGACAGGTTACAAATTTCTACAGAGTCCTTCTTTTGAGCCTCTCAGTCCTCTTTGACCACCCCCCCCCATATAGATGGTCAAAGAGGACTTTTCTGATTTCTGCCGGTGTGAGCAGAGAGAGAGGAGGGGGAAAGGGAATTAGGGGGGAGATGGACCCTGGAGAGCTCTCTACAGATGAGCGCCGAGCCCCAGGGCTTATCAACCTGCTGAGGAGATGTGACTGGACTCACACACACCAACAAACACGCTCACACACACGCTCTCACACACGCATACACACACAAGGAAGGCCACACATAGAAGCACGTAAACATAAAGCTCACGTAAATACTTAATAACATCTCTGGTTTTCCCTCCTGAGTTTTTCCTGAATGTGGTTCTTTTCAAGACTCACTGTACAGAATCAATGTACAGAATGTACGTTGAGACTATGGACATTATGTATTGATATTTGTTGCTTAGCCTACTGCATACATTTTTACTAAACGGTACATTTTAAATAGTGTGTAGGACGATTAGTACACAGTATGTAGTTTTAGTAAGTAGTAAAGACAGATTTCGGACACGGCCAATGTGTCGGTAGATTACTGTATTGACTCCACATTCACTGTCATTGACCAGTGTTCTTATGGCTCCCGAGGACAGTACGGTATATTGTCGCTAACAGGTTCTAAATCATTGCTGTTTAACCCGCCACTGTGGCAAGCACAGCTCCAATGGCTAGGACAACACTGGTTCCTGCAAAGAAGCGTGTCCCTGATCAGGACTTGTTTCTTTGTGTCTTTTTCTACAACTGTGTATGTGTGTGTTATTCCACAGAAATACCAGTGGATAGTGGATCGTAGTCCTTCGTCCTATTATGTGATTGTTCCCTGTACAGAAACCCTTTGAATTGCTCTTGAAATGTGATTTACTGTCCTACCCTGTGTTGCTAGGTACAGTATGTTTCTGTAGAATAAGCCATCTACTCACATGCATGTATTTTACTAACTCTACTGTGCTCTTCTGTACTCCACTAACCACTGAGTAGACCTCACTACAACCTGCGGGGATGGAAGGACATTTGATACATATGTGCCTTAAAGAGAATGAGTGAAGAGAGAGATATTACTAAGTATTGTGTGTGTGTGTGTGTGTGTGTGTGTGTGCGTGCGTGCGCGTGTGTGTGTGCGCTTGCTGTGTGTGCGACAGAACAGAAGGTAAGGTAGTGGTGAGAGCCTGTGGTCCACAGCAGAATGTTCTTCTTCGTTCACTAACTGTGGTCTTGCTCTGTGCAGAGGAACTAAAGGCAAGGACATCAACACCATCAAGTCCCTCAGGGTGCTGCGAGTCCTGAGGCCCCTGAAGACCATTAAACGACTGCCCAAGCTCAAGGTGACTACATCTGCCACCCGTCAACTCCTCTCTGACACAGCAGAGAAGCCGCTTCCATGACCGGTTGACACGTTGCACACACCCACAAACACGCACGCGAACGCTGCAGCGGCAGACAGTGGATTCCCGAACTCGCAAGTGATTGTATGAGAGATAAGCTAATGGGAGAGGATGGCGTGATGTAATGACTGATATCCCCAGTGTCTATCTTCATATACCAGTTTTTCATCCTCCACCCGGCGACTGTTTTTATGTGACAAATGAGAAAAATGCAAATCCGTCTCTCTCATCAGGACCACAGCTCCAGCTCTGATATTGTCTGAACCAGTCTAGACCAAAGTAATTGATTTGTGGAAAGGTAGTTGATCAGACAAAGGTCATGGATCGGACCAAAGACAGCAGCAAATCCTATGAATTGAATTGATGGGTGATTGAGATGATTGAGATTGATCAGGGTTGGCAGGGAGATAAGCCCACTACTCGCTAGCTCTGGTCCAGGGCATTACATGCTGCTTGCTGATGCTGAAGGCTCAGTGCTGAAGGCTCAGCATCAGCAAGCTGCACATAATGCCCTGGACCAGAGCTAACCACTCTCATACAGTTAGATGCTTGGACAGTGGCATTTGTGACAGGTTGGTGGAAATACCTTACGTCGCAGAGCAGCTCTGTGAGTTACTGTCTTATTCATCCCCAGCTGATGCATATTCATTGGGCAGATTGCATACCTGCCATGACATCAAACCGCAAACCGAGTCATCAAACCGCAAACTGATCAACAGAGCGCTGTGAAGAGACTGTGTGTGCATGCTTGTGTGTGTGTGTGTGCGTATGTGTGTGCGGCCGGGTGTTTAAATGCATGTCAATGTGAGTTTGAGTGATTGTGTGTGTTTGTCTTCCCCTCCAGGCTGTGTTTGACTGCGTGGTCAACTCTCTGAAGAACGTGCTCAACATCCTCATTGTCTACATGCTCTTCATGTTCATCTTCGCTGTCATCGCTGTGCAGCTGTTCAAGGGCAAGTTCTTCTACTGCACCGACGAGTCTAAAGGTCTGGAGAAGGACTGCAGGTACATTACACACACTCTTAACCCTTACTAAATAAATACAGTACCAGTCAAAAGTTTGGACATAACTACTCATTCCAGGTGTTTCTTGATTTGTACTATTTTCTACATTGTAGAATAATAGTGAAGACATCAAAACTATAAAATAACACATGGAATCATGTAGTACAAAGAAATTCAAGGCACACCTGTTAATTGAAATGCATTCCAGGTGACTACCTCATGAAGCTGGTTGAGAGAATGCCAAGCGTGTGCAAAGCTGTCATCAAGGCGAATGGTGGCTACTTTGAAGAATCTCAACTATAAAGTATATTTAGATTTGTTTAACACTTTTTTGGTTACTACATGATTCCACATGTGTGATTTCATAGTTTTGATGTCTTCACTATTATTCTACAGTGTAGAAAATAGTAAAAATAAAGAAAAACCCTTGAATGAGTAGGTGTGTCCAAACTTTTGAATGGTACTGTAGCTTGAGCCAATTTACCTACAGTATACTAATACAATATTGTGCTACTCTCTCTTTTTTGCTTTCTCTCTCTCTCTTCTCTCTTTCTCCTTTCTCTCGCTTACTTTTTCTCTCCCTCCCTCCCTCCCTCTCTCCGTTGTTCATCAGGGGTAAGTTTCTGGACTATGACCGTGATGACGTGGCTGCCCAGGATCGTGAGTGGAGAAAGTACGAGTTCCATTATGATAACGTGCTGTGGGCCTTCCTCACCCTCTTCACCGTCTCCACCGGGGAGGGCTGGCCAATGTGAGTAGCCCACACCTCACACCAGCCAATAAGCTGCGGAGAGTGGCTCAGGCCAGCCAATTACTGGAAAGAACCCAGTCACATAAATCACAGGCTAGCCAATCACCTACACATCACCTGCTCACATAACCACAGGGTAGCCGGTCAGCTTCCCGGGCAGACGAGAGGGTTCGAACGGGGTCCATCAACCCCTATTGCACGTACAGAGTGTCCTTTACAAGACGAGCATCCCAATTGACATCCATTTCAGAGGCCAAAGTGCCAATGATATGGGGGAAATGAATGCTCTCAGGGGGATGCTAGGTGGGGTGAGCTTCAGTGGGAGGTGTGTGTAAATATGTGTGTGTGTATATGTGTGTATTTCTGATTGTGTGCATGCTTGCATTGCGTTAATGTTCAGGAGGAGACAGCGCTAGTCAGAGCTACAGTATGTCCCTCATCATTAGCCTGATTTATATGGCATGTAGAATCTTCACGGTGTTGGAGTGTCTTATGCGCTCTCCTCAGTTAGTCAGTCATTATTCATCGCTCTCTCTCCCCCCTCTGTCGTTCTCTCTTTCTCTTTCCATATCATTCATCCCAAGTAATAATGCAGGGCTACGTGGTATGAGTTATGTAAAATGAGTTAACTAGCTGTTAGATGAATCCTTAAATCATAATGGCTCTATTCCCTGTAACCCAGCGACTAGGGCTTGAGAAGGAACAGCACATCTCTTCACTGTAAACCCCGTTACTCAAAACCTTTGTGGAAACCCGTTGCACTACAATATCAGAGTACAGATACAGACATTTTCTAACTCAATATGTTTTAGTTTCATAATAAATGTATCTTCTAAACTTCTTATTTTTTGGTGCTGTAAGTGTAACGGGCGGCGTAAGGATTGGACCAAGGTGCAGCGGGAACGTGTATACTCATCTTCTTTATTAAATCAAAAGAAGGAAAAACAAACAAATCACGTATACAAAACAAAGAACGACACTAAACAGTCCTGTCAGGTGTACAGACACAAAACAGTAAACAACTACCCACAAATCCCATAGAAAAACACCCCTCTTAAATAGGACCTTCAATTAGAAGCAACTAGGAGCAGCTGCTTCCAATTGAAGGTCAACCCCATAAACTAAACATAGAACTAGACATACTAGAAAAACATAGAAATATACTAACATAGAACATATCCCAAAAACCCCAGAACACTCTAAACAAACACCCCTCTTACATAATAACATAACCCAACAAACCCCGAACCACGTCCTGACCAAACTACAATAACAAATAACCCCTTTACTGGTCAGAACGTGACAGTAAGTGCGTTTCTTCATGTTGTTCATTACTACAAAGATCTTCTAAATGACCAAAATGTAAATGGAACTTTAAAATATATTTTTTTATATAATTTACTTGAAAAACATCATAAATGTTTAATGATGAAAAAATATATAATGTAAACAATTACTTAACTAACCTCTGCCTAAACAAATTATACTTTATATGTGATATTACCTAAAGAAAATTGAGTTGCTTGAACTCAAATCAAATGTTGAGAGAAAAAATAAATAATTGTACTTACTAAGAATTTTGAGCAAATGTAATTTTTAACCCTTTGCTATGAGACTCAAATTGAGCTCAGGTGCATCCTTTTTCCATTGATCATCCTTGAGATGATTCTACAACTTGATTGGAGTCCACCGGTGGTAAATTAAATTGATTGGACATGATTTGGAAAGGCACATACCTGTATATATTAGGTCCCACAGTTCACAGTGCATGTCAGAGATAAAACCAAACCATGAGGTTGAAGGAATTGTCCGTAGAGCGCCGAGACAGGATTGCATCGAGGCGAAGGGTACCAAAAAGTGTCTGCTGCATTAAAGGTCTCCAAGAACACAGTGGCCTCCATCATTCTTAAATGGAAGAAATTTGGAACCACCAAGACTTCCTAGAGCTGACTGCCCGGCCAAACTGAGCAGTCGGTGGAGAAGGGCCTTGGTCAGGGAGGTGACCAAGAACCCGATGGTCACTCTGACAGTGCTCTAGAGTTCCCCTGTGGAGATGGGAGCACCTTCCAGAAGGACAACCATCCCTGCAGCACTCCACCAATCAGGCCTTTATGGTATAGTGGCCAGATGGAAGCCACTCCTCAGTAAAAGGCACATGACAGCCCGATTGGAGTTTGCCAAAAGGCACGTAAAACTCTCAAACCATGAGAAACATGATTCTCTGCTCTGATAAAACCAAGATTGAACTCTTTGGCCTGAATGCCAAGGGTCATGTCTGGAGGAAACCTGGCACCATCCCTACGGTGAAGCATGGTGGTGGCAGCATCATACTGTGGGAATGTTTTTCAGTGGCAGGAACTGTGAGACTAGTTAGGATCGAGGGAAAGATGAACAGAGAAAAGTACAGACAGAGAGATCCTTGATGAAAACCTGCTCCAGAGTGCTCAGGACCTCAGACTGGCACTAAGGTTAACAATCCAACAGGACAACGACCCTAAGCACACAGCCAAGACAACGCAGGAGTGGCTTCGGGACAAGTCTCTGAATGTTGTTGAGTGGCCGATTGAACCCGATCGAACATCTCTGGAGAGACCTGAAAATAGCTGTGCCGCTACGCTCCCCATCCAACCTGACAGAGCTTGAGAGGATCTGCAGAGAAGAGTGGGAGAAACTCCCCGAATACAGATGTGCCAAGCTTGTAGCTTCATACCCAAGACGACTCAATGCTATAATCGCTGCCAAAGGTGCTTCAACAAAGTACTGAGTAAAGGGTCTGAATACTTATGTAAATGTAATATTTCAGTTTAATTTTTTTATAAATTATCAAAAATGCTTTGTCATTATGAGGTATTGTTTGTTGATTAATGAGTGAAAAAAATTATTTCATCAATTTTAGAATAAGGCTGTAACAAAATGTGGAATAGTCAAGAGGTATAAATTCTTTCTGAAGTCACTGATAAGGATACAGTATGTGTTGTACAAGCATGTTGTGAAATAAAATGGTGAACCTGGAGAACATTCTATTATTCCATGCTTTATAATAATACTCCCTGCTGTACTCAATTATGGGAGGTGACAGATCAATGTTGGACATGCTTTGTTCCAGTAAATGTATAGAATTTTATTTCACAACATGCTTGTACAATTCATATCCTTATCAGTGCCTTCAGAAAGTATTTACACCCCTTGACTTTTTTCACATTTTGTTGTGTTACAGCCTAAATTTAATAAAAAATTACATTTAGATTGTGTGTCACTGGCCTACACACAATACCCCATAATGTCAAAGTGGAATTATTTTTTTATAATTTTTTACAAATTAATAAAAAATTATGAAATGTCTTGAGTCAGTAAGTGTTCAACCACTTTGTTTTGGCAAGCCTAAATAAGTTCAGGAGTAAATATTTGCTTAACAAGTCACATAGTAAGTTGCATGGACTCACTCTGTGTGCAATAATAGTGTTTAACATGATTTTTGAATGACTACCTCATCTCTGTATCCCACACATAGAATTATCTGTAAGGTTCCTCAGTCGAGCAGTGAATTTCAAACACTGATTCAACCACAAAGACCAAGGAAGTTTTCCGTTGCCTCACAAAGAAGGGGACATAAGAATAAGCAGACATTGAATATCCCTTTGAGCATGGTGAAGTTGTTAATTACACTATGGATGGTGGATCAATCCACCCAGTCACTACAAGATACAGGCGTCCTTCCTAACTCAGTTGCTGCAGAGGAAGGAAGGCCAACAGTGACTTTTTAACAGTTACATAGTTGAATGGTTGTGATAGGAGAAAACTGAGGATGGTTCAACAACATTGTAGTTACTCCACAAAACTAACCAAAATGGCAGAGTGAAAAGAAGAAATCCTTACAGAATGCAAATATTCCAAAACATGCAAGCAATAATGCACTAAAGTAAAATGGCAAAGAAATTAGCTTTATGTCCTGAATACAAAGCGTTACGTTTGGGGCAAATCCAACACAACACATCACTATTTTCAATCATGGTGGTAGCTGCATCATGTTATGGGTATGCTTCTCACGGGCAAGGACAAGGGACATTTCTAAAAATAAAAATTAACGCAACAGTGCTAAGTACAGGCAAAATCCTAACGGAAAACCTGGATCAGTCTGCTTTCCAACAGACACCGTGAGACAAATTCACATTTCAACAAGACAATAACCAAACCTAAAACACAAGGCCATTGTCTTGCTTACCAAGACAATATTCAATGTTCCTGAGTGGGCTAGTTACAGTTTTGGCTTAAAATCATCTTGACAATCTATGGCAAGACTTGAAAATGGCTGTCTAGCAATGATAAACAAACATCTTGACAGAGCTTGAAGAATTTTAAGAAGAAGAATGCGCAAATATTGCACAATCAAGGTGTGCGAAGCTCTTAGATACTTACCCAGAAAGACTCACAGCTGTAATCGCTACCAAAGGTGATTCTAACATGTATTGACTCAGGAGTGTAAATACTTATGTATATAGAAGATTTCTGCATTTCATTTCCAATACATTTGCAAAAAAAAGAAAATCACTTTGTCATTATGCCATATTGTGTGTAGATGGGTGGGAAAAAATTGACAACACAACAAAATGTGGAATAGGTCAAGGGGCATGAATACTTTCTGAAGGCACTGTATGTGCCCTCCCTTGGCTTCCATCTGTATTGGCTATAACAATTAAGCTGTTAGGATAGGATAAACTGTAATGTCCTCCAGAGGGAAATTGTCTTAGACACCCAATATTGCTGTATACTAAAGCACTGTACATTACTTAACATATGCACAATAGTTGCATGTTTGTCTTCTTAGTTCAGTGTAATTGGCATTGTCTCATGTTTGTGTAGACCTGGGGTGAAGTTTCCTCTAGATATGGTTCTAGGATCAGCTTCCCCTCCCCCAATCCTAACCCTAACCATTAGTGTGAAAAATGCGAAACTGACACAAGTTCAGCCACTAGGGCCACATTTACCCTGCCCCTTTTCACATATAAATAAATGCCTCTGTGTTTGCCTGTTCTCTCCAGGGTCCTAAAGCATTCTGTGGATGCCACCTATGAGGACCAGGGTCCCAGCCCAGGCTTCCGTATGGAGACCTCTATCTTCTATGTGGTCTACTTTGTGGTCTTTCCCTTCTTCTTCGTCAACATCTTTGTGGCTCTCATCATTATCACCTTCCAGGAACAGGGAGACAAGGCCATGTCAGAGTGTAGTCTGGAGAAGAACGAGGTACACAAACACACACACACACACACCTTCCAGGAGCAGGGAGACAAGGCCATGTCAGAGTGTAGTCTGGAGAAGAACGAGGGACAATATGCTGTCTGAACACACGCAATCACACACAGAGAGAGAAAGACACCACATACACACAAACACACACACATGGAGAGAAAAACACACACACATACACACACACAAACACTCAAACCTAGTTGCCTGGTACCCAAAAGGTACTTTTTGATTCAACTTGCACAGACAGTTGTTAATACAAGGCCAAGTCATTCCTGCCAGTCCTCTGTTGAAACCGGCCCAGTGTTGGATCTCTCAACACCTGTCACAGCACCTGTGGACTTATTTCAGCTGATTTCCTTGCTAGCCTGTTTTTTCCCTCAAAACACATCAACACAAAAGAACAGCAACACACCTGTGAAGCAACCAGCCCAGTGTAGTCCATCCAGCTCTCTCTATTTCCTACATCATAGAGAGTTTCACTTAGTGTGTCTCAAATGGCACCCTATTCCATGTATGGTGCACTATAAAGGGAATAGGGTGCCACTTGGGACACAGATTCTGTGCTTCAGGTTGGTAAACTACTGGCGAGTGATCAGAGAGACTGGTTTTGCTACCTTGTGTCAAGATATTAAACACGTCTGGAAACTGTTGGGATGCAGGCCAGAGCCTGTGGGACGTTAGTTTTGATGTTTTTAATTTGATTGTACCTTGGTCCTTACTAGGGTTGCAAAATTCCCAAACTCCTGATTGAAAAAAAAAAGAAAGTGGATTTCTTCAAAGTTCCCGGAATTTTGTAGCCTTAGTTGTTACTTTATGTTTTGCTTTTTTTTATACTAATTATCAGGGTTTGAACAATATCAGATCTGATTAGGGAGATGAGTGAGTTTCACAAACTCTTACATAAGATACTTCTAAGATAATCTTATAATGTTTTTTTATGTACTTTGTTCCCTCCCTCGCTCTATCCTGCCTCATCCCTCTTTGTCTCCCTCCGTCCCTCTGTCCCTCCCACCTCCAACACAGAGAGCTTGTATCGACTTTGCCATCAACGCCAAGCCTCTGACGCGCTACATGCCAGCAGACAAGCAGTCGTTCCAGTATAAGATGTGGCAGTTTGTGGTGTCGCCGCCCTTTGAGTACTCCATCATGACCATGATCGCACTGAACACTGTGGTGCTGATGATGAAGGTCAGTGACGCCTCCCACACACCAGGGGCGCTGATATTTGGTGGTTCTGAAATCTGATCCTCGATCTGTTGTAAGGGAAAATGTCTACCTTGAGCGGGATAACTTCTTTAATGAGTCTGACACGAAGGATATACTGCTTTGTCGAGACAAGGCCCAAATCCCTGTCATGCGCGTGAAGAAAAGATGGAGAAAAAGGGGGAGGAGGGCGAGGTGCCTTGTAAGAATTCACAGACGAATGGGTAAATCACCACTTCCCTCTGTATTATTGGCCAACGTGCAATCATAGGAAAACAAACTGGACGATCAACGATTAAACTATCCTACCAACGGGACCTTGAAAACTGTAATATCTTATGTTTCGCCGAGATGTGGCCGAATGGCGACACGGATAATATAGAGCTGGCTGGCTTCTCCGTGCATTGGCAGGACAGAGCAGCTACGTCTAGTAAAATGAGGGACCGGGGTATGTGTCTATTTGTCAGTAACTGCTGGTGTGCAATGTCTAATATTAAAGATGTCTCAAGGTATTGCTCGCCTGAGGTAGAATACCTCATGATAAGCTGTAGACCACACTACCTACAGTACCAAGAGAGTTCTCATCTATATTATTTGTAGCTATCTATTTACCACCACAAACTGATGCTGGCACTAAGACCGCATTCAACGAGTGGCATAAGTCCATAAGCAAACAAGAAAAAATGTACATACAGAAGTGGCGCTCCTAGTGGCCGGGGACATTATTGCAGGCAAACTTAAATCCATTTTACCTCATTTCTACCAGCATGTCACCTTTACTGGGGCCCCTCAGGGGTGCATGCTTAGTCCCCTCCTGTACTGCCTGTTCACTCACAACTGCGTGTCCAAGCACGACTCCAACACCATCATTAAGTTTGCTGAAGACACAACAGTGGTAGGCCTGATCACCAACAACAATGAGACAGCCTATAGGGAGGAGGTCAGAGACCTGGAAGTGTGGTGCCAGGACAACAACCTCTCCCTCAATGTAAGAAAGACAAAGGAGCTGATCGTGGACTACAGGAAAAGGAGGGCCGAACAGGCCCCAATTAACATAGACGGGGCTGAAGTGGAGTGGGTCGAGAGTTTCAAGTTCCTTGGTGTCCACATCACCAACAAACTATCATAGTCCAAACACACCAAGACAGTTGTGAAGAGGGCACGACAACACCTTTTCCCCCTCAGGAGACTGAAAAGGTTTGGCATGGGTCCCCAGATCCTCAAGAAGTTCTACAGCTTCACCATTGAGAGGATCCTGACTGGTTGCATCACCGCCTGGTATGGCAACTGCTCGGCATTTGACCGTAAGGCGCTCCGGAGGGTAGTGCGTACGGCCCAGTACATCACTGGGGCCAAGATTCCTGACATCCAGGATCTACAGTACCGGAGCGCCAAGTCTAGGACCAAAAGGCTCCTTAACAGCTTCTACCCACAAGACTGCTGAACAATTTATCAAGTGGCCACCCGGACTTGTGTACTATAGGTGTGTGTGCGTGTGCGTGTGACAGATTGACAGAAAGATGAGGAAAGAGGGGAAGGATCACTTTCACAAGTATTGCAATGGTACAGTATGTCTGTAGGACATTGGAAATGGGCATGCCCATTATCATTTCACTCATGTTCAGTGGGAGTGAAAGTTGACCTCTGACGTCTTCCTGACCTCTGCCCTCAGTTTCACGGGGCTCCGGAGCTGTACGAGGCCATGCTGAAGTACCTGAACATCGTGTTCACAGCTCTCTTCACACTGGAGTGCATCCTCAAGATCATCGCCTTTGGACCACTGGTGAGCCTGCATCTGTCACGACTTCCGCCGAAGTCGGCCCCTCTCCTTGTTCGGGCGGCGTTTGGCGGTCGACGCCACCGGCTTACTAGTCACCACCGATCTATGTTTCCCTGTTCGTTTTGTTTTGTCTTAATTATTACACACCTGTTTAAACATGAACAATCACGGAAAAGACAGAAAGGGAAGCCAGAGGGTTGAATAAGGAACATAATCAGGGAATAGAAAACAGGTGTGTAATAATTAAGACAAAACAAAACGAACAGGGAAACATAGATCGGTGGTGACTAGTAAGCCGGTGACGTCGACCGCCGAATGCCGCCCGAACAAGGAGAGGGGTCGACTTCGGCGGAAGTCGTGACAGCATCGCTCCATACACAGCTGGAAATGGTCACTGTCTATCCAAGCATTTGGGAAGATAGGGTGTAGACTACTTTGGAATCACTAAAGGTGTCCTTTTTGGGAAAAATAGATAACTCTGGTTGGAGTACCACACACAAAAAAGGTGCTATCTAGAACCTAAAAGGGTTATTTGGCTGTCCCCATAGGAGAACCCTTTGAAGAACCTATGTTGGTGCCAGGTACAGTAGAACCCTTTTGATTCCAAGTAGAACCCTTTCCTCAGAGGGTTTTTACATGGAACCCAAAATGGTTCTACCTGGATGGGGACAGCCGAAGAACCATTTTGGAACCCTTTTTGCTAAGAGTGCAAGGTTGGAAAGAGAGAGAAACAGAGAGGCAGAGATAGAAAAAGGGGGACGTCGGGACAGAGTGATAAAGAGCGAGCCTTTGTGAGAACGTTGGTAGACTTTGGGTGTTGATGGATGTGGGACATTTTGAGGAAAAGGGGAGGGGGAATAGGATGAGGGTAAGCTGGCAAGCCTTTAGCAAGAGCCACGGGGGGAGAGCTGTGTGTGTGCATGACCCGAGCATGCATGCGTGTGTGTGTGTTGGGGATGACGCAACAGCTTCAGATGAGAGGATGAGGGTGGGAAGGTAAAGCAGAGGTGTGGGAGGGAGGGAGGGAGGGATAAATATCCCAGGCAGCGCCGGGCCGTCTGGTCCCTCAGCGAGGCATTTCATCTCCAGCTTCATCCCCACTTACCAGGCTCATGTATTAAATGGCTTTTCTCACACACCGCTTACCTCCACCTGTTCAGCACTTAGTACAGACGGATGGGCCTGCCTCCCCGCTCTCTCGCTCTCTTTCTCTCCCTCTCTCTTTCTGCCTTTCTTTCTCTCTCTCTCTCTCTCTCTCTCTCTCTCTCTTTCTCTCTCTCTCTCTCTCTCTCTCTCCAGGAGCCTCGTCCATTTTAAACCTTGGCTTCTCTAATCGTTGTGTTCCCCAGGAGGAGCATACGCTCACTGCCATGCCACCTGACAGATTAGGATGTCTGTGCCACTGTTTGGAAGCATCTGAGTGTGTGGGGAGGGGTGTGGTGTTTGCACCTTACATGGGGATAGGCAGGAGTAATTGAGTGCTTGAGTTCTCTAACTTGAGGACAAAACTCGATCTTTAACCAGAGATATTTTTTTCTTCTTCAAATACTGTAAAACTATTTGGTCTAAATGTTATCTTGAAGACAGCATTCATTTGATCTGACTGTTCAATTTGTACTTGTGCATTTGGTGGACACAACAAAAAAATAAACCAAGCCAAGCATCACAGTTTTGCTCCCTAAATTCCCTTTTCCCTCCATGTCTCACTCACTCAATAGTGTCCCGACCGCTTCCTACAGAAATAAATTCCTATAGAAACGGATCTAACTAATGGGATACACGAGCTACATTCCTTGGACGGAAGACAGTTTTATCACAAATTCTAAAAGGACTGGTTGACAGAAGTAGGGAAATACCGTATGTGTTCCAACACTGAGCTACAGTTTTGGAATAATTGTGTTATTTTCCGTTTATTGGCGACATTGCGGTTGTCACTAGTTACCACAGCCACAAAGTCGAATTGTCTATATCGTAAAAATCCATGAAAACAAACATTTGCTTTTTAGTCTACATTTTTGGTTTAAGCTTAATGTTAACAGTGTGGTTAAGGTCAGGGTAAGTCAGATTTTTTAAGATTTTAAGATTTTAAGTAGCAAAATTATAGATACCATCAGGGTTTATGACTTTGTGCTTGTAGTAACTAACGTTAGTGACGAGCCTACTTTGCGAACTGCTAGTGACATTTAGAATTGGTTAGCCCAGGCTATTACCCTAAACATGAACACGTTCCACGCTGACAATATGCAGAAACATTAGTTTGATAAAGACAGAGTGTATTTTCATCAGAATCATTAAGCCTAGGCATACTCTCCAAACAGATGTTCTGGAAATAATTCATCCCCATGCAGTGTCACAGATTATACGTGAAATAGGCATTTGAGGCAGCTTTTAATGAGTTGGTTTGAATTTCATTAAAGGGCCGTCCAGGTGGATGAAATATCTTGGCAAGGTAGAAATGCTCACTGACAGGGATGTACATTTGAGAGAAATAAGCTTGTTGTACGTATGGAACATTTCTGGTATCTTTTATTTCAGCTCATGAAACATGGGACCAACACTTAACGTGTTGCGTTTTATATTTTTGTTGAGTTTAATATAACAAGTTGATATTACAGTTTCAATAAATTAATCTTAAACGGCACTTTTTTGTTTTTATTGCAATTAGGATTTGTTACCTGTAAAAGGTTATGATGAATTAGGCATTGTTGCTCACTGTTGGCATGTAGATAATTGCGCAATTTTTTTCTTCCATTGCCACCCTTATTCTAAAAATAGCTTTTTTAATTATTGGAGTACTTGAGTACTCGAAAAATAATAATGAGAGTACTCGAACAGTCAAAAAAGGCCCAATGCGCATCCCTAGTTTGTAGGACTGTGTGGGAGTGTAAGCCTGTTTGTGCGTGTCAGCGAGTTAGTGACACACTGTAGGCTATAGATGGACGGCCCTTTAATGAAACTCAGACCAACTCATTAAACGTCGCCTCATTTGAGGAGCTAAGAAGACATGCTCTGTAGAGAGTGGCCTGAGAGAAAAGCATTTGAAGAGCAAGGGTTTGGTACTAATTACAATAAACCCTCTTTATCCTTCTCTCTCTCCCTCTCTCTCTCTCCCTCTCTCTCTCTCTCTCTCTCTCTTCTCTCTCTTCCCCTGTTTGCAGAATTACCTGAAGGCAGCCTGGAACGTGTTTGACTTTGTGACAGTTTTGGGGAGTATCACGGACATCTTGGTCACAGAGATTAAGGTAAGTTCTGCTACCATGTCCCTATGTAGTATCTTACTTTCTGTAAGAGCTGCTACAGTACAATGTGCCCATTCAACTTCTTATATGTAAAGACATCAGCCAAAAAGAGATACTCCTATATGCTGTCCTGCCTGTATGACTTCCCTCACAACTTTACTCCTTGAAGGAGGATGTTTTCAATGGAAAGTCATTTCACAAGGTTTAACCCAGTTACAGTACTGGTGGTGAGGTAATCAGTTGAAGTCAACAGCAGATCCTCCTAGAGAGCTGATGGGGATAGCTGAGAGCTTCCTGCCGGGACTGAGTACTCAGTGTCTCATGCTGGATGGATTAGTATGGAGCTGGGGACAGACAGAAGTGGCAGGTAGAGTTTGAAATGGGGATCAGGAAAAGCCTCTGTGTAGATTGCAGCACAGTAGCACTAAAGTGGATTGGAGTAGTCCGTTTTACTGTTTAACGCTCTTTGTGGAAGAAGTCTCTTTTTTTGTAGGATTTCTCTCCACGTCACTGTCAGTCTTTGTCTTCTCTCTCTCTCTCTCTGTTTTTTCTCTCTTTCTGTTGCTGTGTTTCCATCTTCTGCTATGATTTTACTGGCGCCTGCCCTTTGCCATCACTCTGCCAACCTCTGCCTCCTCTCTGACACTATGGGCCGCTCTAGACGGTAAGTGACTTTTCTTGTTCCCGCTGCTTTTGACTGTTCCCTTGGTGGCCAGTCTATCTTTTGGTCTTGGTCCTAACTTTTTCCTTAATCCTTGTATGTTATGTGGTGCAATAGTTATTCGATTACTTGAAGCAGTTACATAAATGGATAGGTAGACACTCTTCACTTCACAGAAAATGGATCTGCTTCACGGAGCCCCTTTGCTAACCTCAGCCATTCTTAGTGTAACCCAGATCTGTTCCAGGACCAGTATGAATGTTACGGTTTGTGTCTCCTCCTGCAGGACAAGCTGATCAACCTGAGTTTCCTGAGGCTTTTCAGGGCGGCCAGGCTCATCAAGCTATTGAGGCAGGGCTATACCATCCGCATCCTGCTGTGGACCTTTGTCCAGTCCTTCAAGGTGAGTCACTGACCCCTGACCTCTTAGAGTTGAGAATAACATGCTATTCATCTGATCAAATGAATGAATGTTAGGCCTATTCATTATGTTGCAATAATCGTAAGCACATCGAACTGTAAGCGGAAGTAAAGAAATACAATAAGGACATGTTTTGGGTTGCTTTCATATAATGGATCTTTGGATTGATAATGATGTTCATTTGGAGTCTTAAAGAAGTTTGTTCTATGGAGCCTCTCATAAACGTTTTGTCGTACAGAGAACAAGGGCACTGACAGCAATAGTTCATCTGATAGCAGGTTAAATGTGGGGTGATGAGAGATTTTAAGCCCCTATGAAAACGCATCGTTTTCATGGGCTTAGACCCAAGCCACTCCCTGTACCCGGACTTTGAACTACTCCCCTCTGGGCGCAGATATAGGGCACCCCTCGTCAGGAAAAACAGAACTAGACAATCATTGGTGCCAGGTGTGATATCCCTCCTAAATAGCTCGGGCTAATGTTCCTATCGACCCAGTAAGGCCAGCAGGCTCTTTTTATTGGTTACATGACACTGCAACAAAAATTCCCCATGGGGACAATAAAGTCAGTAAAGTAAAGTAGAGATAGATGCTGCAGTGTAAAAAGGTGGCTCTTTAGTTACAATGAATGTTTACCCGTCCCTTGTCTGGGATATACATATGTGAATAAGGAAATCAACTCTGCGGCTAAAGTTGGCTGCTCTGTCCCCTAATTGAGACTATTAAACCTCACTGGGATTTTAATTCCTCTTGGGTGTATGTGTTTTCTATTTCCAGGCCCTACCTTACGTCTGCCTCCTCATCGCTATGCTCTTCTTCATCTATGCCATCATCGGCATGCAGGTGAGTAATACCACACACACACACGCTCCTCTTTAACATATGGATCCAACCTTTCGAGTTGATTGCTCATTTAAACGGAAGCCATGGTGATAGACAAAATTGTAAAAATGCTGAATTGTATGCACAATGAGGGTATGTTCCCTCCACTAGATTAGCATGGCATTGTAAATCAATGGTAATTATGTCTTCTGGTAACAGAGCCGTCGTTTAATCAGCGATGCTGTTTAATGACTATGGTGCCCCGGAGGGCTTGATCAGGATACCCCCCCCCCATAATTAGTGACAAACTTAACACCAACAGTAGCTTATCTGGCTTTGTTATCATCAGGACTAACTGTGCTTCCCAAATGGCACGCTTTTCACTATGCGGTGCACTACATACCCCATGGGTCCTGGTCAAAAGTAGTGCGCTATAGAGGGAATATCAAAAGTAGTGCACTATATTGGGAATAGGGTGCCATTTGGGATGTACACTATAAGTGTAGATTTGGGTAGGATAGAGGACGTCGCCATGCCTTTGGATTCTCTTGTTATTAGATTATCAACATCTCTAGATAGCTATACAGCATAATCACTATACCTTCCGTACTCTATGCTTCACACCACACACACACACATACATACACACACACACACACACACACACACACACACACACACACACACACACACACACACACACACACACACACAGTCTTCTGCCTACCCTGGCACGATTTAAGAAAAATACTGATTCCTGGCAAAAGTGGCTAATGTGTTTTTGGGAGATAACATTACATTACATCATATCAAATCCTTCAAATGCTGATACATTCAGCTCTAGCTCTTCCTTATACAAATCACTCACCCATTGCTTACTCACACGTACTGTATGTGCGTTTGAAATGGCACCATATCCCATACATAGTGCACTACTTCCTACCAGGACCCATAGAGCTCTGGTTAAAAGGCACTCACTATATAGGGAATAGGGGCCCATTTGGGACGTAACCATAGATAGCAAACAGGGAATCCCTCTTAACTGCCACGCCGGCCCTTTCTGCTTCCTTCAGGTGTTTGGAAACATTGAGCTGAATGAGGAATCGGCCATCAACCACCACAACAACTTCCAGACCTTCTTTCAGGCTCTGATGCTTCTGTTCAGGTGGCCATGCCTCCACATTCTCCATCTTCTTCCTGTTCTATTAGACGTTTTCTCACGTATCTGTCTGTTCTTCATATTGCAAAGTAATGTAGTAAAATAGACATGTAGTTCCTTATGCCCATGGTGGTGTTTGTGATGGATTTACTGTGTAGTTTCCAATGATGTGTATATGTTTATATATACCATGTGTGCGTGTGTGTCTCTGTGTGTGTCGCAGGAGTGCAACAGGCGAGGCGTGGCATGAGATCATGCTGTCGTGTCTGAGTAACCGTCCGTGTGATAAACTGTCAGGGTCTGGAGGGAAGGAGTGTGGCAGTGACTTTGCTTACTTCTACTTTGTCTCCTTCATCTTCCTCTGCTCCTTCCTGGTCAGTATGGGCCATCGCAAATGAATGACCATTCAGAATGTCCAATGTCCAAGGAATGACCAATGATCAGCAATGAATAACCGTTCAGCATACAGTCACGTACAGTATCTCCTCACATATGCATGCACGTTACCTACACAGTGCTCACCTACGCTCTCTTACTCTGATGAAAGGGTCCAATTATTATTGGTTAGTCCCTTCTTGTTGGCCAGTGGAGTCTTCTCTGTCGCTGTGATACAATGTTGTTGACCACAACTTGACCACTGCGATTGAAACTCTTACCTCCCACCTCTCCACCTCCCTCTTTCTCCCTCCAGATGCTCAACCTGTTTGTGGCGGTCATCATGGATAACTTTGAGTACCTGACCAGAGACGCCTCCATCCTGGGGCCTCACCACCTGGACGAATTTATCCGCGTCTGGGCCGAGTACGACCCTGCTGCCTGGTACGTATCATTAATCCTCCTAAAGGTGATTATTTTCTCTCTTTGTCAAGACAGCGTCAGTTTCAGGTTCAGTGGTGACGAGGTGAAGGTAGGAGATGAGGGGTGGAAGTGGCAGTGGTTGTCGGGGGTATAGAAAATAGTCGCCGACACAACAAAGTTGTCTCTAAGTTCCAGTGGGATGACTCTGTGACGTTTGACGACGTTTGACCGTCAGGGAGGGCACTTCCTGAGTGACGTTAAGACGGGCCCTGGAGTGCCGACTAGGGCCCCACAGGCAGACTGATGCATGTAAATCCATGGTTACACTCCATCCGCTAGGCTCCCCTCACTAAGCTGGCGGCTCCAAAGCTCCTCTCTGTCTGTCATTCAAATCACACAACACAGCTTTATCTGTCTCCACCGCTTCCCAAAGTCTTCACCAGAAACCATCGAGAAATACTGGAACTCTTAAGAGCAAAAATAAAACGTTTGGCTGATTTGCACCAGGAAGAGAAGTCCCAAATGTCATAATTGCCACTCTATTCCCTATGGGCCCTAGTCAAAAGTAGTGCACTATATAGGGAATAGGGTGCCATTTGGGACATAGATCCAGACTCTGTTGCTCAGTCTCATCACCTGTGGCCCTCCGATGTTAGACACAGCCATTAAGGGGAGGAATCATCCCAGGCTCGTGGTAATGACTGGAGCGGAATCGGTGGAATGGTATCAAATACGCCAAACACATGTTTTCCATGTGGTTGATGCCATTCCATTTGCTCAGTTCCAGTCATTATTATGAGCCGTCCTCCCATCAGCAGCCTCCACTGGTCCCAAATAACCTCCCAGTAACCATGTAGTCATGTATGACTATAGATAGGTAAGCTTGTTATTTATAAACTGAGTTTACAAAACATTAAGAACACCTGCTCTTTCCATGACATAGACTGACCTGGTGAAAGCTATAATCCCTTAATGATGTCACTTGTTAAATCCACTTCAATCAGTGTCGATTAAGGGGAGGAGACAGGTTGAGGAAGGAGTTTTAAGCCTTGAGATAATTGAGACATAGATTGTGTAAGTGTGTCATTCAAAGGGTGAATGGGCAAGATGTAAGATTTCAGTGCCTTTGAACGGTGTATGGTAGTAGGTGACAGGCGCACCGGTTTGAGTGTGTCAAGAACTGCAACGCTGCTGGAATTTTCACACTCAACCGTTTCCCGTGTGTATCAAGAATGGTCCACCACCCAAAGACATCCAGCCAACTTGACACAACTCTGTGAAGCATTGGAGTCAACATGGGCCAGCATCCCTGTGGAACGCTTTCAACACCTTGTAGAGTCCATGCCCCAAAGAATTTAGGCTGTTCTGAGGGGCAAAGGGAGTGCAACTGAATATTAAGAAGGTGTTTCCCACAGTTGTGTCAAGTTGGCTTGATGTCTTTGGGTGGTGGATCAAACATACAGGAAACGGTGTTCCAAATGTTTTGTATATCTGCGTTATCTACAGGTGTACTTTATTCAATGACCATGACTGCATAAAATGGAGGATATAATGTATATGTTAAGTCACAGGAGTAGAAATGGTGGTGTTTGTGTCCTAACCTCTTTTAACCTGTGTCTTTTACAGCGGAAGGATATGCTATCAGGATATGTACAAATTGTTGCGTTTTATCTCGCCTCCTCTCGGCTTAGGGAAGAAGTGCCCTAATAGGGTGGCCTACAAGGTTTGCAACCCCACACACCCCTTAATCATAAAGGGATGAGGTGGAAGTGGAAAATGAATGACTGTGAATGACTCCTAGGGCCAGAGATTCCACCACACACAAGCATACACCTTCCATACTAACCGGCTGGTGGGTAACCATGGGAACTAAAGGAAAACAATGCCACAATGTAGGTCTCGTTACGATATACTGGCCAGGCTTCCCCATCAAGTAATTTCTTCACCATACTGAATACAGTACAGTATGCTGTATGCAGTAGGCCTGTATGGTTTCTCGAAGTAGGCCCAAGAGACTGTTTAAACCAGTGCACACACCAAGTAAAGTAAAGGTTATGAGCATTGCGTGCATTGTTTCCTGCGTTCAGTTTGGTTACCGCTGATGTCTCGTAGCATGCAGAAACAGATGACATCTGAACAGTGAAGCCACAACCTCCCCCTGACATACTGAATATATACTGTACATGTCTCAATCCAACATCATGATCCTGCCATCCCGACATCTCTCCTCAGGGAATTCCCGGGAAAACACCCCACCCACCTCCTGTCCAATCCTGGGATACATCCCTGTCTTAGGCAGGACAGGGATGAGATCCCGCCCTGGAATCCACTGCCCTGGAGATCTAAAATAACACAGATTTCTGTTTTTGCTGTTTTCTCTACTGTTTTACCGTCTTCTTTTGGTCCTTTCTAACTCCGTCCTCCTCCAACCTTCTCTGGATACCCCCATCCCTCTCTTTGACCTCTGTGGTCTCCTGTGACATCTTCCCCTGTGAAGTGGCCGTATGACCTACCTTGATATGTACGAGATGCTCCGCCACATGTCCCCTCCGCTAGGTTTGGGAAAGAAATGCCCGCCCAGAATCGCCTATAAGGTAGACCCTTTCCCCCTCCTCTCCCTCTCACTTCTGCCGCTCACTCCCACCTGTCCTGTATCTCCCGGCTTCTGTCAGACTGTCACAGCCACTTCCTGCTGGGCTCTTGTTTTTTCCTCGTTGTTGCTCTTCCTGTCTGTTTGTGACATTCTCTTCTGCCTTCTGCTCCCTCTCAGCTTTTGGCGTTTAGTGTGCTCACTTCTCTGTCTGGCCATTTAGACTTGTTTTGTTTTTAGACAATGTTTTAATTATGTTCAACTAAGAAGAAATCAAGACAGACAGTTGACACAAGCCACACTATTACCAAGAAGTTAGCTAAAAACACATCGCAGGTTTTGAAAAATCACTGTTTGTACTTTGATGACATCATCTGACACATTCTTAGGACCTTTTCTTCCTATCGTTTTAACCAAACCCGCCGTTGTCACATAAAAGCGGATAATGACTATGAGGTTAAAAAGAGTTTGAGACATATGGTAGAGTAATAAACCTGTCCCCTCTTCTCCAATCTATACTCTATGGGCTGGGCTGGGCTGTGTTGAGCAGCAGTATTTAAGGAGGTTTTATTGTGGACCAAGGTAAATCTGGTTCAGCCCTCAGGTACACCCTGTGTATGGCATTTACCTCTGAGTGTGGTACTTACTATGAGTGGCTCCAGCGTGTACACAGCTGTCTAGATGAATCATGGTTAAGACAGCCCTAGCCGTGCCCTGGATAAAAACGTCTGCCAAGTGACTAGTTGGATCTGACGTGTGTGGGGTCTCCAAATATAACTCCTGCTTTAGAGAGATTAATGAACAGGGAGAAATGAGAGAGAGCGAAGCTAGCCCTTTTTTTTACATCTCATTTTTACTTTCTTCTTTCTTTCCTTTGCTGTTGTGGAAAATGCATCTCGCTCAACTCCCTCCTTAATGAACGCAGAGGTTCCTGTGTGTCTCTGTTGTCCCTCTGTCACCCTCTGTTTATAACTCCTCTGTTGTCCCTCTGTCACCCTCTGTTTATAACTCCTCTGTTGTCCCTCTGTCACCCTCTGTTTATAACTCCTCTGTTGTCCCTCTGTCACCCTCTGTTTCTAACTCCTCTGTTGTCCCTCTGTCACCCTCTGTTTCTAACTCCTCTGTTGTCCCTCTGTCACCCTCTGTTTATAACTCCTCTGTTGTCCCTCTGTCACCCTCTGTTTCTAACTCCTCTGTTGTCCCTCTGTCACCCTCTGTTTATAACTCTTCTGTTGTCCCTCTGTCACCCTCTGTTTATAACTCCTCTGTTGTCCCTCTGTCACCCTCTGTTTATAACTCCTCTGTTGTCCCTCTGTCACCCTCTGTTTATAACTCCTCTGTTGTCCCTCTGTCACCCTCTGTTTCTAACTCCTCTGTTGTCCCTCTGTCACCCTCTGTTTCTAACTCCTCTGTTGTCCCTCTGTCACCCTCTGTTTATAACTCTTCTGTTGTCCCTCTGTCACACTCTGTTTATAACTCCTCTGTTGTCCCTCTGTCACCCTCTGTTTATAACTCTTCTGTTGTCCCTCTGTCACACTCTGTTTATAACTCCTCTGTTCAATCAGTCACATTTATTTCTAAAGCCCTTTTTACATCAGCAGTTGTGTCAAAGTGCATATAAAGAAACCCAGCCTAAAACCCCAAAGGGCAAGCAATGCAGATTTACAACCATGCTTGCTAGGAAAAACTCCCTAGAAAGGCAGGAACCTAGGAAGAAACCTAGAGAGGAACCAGGCTCTGAGGGGTGGCCAGTCCTCTTTTGGCTGTGCCGGGTGGAGATTCTAAGAGTACATGGCTATTAAGGCCAGATCGTTCTTCAAGATGTTCATAGTCGACCAGCACTGTCAAATAATAATCACAGTGGTTATAGAGGGCACAACAGGTCAGCACCTCAGGAGTAAATGTCAATTGGCTTTTCATAGCCGAACATTCAGAGGTCGAGACAGCAGGTGCGGTAGAAAGAGGGAGGGGGAGAGAGAGGGTTGAAACAGCAGGTCTGGGATAATGTAGCATGTCTGGTGAACAGGTCAGGGTTCCATAGCCGCAGGCAGAACAGCAGAAACTGGATCAGCAGCACGACCAGGTGGACGGGACAACCAGGAGTCATCAGGCCAGGTGGTCCTAGGGCTCAGGTCCTCTGGGTGGGAGGGAGGGAGGGAAAGAAAATACCTGAGATCACACAGGACACCAGATAAGACAGGATAATTACACCAGATAAAGCAGACTGAATCCTAGCCCCCAGGCACATAGACTATTGTAGCATAGATACTAGGGACTGAGACAGGGAGGGTTGGGGGACACTGGACAGGGCCAACCAGGCAGGATATAACCACACCCACTTTGCCAAAGCACAGCCCCCACACCACCAAGACCTTCACCACCGCACAAGCCGGACAGGAAGATCACGTCAGTGACTCAACCCATTCAAGTTGAGTACGGTGAAAAAAGCCTGGCATGATGTGATGCGCCCTTCATAGGGATGGCATGGGAGAGCAAGCCAGTGACTGAGCCCCCATAATAGGGTCAGAGGCAGAGAATCCCAGTGGAGAGAGGGGAGCCAGCGAGGCAGAGCCAGCAAGGGGGGTTCGTCACTCCAGTGCCTTGCCGTTCACCTTCACACCCCTGGGCCAGAAAACACTCAATCATAGGACCCACTGAAGAGATGTGTCTTCAGTAAAGACTTAAAAGTTGAGATCGGCAGACTTCCAATAAAGTGTTGCTCTAAAGTAGAAAGCCCTGTCTCCAGCTGTTTGCTTAGAAATTCTAGGAACAACAAAAAGGAGGCCTGCGTCTTGTGACCCAAGCGTACGTGTAGGTATGTACGACAGGACCAAATCAGAGAGATAGGAAGAACTAGTCCATGTAGTGTTTTTGTAGGTTAACAGTAAAACCTTGAAATCACCCCTAGCCTTAACAGGAATCATGTGTAGAAATGCCATGCCTGGAGTAATATGATAAAACCTTTGGGTTCTTGTCAAGATTATAGCAGCTGTATTTAGCACTAGCAGAAGTTTATTTGGTGCTTTATCCGGGTATCCGGAGAGTAGAGCATTGCAGTAGTCTAATCTTGAAGTGACAAAAGCATGGATTAGCTTTTCTGCATCATTTTTGGGCAAAACGTTTCAGATTTTAGCAATGTTCTGAAGGTGGAAAAAAGCTACGCTTGAAAAATGTGTATATGTTTGTCTAAAGAGAGATCAGGGTCCAGAGTAACGCCAAGGTCCTTCACAGTTTTATTTGAGACGATTGTGCAACCATCAACATTCATTGTCAGCTCTGACAGCAGGTCTCTTTGTTTCTTGGTACAACAGAGGAATGACAGAGGGACAACAAGCATCTCTGTTTTGCCACCATCCACTTCCTTATGTCTGAAACACAGACTTCCAGGGTAGGCAGTTTTGTGGCTTCAACGTGTTTCATTGAAATGTACAGCTGTGTGTCGTCTGCATAGCATTGAAAATTGACATTGTATTTCCAAATACCATCACCAAGAGGTAGCATATAAAGTGAGAACAATAGTGGCCCTAGAACAGAACCTTGAGGAACACTGAAACATACCATTCATTTGTCAGAGGTCATAACATCCACAAAGACGAAGTGCGAGTCTAATATGAGTAATGGAGTCGCCAATGTCTAGGGTTTTAAATTTGTTGCTGCTAATGGTGGGAGGCTTCGGCGGCTCAGACCACATATCGGGTGGTGGAGAGATCTGAGAAGGCTCAGACCACGTATCGGGTGGTGGAGAGATCTGAGAAGGCTCAGACCACATATCGGGTGGTGGAGAGATCTGAGGCTCAGACCACGTATCGGGTGGTGGAGAGATCTGAGAAGGCTCAGACCACATATCGGGTGGTGGAGAGATCTGAGAAGGCTCAGACCACATATCGGGTGGTGGCGAGATCTGAGAAGGCTCAGACCACATATCGGGTGGTGGAGAGATCTGAGAAGGCTCAGACCACGTATCGGGTGGTGGAGAGATCTGAGAAGGCTCAGAGCACATATCGGGTAGTGGAGAGATCTGAGAAGGCTCAGACCACGTATCGGGTGGTGGAGAGATCTGAAAAGGCTCAGACCACATATCGGGTGGTAGAGAGATATGAGAAGGCTCAGACCACCTATCGGGTGGTGGAGAGATCTGAGAAGGCTCAGACCACGTATCGGGTGGTGGAGAGATCTGAGAAGGCTCAGACCACGTATCGGGTGGTGGAGAGATCTTCGAAGGCTCAGACCACGTATCGGGTGGTGGAGAGGTCTTCGAAGGCTCAGACCACGTATCAGGTGGTGGAGAGATCTGAGAAGGCTCAGACCACGTATCGGGTGGTGGAGAGATCTGAGAAGGCTCAGACCACATATCGGGTGGTGGAGAGATCGAAGGCTCAGACCACGTATCGGGTGGTGGAGAGATCGAAGGCTCAGACCACGTATCGGGTGGTGGAGAGATCTTCGAAGGCTCAGACCACGTATCGGGTGGTGGAGAGATCTTCGAAGGCTCAGACCACGTATCGGGTGGTGGAGAGATCTGAGAAGGCTCAGACCACGTATCAGGTGGTGGAGAGATCTGAGAAGGCTCAGACCACCTATCGGGTAGTGGAGAGATCTTCGAAGGCTCAGACCACCTATCGGGTGTTGGAGAGATCTGAGAAGGCTCAGACCACGTATCGGGTGGTGGAGAGATCTGAGAAGGCTCAGACCACGTATCGGGTGGTGGAGAGATCGAAGGCTCAGACCACGTATCGGGTGGTGGAGAGATCGAAGGCTCTGACTCTGACTCCGACTCGTTGCTTAAATGGGGAAAACCGGTTGAACGTTTCTATCAGCTGAATGAGCGACACCGGTTGAGCATGGCAACAGCATTTCTTTCCAGAAGCCGTGAGAAAATTGTCCGGCTGAGGGGACTGAGCAGGGGGGTTACCACCTCTACTGTACCTGTACTTACTGGCAGCACAGACCCTTTCCTACACTTAAATTGCCCTAGCTTACGATTTCATCTGAAGATGGACTTGCAACTTGGCTATCCTCACCATAAGGAGATAGTTCTCCATATTATGAGTACAGTGACTGCAATGAGAAGACATAATGTTACTTGGCTTTGGCTGGTGGTGGTCCTGCAGATCCATGTCCATATACATCGTCCGGGGGGAGAAAAAGTTGAATGAAAAAGTTGAATGAAGACAAAACTAAGACATTGGTAAAGTTGTGAAATGAAGAGTTTGATTAATCGGTTATTAATAGTAAAAAGCTAAACGTTTGGTAGGTAGCCAAGTACCCACAAACAGCGTAGCAGCATGGAAACAACACGGAGGCAACTCTGTCACCCTCTGTTTATAACTCCTCTGTTGTCCCTCTGTCACCCTCTGTTTATAACTCCTCTGTTGTCCCTCTGTCACCCTCTGTTTCTAACTCCTCTGTTGTCCCTCTGTCACCCTCTGTTTATAACTCTTCTGTTGTCCCTCTGTCACACTCTGTTTATAACTCCTCTGTTGTCCCTCTGTCACCCTCTGTTTATAACTCCTCTGTTGTCCCTCTGTCACCCTCTGTTTATAACTCCTCTGTTGTCCCTCTGTCACCCTCTGTTTCTAACTCCTCTGTTGTCCCTCTGTCACACTCTGTTTATAACTCCTCTGTTGTCCCTCTGTCACCCTCTGTTTCTAACTCCTCTGTTGTCCCTCTGTCACCCTCTGTTTATAACTCCTCTGTTGTCCCTCTGTCACCCTCTGTTTCTAACTCCTCTGTTGTCCCTCTGTCACCCTCTGTTTATAACTCCTCTGTTGTCCCTCTGTCACACTCTGTTTATAACTCCTCTGTTGTCCCTCTGTCACCCTCTGTTTATAACTCCTCTGTTGTCCCTCTGTCACCCTCTGTTTATAACTCTTCTGTTGTCCCTCTGTCACCCTCTGTTTCTAACTCCTCTGTTGTCCCTCTGTCACCCTCTGTTTATAACTCTTCTGTTGTCCCTCTGTCACACTCTGTTTCTAACTCCTCTGTTGTCCCTCTGTCACCCTCTGTTTCTAACTCCTCTGTTGTCCCTCTGTCACACTCTGTTTATAACTCCTCTGTTGTCCCTCTGTCACCCTCTGTTTATAACTCCTCTGTTGTCCCTCTGTCACACTCTGTTTATAACTCCTCTGTTGTCCCTCTGTCACCCTCTGTTTATAACTCCTCTGTTGTCCCTCTGTCACCCTCTGTTTATAACTCCTCTGTTGTCCCTCTGTCACCCTCTGTTTATAACTCCTCTGTTGTCCCTCTGTCACCCTCTGTTTATAACTCCTCTGTTGTCCCTCTGTCACCCTCTGTTTATAACTCCTCTGTTGTCCCTCTGTCACCCTCTGTTTATAACTCATAATTTTCCGCTTTGGCTATGAGCTGAGCTTCCCTGCTAAATTACCTTTCTTGTCCTCCCTGTGGGTATTTTTCGTTCCTCTTATCTGCTTAACTCCACTGTGTGTGTGTGTGTGTGTGTGTGTGTGTGTGTGTGTGTGTGTGTGTGTGTGTGTGTGTGTGTGTGTGTGTGTGTGTGTGCGCGCTTGTGTGTGTGTGTGCGCATGTGTGTGTGTGTGTGCGCACGCGCGTGGGTATGTTTTTGACAGAATGTGTACATACAGTATTTATATGTTTGTGGGATGGCCTCACATGTCTGTGGTTTTCCTTTCGCCCTAGTGGGCACGACCTGACATGTCAGACCCTGCATGCATAGGTGGTGTCCCATCTCCCCCCTCCACCCTTTTTCCTCTTCCCCCTCTCCTCCTCTTCTTTTGTATTGTAACAGCTCCTGCATGGAAGTATGCTCTCTTGAGTTCAAGGGAGGCTTGCTTGCACACACACGCACATACACACACACACACACACACACACACACACACACACACACACACACATGCCTCATCTGCGATTCCCCTCCACTTGGCTTGAAGACAATAGGATTCATCCGTCCCAGTCTTCCCCTCTGCGAAGCATGCATGTGTTTGTGTGCATTCTCATCCTTCCTCCCCATTAGCCGTTCATGGAGCTCTACATGCATGTCTGTCACTATGACTGAGTCTCAAATGGCATTATTCCCTGTTTAATGAACTATTTAGGGAATAAGGTGTCATTTGGGATGCAGATTATCTCTCTGCTCTGCCACCCACCTAAAAATGAAGAGGCTAGGGGAAGGAGCGTGTCCCCATAATACAGATATGGCTTCATCCATTCATTCTTTCATAGCGGCACTAAAACATACTCCTCCAGGGCCTTGGAAGCATGTTGACATGTGAACTGGTTCTATCATTACGTAATGCCGAAAAATACTAACTCTTCATCCGCACCGCTCACGGCTTCTAGTACATCGCTACTACGTCACTTTCCTGTCAGTCTTTGAGTGAAACTCCCTGACACGTTCTGAGCAGTCCTAATGCACATTCAGTTGATTTGTTATGCATGTCCCTCTCAATGTCCATCTCAGACCTTGACCCATAGTCGGACTTTCACATTACCATTTGCATGGAGTGTTGCTCTGAACATTCTCTCTCCTCTCTGGGATGTCTTGTGTTGTGTTGTTGTGCTCCTGGGAAAGCTCTTCTGTCTGCTGGACTGAAACTAATCCAAGCCACTGGCTGTCAAAGGTCCACATCACTCTCACTGTATGTACGGTGTCCCTATTAGGACACTCAGTCTCTGCAGGACTTGTCAGTCTCAATTCCATCAGTTAACATGGAACTACTCTACAGGCAGCACACAGAACCTGCCCAAAGAGCAATTGATTGTAACAGGTGCTAAAATTGGTGTTCTAAAGGGCCCCTCACCATGGTTTCTATTCTCCTTAGCGATTGGTCAAGATGAACATGCCCATCGCCGATGACAATACGGTGCACTTCACGTCCACGCTGATGGCTCTCATCCGCACCGCTCTGGAGATCAAACTGGCATCTGGTCAGTGACCTCTGACCTAATCCCCTTACACACATACACACTCAAACCACAATAATAGGATAGGAAAAGGGGAAATTAAAATCAATGTAAAACATTAATAGAATAAAAAGTTGTTAGAAATATTATTTAAAAAATGTGGTATATTTTTTATGTAAAGAAATAAAGAATAATATGTAATCATTCAAAAGAGAGGGTGGCGGCCTAAAAACCGGTCCTGCTAGGTCTGATGGGTAGGGGTGAGACCAAGGAACTAGAATGAATAGAAAGGAGTCCCCATTCAAGTCATAATGAATTGCATCTATGTGTTTACCAGTCAAATTGCCATGGTCAGAGTTTCCAAGTCTGCTTAGTGTTTGCTGATTGATAAGTGTGGATGGACGTGATGTGACATATGAGTGTGTCTCTCCTCAGGGGTGCTGGCTCAGCGCCTGTGTGATGCTGATCTGAGGAAGGAGATCTCCAGAGTCTGGCCTAACCTGCCTCAGAAGACTGTTGACCTGCTGGTCACACCATATAAAAGTAGGCGACACTGGTGGTCTGTGTTTGTTTGTTTGTTTGTTTGTGTGTGTGTGTGTGTGTGTGTGTGTGTGTGTGTGTGTGTGTGTGTGTGTGTGTGTGTGTGTGTGTGTGTGTGTGTGTGTGTGTGTGTGTGTGTGTGTGTCTTGGTGTCGGTGCATACGTGTTTATGTTTGTGTTAGAGAGCATGAAAGAGAAACTGAAATAGAGAGCCATAGAGAGAGAGAAGAGAAAGAACTGTGAGACACAAAAAAAGACATGCAATAATCTTCAGAGCACTGAGCTTCACCAAAGCCCCGTCATCCCTTGAGTGAGTTTGTAGGCTCAACTGTTTTCTCGTTCTGCTCTTTCTACTGCTCTTCAGTTTACTCTGTGTATGAGGGAGTTATATTTACACACACACGCACACACACACCCACACGCACACAGAGCCTGACTACAGTACAATCTCCCTCATTCTGTCTGCTCCTCCAATGCCATCTAGTGGTTGTGGAGAGAAGACAACTAGTGCTTTTCTCCTCTGACTCTCTCTTCATTTTACCTTCTTTCTTCACTCCTTTCAGTTGATGAGTTCAATGAGCTCATATGCCCCTTTGCGGTTGTAAACCGAGAGCTGACGGTGGGGAAGGTCTATGCTGCCCTCATGATCTTTGACTACTACAAGCAGAACCGGGCCAAGAGACTGGAACAGCAACTGGGACTGGACTTCACAGGGACAATTAAGGTAGTATATGGCCACAAAAAGAGAGCTCAACTTTGCCATAATTGCTTCTGTGACAGCATGGGCTGCGCCTTTGAGGGCTGCGCCATTGAGGGCTATCTCCATCCACAAATTATTAACGCGTTATAGGCTCCACATCCATTGAATTTGTCACTACCTCTACTTGATTCTAGTGAGAACAGCTGATGGGAGGTCCAGATGACTAGAAATCTCTCTGTCTCCTGCAGAATAAAAAGGGTGCAGCCTTCTTCCGCCCCATGATGCCCATGACACATATGCAGGAGGAGACGCCAATCACCACTGCCAAGCCCCCGCCCCCTTCACAACCAGAGCATCAGCCAGAGCCCCCGCCCGCCACCACCTCTCTAACCAATGGTGACACAGTGTGAGTGCCCGCCCATATGTTTTTCTTAGCAGATATACAGTCTTTGTATAGATACACTCGTCAATAGAAATGTATAGATACATGGCATATACACTACTGCACGCAGGAAGGAAACAGGTAGACGTAGTAGTGATCAATGTGAAGTGCTTATCAGAGTCGTTGGCTTTCATACTTTTCGAAATCTCAGCGTGGCTCAACCAATTTCTCCAACTGTCACCACATTGAAATGAATAGGAGCCACGAAGGCGTTGGTTGGGAGTTTTGGGGAGGTGGACGGCCAGGCTGTGCGACCTCCACGGATGGTGGTCGCAGAGCCGGATAGATATCTCACGATGTTTGTGTGTGTTTTGCGTGTGTGACCTCAGACCAAGCCCTAGAAGTGCCATGAAAGAGTCCGTATCAGGAGATCAGCTGTCTCAGGAGGGTCAGCGGTCCAGCACTAGCAGTCGGACTCTACAGCGGGGCCAGTCAGAGGACGTGCCATACTCCATCAAACCTCAGGTACTTAGTACATATATTATACCAAAGATAGGAATTATGCAAGAAACCATCGTACCATAGTTCACTGTTAAACCTCTGGTACTCACAACTAGTTGTTGCAAATTCTGGTAACTTTTCTGAATTTTCCAGAAGTCCCGGTTGGGAAAATTCCTGGTATCAGGAGGGAATAAGCAGGAAATCCTAAAATCTTCCGACCGGGATTTCTGAAGAAGCTGGGAATTTTGGGAAATGTACTGTTTTGCAACCCAACATACAATTTACCAAAGATGTGAATTACGCAAGCAGCCACCGTACCATCATTCACTCTGGTGTCCTCAACTCAACTATATGCATACGGTGTTGTTTCAGGAATCAGTGGAGATGAGGCAGGTGGAGAACGGTGCTGATTTAGAGGGCTACTTTGGTCTGGAGGGCCATGGCAGAGCAGCCTCCATGCCTAGACTGGACTCCCAGTACTACGTAAGTCCACTCACTTCCTTACTGTACCCCTGTACTCTCTCACATAGGACCCCACTAGAACCCCGCCAGGGCTGCCAATGTGGTGCCTGCTCAAATCAAACAGCATTAACTCTACAATTAGGACAATGTCAGCATTAGGACAATGCTAGTAAACATTATATGAGTTTTGATATCTATAGTACGACACAGTTTTTACTAGTAAACTTGACAGTATTCAATAATACTTTCTCATAAAGTTGGTAGTAGTTCGTGATGATATTATTATGAGACACAGTCAGAGAGGAAGGGAGTGGGGAAAGTAGTTGAAGTGAAAGACAACATATAGAGAAAGATAAAGCTGAAGAAAGACAGAATATTAAGGTAGGTAGCTAGAAATGAATTGAATTAGCCACAGGCTAACTAAAGCAAAGACGCTGTCTGTCAGTGCACATCAAGTCATCCTGCTGACCTTGTCTGCATCGTAAATGTCACCCTATTCCATATACAGTGTACCACTTTTGACAAGGGCCCATAGGACTTTTGGTATGTAGATCTTATGTGACATATCATAATATTTCCTCAACAAATCTGAATGTACAGTCATGTCCCCAGCAGTACAGTGACTACACTGTACCTTTTACATTACAGTCATTTAGCAGACACTCTTATTCAGAGCTACTTACAGTAGTGAGCGCAGACATTTTGGTATTGGTCCCACGTGGGAGTCAAACCCAAAACCTGACCTTGCAAGTGCCATAATTTACCAACTGAGCCACATGGGAGAATATTGTCTTCTTAACTGTCTTTCTTAACGCAGAGTATTTTGAATACTACACAATATAAAATATTCATGTTTTAAACAACTGATGATAATGGCCACATTGTGTAATATGCTTCACTGAAGTACCGTTTATACTTAATAATGTAACATGCAAATCTCTCTCTCCCCAAAAAGTTCAGGTTGAAAAGTGTGTGGGAAACTGCTTAAACCTTATTACGAATATGCTCCATCTTCACTATGCTTTCCTGTTTATAAATATTGAAAACCATTTCCACATATTTTTTGTTATTCTTTTGACCCATTTGTCTGTTTTCATGTTTCACACTAGACTTTTTGTCGACCTTCATTGTCTCCATTATGGTTATAGTCAATGTCTAAACGTTTTTTATCTGACATTTATTTTGTACCTGTCTTTCATTTTTGTCATCTTTTCCTCCCTGCTCTTGTGGCGAATGGAGTCCAGATTTCTTTCCTCTTGAAGGCCTTTTCCGGACCCTCTTTTCTAACTGTGTGATTGGTTTACGTGTCTAACCATATGAATCCTGTCTGTCTCGCTTTGCTCTCTGTCTGTCTTTCCTTCTCCCCATCCACTCCCATCCTCTCTTCCCTTTCTCCTCCCTCCTCTCCTCCTTCTCTCCTCCTCTTGATGCCCATGGCTAATGTTGTACCCACCTCCTTCCTGTGTGTGCTGTCTGATAGCGGAACCACCCTCGCCACCTACCTGGGACCTACCTGGCAGTATGTACACCTGTTCCGCCTCTCTCTCTCTCTCTCTCTCTCTCCTCTCTCTTTCTCTCTCTTTCTCTCTCTCTCTCTCTCTCAGTGCATGCTGGGAGTGTTTTGTAGTTGTAGTTGAGGCGTTGTGGAGGGCTCTATCCTTCCTTATATTCTTGATTCTTTCCTTGGTCTTTTCTTTCAATTTACATTTTCTATGGTGGAGTTAACCCACTGTTAGTTTAGTGGTACACACTGTTTTTTTTTCAAAGTTTGGGAGGAAGAGGACAGAGTTTTAGTTTCCTGGGGTTTTGACCACTGTGGTGTGCTCGATGGCTTCACAGCCTAGCGCAGAGGAGACGCTGTCGTTACGGCATGGATTCAGGTCAAATCAAATCAAATGTTATTGGTCACATACACATGGTTAACAGATGTTAATGCAAGTGTGGTGAAATGCTTGTGCTTCTAGTTCCGACCGTGCAGTAATATCTAACAAGTATTCTAACAATTTCACAACAACTACCTTATACACACAAGTGTAAAGGAATGAATAAGAATATGTACATATAAATATATTGATGAGCGATAGCCGAACGGCATAGGCAAGATGCAGTAGATGGTATAGAGTACAGTATATACATATGAGGGATAGGGATTGATTGAATATGTCTGTAAACACACCAGCCAGCTGGTCTGCGCATGCTCTGAGGACGCGGCTAGGGATGCCGTATGGGCCTCCAGCCTTGCGAGGGTTAACATAAATGTTTTACTCTCGTTGGCTGCAGTGAAGGAGAGTCCGCAGGTTTTGGTAGCGGGCCTTGTCAGTAGCACTGTATTGTCCTCAAAGCGAGCAAAGAAGTTGTTTAGTTTGTCTGGGAGCAAGACGCCGGTGTCCACAACAAGGCTGGTTTTCTTTTTGTAATCCATGATTGACTGCCACAGTCTCATGTCTGAGCCGTTGAATTGCGACTCTACATTGTCTCTATACTGACACTTAGCTTTTTTGATTGCCTTGCAGAGGGAATAGCTACACTGTTTGTATTCGGTCATGTTTCTGGTCGCCTTGCCATGATTAAAAGCAGTGGTTCACGCTTTCAGTTTTATGCGAATGCTGCCATCAATCCACGGTTTCTGGTTAGGGAAGGTTTTAATAGTCACCGTGGGTACACGCATCACCGATGCAATTGCTAATAAACCTGAGATTGGAGTTAAGGTGGAGGAGGTTCTGCTTGCTGTCAGTGAACAGGTAGGAGCTGAATTTATACATTCCACATCCAGAATGAACAAAGCTGTGGTTGTGTTCATGAACAGAGTAAATTTGGTGGGTATGCTGATTGCTATTGGAATATTTGTAAGGGATGTGTTGGTGCCGATTCCTCCTCTTTCGACTCCTTTGACTAGCGTGGTAGTTGCGAATCCGCCTGCATTTATTACGAATGAACAAATCCGGAACGAGCTAAGTCGGTTTGGTAAGTTTGCTAGCGGTTTTCGTGTACTGTCGGCAGGTTTTCAGGCAGATGCCGTTAAGCATGTTGTTTTGCTCCAGAGCCAAGTGTTCATGTTTCTGAATAGCAATGAGCAACAGTTAAATGTTCATTTTAAAGTGAGGCATGGGGAGGGGCTCTATGCAGGGTTTGCAAGCACATATAGTCTATGGTGCTTTGAGTGTGGGGATTTGGGGCATACGAGCTTGCGTGCCCACATAAAGGCCGTAGACAAGGTGAGGGTACAAGCACCAATGGGGGAAATTGAGGTCAACGTGCAGGGGGCCATGAGACACAGGCAGCAGAGGCTGGGCCTAGTCATGCTATAGGTAGTGGTGAAGATGAGGCTGGGCCTAGTCAGGCTACAGATGGTGGTGTAGCTGAGGCTGGGCCAAGTCATGCTATAGATGGTGGTGTAGATGAGGCTGAGTCTATTCATGCTATAGATCAGGGGTGTCAAACGTCCGGCCCGCGGGCCGAATCAGGCCCGCAACGGGGTTTAATCCGGCCCGCGAGATGATTTTGTAAAGTATAAAAATGAGCTGCAATTTTTCAATAAAAGAAACTGCTGTTCCAATTGCGTCCACTGGATGGCGCAATAGCAATTGTGTTAAGCAAGCAAACTGTTTATACCGGAGCAGAGCAAGTAGGTCAAGCAAGTGCAGCCAGTCCTGATGAGCTACTTTGTTTTTGCCCGCGATATTTATTACCGCTTCTACTTTTAACATTATGTGCTTTGGCACCATCATTGCCCCAATATGTCTCTGTCAAAAAAGAGAAAAGTGGACGCAGAGTGCAGAGTGTTCCAAGAAAAATGGTCATCCTCCTATTTATTCACGGAATTGAATGGGGAAAGCTGTATGTTTGGTGTGTTCACAGCATGTTGCAGTGCTGAAAGAGTATAACCTTCGTCGCAACTATGTGAGTCTTCATGCCGACAAATATGACAACTTTCAAGGACAGCGGAGAAGAGAGAAGGTGAATGAACTGTTGGCGGGTCTGAAGAAACAGCAGTCTGTGTTTACTCACAGCCGAGACATCAGTGACGCTGCAGTGAAAGCTAGCTACCTCATTGCTAATGAAATCGCAGTGGCTTCAAAACCATTTAGTGAGGGTGAATTTGTAAAAACATGCATGATGAAGGCAGTGGAGATTGTGTGCCCTGAAAAGCGCCAGGCTTTTGCAAATATCAGCTTGACAAGAAACACAGTTGCAGACAGGATTTCCGATCTTTCAGTGGATTTGGACAGCCAGTTGAAGCAAAAAGTAAAGTCATTTATTGGGTTTTCAGTTGCAATTGATGAAAGCACGGACATTACAGATGTTGCACAACTGGCCATTTTCATCCGCGGAGTTGATGACACATTGACCGTCACGGAGGAGTTCGTGGAGTTGGTGCCGATGACAGATACAACGACAGCAGCTGATATTTTCACAGCACTCATCGGCGCGCTGGACAGGGTCGGAGTGGACTGGTCCCGCGCTGTCAGCCTGGCTACAGATGGTGCGCCCTCAATGATCGGGAAAAAGCAGGCGTTGTGACAAAGTTCAGAGAGAAAGTGCAATCTGCAAATGGAGGACGTGATTTTTGGACTTTTCACTGTATTTTGCACCAGGAGACTTTGTGTTGCAAGTCATTAAAGATGGATAACGTCATGAAGGTGGTCATCCAAACTGTTAATTTCATCCGATCCAGAAGCCTGAATCACCGTCAGTTTGACAGCCTTCTCAGAGAGAAAGACGTCATCTATGGCCTGCCATACCACACTGAGGTAAGATGGTTAAGCCGAGGTGCTGTGCTTAGGCGTTTCTTTGATTTACGAGAAGAAATTGAACAGTTCATGGAAGAAAAGGGCAAACCAGTGTTAGAATTTCATTCCGCAGAATGGCTGCAGGACCTTGCATTTATGGTGGATGTTACAGAGCACCTGAATAACTTGAACAAACAGCTGCAAGGGCGCAACAAAGTCGTCACGCAGTATTATGACAGCATACGTTCTTTCAAGTTGAAGCTGTCATTGTGGGAGACGCAACTCGCCGGTGGTGATGCAGCTCACTTCCACTGTCTGAAAAATGTGTGCGCGACCCAACATGTGGCAGACATGAAGCGGTTCAAAGATAAAATAACGGGACTGTTACGGGAGTTTGAGCAACGCTTTCAGATTTTTGGTGAACTGGAGGAAGACTTCAACGTTTTTTGCTCGCCATTCACCGTGAATCCCTCTGATCTGCCCGTCAGCATCCAACTTGAAATAATAGACTTGCAGTGTGACTCGGATATGAAGGGCAAATTTGCCGCAGCTGGCTTGGACACATTTTATCAGAATCTCTTGCCAGGTTACCCCAACTTGACAGCCCTCGCTGCAAAACTGTTGTGCATGTTTGGAACCACATATCTTTGTGAGCAAGTTTTCTCTGTAATGAGCATAAATAAAACAAAGCTGCGCTCATGGCTCACGCACAAGCACTTGAATCACATCCTGAAGTTGGCTGCCACT
Source organism: Salmo trutta (assembly GCF_901001165.1). Taxonomy (NCBI): domain Eukaryota; kingdom Metazoa; phylum Chordata; class Actinopteri; order Salmoniformes; family Salmonidae; genus Salmo; species Salmo trutta. The sequence continues at coordinate 64,687,246 of NC_042968.1, forward strand.
CAGGATGTGACGCCTGATATTGATGCGCTGGTGAAAGCTAAAAGATGCCAGGTATCAGGAGTCAAATAAACTATGCAACCCCACTTAAAGTGCTGCATGAGACACCCTGATATATTTCTGTGATCTGTGATATACTTCTGTGAATCACTGAGGCATTGTGTGTTTGTGTGTTCTTTTTCTTTAGAATTTTGAAATAAACTTGAGGTGTTTTATGATTAATAGTGATGTTGTGCTTGTACTATTGTGGACACACTGTCCTCAGGCTCCAGCTTTATGTTTTATGTTGATCGTATTAAAACAAAGAAAACAATCTGAAGTTGTTGTTTTTAAGTTATATATACCATGATTTTACCGTCCGGCCCACTTGGGAATAGATTTCCCTCCATGTGGCCCCTGAGCTAAAATGAGTTTGACACCCCTGCTATAGATGGTGGTGTAGATGAGACTGGGTCTATTCATGCTAGAGATAGTGGTGTAGATGAGGCTGGGTCTAGTCATGCTACAGATGGTGGTGTAGATGAGGCTGGGTCTAGTCATGCTACAGATGGTGGTGTAGATGAGGCTGGGTCTAGTCATGCTAGAGATAGTGGTGTAGATGAGGCTGGGTCTAGTCATGCTACAGATGGTGGTGTAGATGAGGCTGGGTCTAGTCATGCTACAGATGGTGGTGTAGATGAGGCTGGGTCTAGTCATGCTAGAAATGGTGGTGTAGATGAGACTGGGCCTAGTCATGCTAGAAATGGTGGTATAGATGAGACTGGGTCTAGTCATGCTAGAAATGGTGATGTAGCTGAGGCTGGGTCTAGTCAGGCTATGGATGGATGGTGTAGATGAGGCTAGGTCTAGTCATGCTAGAAATGGTGATGTAGATGAGGCTGGGTCTAGTCAGGCTATGGATGGATGGTGTAGCTGAGGCTGGGTCTAGTCATGCTGTGGATGGATGGTGTAGCTGAGGCTGGGTCTAGGCATGCTATGGATGGATGGTGTAGCTGAGGCTGGGTCTAGTCATGCTATGGATGGATGGTGTAGCTGAGGCTGGGTCTAGGCATGCTATGGATGGATGGTGTTGCTGAGGCTGGGTCTAGTCATGCTATGGATGGATGGTGTAGCTGAGGCTGGGTCTAGTCATGCTATGGATGGATGGTGTAGCTGAGGCTGGTCTCGTCATGCTATGGATGGATGGTGTAGCTGAGGCTGGGTCAAGTCAGGCTATGGATGGATGGTGTAGCTAAGGCTGGGTCTAGTCATGCTATGGATGGATGGTGTAGCTGAGGCTGGGTCTAGTCATGCTATGGATGGATGGTGTAGCTGAGGCTGGGTCTAGTCAGGCTATGGATGGATGGTGTAGCTGAGGCTGGGTCTAGTCATGCTATGGATGGATGGTGTAGCTGAGGCTGGGTCTAGTCATGCTATGGATGGATGGTGCAGCTGAGGCTGGGTCTAGTCATGCTATGGATGGATGGTGTAGATGAGGCTGGGTCTAGTCATGCTATGGATGGTGGTGTAGCTGAGGCTGGGTCTAGTCATGCTATGGATGGATGGTGTAGATGAGGCTGGGTCTAGTCAGGCTATGGATGGATGGTGTAGATGAGGCTGGGTCTAGTCATGCTATGGATGGTGGTGTAGATGAGGCTGGGTCTAGTCATGCTATGGATGGATGGTGTAGCTGAGGCTGGGTCTAGTCATGCTATGGATGGATGGTGTAGCTGAGGCTGGGTCTAGTCATGCTATGGATGGATTGTGTAGATGAGGCTGGGTCTAGTCAGGCTATGGATGGATGGTGTAGATGAGGCTGGGTCTAGTCATGCTATGGATGGATGGTGTAGATGAGGCTGGGTCTGGTCAGGCTATGGATGGATGGTGTAGATGAGGCTGGGTCTAGTCAGGTTATAGATGGTGGTGTAGATGAGGCTTTCTTTTCAGGCTCCTCCTCAATGGATCCAGAGCTGACAGCCAGTCAGGCAGAGGGGTCAAAGGACACAGTGAAGGAACAGTCAAGGTTCCTGAATGAGAATAAAGGGAAAAAGGTTCATCTTGAAGCTTTTTTTTGCAAACCTGGAAAGTTTGTAAGATCAGTACAACACGCTATGAAAATAAGGGGCATGGTGTCCTCTCACCCAGGAAACGTTTTAGGTTGAGGAAGTGGGTCACAACCATGCGTAAGGGTTTACCTTCAGATGCTGTTTAGATTAATAGTTTTTTTCTGATACTAGGGCTTTTTGAGCTTTGCTATTGGTCTCTTTCTTTGCTGGCTTTTCTCCCACTTCTTATGGAGACTTTTCAGGTTGGCTCGCTTAATATAAATTGCGCCAGAGATGCGGGAAAAAGGAGTCTGTTGGGTGAATATGTAAAACAAAAAAGTACAGGTGTTGTTTCTGCAGGAGACACATAGTGATGTGGTGAATGAAGTCAATTGGGGGCTCTGGTGGAAAGGGACAAGTGTGCTGAGCCATGGAACAAATGTTAGTGCAGGGGTGGCAGTCTTTTTTGCACCGGGTCTGACTGTAAAAATTTGCTCCTCAAAGGGTATCTGTAGGGGTAGACGGCTTGTAGTAAACAGAAATTAACACAGGGAGAGAGAGGGGGCATCTGTTTGGGTGTCTTAGACAGGAACTCTCACAGATAGCGCCTGAAGAGATGCTGGTGGTTGGCAGAGACTGGAACTGTACAACGTATTTTACGAAAGATAGAAATGGGGAGGAGCCTCATTCAGGCTCAGTGGGGGTCTTTAGGGACATCATTAAGCAGTTTGACCTAGTGGATGTTTGGAGAACTAGACATCCCAACACAAGCCAGTATACATGGGTGAAGGTCTTTGGGGATAGGGTGAGTGCAGCCAAACTAGATCGGTTTTACATGTCCAGGAATCAGAGCAATAGACTGTTGGGCTCTACCATTCTCCCGCTGGGTTTTTCAGATCACCACATAACCATGGCTCGGCTGTCTATTTCACCAGGCTTTTTGGGAAAGGTGGGGGCAGTGAAGAGAGGAGTATGAGTCTCTGAGTCAATGGTGGGATGTGGGAAAAGTCTAAATTCTGCTTTTCTGTCAACGGTATACAGCTCTTTCATTCTCAGAGGCTAGCAGAATATTGGGGCAACTCAAGCGTAGTATCAGAGAAGTGGAGATTGAGCTGGTGGGGCAAGGCAATGTAGGCCTCCAGGCTAATTTAGCTGAATTACATAGAGACCTGGGCAGTTTTTTCCAGGTTAAAGCAAAGGGAGCACTTGTAAGAGCTAGGTTCTCCATGCTCAAGGAGATGCTCTGAGCTCCTTCTTCTTTTGTTTGGAAAGACAGAGCCATGAAGCCAAGGGTATGCATTGTTTGCGGCTGTCAGATGGGTGGGTGACCTTTGTGGTGGGGGAGATTGCGGAATGTGGAGTTTTATACTGAGTTGTATAGGGTAGAACTGTGTGATCCTATGTGTGTTCAAGTTTTGTTTGCAGAACTCCCTAAGCTCTCTCTGGCACAGAGGGATGAAATTGACATTCCCCTGTTGTCCCATGACCTGGCAGAGGCCGTAACCCAGATGCCCCCCAGCCGTACACCAGGGGTCGATGGACTCCCAGTGGAGTTTAATAAAATATTCTGGGGAATAATTGGACCGAACTTCTTTTGCGTGTTGTGTGAGTGCGTCGGGGTAGGAGAGATGCCGATGAGCTGCCGTTGGGTGGCTCTGACTCTCCTGCCCAAAAAAGGGGAACTGGAGGCTTGTGGTATTGCACTGTGTGGACTACAAGATATTTGCCAAGGTCCTCGCTAACAGACTGAAGTCTCATCTGGACTCTATAGTACACAAGGACCAGACATATTGTGTACCGGGACGCTCAATCACGGACAACTTGTTCTTAATCAGGGACATGTTGGACTTGTCGAAAGTTTCTAATGTGAACTTTGGATTAGTCTCTTTAGACCAAGAGAAGGCTTTTGATAGAGTGGACCAAGATTATCTGTTTATTGTGATGTCTGTATTTGGGTTTGGGTAAAGGTTTTTGGCTTGTGTGAAGATGTGGTATGCTTGGGCATCATGTATGATCAAGGTGGGAGGGGAGCTCAGTAGGCCAGTCTGGGTGAGGTGGGGCATTAGACAAGGATACCCTCTATCGGGGCAGTTATATACACTAGCCGTTGAGCCGTTTTTTGGCTTCTTATGCAGGAGACTGCAGGAAGTGTGCTGGACAGGCATGGGTGTGTTGACAGCAGTATCGGCATATGCAGATGACATTTCTGTGATGGTCAGGGATGGGCAGGATATGCAGGCACTAGAGCAGTGGTTCTTAACCTGGGTTCGATCGAACCCCAGGGGTTCGGTGAGTCAGTCTCAGGGGTTCGGCGGAGGTCAAGACGGAACGTGATGAGAGTCAGCGTCCTAACTGCATGATTTGCAATGCCAAGTTGAGCAATTCTAGTCTAGCACCGGCAAAACTAAGAGAACACTTCCTTAAGCTGCATGGAGATGGACAATACAAGAACACAACGCTCGCTGAATTCAAGGTGAAGAGAGCCATTTTTCCAATTAAGAAGGGTTCGGTGAATGCGCATATGAAACTGGTGGGGGTCAGTACCTCCAACAAGGTTAAGAACCACTGCACTAGAGACTAGTTTGAAGGTGTATGAGGGAGCTTCGTCAGCTTAGGTGAACTGGGGCAAGAGCAAAGCTCTGTTATGTGGGGCATGGATGGATAGCCCCCCCCCCCCTGCTTCCAGGGGGTTTGCAGTGCGGTTGTGAAAAGCTTAACATTTTGGGGGTGTACCTGGGCTCAGAGAGGTGGGTCAGAAAGAACTGTCACAGGCAGTGGTGTCAAGACTGGCCAGGTGGAGGTGGCTCCTGTCCCAAGTGTCATATAGAGGGAGGGTACTGATCATCAACAACCTGGCGGCATCCTCCCTGTGGCATACTGGCTGTCCTCAACCTGGCTCTCCTCAACGTAAGCTGGTGGATTTTTGTTAAATTATTTTTTAGCCCTTTTTCTCCCCAATTTTGTGGTATCCAATTGGTAGTTACAGTCTTGTCCAATCTCTGCAACTCCCATACGGACTCGGGAGAGGCGAAGGTTGAGAGCCATGTGTCTTCCTAAACACGACCCAGCCAAGCCACACTGCTTCTTGACACAATGCACGCTTAACCCGGAAGCCAGCCGTACCAGTGTGTCAGAGGAAACAACGTACAGCTGGCGACCGTGTCAGCATGCATGTGCCCGGCCCGCTACAGGAGTCGCTAGAGCGTGATGAGACAAGGACATCCCGACCGGTCAAACCCTCTCCTAACCCGGACAATGCTGGGCCAATTGTGCACCGCCCCATGGGTCTCCCGGTCGTGGCTGGCTGTGAAAGTGCTTGGACTTGAACCAGGATCTCTAGTGGCACAGCTAGAACTGCGATGCAGTGCCTTAGACCACTACGCCACTCATGGGGCCCTGGTTGATTTTTTTCTGGTTGGGCCATCACTGGCTAAGGGCGGCAGTGTTGTACATGTCCGTCCACGAAGGAGGACAGAGCCTGGTGGAACTGGAGAGAAAGGTGGCTGCATTCTGACTAAAGGTAGCGCAAAGACTGCTGTACCATACTGATGTCGGCTGGAGAGAACCAGCATGGGCGCTGCTGAGGATAGCTTGCGGATTAGAGTTGGACTGGCAGCTTTTTCCTCATGAGGCTGGAGAGGCTGAGTACAGCAGGTCTCTCTGATTTTTACTCTGCGGTGCTGAGGGTCTGGCAGCTGCTAAGGGCCACACGAGAAGGGGGGGTGGAGCCTGGGCTGTGGGTGTGGGAGGAGCCTATCTTCCACAATCCCGCCATCCTTTTGAGATCGGTTCAATCGGTCACCCTGCAGAAGCAACTGATGCCAGCTGGTTTACTAAGGCTGGGTGACCTGCGGCTGCTGGGTGAGGAAGGGTGGAAAACCCCGGAAGTCCTGGCACAACAAACAGGACTAACATTTCTTAGGCTGCTGGAGAGATTCCTGGGGGAGGTCCAGGAGGCACTGTCTGAGCCGGTAAGGGGGGTGTTTGAGTGGCCAAATGGGGGGGAGCCACCGATGTTTCCCCCACTGCAGGTGACGGCAGAGACTGGGGACTGGCAAGGGGATATGGAGGACTTGTTGGACTTTAACACTCCAAGCCTGGGGGAGTTTGAGAGGGTGGGAGGTAATGCCCTCTACAACCTCTGCATTAAGGTGAGGAAAATTAGGAGCCTAACAGGAGTGAAGGCTGATCAGTGGCAGGGGGTATGTGAGGCTCAGGGAAAGTTGTCTATTTGGCTAACAAGGAGGAACAGGGTCAGAGGTGGGGGGATAACAGACCCTTTACTAGTGTTTAATGGGATGGTCTCTGCGCGCCTTAATTTAAAATGATAAAAAGTGTGGAGATGTTTCAGGAGATGGTGTGTCGGGGAGGCCGTCTGTATAGCTGGGGAAGATGGGTTGGTTATACGGTTGTAGAAGTGGTGAGGTTTTGGTTATTGTGATGTGTGATATTGTTTTGAATCGTGGGGTAGAGCACAAGGTGAGTATGCAGCACAAGGGATATTTGTTTTTTAAAGGGGGTGGGGGGGTGGTGGTGGTTGTAAGGTTTTAATGAAATGAGGATGTATCATTAAAGAAAGACAAAAAGTCAAAAGCCTCTCTCTCTCTCTCTCTGTCATATCTCTTTCCTTTTCTCTCTCTCTCTGTTTTATCTCTTTCCCTTTCTCTCTCTCATCCCTCTCTTTCCATCACTATGTTGGCCTCTATGTGCTCCCTCCATTCCAGTGGGGAGTTCACATACTCTCACCGTCAGTTTGACACTCTTTAGACATTAGCTAAAGCCCATATCGGTGTGAGTGGTCAAGATCCATGTCACCTACAGTAGAATTATTGTTGAATGTTTTAGTACTTTACCGCACATAAATCCATGGGACACCAAACACTCTTTTTTTGCTTTCTTGCCATGAAGTGACGTGATATGACCATTGTGACCATTGTATGTTTGTGTGTCGTTTCAGTGGGTGGTTTGTTAATGTTTTAATGTAGGCACGGACAGCACTGCTATTTTCCTACTTTGACATAACTGCACTGTTCTCTCTTTATTTCCATTTGTTGTTGTTGTGGTTGTTGTGGTTTTTGTTGTACAAACCACTGACTGTAGCTACTGACCGGGACTGTATGATAAGAACTCTTAGAACAAGCTCAACGGAGCGTAGACCTCAAGAATCAATTTGGTTATGATCTACAATATCACTTAATTGATTTACCTTTTCAACAATGAATTAAAAACTAAACTTGAAAAGGGCGGTTTATAATGGGAATACACGTGTGCCGTTTCCAGGAGACTGCTCTTGGCATTATGGGTCAACTGTGGCAGGATGTCATCCCGGCTGTTACCACCAGAGGGAGGAATAACGTAGCTAGTGTTCCAGCCTGTCATTTCACTTCCTTTATTTACCTTCAGGCTTGAACTTCTCAATGTTCTATTTTGCCATGTTAATTTCACTGCGGCACCAGGCTTTTTCCAAACACAGACAACTCAGAGCCTGTCAAGGTGGGAAATATTTAAAGGGAAACATCAACACCCTGCTTATTCTTAGTTCACTAGCAGTGTCTCCTGCTAGTTTACGACAAGTTTTAACAACTCGGGCCAAACATTCCGTACATCCAACCCCAAATCGAACACTAGCTCTTACCCCCTATGCACCTGTGTGTATAAAAAAAATATATAGATTTAGACAGCATGGTAAATATGGTATGGTGCCAGTATGTTGCCACTTAGCATGCCAGAGGCTAGCTGTTGTCCAGATCATTGCGTGCAGCATGCTGACACTGAGCCTTCCTACAACGTCAACAAGCCGCACATAAGAGCTGGCCAGAGGCAAAGTAGTCTCATTACCATATCATTACCATATTGATTATACCATAGGGATAGGGGCAAACGGGTTCATTTGGGATTGGGCGGTGGTATGCCAATCATTAGTGACGTGTTCAAGATTAACTGTAGTGAGTATTGAAATCGCTCAGTGTTTCAATCAGAAATGTCTCCTCAACATTTGTGTCTGAAGAGGTTGAACGTCAGTCTCAAGCCCAGAGATTGGTGTCCACCGGTCTGTCGTACTTCCTCGTCTGTACTGTGTCTGCTGTCTAGTGAACAGTTTGGTGCTTGATGCTCCAGTCCAGTGGTTGTACTGCATTCTAAAATACTCTACTGCTACACTACTATGGTAGTTAGCCCTCCATCTTGTATTCCTCCACTCACCGTTTTTCGTCTTTGCTCGCTCCTCTCAGCCTATCCCTGACATCAGTCCTATCAGGCGGTCGGCGTCCACGTTGGCTTCCCAGCGCCCCCGGGAGGTGAGTCTGAGGGACTACACCCTGGAGAGGCCGAGCCAAGCCCAGGCCCAGTCATCCTCAGCCCCAGGCCAGGCCCAGGACAGGCCCTACCACCATCACCACCACCACCGCTGTCACAGACGCAGGGACAAGGACAGGGACAAGAAGCAGAAGTCACTCGACAGGACATCCAGCGTGCAGCCTTCTAGTATAGCAGGTTAGAGGGGGTACACACCATACATCCATGTGCAGACACACACATTAGCAACGCACAGGCCTGCCCACCTCAGAATTCCCTCTCTCCAGCCATTACTTCCCTGTTTTTGTGGGGTGAAAATTCACTTGTCACATAATTGTTGCTGAATTGATTTATTTCCTACTCTTGTTTGTACAAAGTATATTTTCCCGCAAATATCTGTTGTGGCCGCTCAAACACATGCTGGTCCCCTTCAAAATGTCAACAATGACACGTGTTGATTCTGATCGGCATCATTTACAATGCCGACCCTTGGACGGGATAAAACGCACAAAGACAATATTTATACCACAAGACGGGAGAAAGGTGGGTGTTCCTTTTTTGTATAGTTTAAAAAAGTTAAGAGTTCGTTAATTTGAAATGTTCAAAGTATTTCACCTGCAATGGAAGCCACTCCCAAAAAGGAACTGCCAAATCTCAAATAGTAGTGTTTGTGTGTGCATTGATAAATTCCAACTAAAGTTGACTATGCAAAAGGGTAATTTATATATAAGTGTATATGTAAATTATACACAATCAAACATTATTATTCTATCAATATAATAACAAAACACCTAAATAAGCCATATGAGGCTTAAAGATGTTAGCATGTGTCAGGTTCGTCGAAATGAGTAGACCAAGGCGCAGCGTGCATAGAGTTCCACATGTTTATTAGATGAAACTCACAGAATACAATAACGCGCATACCGAAACGTGCCGCTAATGTATTGCTCGCAGGAAACTAGACATAGACAAGATCCCACAACAACCAGGTGGGAAAAGGCTGCCTAAATATGATCCCCAATCAGAGACAACGATAGACAGCTGTCTCTGATTGGGAACCATACCAGGCCAACCTAGAAATACAAAAACTAGAGTACCCACCCTAGTCACACCCTGACCTAACCAAAATAGAGAATAAAAAGGCTCTCTAAGGTCAGGGCGTGACAGCATTGGTCCTTTCATGACTTATAGTTGAAAAGGGAATTCCCACCAAAACTGGTGGATTACATATGTTTTTGTCTGTCATTAAACAATTGTCTATGAGCTCTAAATCAGTCAATATTTAATGAATTTTTATTCATTCAAAAAGGGTTGAGTATCTCACTCCATTATGCAGATATTACATGTATCACAATTGAATTTTTGACCTTTTATAAATACATTTGGAAGACCGTTGCTTTGCTAGTGTCACGCATAGCTTACACACACACACACACACACACACACACACACACACACCCACACCCACACACACACAGTTTCACACATATGTATTCACATGTTCACATGCATACTTCTGCTCATGCAGCAACATACACAGACTGAAAGACATCTCACTGTGGAACCCATATAGCATATGATGAACTATGAATTCATACAGAAATAGAGTAAGGAAACCTTTCCGTCTCAGAGGCAGAGAGACCTAGAGACTTGGCTCTTGTACCAAATCGCTTGGACGCTTTTGCATAGTAGCAGAAATTCCGTATCGGATTAAGGGCCTGTGATCGGGTTATGAAGGAAAGAGGTTTCTGTTGCGTTTAACAAAAAGCTTGAGCCAGGGATTTTGCGTGTCAAGCTTTCCATCTGACTAACAAAGAGAATTATGAGTTCCCTGAGGAAAATCTGCTTGGTGGGGATGTGATTTTTTAAAGTTTGTATTCGCCGTTCCCCTTTGTACTATAACCTCAAAAGCGGTAGTTATAAAATTGGCTAAGCTGCTCCAATAGTAGCTCCTCTTATGGGCGACGGGGCAGCCACTACGCACTGTACAACGATGTGAAATTAGCCAGTCTCATGTACAGGCTAAAGCCCCCTTTTACTTCTGGTCGAGATTATCTCAGGCAGCCTGAGCCCCACAGAACAGGGGCTTCAGCAGCCAAGAGTTTTGTTGGTTTAGTTCGTTTTCTCCCATAGGTTAAAGGTCGTCAGTACACACATGCACACACACCCATACTGACCTACTGTACCTCATACACACCCACACAGATACTGTACCATTCCACATGGCTCGGAATCCATGATGACACCCCTATGTCCCTGTTTGCTCTGTATGAGTTCATGTCTGACACACATGAGCTGTGTCCCAAATGGTACATTATTCACCATAGGGCTCTGGGCCCTGGTCACACACTACATAGGGAATAGGGTGCTAATTGGGACCTAGCCATGACCTCCATAAAGCAGGAACATGATCCATGGAACTATTGTGCTGGCTGAGTGTACTAGTGGTGCTGGTCAGTGTGTGTCCACTAGAGTTCAATGGCGGGAACCCGGTTACTGAGATTTACCGCCTAAAAGCACTCCCTTTTCCGAGGATGAGTAACTGCTAGAAACCGGTAAATTATAATAAATTATTTCTATGAACAGCATGGCGTGAAATGGAACTGTTAAATGATATGCGCTGTCTAAATCGGGTTTCTCTACGGCCTCTGCATGATGAATCACAGCTCAGGGTGGGGACAGACAGCCCATCTCAGTATGGAGCACAGTTCACAATGCATGGAGACCTATCATCTCATCATGGTAACTTTTTTATTGTGATTGGCAGGCCTATATTTTCTGCAACATAGTCTATGCTACAGTGATATAAAGACCAAATGCACGTCTAATTTACCCATCTCCATCTGGCTTTCGGGGGTCACCTTATTATTATATTTTTATTTGATATTTTTTTTGCTGATACAGATAACAGACGGAACTGGTAGAGGGCAGAACACACACGGATCCCCTACCAAACCAAATCAAACCCACCCCAGCCCCTCCATGTTCTAATAGAGCCCCACCCCAAAACTTAAAGCAGGCATGATAGACCATTTATTTTATTTTAAAGATATATATATTTTGTATTGCAGCTGCAGAGTTTTAAAGCAGTGCACCCTGTGAGCTGAGTCTTTCTCTCCATCAACTCCATTCAAATTGCATCCAAAAGAGATAATCCTGTTCTAGTTTGATATACAGTGGATTCGGAAAGTATTCAGAACCCTTAATTTTTCCCACATTTTGTTAAGCTACAGCCTTATTCTAAAATGGATTCAATTGAAAAAAAAATCCTCATCAATCTGCACACAATACCCCATAATGACAAAGTGAAAACAGGTTTTTAGAAATTCTTGCAAATGTATAAAAATACAATTTGAGACTCGAAATTCAGCTCAGGTGCATCCTGTTTCTAATGATCAACCTTGAGATCTTTCTACAACTTGATTGGAGTACACCTGTGGCAAATTCAATTGATTGGACACTATTTGTGTCATATCCTGACCATGGTAAGCTGTTATTTTCTATGGTAGAGTAGGTCAGGGCGTGACAGGGGGGTTTTCTAGTTTAGTTTTTCTATGTTGTTATGTTCTAGTTTTGTATTTCTATGTTGCGTTGTTCTCATTTTTGTATTTCTATGTTGGGCTTTGTTTGAGATGATCTCCAATTAGAGGCAGCTGGTCATTGTTGTCTCTAATTGGAGGTCATATTTAAGTTGGTGTTTGTCCCACCTGGGTTTGTGGGAGATCATTTTTTGAGTAGTGTTTGTTTCACCTCTGCGTCACGGTTTGTTGTTTTGTTTATTCAGTTTATTTATGTATTGCATAGTTTCACAGATTAAATCAAATGTGGAATGACACACACACGCTGCACTTTGGTCCTTTCATTCCAACGACATCCGTGACAATTTGGAAAGGCACACACCTGTCTATATAAGGTTCCACAGCTGACAGTGCATGTCAGAGCAAAAACCAAGCCATGAGGTTGAAGGATTTTCCATTGAGCTCTGAGACAGGATTGTGTTGAGGCACAGGTCTGGGGAAGGGTACAAAAACATTTCTGCAGCATTGAAGGTCCCCAAGAACACAGTGGCCTCCATCATTCTTAAATGGAAGAAGTTTGGAACCACCAAGACTATTCTTAGAGCTGTCCGTCTGGCCAAACTGCGCAATCGGAGGAGAAGGGCCTTGGTCAGCATCATGCTGTGGGGATGTTTTTCAGTGGCAGGGACTGGGAGACTAGTCAGGATCAAGGGAAAGATAAACGGTGCAAAGTACAGAGAGATCCTTGATGAAAACTGGTCCAGAGCGCTCAGGACCTCAGACTGGGGTGAAGGTTTACCTTCCAACAGGACAAAGACCCTAAGCACACAGCCAAGACAACTCAGGACAGGCTTCGGGACAAGTCTCTGAATGTCCTTGAGTGGCCCAGCCAGAGCCCGGACTTGAACCCAATCGAAAATCTCTGGAAAGACCTGAAAACGCTCCCCATCCAACCTGACAGAGCTTGAGAGGATCTGCAGAGAAGAAAGTGATAAACTTCCCAAATACAGGGGTGCCAAGCTTGTAGCATCATACCCAAGAAGACTCGAGGCTGTAATCGCTGCCAAAGGTGCTTCAACAAAGTACTAAGTAAAAGGTCTGTATACTTATGTAAATGTTATTTTTCAGTTTTTAAATTTTAATACATTTGCAAAAATGTCTAAAAATCTGTTTTTGCTTTGACATTATTAGGGTTTGTGTGTAGATTGATGAGGAAAAAAATGATTTAATCAATTTTAGAATAACTTTTCTGAATGCACTGTATAGTCCTATATATAGGTGTCCTAGACTACCTCTTTCAGGTAATAAATTCATTTACATTTACATTTAAGTCATTTAGCAGACGCTCTTATCCAGAGCGACTTACAAATTGGTGCATTCACCTATAATATCCAGTAGAACAACCACTTTACAATAGTGCATCTAAATCTTTTAAAGGGGGGGGGGTTAGAAGGATTACTTTATCCTATCCCAGGTATTCCTTAAAGACGTGGGGTTTCAGGTGTCTCCGGAAGGTGGTGATTGACTCCGCTGTCCTGGCATCGTGAGGGAGCTTGTTCCACCATTGGGGTGCCAGAGCAGCGAACAGTTTTGACTGGGCTGAGCGGGAACTGTGCTTCCTCAGAGGTAGGGAGGCGAGCAGGCCAGAGGTGGATGAACGCAGTGCCCTTGTTTGGGTGTAGGGCCTGATCAGAGCCTGAAGGTACGGAGGTGCCGTTCCCCTCACAGCTCCGTAGGCAAGCACCATGGTCTTGTAGCGGATGCGAGCTTCAACTGGAAGCCAGTGGAGAGAGCGGAGGAGCGTGGTGACGTGAGAGAACTTGGGAAGGTTGAACACCAGACGGGCTGCGGCGTTCTGGATGAGTTGTAGGGGTTTGATGGCACAGGCAGGGAGCCCAGCCAACAGCGAGTTGCAGTAATCCAGACGGGAGATGACAAGTGCCTGGATTAGGACCTGCGCCGCTTCCTGTGTGAGGCAGGGTCGTACTCTGCGAATGTTGTAGAGCATGAACCTACAGGATCGGGTCACCGCCTTGATGTTAGTGGAGAACGACAGGGTGTTGTCCAGGATCACGCCAAGGTTCTTAGCACTCTGGGAGGAGGACACAAGGGAGTTGTCAACCGTGATGGCGAGATCATGGAACGGGCAGTCCTTCCCCGGGAGGAAGAGCAGCTCCGTCTTGCCGAGGTTCAGCTTGAGGTGGTGATCCGTCATCCACACTGATATGTCTGCCAGACATGCAGAGATGCGATTCGCCACCTGGTTGTCAGAAGGGGGAAAGGAGAAGATTACTTGTGTGTCGTCTGCATAGCAATGATAGGAGAGACCGTGTGAGGATATGACAGAGCCAAGTGACTTGGTGTATAGCGAGAATAGGAGAGGGCCTAGAACAGAGCCCTGGGGGACACCAGTGGTGAGAGCACGTGGTGCGGAGACAGATTCTCGCCACGCCACCTGGTAGGAGCGAACTGTCAGGTAGGACGCAATCCAAGCGTGGGCCGCGCCGGAGATGCCCAGCTCGGAGAGGGTGGAGAGGAGGATCTGATGGTTCACAGTATCAAAGGCAGCAGATAGGTCTAGAAGGATGAGAGCAGAGGAGAGAGAGTTAGCTTTAGCAGTGCGGAGAGCCTCCGTGACACAGAGAAGAGCAGTCTCAGTTGAATGCCCAGTCTTGAAACCTGACTGATTAGGATCAAGAAGGTCGTTCTGAGAGAGATAGCAGGAGAGCTGGCCAAGGACGGCACGTTCAAGAGTTTTGGAGAGAAAAGAAAGAAGGGATACTGGTCTGTAGTTGTTGACATCGGAGGGATCGAGTGTAGGTTTTTTCAGAATGGGTGCAACTCTCGCTCTCTTGAAGACGGAAGGGACGTAGCCAGCGGTCAAGGATGAGTTGATGAGCGAGGTGAGGTAGGGGAGAAGGTCTCCGGAAATGGTCTGGAGAAGAGAGGAGGGGATAGGGTCAAGTGGGCAGGTTGTTGGGCGGCCGGCCGTCACAAGACGCGAGATTTCATCTGGAGAGAGAGGGGAGAAAGAGGTCAAAGCACAGGGTAGGGCAGTGTGAGCAGGACCAGCGGTGTCGCTTGACTTAGCAAACGAGGATCGGATGTCGTCAACCTTCTTTTCAAAATGGTTGACGAAGTCATCCGCAGTGAGGGAGGAGGGGGGGAGGGGGAGGAGGATTCAGGAGGGAGGAGAAGGTAGCAAAAAGCTTCCTAGGGTTAGAGGCAGATGCTTGGAATTTAGAGTGGTAGAAAGTGGCTTTAGCAGCAGAGACAGAAGAGGAAAATGTAGAGAGGAGGGAGTGAAAGGATGCCAGGTCCGCAGGGAGGCGAGTTTTCCTCCATTTCCGCTCGGCTGCCCGGAGCCCTGTTCAATGCAGTATTAGCTTTATTTTTAGCTAATTAATGATGGGTTATGCATAAATATTTTTTGTTCGAATTTCTTATATCAATAGACTTTTTGAAGAGGGACGCAAGCAATAGAATTCACAGGTAGTTTGAAAGAAGAGCGAATGTGCGATGGCTGTAGGCTATAGCAGTTATTTATTCAGACCCATAGCCATTCCATCTTCGTGAAGACAAGTGAAAGCCTCCTGCATCTAATTCTAGTCCTATATTATTCAAGGATGTCATTAGAATGATGACATATAAGGATAATGAAACTTATTTCATTTAACTGTTGAAAGCGAGGAAGGAATGATCCAACAGAGAAAGAGGAGGTAGGCTAATAACATTAGGGGAAATATTACGTAAGGTGTATATATACTGTATATGCATCAGCATACTAATTATACAAATAGGCCCTATCATATTTCAAATTCAAATTCGCTAGCAAGTACTTGAAACTCTGTAGGTCGCTTGTGCTGCTCCAGAGTCATGTTCTATCCCTGCTTTATCATGGTTTGAACGGTGTGTGTAATTCCTGTCCAAATAAAACAGTATAATACAATACAGAACAGTAATACAGTTCACGTTGAAGAAGAATATTTATTTACCCAAGAGAGCATATAGCTAGCTACATCTATGAGCTTTTATGTGTTTCTGTCATGCATAATGTGCAGTATAATATACTGTATACAGTAGCAGTAGTAGTATATCATATGTATTGGATAATGGCACAGTCATTTGGGCCTGGGCTCATTAAATGTCTTAAATGTAGGGCTTATATAATGTATTTAATGTATGGCTCATCAGGCTCAGGTATCATCAGGCTTGAATGTTTTGATCAAATCTCTAATCAAATCCAGACATGGGCCTTTTAATGTGCTTTATAATGCTTTTGAATGACACTTTGTGTTTTGGCGTAAAATACTGGGTTACCAGGAAGAAAAGTGGATTATTCTCGGGATGGAACTTTTGTAAAATACCGGGAAAATATGAAACTCCGGTGTCCGCTGGTGGCCAGACAGAGATCGTCTGCAATAGAAATCAGGCCGTATTCATGGTCTGGTGGAGCGCATTGGTGTCGTGGGCGCAGGGTGTTTTCTGTGTTGGCATTGGAGGGCAGCAGCAGCTGGGCTTTATTGGTGCAGATAAAAGGCCCCAGTGGACAGGCCCAGTCAGTGGGATTTATGGACACCTCTTGGCAGGGCAACAGAAAACCCAGAGAGGAGACGGAGAGAGGAAAGAAGAGAGGGAAGCAGGGAGAGCAATAGACAGAGGGAGGATGAGAAAGAGTTACATTCCTCTGGGCCAGACACACTAGGACAGGGCTCTGACACATTTAAGAATGAAAAATAGCCACTTAAAGCTGTTTTGTTCTGTCATTGTGGTTTTCATCAGAGCATAGAATTTTGGAAGAAATCACTTCCTGATGTTTTAGCGTTATGCATTTTTATTTGGTCTGAGGGATGCACACCCACATGCACATATATACTCCACATGAGTGTAGTTTACTTCAGTCCCTAATCCTGTGTCTGTGTGTGTCGGCCTCAGGTTTGCCTGCTGACCCTGCCGTGGAGGGCTTGTCCAGGGAGCGGGCGAGGGAGCGTGACCGAGGCAGGCCTCAGGAGAGGAGGCATCACTCTGCTGCCGGGGAGAAGCAGCGCTACTACTCCTGTGAGCGCTACGGAGGCAGGGAGCACTACCACACCAAGTCAGCTGGCCCGAGCCGCTCCACCTCCCCTGGAGAGACCCACGACCTAGGCCTCTTCAAGCAGGTGAGTGGCCTTGGAGCTTGTGGTTTTAGGGTGGGAGGATAGTGCTGCTTCAGGGTGAGATGATTCAGGTTAGTGGCCAGTATCCCGTCCATCCCTTCCTCTCTACTACTCTCTGATTTGTTTGCTGTCTCTTGCAGAGTATCGGCATGGCTAAAGGCAGCCAAGTGGTCTTAACTTCAGGTTTCGGCACGCCCTGCCGTGGGCGCAGACAGCTCCCCCAGACCCCCCTCACCCCCCGCCCCGCCGTGGCCTACAAGACCGCCAACTCCTCACCTGTGCAGTTTGGTGCCACGGGGCACAAGTCCAGTCTCAGCCGTGGCCTCTCGGAGCATAGCGCCCTGCTGGAGTCACCCGCCATGCCCGTCACCCGCATCGGCTCAGACCCCAACCTGAGCCCCCAGCCGCGGGGTGCCCCTCCACGCAGCCTCCCTGAGGAGCCTGATGACTTCCAGGACGCTGTGAGCACCCATGGAGGGGGAGGTGGCCGCTCCCCCAGGACCTCTGCCTCAGCATCCCATGGGGCTACTGAGCCTTCCTCTGCACCTGCCCCACAGGGCCGGGCTGGGGTCCCAAACGGGTACCACTTCACTCTGGGGGTCAATGCCGGTTCGAGTTCCAGCACCAGAGGAACTGGGAGCTTCCGGGAGAAGGAAGAGGATGACTGGTGCTAGCGTAGCTTACATCCCCCTTCACATGTCTGAAAGCGTTTTAGCTTGAACGTTGATGAACTCGCTCATCTTTTGTACAGATTACAGTACAGTGTTGATAATATATAATATATGCCATTTAGCAGACGCTTTAGCCAAAGCAACTTACAGTCATGCATGCATACATTGTATGTATGGGTGGTCCCAGGACTCAAACCCACGATCCTGGCGTTGCAAGCATCATGCTCTACCAACGGAGCTACAGAGGGCCACATGTCAGTTGATGTCAGTTCCTGCGCGCTCATAGGTGGCCAATGGAGACAGGTATATTCCAAGATGTGTTAAACATACAGAAAGTACTCTGAAAAGGAAAACCATTCTTAGGGATGTTTTCTCTTTTCTAGGCAACTGGCATTAAAGGACGAAGGACACCTGATATTACATTTTCTCAAATCCATTCTTGAATGCTTTGATGGTGTGCAGAGCACATGTGAAATCCCTGTGAATATTTAAAGCGTTGGTCAGTGAAATCGTTTTAATAGACGAAAAAAAAGCCTAAATGTCTTCCTACTGTCTTCGGAGGAAAACAACTAAGACTGTGAACTGTGTTTCTCTACAGTATTGACCAGATAAAAGCCTTTCTGTCCCCCTCTGTCCAGATCTAAAATGGGACTACGTACTATTGCTGGCTAAAGGACAAAACACACCGTGCCTACGAACGGTTAAAAGCAGCTGGTGGCTGTCCTATCGCCAGAATAACGGCTGCCATTTTCTATTCATTCCCAGACGATTCTACACGATGAATTGCCCCTGCTAGTTGACACCCAGCTGGTGATCTACTGTGCATGGCCGACGTTCGTTATGGTGTGTCTTGTCCTGTAATGTGTCTGCTGGGACTGGAAGTAATATGAGTAGAACCAGGAGGAACAAGTGTTGATAATGATGCACTACCACCCAATCCCTTCCCTCTCTGCAGAAAATCCTTTAGTATCCCTTGAACTCTTTCTACACAAGAGCGTTGTTAGACTCCTGTAGGTACACTCTTAGAAAAAAAAAGGTTCCAAAAGGGTTCTTCGGCCCATAGGAGAACCCTTTTAGGTTCCATATAGAACCCTGTGAAAAGGGTTCTATATGGAACCCAAAAGGTTTCTACCTGGAACCAAAAAGGGTTCTCCTATGGGGACAGACGTCTAACCCTTTTAGGTTCTAGATAGCACCTTGTTTTCTAAGAGTGTATTACCAGAGTCATATATAGAGAGTTGGGCCAATGCACTTTCTGTCTGAATGTTCCGAGACCGCCACTTTCTCCTCCATAGCTGTTGCTAAGTGATAATTGCCGTTGTGCAGACTTGGATACACATCATTCCAAATGCTAATCAATACAAATGTATGTTCAATTCGCTGCTCTGTTTTGCTTGTTTTACAGCGGGTCCTTTCTTAGGGAACTGTCAGAGGCGCTCTCGCATTGTTACATCACCAACATTTCAAGAATAAAGTTCTCTATGGGTTCTAACATGGCGGCTGTTCTAAAACCTGGCCTAACTCTCTCTTTCTATAACTCTGGGTATTACAGTAAGATGCATTACGGAGAGTATATGGTTAAGTAGGTATAGTATTGCTGCTGGTTTCCCGTGTCACCTATGTGACATGTTGAACTATTTCTGAACAACATCAAAAAACACAGAAGGACCGAAGATTCTAATTAATTTTTTATGGAACTATAACATTAAATGGAATATCTTTTCATGATGTTCATTTTTTGTAAGTTGTACCTAGTGTAAATGATATGAGTGTAGTTGGGTAGGTCATCTCTTTCTAACGTACTACTCTAGTGGCTGAGTACCAAGTGCCTATTATTAAATATATGTTATTATAGTTATAATGCAGCCTGACTTTTGTGATGTATCAACACTGGAGAGGAGAGGATGGAACGTATGATATAGGGTTTACAGTATATGAGGTATATATAGTCACTGTTATGCATATAAGTAAAAATGTATGTAGTTGTAAAGCAAAGAGAGGTTTACTGAATTCAAGGAATACAGTAACAAGGCTTTTTCTTTGAACCTCCAATGAGGAAAAGAATGCAACACATTTTTTTGTAATGATTATGTAAAATAGAGTTATAAGTAGGTCAGAACTACAGATCTAAAGCAAGCAATGTGATGCATGCCAGGGTTTTGAACTTGTCGAAGTTGTGTATACTTTTGCTAAAGGGTGTATACAGAGCTTTTGCCTTTCTCTTCCAAAAATATACAGCACTGCCAGAGTTAGATGGAAGGCAAAGTGGTTCCAAGGGAAAAAGTGCCATTTGTGATTCCCTCCAACTAGGAAAGTTTCACTTTACATGTTCTTATTGCTAGAAACAATATATTCAAGTATCATGTTTATTAACACTTGCCTCATATCTCTCATATATGAAGAGAAGTAGATTACATGTACAGTATGCTTATAAATTCTGCCACTTTTGCCCATATCTCATGGGTTTGTTTTCTTCCAAATATATTTCTCCTGAAAGCAGGGTCGTGTGAAGGCCTTCACTAACTGATACATAGCCTACAACTTTGTGTCTTCGCAGGTATTGAAGGGTTGCATTGACAGTTGACTCTTTCAAGTAGGGCTATGCAACAAGATGACACTTTTGGACTAACTCTCACTCGCCCTGTAACTTTACCCTCTGGGGTCTCCAGATTCAGGCTTTAGCATGATTGTGACCAAATTTTACTTAGCATTTATTTACAAAGAGTTGTAAAAATGCAAATGTAGTATATAATGTACATTGAAATGCATTGACAAAGGCACAATTATTTTAAATTGAATTATGTCAAACAGGGCATTTTCAGTTCAGCAAGTCTATTGCATGTAACCTGATAGAACCACCCAGATGTAAAAACGTGTTTGTTTTTATTGTACTGAATCAGAAATCACATATTTATTTTGTTTTCTAACGTCAGTTATATTGTGCAATCTATTTGATGGATCATCAAAAGGTGAAGTATTAGACTTTGAATCGAAGTCTTTACATTTGAACATGGCTATTTATAGGGGAAGGTACAGTAGATGGTAGCATTGTAGATGGCAAGAATCTTCCTTGGCCTCTAAAAGTCACTTTATGGTGCCCTAGTTGAGGAGAAAGCAGTGCACCCTAGATCTGTGAACAGATCCTTTATTTTTTCAACCTCACCCACCCCACCCCAAACCCTTGCTAATTAGAGTGCCAATTTTAAAACCGCACCAGTTTGTCTCAGCATACCTCATCCAGTTTTCCTATGGCTATATTTCCTGGACATGTCATGTTTGCATGTTATGAAAAGTATGTGCATGTGCAAAAAAAAAAAAACTTTCTTTATACAATCTATTCACTGGTTGTATTTTCTGAAGATCTTTAATACATATGTTTTTGTTTCTGGAAAGACAAAAGAGCTTAAATATCAACATTTAAACAAAAGTATTGAACTATATTTGAACCATATGTGTGGTTTAGTGAAGAAGGGTTGTTTTCTGAGGTTCTGGAGCAACTGGGTCCTTTAATGTCGAATATGTTATATGACTGTCAATCCTACAGTCATTTATACCATTACATTTTGTATGAATTGAAGTCCTTGAATAAAGATATATGAACATGAATACAGCAAATGAGTTGGCGTATTTCTTGGTAATACTCACCTGCTTTATGGTGATATGTTTTGTTGTGGATATCTTTATTGTAAGAGTGGCATATAGGGGCTTGCTTTTCACTCAAATATACAGTACCGTTCAAAAGTGTGGGGTCACTTAGAAATGTCCTTGTTTTGAAAGAAAAGCAAAAAAATGTGTCCATTAAAATAACATCAAATTGATCAGAAATACAGTGAGGCCCACTGTTAATGTTGTAAATCACTATTGTAGCTGGAAATTGACATTTTAATGGAATATCTACATAGGCGTACAGAGTCCCATTATCAACAACCGTCACTCCTACGTTCCAAAGGCACGTTGTGTTAGCTAATCCAAGTTTATAATTTTAAAAGGCTAATTGATCATTAGAAAACCCTTTTGCAATTATGTTAGCACCGCTGAAAACGGTTGTTCTCATTAAAGAAGCAATAAAACTGGCCTTCTTTAGACTAGTTGAGTATTTTAGTATGCCTCATTTTTTTCCTTGAGCCCCCACACCAGACAATTTTTTTCCTCGAGGCCCCCACACTGGACAATTTATTTTGTTGAGGCCCCCATTATTATCCAGATAATAATCATTTTACCCCCAAAACAACAAAGTTAGACAGGCCCTCTGGGCTAAAAATGGACCAGCCCATCTGGCATGTGCCCAAAATGCCAGATGGCCAGTCTGCCCCTGACCGGTCCCCAATACAACTTGTTCTCCAATTTAATTTGAATATCCTGCCTGAAACACTTGCCTGGAGAGGGGAGCTGTCGGTCTCCCACTAGCCTAGTCTGTCACATGCGTGATGCAGAGGTGTGGGGACCTTAGAGGGGTTTCATTGGCTTGGATCGCGAGGATGGGCGGGAAGCTGTGGAGTGTTTGCGCGCGAGCTCTTCTTGAATGAGAGAAGGTGGAGAGGTTGCCACAGATGCTTTTGGAGAGAGATCTTCAAAACAATTCAGCTAATGTTATATTCATGAAATATACATATTTGTCTCAGAACTGAAGTGATTTTACCTTCAGTGATTTATAAGTGAGAGGTTTTGAGTGAAAGGGAAACTTTTGACTTTACCAAAAATGCATAGCGCTGTTGGATGTTTCCGCCTCCCCATCCCTTCAACCTGAGGACGCATTTATTTACCAGTAATACATTGTTCGACGTTAATTGATTTAAACAGGTTAAGACTTTCTGATATTGAAGGAAAATGTTGTTCTGGGTGGTAAAGTGGACATGTTGTCTACTAGTGCTCTTCAAAATCTGCGCTGCCTTTGTTGACGCTGGACGCACAGACTCTCCTGTCGAGTCAGGGTCGGGGATGCTACCAACAGGTGAGGAAGGACATGTGGTTTGCTGAAATAATGTGCGAATACATTTGATGAGTGAATGTATCTTTAAGCCTGGCCATATAGCTATGACGTCGATGTGCTTTTGAAATGTCCCTGGCAGTAGTGCTGCAAAGTCAACTTAGACTGTCACCTAGCCAGCCTACTGTTTTCCATAATACATTGATTTCACAATTATTCAAGGAACGATATTGAGTGGACTCTACATTCTTGTCATATAACTTCTGGGCCTCATGGAGCCGCTAATGTTTGATGACAAGGGGGAATAAGTGCTTCTTCTTTATGTTAACTTGTTTGTCAGATTTGTCACATCACATTTGTATTCCTTCTGGGAACAATTATATTGAAGTAACCCCTAATTATTTCACTCTGAATTACTTCTAAAATGTACTCTTTTCTGAAACATCCCTGACCAGCATTACATGTATTTAAGTAGACTTAGATACTGTCATCAGCTATGTTATGTGCCACCTCCAGCAGAGCATGCTCTTTAGAGCCAGAGCAGATTTGAGCACACTCTGATAATGTGCCATAATCATTGGCAAGATTAATTAACCCTCCTTGGACTGATTTCCTGGCTGTCCAGCTTGAACTTTATTAGATTACATTCTGCATGTGAACATTCTTGCAGACAACTCCACTATCAGTCCTATTTATTACCGTAAGCCAGGAGGCTGTCCAAAAAGAGTGCGATATGGAGTCTCTAATTGATCGTTGTCAACGATCCTCCCCCTGGTACTCAACCCCCTTATCTCATCTTGTCTTTTGTGCCACCTCTCTCTTGAAACGGGTGCTTGTGCATAGCTTTAACCTCCATTTTAAGAGCTCTTGGCACATGGTGAAATCAAGACACTTGTCAAAGCAATGCAGGTGGTTGACAACCTCCCTTGAAGACTCAACACAAAGCACAGTGAAGTAACTGCTTTCCAACGCTTGTACAGTATGATGAGGTACACACTGTTTGAACATCACTGACAAATGATGAGTGCGTTTGAACACAGTTCAAACCCTTAGTGCTATATTGTAGGCTCAATGTGTCAGTTGTCTGTCTCGACATTTTGGTCATATACACACTGGCATAGCTTTGTGATACTGTTAACTCTTGAATTGCTCTCACAGCTATTACCATACGTCTAATGATGCCGTAGAGCCAGAGGATCTGAGTAGTACTGCATTATTGGAGCACTCCCTGGGGATCAGAGCTCATTGCCAGCTGGGCTCTAGAAAGCTGTTGAAATATGCAACCATATCAGTGACAGTACTATCAATATCAGTGACAGTACTAACAATATCAGTGACAGTACTACCAATATCAGTGACAGTACTATTTTCCAAATGTACTATTACCACATTTCCTCAGATATCTTTAGGTCTGTTTGTATTTGTATTTATTATAGATTCCTGTTAGTTCCTGCCAAGGCAGCAGCTACTCTTCCTGGGGTCCAGCAAAATTAAGGCAGTTATACATTTTTTTAAAACATTACAATACATTTCTAACAGATTTCAGAAGGCATTAAGTTGCCACATAAGGGACCAAAAATAGTTGGACCAAAAACAAGACCAAGCTAAAGGCTCAAATTAGACTGTTAAAGTGACAGACAATCTCGGGGTAATGTTGATTGAATCCAGCCCCAAGTTCAGTGTCAAATGTTTTTACTTAATGTTTTGGGAGGGGTCCCTGGAGTCGTTGCGGACGGCAGAGCGTGAAAGCTTTCTTTAAACAGTGCAGATTTTCATGGAATAGGCCGGTGATTATGTAATGTTAAGATAATAGTCCTCTAGGCAGCCATATAAATAAGCCTTGCGAGGTGGTTACTCATTGATTTAGATTGTATTACTATTATACTCTGTAGTAAAAATAGCTTGGCTCACCTGGGGCTTTGTTAATTCTGTTGATACTAAGAATGATGACCAGTATCAGAGAAGGCCTAAACATAGTTGAGCTCAATAACCTAATAACCTAATAAGTTTATCCCACCGGGTGGGAGCTGAGGAGTTATTTTCATAGCCTTCTGACATAGCAAAAGGGACTAAACCCACAGCAATGCGTTAAGCGGTGACGGTGACCTCATACAGTATAGCTGTCTGCACTGTAATTGCGCTGGTTGTGGTGGACTTTGGTGGCAACAACACCTTTGAGACTTCGCTATATATAGTGTGCAGGGAGATTCTGTACATCATCCCCAACAGGTACCCTCCATGAAATATCCTATAAGAATCACTCAACGGGTGCATATTTGAACTATCTCCAACTGTGATGAATTACATACTGCACGATTGCAGTCTTTTCAGCAGGGGTTGATAAATCACCTTCATTTTTTCGACAGCTTTTGTATTAAAGTTCCAACAGTGGTGATTTGTCTGTTTGGCTTGAGTGCCAGCCCTGGTTTGGCATGACAGAGTAGACTAGAGCAAAGAGGAGCAGTGTAGTCGCTCAATCTAAGGAATGAGCTATCGAAAACAGGTTGTTATCGCTGATATTACTCTGGATCTCTATCCAGCCAGTTTCAAGCTGTGATATCTGAGTCCTCGTTGTGTTTGGAATACTAGCACCCTTGCCCCATTACTTTGAACCTCAGAGTTGTGGATCATAAAAGCATACTGCAATTCTCAGAATGTAGAACATCTGTTGTCGAGCAAGTTGAAAGAGATGAGTTTGTATTCACTCAGTCAATATTTTTTGTTCTGTACAAGCTTCTTTATTTTCACTCTGTCAATTAGGTTACTATTGTGGAGTAACTACAATGTTGTTGATCCATCATCAGTTTTCTCCTATCACAGCCGTTAAACTCTGTAACTGTCTTAAAGTCACCATTGGCCTCATGGTGAAATCCCTGAGGGGTTTCCTTCCTCTCTGGTAACTGAGTTAGGAAGGACGCTTGTATCTTTGTAATATTGGGATATTCAATGTCCAAGTTTTTTATTTTTACCCATCTACCAATTGGTGCCCTTCTTTGCGAGGCATTGGAAAACATCTCTCGTCTTCGTGGTTGAATATGTGCTTGAAATTCACTGCTCGACTGAGGGACCTTACAGATTTGGGTAACACACCAGCATTACCATGTCCACACAGCATTACCATTACCATTACCACAGTCATAACCATGTCATAATATGTCATAACAGCTGACATAACTTGTCACAACCTGTCATAATATGGTCATAACACTGTCATGACACATATACAGTATTTAGACCTGTTATGACATATATTGCATTATTTTATGGCTGTTTATGACACCTACATAAGAGTGTAAGCCTATCTGGCTTATATGATTATGATGGTCATATTGCTTCTTACAGTGTCATAAGGTGTATTTTCTTAGTCCAAGTAAAGTGACACAGGATGTATATAATGCTTTGAGACAGTGTCATAAAGTGTATTTTCTACAAGTTATTTAAAATATGATTGAAGAAAAACATGAGTGTAAAGAATTCATCACAACAACAACAACAAAGGATTTAAGAAACACACTTTCAAACGAAAGGAAACTTCTTGGCAGGGAAAAAATACATTTCAATAAATGTGGATTTTGACACCCTTATATAAGTGTCATAACCAGCCATAAAATAACGCAAAATATGTCACAACAGGTTTAAAAATATGGGTCATGACAGTGTTATGAACATATTATGACAGGTTATGACAAGTTATGTCAACTGTTATGACATGGTTGTGACTGTGTTATGACGCTTGGTGTCAAGTAAAGTGTTACCAATAATTGTATGTGTGGGGTACAGAGATCATGAAGATCATGTTAGAAACCGATCGGACCCTTTTTTTCAATTTTTTCCTAAAATGACATACCAAAATCTAACTGCCTGTAGCTCAGGACCTGAAGCAAGGATACTGTATGCATATTCTTGATACCATTTGAAAAGAAACACTTTGAAGTTTGTGGAAATATGAAATTAATGTAGGAGAATATAACACATTAGATCTAGTAAAAGATAATACAAACAAAACAAAGTGTTTTCTATATATATTTTTTCATCATCTTTGGAATGCAAGAGAAAGGCCATAATATAAAATAGGAGGCACAATTTAGATATTGGCCACTAGATAGCAGCAGTGGTTGTGTACAGTTTCAGATTGATCCAGTGAAGCATTGCAATACTGCACAATATTTTCTATCAAGTCTGCCTAAATGTGCCGAATTGGTCAATTGATACAAGTACATAACTATAGAGAACATACAAAAATGATATGGTAATACAAAATGTAAGTTTACACACTCCCAGGAATGTCATACATGATGGATCATTAGCGTATACACTAACTTTCACACATCTAGATGGCTGGGCGGGGTGGGTGTGGAGCCAGAGACAGCAGGGGTTCAAACTGTAGAACCCAGTTCCTACATTTGAATATAAAAATGGATTTTATCAAACAACATTATCACACATTTTATCTCTGGGACCCCTAGGATGAAAAATCAGAGCAAGATTAATTAATGTAAGTATATTATTTACCTTCAGAGGTGAATGTATCAAACTAGTTGCCGTGATACATTTTTTGTTGTTGTTGTGCACTCTCCTCAAACAATAGCATGGTATTTTGTCACTGTACTATCTACTGTAAATTGGACAGTGCAGTTAGATTAACAGGAATGTAATCTTTCTGCCCATATAAGACATGTCTATGTCCTGGAAAGTTTGCTGTTACGTACAACGTCATTCTAGTCACATTAGCACGCGTTAGTAACAACCGTCACGGTATAAGGACACCGATCCTACGGGATCCTTCAGAGGTTATACACTATTATTGCACACAGAGTGAGTCCATACAGTTTATTATGTGACTTGTTAAGCACATTTTTTTCTCCTGAACTTATTTAGGGTAGCCATAACAAAGGGGTTGAATACTTATTGACTGAAGACATTTCAGCTTTTCAGATTTGTTATTCATTTTCAAAAGTTTCGAAAATCATAATTCCGCTTTGACATTATGGGGTATCGTGTGTAAAAAAATCTATTTTAAATTCAGGCTGTAACACAACAAAATGTGAAAAAAGTCAAGGGGTGTGAATACTTTCTAAAGGCACTGTAAATATCTGTTCCTCAATGAGGAGGATATTGTTTATTTTTCTCTTGCGATCTCATCCAGTCTGGATGCTCGCAACACTTATCTAGCACATTGTCATCTCCCTGTCGCCCCCAGACGACCAGTTCAGAGGAACGGTACCAACCATGTCTGCTGGCAGGTTGCGCTTATGATGTCATCGTCAATATAATGCCAGATCCATAACCATGCATCTGCATCCAATGAAACGCGATCCAAGCTGCGGCTTTGTTGAGAGTGTGTCTGGAGCATATTACCAGCTGAGCCAGGCAGAGGCACACACAATGTGGCACGTACACCTAACTCCCTCCACCAGCGGTCCAGTCTCGGCTGTGAACCGGGTCGTGAACAGAATCAGGAGTCGTCAAATGGGCACAAGCCATATGCTGGACCAGAACCTGGGCCATTATCTTTCGACAGGAGAAATAGGAAACAGATTGTAGATTGTGTGGGTTGATACTGTAGAGAGTAGTCATTTGTTCAGATGGTTGGTGTGCTACAGGAGAATCAGAGGGTGTACCACAGGGTTTGGTGCTGAGGCCAGTGTACAGTATGTTTGTGGTGTTTTTGTTCAACCTGTTTTGCAAAGCATTAGCTACAACCTTGCCTGGCCTCAGTGGGCAATTTGAAACAGTAGGGTTTCTATCTCTGTCTATCAGTTAAACAATGTTATTCGTTTTTTACACGCACCATAATCAATGTGCAGCCCACAAAACACATGCCAGGCTGTAACAAAATAGAGGTGAGTAATGTGGTAAGGGTGATTTAATGAACCTGACATGCTGCAATTGTGTCCATTTATCCCATGTAATACATTCTTGAGTTCCTCTGCAGGCTCGTAAATGTTAAACACCTGCCAATTCAGAGGTCCACCCAGTTATTGTTGATTCCAAACAGTGTGGTAGCAACCAAGGCCATAACTCAGTGACAATGCGCAGATTTATTTAGATTTTATACAAAATGCACCTGGCGTCTCAGGTGATGCCTTCTACAGGGGCCTTTCTTGCACTGTCTCTTTCTGTGACTGTGTATTCCCATCTCTCATACCCATTTTTATTTTCTTTCCGTCTTCCCTTAGCCATCTTTTTCAATTTGTCTCTTGATCTTTCAATGTCTCATTCGCAGAAAAACATCCCATCTCTGTCTCTTTTTCCTTCTCTCTCTCTCTTCTCCCTCGTCCAAAGACTTTGCTTCGGCTGTTGATTTAATTTGAGAAAGTATGTCCCATGAAAAACCACACTGTCTTTCCACTTACAGTCAATAAGGGGGAGCCAAGCCCAGGTGTCCAAGAAAAACTCCAGTCCTGGCAGGCTTGCTGTAGATATGTGCCTAATAGCAGGCTCTGACTTCACTTTTAACCACAATGCCCTCTGGGAGCCCCTAAAACTATCACGGTATTGTAATTCATCATTTTTTTTAAGTCAAGGTGTGGGGGCTAGACGGCTGGTTTTAACTGGAGCAGCTGTGACGTGTAACTGCCCTAACATGCTGCTTGTGTGCTGCAAAATAGATGCCAGATGATGCAATGTTGTTTCATTCTGGTTACACACACACACATTCTCTCTCTCATACACACATCACATTCCCGTTTTGAGCCACAGTACAACGGTACAAAACTGTTTCTCCTGGCATACACTCAGGTCCATTAACCAGCTGGCTTCTCAGTGACCCTTGTCCGACATCATCACTGTGCAATCAATCTGAAAATAAATACACCACTCTCCCCTGTCCTATTAGGTTTTAACATGCCATTCATGTTCCTCTTTAGTCTGCCTCAAGTATGCCATTGGATGGGACTACAGGTGGGATCAGATAACATTCTACAGAGTTTTAGGCTGTGGTTTTTGACTCATCAACATCTTTACAAGTGTCATTCTAAACAACGATTCGGAAACATGTTGGTCATCTTTGTCTTATCACTCGCGAGGCATTCAACAGTCCCATCAAATCTTCAGAAGTTTTGACTGCAATCCATCTGAGGTTCCAGTGGGATTTTGATTCTTCTTCTTATGTCATTTATTTTTTAGAAGCCATGTCTTGCCAGCCAGGTCTAGCCCGGTTGCCAAAATCAACATTCAACATGCTAGTTTGCTAATAAGATCAAACGAAAGGCTTGTGACATGTTAATAAGTGTCCTTCACTCTGATGTACAGTAAATGTGCGGATCTCTATCTTCATTTTGCTTTTGACTGATCTTGATTGATGAAGGACCTGAGGTGAAAGACTGTTTTGACAAACGGAACTTCACACATCCAACGGAGGACAGCCAGAGGGAGCAGCATAAGTACATCTTGGCGTTGTTTTTTGTTTTCTCTTTTTTCTTCCTTGGTTTCCTCACATGAACCATGTTCTTTCTCTGAAATTCCTCCCGTGTCTCTGTCAGGACACGTTAAGCTTATTGTTTACTTTAGGCTGATTGATTTGTGTTGAAGTCCCTGCTCAGTTCTTCATGTCGCATGCTCTCAGCGGGGTCGTGACCGGCAGGGTTGAGCAAAGCGGCCAGAAGCTCAAGGCCTGTTAAAGTCTCTGGAGGTGTTTAGCTTGTGGAGGGGCTCTATCTTTGACTGGTCCCTTTTCATGGTGGAGCCCGGAGCTGTGTCAATTTCATCAAAACAGCCGCCCAACAAGGTTTTTTAACAAGGTTTTTTTACTATGTTCTTGGGTGATTGTGTGTGCGCATGTTCGAGTGTGTGTATTAATTTGTCTGTCTTTGTGTAGAACTGTGTGTGTTTGTGACATATGGGGTTTTGTGAGGACGGATGGGATAAACTGCATCACTGAGACGCTTTTCTTGTTTTGTTGAAGCTCTGGTAAATTAATGTAGTCTGGATGTACCAAATGGCTCCACTACAAAAGACCCCCTACCCTTTCATTAAGATGGAGCCCAGAATGACTGAGTTCACCCGTCCACTGGATTCACACCCTGACTCCCAAATGTGTCCTCATTGCCACCTTCAGTGCCAGCCAATCATTCAGACTGTAAATGATGAATTCCCTCCGCAGTTGATAGATGGCTCTATGTGCCATGACCTCATGTCAAGCAACGACCCCTTTAATTCACATACTTCAAAAAGTTACTAACATTCTGGCTCCCTCACTAAAGACGTCTGCGAATGTTTTTCTGAAGGAGGACATGACCACTTGGATCCCTGTCGTTGTTAAAGGAAACTGTCCCTCTCAGCCCCACTGATTCGGTGAGTGTGATGTAACAGACTATGTTCTGTGCTGTTGACAGATGTGAGGAGAAAACCACCAGCATCTCCACCTCCAGCATCATTACACAGCGTTATACAGAGACACACTCTATGACAATGTCATTCGGAGGAATTAACAATTTTTGCGGGTCACATGAAACAGAGTGAAGGCAGGGTCCCTGGGAGATGGATTGTATGCTTTTTCCATATGTCCATTTCACAAAAGTCTTAGCTATTTCAGCGTTCATCCCATTCTCTTCAACCAAGGAGATGTTTTCAAGGCTTGTGGTAGGTACAGCACTACCCTTGAATTTAGAATTTCAACAGTTTGGAATAGTGTTGAGGGTTAATTCTTAGGGAAATGTCTTATATTGACCTGACAGGACGGAGCGCAACAGATGGGAGTGTGAGGGAAGGGGTCTTGCGGTATGGTCTCGCTGTATGGCATGGGACCCCTGGACTGGTACGACCTGTCTGCCAGGGGTCATGGTTTTACTAGTTCCCTGAAGAGGAACACAATGAAATGAACATGCTTCTGGGGTCAGCATCGTGACAGCCTTCAGCCGATGGCCGGCATAGGCCAAGCCCTGTAAAAATCTTTACCAGATGTTTTACAAGCACTTAAACGGCCTTGTCAGTGCAACTTTGGGGTTGTGTTACCCTTTACACGGTGCCCTACTTGATAACGATGACCTTAGCCAGACATTGTCAGCTGTTATGAGGGCTGACGAGCATCTACCAGGTCACTGGGATTTCAGGAGAGATTAAATTAAATGACTCACCACCTGGATTTGGTCCTATGTAGCAAAATTTGAAAGGGTGTTTTTTTTTTACATTGGATAAAAGTAGAGACTCAGAGCTACAAAATGGTATATCATAAACTGCATTTTTGAGGAACAATGGGAAAGTAATTCTGCTTTGAAAGTTGATACATTAGTAAAATCACTTTTGAGATAATGGCCTTTGAATGTTTTGGTATCTAGTGAAGAGCTCTTGGTCTACACCCATTCAACATCGTTCACACCCTCTTAAGCTTTCGCCCCACCCATCTCGTTTTCTCGGAGCGTTCAGAGTGCACACTTGACGCTCTGGCTGATGATTTGTTTACCTTTGGATAACATGAAAACTGCCTAACCATTTCTGCTGGCAACAAAATAATGTTGTTACTACCCTGCATGAATCTGCTGGGAGCTAACCAACCAGGTTCAATGTTAGCTAGCTAACATTAGGCTCTAACTAGCAAAGAAAATGGCTCTGGGATATGAATAATAGCCTCATATGTAACGTTAGCTAGGGAGCCAGCCAGCTAACATTACCGAGCTAGCTCACAGTACACTTT
Source organism: Salmo trutta (assembly GCF_901001165.1). Taxonomy (NCBI): domain Eukaryota; kingdom Metazoa; phylum Chordata; class Actinopteri; order Salmoniformes; family Salmonidae; genus Salmo; species Salmo trutta. Next base: position 64,719,467 of record NC_042968.1, read on the forward strand.
AGCTTAAGACATGTAGCTAGCTAGCTAGGTAAACAATGAACCTAGCTAGCTAAACAAAGTGTAAGATCACACTCATCACGTAACATTAGCTAACAAGCTAGCCAGCTAACGTTAGCTAGTTAAACAACAATGAACATAGTGCAAAATCATGTCGTTACTACCCTGCATGAATCTGTTGGGACTAACCAACCAGGTTCAATGTTAGCTAGCTAACATTAGGCTCTAACTAGCAAAGCAAACGGTTCTGGTATACAAATAATAACATCATACATGTAACGTTAGCTAGGGAGCCAGCCAGCTAACGTTAGCTAGCTAGCTAACAGTACACTTTAGCTTGAAATTAAACCACTTTCTGTCTGAAACGTGTAATATCTGAAAATGTAGCTAGCTAGACTGTCTTACCCGTATACTTCATCATGCATAATGGACGCGTCTCCCTGTCACGGATGCCATGCCACGGTTGCCCTTAGTATGAAGATGTAATCCAGAAACAGGTGTTTTCTCCATCTCTTCAGCTATCATACTCTAATTCCTCTGATTTCAAAACTCAATCCTCCAGAAAGTGGAGAGCAACACTTATGCAGCTCCACTACACAATCCATTTAAAAAAAGCAGTGTTCGACAGGATTACCAACACAAACTGACCAGCTCAAGTAGACAGAAGCCTTCTAAATGGCAGACCAATTCAAACTCCTCTCTCGGCATGTCCAGCCCACTCATTATCTCAGCCAATCTCAGGAAGGTTGTTGGCTTTTTCTGTGGCTTAACCATCTAGGCTCGTTATTTAACACTTTTATTTGTATTTACAGAGGCATACAAATTTGTTATTAAGGCACATAAAAGTACACGTTTCAGAAGGCACATTTGCCAAAAAAACTATTTTGATAAAAAATAAATATATAAACTCAGCAAAAAAATAAACATCCTCTCACTGTCAACAAATTTAACATGTGTAAATATTTGTATGAACATAATAAGATTCAACAACTGAGACATAAACTGAACAAGTTCCACAGACATGCGACTAACATAAATGGAATAATGTGTCCCTGAACAAAGGGGGGGTCAAAATCAAAAGTAACAGTCAGTATCTGGTGTGGCCACCAGCTGCATTAAATTCTGCAGTGCATCTCCTCCTCATGGACTGCACCAGATTTGCCAGTTCTTGCTGTGAGATGTTACCCCACTCTTCCACCAAGGCACCTGCAAGTTCCCGGACATTTCTGGGGGGAATGGCCCTAGCCCTCACCCGCCGATCCAACAGGTCCCAGACGTGCTCAATGGGATTGAGATCTGGTCTCTTCGCTGGCCATGGCAGAACACTGACATTCCTGTCTTGTAGGAAATCACGCACATAACGAGCAGTATGGCTGGTGGCACTGTCATGCTGGAGGGTCATGTCAGGATGAGCCTGCAGGAAGGGTACCACATGAGAGAGGAGGATGTCTTCCCTGTAATGCACAGCGTTGAGATTGCCTGCAATGACAACAAGCTCAGTCCGATGATGCTGTGACACACCGCCCCAGACCATGACGGACCCTCCACCTCCAAATTGATCCCACTCCACAGAGTACAGGCCTTGGTGTAACGCTCTTTCCTTCGACGATAAACGCGAATCCGATCATCAACCCTGGTGAGACAAAACCGTGATTCGTCAGTGAAGAGCACACAGTCCTGCCTAGTCCAGCAACGGTGGGTTTGTGCCCATAGGCAACGTTGTTGCCGGTGATGTCTGGTGAGGACCTGCCTTACAACAGGCCTACAAGCCCTCAGTCCAGCCTCTCTCAGCCTATTGCGGATAGTCTGAGCACTGATGGAGGGATTGTGCGTTCCTGGTGTAACTCGGGCAGTTGTTGTTGCCATCCTGTACCTGTCCCGCTGGTGTGATGTTCGGATGTACCGATCCTGTGCAGGTGTTGTTACACGTGGTCTGCCACTGCGAGGACGATCAGCTGTCCGTCCTGTCTTCCTGTAGCGCTGTCTTAGGCGTCTCACAGTATGGACGTTGCAATTTATTGCCCTGGCCACATCTGCAGTCGTCATGCTTCCTTGCAGCATGCCTAAAGCATGTTCACGCAGATGAGCAGGGACCCTGGGCATCTTTCTTTTGGTGTTTTTCAGAGTCAGTAGAAAGGTCTCTTTAGTGTCCTACGTTTTCATAAATGTGACCTTAATTGCCTACCGTCTGTAAGCTGTTAGTGTCTTAATGACCGTTCCACAGGTGTATGTTCATAAATTGTTTATGGTTAATTGATCAAGCATGGGAAACAGTGTTTAAACCCTTTACAATGAAGATATGTGAAGTTATTTGGATTTTTACGAATTATCTTTGAAAGACAGGGTCCTGAAAAAGGGCCGTTTCTTTTTTTACTGAGTTTATATGTTCAAATGGCTCTTGTGTGAAGTAGTGACCCAGGAAATGTGCCTAGTTTCCTGAAATCGGTCACAAATGGTCTTGAGTGGGTAAAAAAAACTGAGTGCCCTGAAATGTCAACATCCAGAAACAGTGAAGTGAGAGAGGTGAAAGACACTTAAAATCGGTTACGTGCTTTTGTTCATCTCCTCTGTTCTTATGTCGAACAGCTTGTACAGTACAGCACACTCTGGTACAGTAAAGCACAGCAGGTGAGTGTAATGTTGACTGGAGCAGCAGCCTGTGTCTGAGGCAATCATACTGTAGCAAGAAGCAACGTCATGGCATTATTCCCAGAGGGCACTCATGGGTTTCCCTTGTAGACTGTCCTATTCAGAAAAACACATGTTGAAACTAGAAATGAAGACACAGTAGTCTGTTAGAACAGACTGACTCTAGTGAATGTGTAATGAGAAACCAAGTGATATTATTAAGTTTTGTAATCCAGTGATGAAATCTTCGATCTGTTTTGATAGTCTTCAGGTATGCATTTCACAGTTAACAAGCTGTGAAAATAAATCAATAAACCATAAAGATGCCCTCAGTTAAACTAAATACACATTTTACTGGTGAAACCGAGATCTAACGCTCCCTGATTAAATTAATGCCCCATAATTATTTGCCTTGGCAATAGGGATGTATTTCTTTCTTTGAAAGCTTTTGGTTTTCCTTGAAAGCTGTATAAAGTTAGATTCTTGAATACTGACTTCTGGTGGTCTTTGTGCAGTCCAACACACAGCCGTCTCTGCCCCCCTCTCCCATTCCAATTTAGATGTGTTTCAACTCCTAGGTTCCAACACGATCATTACCATGGAGACCAACTCCCAGGGCTGTTCCACGGCTCCCTATCTGGCTTTTCCATCTGATGTTAAACACCAAGTTACAGCCCTCCCACCCTTTCCCCCCTTTCCAGCCTTGTTTTTCTAACTGGTATATTAGACACACGCACCAGCAATGGTTTTGCACAATCTGTTTGCACATTCATTTAGTTGTTTAGTGGACTTTATAGCTTTTAGACTTCCACAGGTGCTGTTCATGTGGCTAGAACCTAACTTTGGGGACTACCTGTGGACTCAAATCAAACTTTATTTGTCACATGCTCTCAAGCCCTGACCTTAGAGAGCCTTTATTCTTTATTTGGTTAGTTCAGGGTGTGATTTGGGTGGGCATTCTAGATTTTCTATTTCTTTGTTGGCCGGGTATGATTCCCATTCTGATTGGGGATCATACTTAGGCAGCCCTTTTTCCCACCTGTGATTGTGGGATCTTGTTTTTGATACTGAGCTGTATGCCCTACTGAATGTTACGTTTTCGTTTTGTATTTATTTTGGTTTTGTTTCGGTGTTCATCTAATAAAATGATGTACGCTTACCACGCTGCACCTTGGTCCGATCCTTCTTCAGACGAGCGTTACAGAAGATCCCACCACCAAAGGACCAAGCAGCATGCCCAGGAGGAGCAGGGATCCTGGGCCCGGGAGAAAAGGGAGTGGAGGACATCCTGGACCTGGGAGGAGGTAATGGCAGGGGACAAGACCCTGCCATGGAAGCAGGCGGAGGCAGTGAGAGAGGAACGGCGACGATACCAGGAATCAAGGAGACGACGGAGACCCGAGAGGCAGCCCAAAAAAAATGGGGGGGGGCACACGGGGTGGCGAGTGGAGCAAAGGTGGGAACAAGAACCGACTCCCTGTAATTACGATGAGGAGTTGGTCACGGTTCAGATACCATGCTTTGCGGAGATACGCAATGTGTCTCCAGTGCGCATCCACAGCCCGGTGCATTCTGTGCCAGCTCCTCGCACTTGCCGCATGAAAGGGAGCATCCAGCCAGGACGGGTTGTGCCGGCTCAGCACTCCTGGTCTCCAGTACGCCTCCTCGGTCCAGGATATCCTGCGCTGGCTCTACGCACTGTGTCACCAGTGCGCCTTCACAGCCCAGTGCGTCCTGTGCCAGCGCCCCGCACTTGCCGGGCTAAAGTGAGCATCCAGCCAGGACGGGTTGTGCCAGCTCTACCCTCCAGACCTCCAGTGCGCCTCCACAGCCCAGTATATCCTGTGACAGCTCCGCGCACTCGGCCTCCAGTGCATCTCTCCAGCCTGGTACGTCCTGTGCCTGCTACACGCACCCGGCCTCCAGTGCATCCCCCCGGCCCAGTATACCCTGTGCCAGCTCCGCGCACCCGGTCTCCAGTGCGTCTCCCCAGCCTGGTACGCCCTGTGCCGGCTCCACGCACCAAGCCTCCAGCGACAGTTCCCAGTCCAGAGCTTCCGACGACAGTTCCCAGTCCAGAACTTCCGGCGACAGTTCCCAGTCCAGAGTTTCCGGCGACGTTTCACAGTCCGGAACTTCCTGAGATGGCCCACAGTCCGGAACCTCCAGAGACGACCCACAGTCCGGAACCTGCAGCGACGGCCCGCAGTCCGGAGCCTGCAGCGACGGTCCGCAGTTCGGAGCCTCCAGCGATGGTCGGCAGTCTGGAGCTTCCGGCGACGATCCACGGTCCGGTTCCTCCGGTGACGATCCACGGTCCGAAGCTTTCGGCGATGATCCCCGAAATAGAGTCGCCACTGAGGATGGCGGATCCGCGAGCAGAGCAGGGTCTACGTCCCGCACCGGAGCCGCCACTGAGGCTAGATGCCCACCAGGACCCTTCCCTATAGAGTCAGGTTTTGTGGCCTGAGTCCGTACCTTTTGAGGGGGGTACTGTCACGCCCTGACCTTAGAGCCTTTTTTCTCTATTTGGTTAGGTCAGGGTGTGATTTGGGTGGGCATTCTAGGTTTTCTATTTCTTTGTTGGCCGGGTATGATTCCCAATCAGAGGCAGCTGTCTATCGTTGTCTCTGATTGGGGATCATACTTAGGCAGCCCTTTTTCCCACCTGTGATTGTGGGATCTTGTTTTTGGTACTGAGCTGTATGCCCTGCTGTATGCCCTACTGAACGTTACGTTTTCGTTTTGTATTTATTTTGGTTTTGTTTCGGTGTTCATCTAATAAAATGATGTACGCTTACCACGCTGCACCTTGGTCCGATCCTTCTTCAGACGAGCGTTACACATGCGCCGAATACAACATGTGTAGACCTAACTGTGAAACGATTACTTACAAGCCCTTAACCAACAGTGCAGTTCAAGAAAGAGTTAAGAAACTATTTGCCAAATAAACTAAAGTAAAAAATAATAAAATATAACACAATAAACTAACGAGGCTTTATACAGGGGGTACCGGTACTGAGTCAATGTGCGGGGGTACAGGTTAGTCGAGGTAATTTGTACATGTAGGTAGGGGTGAAGTGACTATGCATAGATAATAAACAGCAAGTAGCAGCAGTGTAAAAAACAAATGGGGGGGGGGGTCAATGTAAATAGTCTGGTGGCCATTTGATTAATTTTTCAGCAGTCTTATGGCTTGGGGGTAGAAGCTGTTAAGGAGTCTTTTGGTCCTAGACTTGGCGCTCCGGTACCGCTTGCCGTGCGGTAGCAGAGAAAACAGTTTATGACTTGGGTGACTAGAGTCTTTGACAATTTTTGGGGCTTTCCTCTGACACCGTCTAGTATATAGGTCCTGGATGGCGGGAAGCTTGGCCCCAGTGATGTACTGGGCCGTACGCACTACCTTCTGTAGCGCCTTACGGTCAGATGCCGAAGCAGTTACCATACCAGGCAGGGATGCAACCGGTCAGGATGCTCTTGATGGTGCAGTTGTAGGGATGCAGCCTCTATCCCCTCTCATCTGGTCTGCAGCCGGAGAATATAGGGTTGAGAAAGATGTACTCTGTCCCATGGGTGGAGGGTGCTTTGCAGACTGCAGCACGGTAACATGCTCACATATATAAAAAAAACATGCCTTTTGATTTTCTCTGCACTTTCCAAGTGCATTTCAAATTCCAGTACTTTTTCCTGGAAAATATGGGTATTAGGATTCGCAAAGGTTTCTAACAGTTGTGTGCATTCTTGCTAACACACACACCATTGGGTATTGATACATTTATCAGTATTGTGATATATTTGTGTACTTATGCTTTAGCTAATGCACATTAAATGCACATTCACTAACTAGGAATATTATTGAAAAAGCCTTTCTATGTTAACATTATCCTGGATGACCTTGGGCGCACCTTGCTTACCGGAAGACACGTTGCAGAATGGGATAGGGATCTGATGGATAACATGGAATGCCCCTCCTGAAACCCTGACAATGCTACCTTCACCTCCCCTCCTCCTGCCCTGCCTCTCCACAACAGAATAAACTAATGTTCTACTGCTGCCATCACAGCTTTTCATTTGCTTCCTTTGAGTCTCAAGTTCAACACCTTCAGGTTCAGTCAAACTATGAACTACGAAAGGGACGATGATTGGGAATCAGGAATTATGATTGGAACTGTGAGGGAAAAAAAATCTTTCCAAAGAAAAGATTCCAGATTTGTGTGGTGCACCTATTGTAGAAAGAGGCCTGCCTGGACTTTTGGATGTGTGATTAATTTACTTGGACCGTGCGGACCAGTCCCTTGTTGTATGTTTTTGTCATTATCCTGCTTCACATTGAGAAATTGGTACCATTTATTTGATTGTCAAAAATGTATTTTCAAAACTGGAACAAAGCACAAAGTTGACTGGCCACCCAAGTGCAGTCAGTGTAGTATTTGCGCTGCAGGCAGGTTGCCTGTATAATTAACTTTCTCCCCTACTCTGATGTTGACTCTTTGAGCTAAATAGAGATGAGTAGTTGACAACACGATGACACCACGTCTGCATTGTTAAGCTGTACAGCTCTGCCTGCCAACTATAGACCCTCATAACCTTGTAATTAACTCTATTAATTCCTGCACCAAAATAGCAGGGAATTTGACCTGAAGCCACTTTCCCCTCACTATCCACTTCCCTTGTTGTCCTCAGACGCAGACCTAGACAAGTGTTGACTGGTGCGGTTTTTGACTTTCTTTCTCCCAAAAGGAAGATTGTCAAAAGGAAACCCTTTTTATTGTCCTGAGGAACGTTCCTCTGAAAGCTTTGGCAAGTCTATAAGCTTAGTCATTTTCCAGCAAACCTTGGTTGTTTAGAAACACACCATTTAGACTTGTAGAAGGCCAGGGGGGTTGGATTACTCCCTCTGTCACTCTTAAATATATATATATAGATATTTTTTAAGGAGGGTTCAACTCAGCGTGTGTGTGAAAGACTTGTAGAGAATTTTGAACTTTGTCATCATACTGCGGAGTGAGTTCAGTCATACTTTAAAGACCCCCTTATAGCTGTGATAAAAACAGTTTGTTCATAACTTGGGTTGTTGAGCAAACTTTGTTGGCTCATATTTGCACACAGACTAATTATTTTCTATATAATTATTTTCTTCAGATTTACACAGAATTCGTATATTTCTGTAAAATTTGTGTTTGTTGTTCGGAGACCACTTTTCAGTCAGAGTCGGCCTGATACAGTACCTCACGCAACAGCCAATTGGGCACTGCCCTCTGAAGTGTCTCGTTATTGGATAGTAAGTTTATATTTCCAAAGGGCCTTTGAGGTTTAGGGTGAGGCTGGTGATGGTCTGTATGGTGTCTGTGTCATGGCTTCCAGAGTCTCTGCCATTGTTAAATGCTCCTCATTGTGTCCAGCTTCAAGTCAAGCGGTGAAACAAAGCACAGGTATTTTAGCTTTTATAACCTGGGATCTCGTCCATGGCTGAGAGAAATTCCCCTTTCTCTCTTTTGGGAAAATACTTCACTTCTCCCCCCCTTGGCTCTGCCTTTAAGACGTTTTCCCTCTTTTCTTCCTAAATCCAAATCCAAATCTTTTTTGATTTTGCCAAACCTCAGTTTGCAGTTTATAAATGTACAGTATCAGCCTTTAACAATTGGCCTTAGTCGTTGGCTCATTCTAATCGCTGGGGAAAAAGGCACTCAGCTGTGGATGGTTATAGCAGATGGTGCAGTTGACAAATGAAAGTTGAAGGATAGTGTAACAAATGATATTTCAGGGAAAGTACAGAAGAGGAGGAGGGCAAATCAATCGTTGGAAATTCAAAGACTTCTGCCGGTACCTGTGGCTGCAATCATGACTTGAGCTGTATAGACCATGAGATAATCCAATACTAGTGCAGGACATATAAACACTGTCCATTGACTACATCAACTAGGTGCCAATGTGTTTTTGCTCAGGGCTGATCATGACCTAGTCAAATGGAAACTAATACCTTTGTATTTGTAGGTTGTTAACACCCTCAATCTGCATAATTTGCCCTAGGGGCAATTGGCCTGTAGAGCTTGATTAAATGCCCCATAAGTATTTGCTGAAACGTCCCATCAGGAAGTGAGTCACCTCTTCCTGGAACTCCTTTCGTTCTAAATGAGGAGCCAAACCTGCTCTGATTGCTGTGGTTCTGCCAGTCTGTCATGATTGAGGTGGCTTGGTACAGAATGACACGGATCAAATGTTCCACTGTGTCATCTCAGGGCAGTGTGTAATATACAGTACCAGTCAAAAGTTAGGACACACCTACTCATTCAGGGGTTTTTCTTTATTTTTACTATTTTATACATTGTAGAATAATAGTAGTGAAGACATCAAAACTATGAAATAACACATATGGAATCAGGTAGTAACCAAAAAAGTGTTAAACAAATCAAAATAGATTTTAGGTTCTTCAAAGTAGCCACCCTTTGCCTTGATGACAACTTTGCACACTCTTGGCATTATCTCAACCAGTCTCACCTGGAATGCTTTTCCAACAGTCTTGAAGGAGTTCTCACATATGCTGAGCAATTGATGGCTGCTTTTCCTTCACTCTGTGGTCCAATCCCAAACCATCTCATTTGGGTTGAGGTCGAGTGATTGTGGAGGCCAGGTCATCTGATGAAGCGCTCCATCACTCTCCTACTTGGTCAAATAGCCCTTACACAGCTTGGAGGTGTGTTGGGTCATTGTCCTGTTAAAAAACAAATGATAGTCCCACTAAGCGCAAATCAGATGGGATGGCTTATCACTGCAGAATGCTGTGGTAGCCATGCTGGTTAAGTGTACCTTGAATTCTAAATAAATCGCAGACAGTGTCACCAGCAAAACACCCCTACACCATTACACTTCCTCCTCCATGCTTCACGGTGGGAACCACACATGCAGAGATCATCCGTTTACCTACTGTGCTTCTCACAAAAACACGGCGGTTGGAACCAAAAATCAAGTGTTTCTTGGCCCAAGCAAATCTCTCCTTTTTGGTGTCCTTTGCTAGTGGTTTCTTTGCAGCAATTCGAGCGTGAAGGCCTGATTCATGGAGTCTCCTCTGAACAGTTGATGTTGAGATGTGTCTGTTACTTGAATTCTGTGAAGCATTTATTTCTGAGGCTGGTAACTAATGAATTTATCCTCTGCAGCAGAGGTAACTCTGGGTCTTCCTTTCATGTGGCGGTCTTCATGAGATCCAGTTTCATCATAGCGCTTGATGGTTTTTGCGACTGCACTTGAAGAAACTTTCAAAGTTCTTGAAATTTTTCAGATGGACTGATCTTCATGTCTTAAAGTAATGATGGACTGTGATTTATTTCTCTTTGCTTATTTGCGCTGTTCTTGCCATAATATGGACTTGGTGTTTTACCAAATAGGGCTATCTTCTGTATACCAACCCTACCTTGTCACAACACAACTTATTGGCTCAAATGCATTAAGAAGGAAAGAAATTCCACAAATTAACATTTAACAAGGCACACCTGTTAATTGTAGATCTGAGGGTTTTCCTTTAAAGTAATAAAATACAAGCGATCAAATAACCAGACATGCATTGTCTGACATATAAGGCCTGGTAGACATTCCTTCTGAACAACTATAGTAACGGTAATGTTAGATCACACAGTAGCCAACAATTGCCTTTAGTCTATAGGATATAAATTAAGCCGTCAGGGTTGATGTGGAAACTGCAGATGGAGTGCATGCTGCGCTGCTGTGTGCAGTAAGCACCGTACAGGGGCATGCACATCTGTGCACAGAGGCTGTACTTATTGAATCCGATTTCAAACCCTGCATGTACTGTATACCCTGTATTTTGCCACTGACTGGTTTCAGTGTTCTCTTTCCTCACATGTTATTAAACCCACAATTACATGTGAGGAAAACAGTGCAGGAAGTTTTTATGCCCCCCTTAAGCCTCCTAACTGTGATTAGATCCTCTGGATAAGCCTGGGCTCTCTGAATGCACAAGGGAAGCACAACCAATGCTGGGACGAAACCTTAATTGGCCATTAAATGGGTAACAAATGCAGGGCCTGGAATCAGGCTTGGGGGGAATGGGCACGGCACATTGCAGAATGTCACGACTTCCGCCGAAGTTGGTGCCGACTTCACCGGCTTTCTAGCCACCACCGATCTACGTTTCTTTTTCTGTGTTTTGTCTTGATTGTACACACCTGGTTTCCATTATGTTATAATTTATTCCCTATTTAACCCTCTGGTTCCCACATGGTTTTGTGCGTGTTTGTTCTTTGTTATGTGGTCGCTCTTTTGTGTTGAGCTGGATTATTATTCCCTGTATGGAATTAGTTTGTGATTACTTGCGAGTAAAGTACCTTTTTACTCAGTTCTGTGTCCTGCGCCCGACTCCGTCCTACCCGCTGCACACTGACACATGACACAGAATGTCAACCCAAGTCCATTCATTGCTATTTGCTTCAGTATTCAATTCAGAGGTGCATACAGTAAGCAAACTTTAACTGCAAACTAACTGTCATGTCAGTCTGCGCCCTGACCCCTCCCTACAGCAGTGCCCTGCTTAATATCACTCCTGTGAACATGCCCCCAGTGGCAGGGTTAGTTCACCCCTCCAGAGCCGGCACACTTCCTGCTTTTCCAGATGAGGAAATGTTGGATCGGGGGGCGGATCTGTCTTGTTCTGCCAAGCCATGGGCTGGCCTGTGGGCCTGGTTCCTTATGAGTCTGCAGGGTCTGTAAGGGAGGTTTGTAAGACTGCTGTGATATCCATTCAGTCCATTCAAATCCCAGCCTGGGTACTCACTGAATGCAGCGCCAGTTAACAAGGCTGTCTTCATGCAAACACAGATGTCAAATAAGTTTGTGAAATGCGTTATCTCTAAAAGGACATTCCCCTCTTTTACCTTTCAGTTACCTTATTCACCCTTGACCAATGAATGTCATTTGTGACCCGCTTCAATAAATATTTTGCATGTCACTACTTCACAGGAGAGGCATTTGATCGACCAGCACAAATCGGTCTTATGTAGCAACATTTTTAATTGTGTTTTTTACATTGGATAAAAGTAGAGACTCAGAGCTAGAAAATGGTATATCATACACTACAGTTGAAGAACAATGGGAAAGTAATTCTGCTTTGAAAGTTGATAAACTTGTAAACTCACTTTTGAGAAAATGGCCTTTGAATGTTTTGGTACTACTACTGGAGAGCCCTTCTTTATCTATACCCATTCAGCATCGTTCACACACTCTTAAGCTTTAGCCCCACCTATCTCTTTAAGGGTTGATCTGAGTGTTCTGTCCTATCAACAGCAGTCAAACACCCAGCTAACTTGCTAGCTACTTCCAGACACAAATGAGAGAACAGCTCACGGAACATTACTCGCCCTAGCAGAGCTGGTTAGGCTGTTATGTTATCCAGAGAGTTGGTGACTGCAACTGTGCTGCCAGATTGTCTGTTCGTAAATTCAGAGTATTTCACTCTTGGACCATTCAGAGCTCACACTGGACGCTCTGGTTGATAAGTAGGGTTAATCTGAACATTCTGACCTCACAACGGCAGTCAAGCACCCAAGCTAACTGGCTAACATTGGCTAGCTTGCTAGCTACCTCCAGACACAAATGAGAGAACACCCCACTCTGACCATTTCACTCACCCTAGCAGAGCTGGTTAGGCTGTTTTCATGTTATCAAGAGCATTGGTGACTGTAATTGTGCTGCTGGCAACAATTGAATCACGCTTTTTTGCCGACGTTTACTGACACTGGCCATATTCAACGGGTGTTTAGCGTTTGTAAATTCATCAGTTATTCTGCGCTCTGGCACACTCTGTCGAGAGTGCTCTGAAAATCGGAGTAGATAGCCAGACTGAATTTACGAACACACCCAAAATGGTTACTTGCATAGTGGAGTCTTTTGTTAAGGCATGTAGCTAGCTAGCTAGCTAAACAATGAACCATAATCCCAACTAATGACGTTACTACCCTGCGTGAATCTGCAGGTAGCTAACCAACTAGGTTAGCTAGCTAACATTGGGCTATAGCTAGCCAAGCAAATGGCTCTGAGATACAAATAATAAAATCCTACACGTAACGTTAGCTAGCAAGCAGCTAATCTTAGCTAGCTAGCTAACAGTACACTTTAACTTGAAATGAAAATGACTTTGTCAAAATTAGAAATGTGTAATATTTGAAAATGTAGCTAGCTAGACTATCCTACCCGTATACATCATGGTTGGATGCTTCTCCCTGTCACGGATGCCATGGTTTCACTTAGTTTGAAGATGTAATCTCCTTAGCTATCATACTCTAATTCCACTGATTTCAAAACTCAGTCCTCCAGAAAATGGAGAGCAACACTTATGCAGTTCTACTAAGCAATATATTTTTTAAAGCTGTGTTAGACATGAATACCTACACAGACTAATGACTAACCAGCACAAAAAGACAGAAGCCTGCTATATGGCAGACCAATCCAAACTCATCTCACGGCATGTCCAGCCCACTCATTATCTCAGCCAATCAATCATTTTACGAGCCTAGTTGGCTAAACCAACTAGGCTCGTAATTTAACAATTGTACTCGTATTTACAGATGGCATGCAAGTTTGTTATTAAGGCACATGAAAGTCTGTATGCTCCAGAAGGCATCTCTTCCAAAATAGGCATTTTGATTTTTTTTTAAAGATTATGTTCAAATGGCTCTCATGTGAAGTAGTGACCCGCGACATACGCTTAGTTTCCTGACATAGGTCACAAATTATTTTCAAAATACATTTCTTTGGCAGAAATGACTTATGGAACATGTGAACTTTCATGTACCTTTATACCAAACTGGTGTGCCATCTGTAAATACAAATACAATTATTAAATAACAAGCCCAGTTGGTTTAGCCACGGAAAAATACAGAAACCTTCCCGCTAGCCATGATTGTCTGAGATAATGGATGGGTTGGACGTGCCAAGAGATGAGTTCGGATTGGTCTGCCATGTAGCATGCTTCTGTCTATAACATGAGCTGCTAAGTATGTGTGTTTAATCCTGTCTACTGCGGCTTTTTTTGAAAGATATCATGAAGATGTTTTGCTACTGCTCTCAACATTGCTGCCCTGAAGTTAATAGTGCTATCGACAAAGCTCAGTGGGAAAACGTTGTGATGGACTACTTTCTGGAGGATGATTGTGCCATGCTGAGAAAATCCCTGATTTAGGTTAAAACATTTTTATTGAACAAGACATTGTAGAGTCTTCTGATGACAATGGTGGGGGAAGAAACAGTGTTGTTGTCACGGAAGAAGTGGACCGAGTTTTGAAATCAGAGGAATGCCCGGTGGAACCAGAGAGATGATTGCAAAAAGTCCAAAAAGAGAACACAGAAAGAAGGCTGTTCTATAAAACACCTGTCTCCGGATTACATCTTCAACTAAGGGCAACCATGGCATCCATGACAGATTGAGAAGCATTCATCCATGTATACGGGTAAGAGTCTAGCTACATTTTCAGATATACGTTTCAATTTTGTCAGAAAGTTGTTTTCATTGCAAGTTAAAGCATACTGTTAGCTAGCTAGCTAACGTTATCTGGCTGGCTTGCTAGCTGACGTTACGTGTGTGACCTGTGTAGGAGCTCTAGAAAGAGGTCTGAGTTCCTGAGTTGGAATTCTGAATTGGATGACCTTTCAAATCTATTTTTCCCAGTCTTGAGTTTTTTTTTTCAAGTTCCCAGTTGTTTTGAACGCGGCATTAGAGTTGGGCTTGTGGTTCACTGTTTAGCTAACTAGTTACATGCCTAAACAAAAGACTTCACTATGCAAATAATTGTTTCACTGTACCGTTTACACCTTCTGTATCATGTGCATGTGACAAACAAACTTAGATTTTATTGATATAGTGTGTGTTTACCAGAGACGGTAATGTGGAGAACAACATGACCTGCACCAAAGGTAGATTAGGATATACACCAAGGACTAGATAACGTTTATTTTTACTACTATTTTTTGCTACTACTTTCACCACTTTTAGTCTTGAATCCTTAAAGAGATGGGTGGGGCTAAGGCTTAAGAGGGTGTGAATAATGCTGAATAGGTGTAGACAAAGAAGAGCTCTCCAGTAGGTGTACCAAAACATTCACTGGCCATTTTCTCAAAAGTGGGGTTACAAGTTTAGCAGCTTTCAAAGCAGAATAGCTTTCTCATTGTTCCTCAACTGCAGTGTATGATATACCATTTCCTAGCTCAGAGTCTCAACTTTTATCCAATGTAAAAAACATAATTTCAAATTTTGCTACATAGGACCGAATCCAGGTGGTGGGTCGCAATTTTCTTTCCGATATCTTTTGACTTTAAAACATTATTGCTTACACTGTATATTTGTTTCTTTCTTGCTTGGGCTGTACATACTTTAAAATCTGCAGGTGAAACCTAAATGTTCCTGCCATACCATTCAGGCCAGCTCAACATTCACAGCTTTGTGGATGAGGAAGTGGGTGATCTGGAGAAGAGAATAGAGAATGATCCTCTCTCCTGCTCTGTACATTTATCTCTGCCATTGAGTCCACTGCTTTTCCATTGAGGCAGGAGGAAGTCTTTAATTATGTTCCTATTAGCCTACGTCCTCCCCAGGCAGGGCCCAGTAATTGGACTAGCGTAATTGGGATATTCACTGGCCCATCCCGGCCTATTACAGTAGCGTGATCCCAGGGAAGGCCGCCGTGGCAGGCGGCTCCACTTCCCCTGATTAGGGGGCCTGGAGGTGGTCCATACCAGGGGATGCAGGGTGGGGAGGGGGGGGCGGGGTTTGGGGATGACGTGAGTTTGCTTATGATTTAGGGCTAATGGCTAATGGCGTCCATTGCTAACCACTGGCTTCGTGGGGAATACCCCCAGTACTGAAAATGGACAGGGGTTTCCAAACTTTTTCAGTCAGGCACCCCTTCCAGCATTGGGGAACATCTCTCCCCCCGCACTTTTCATGACACAAACTGCGCCACACAGTTTGGGAACCAAACATCGCAGATTGCTGGCATTGTGCCAGATTTTGCTTGTGTTACTGTATGTGGCCATGGCTGAATCAGGGTAAAAAACCACACAAGAGCTTTCTTACACTGGTCCCTTCACACCTGTACTCTGACCACTGACACTCTCCTCTCATTCCCATTGTCACCAACTATAATAATTGATGTGATACAGTCCTCAACCATCCCTAAATTCCCAAAAGAGAGAAATGAAGCACCAGGACTGTTTCCTTTTCGTTCTTAGGCCGCTCTATGGACTATTATGCAGGATATTTACGAGCACAATTAGTTATGAGCGGTGCATTCTGGATATCCTACAGGGTTATGGTGCGTACCATATGGAGGGAGATATAAACAGTAGAAACATGCCTGGCTGGCTGAAGCAGTGAAAGGGCATCAGTGACCAGCTCATAAAGCCAATGTGGCATAGCCAGAGTTGAGAAGCCAGGTCAGAGGAGAACATTCAGGCTTTGTGTCCCATGGCAGTGACCCACGATTTGCATACGCGTCAGGTCTGAACCTGCCTTTGAGTGACAGCTGCTGCACCTTCAAAGGACGGGAGGGAAGGAATAATGAGAGATACTGAGGCTCCTGGAGGCTTGGAATTTAAGAGGAAAGTTCTGTCTTCTCCTTTTTGGGTCAAACGACTTTTTAATCAACCTCAAAGTTTCAACACCTACTGTATCCAGAATTGTACCAGTGAACAGACAAACCAACAGGTGGCTCCAATATGATCAACAGTGTTTTGTGTCTTTTGAGTGAATCTGTATACCAACCAGGGCCGGTATCCCAAAAGCATCTTAAGGCTAAGTTCATCGTTAGAACCTTTTGTAGGAGCATTGTTCAACCTCCAAGCTGTTTCCCAAACCATTGTTATTAAAGTTGCACTTGAAAATGCTCGCTATCTAATGCCTGCCACAGACCACTTGTAGCTGTGTGTGTCTTTAGATGCTTTTTGCCATCCCGTGTCACTTTATACACAGAAGATAAACATAGAATCACATGGTTTATCCTTCGCTCTCTGGGCGCGATAACTTCAGAACAAAGTTGACTAAAGTTGACAATGTTTGATACAAACAAGCGATGTGTAAAAATATGCTTCAAATGAAAACCGAGATGACTGTGTTAAAATATAAACAGTAAGCTTTAGGCCTATTTTAAGCCCCCTCAATATTTGCAGCCGTAGGTGGTAATATCTCTCTAGGAGCTGATCTGTCATCAGTATTGTAAAATAATTATAATATTAAAGCTACAATATGTAACTTTTTGGGCGACCGAACAGATTCACATAGAAATGTGAGTTATAGATTTGTCATTCTCATTGAAAGCAAGTCTAAGAAGGAGTAGATATGTTCTATGTGCGCTTTTGCTATGCTTCCCATTCTTAAGTTTAGTTTTAGCATCTTTTACTTTCGGTTTTGTACACCAGCTTCAAACAACTGAAAATACAATATTTTTTGTTATGGAAAATATATTTGACAGTAGTTTAGATGGTACCTTGATTCCTTACACAATGACTTGTTGTTTTGTCACAAACTGAAATTAGGCAAACTATTAGAATTTTATCAACCAGGAAATGGCTCTGCAATAGGTCTGTATATCTGATTGGCTGGCTGGCTGACTGCCTGACTGGTAGACTGGGCCTCTGCCAAGTCTGATAGCCATTATCACACTGGAGACTGGATGTGAATATGCTATACTTTTGGACGGACGCCATCTCCAAGTCTCCAAGTAGGGCTCCTGAGAGAGCTGAGCTATAGGACCTACTGTAGGAGACTGGCTAGCCAAGCACAAAGTCTAGAGCTAATCTCTTTACACACTTCAATGATGTCTGAACCTGAAGATTGGAGAGGTGATGACGGAGCAGAGAGGGAGAGAGGGGGCGATGAGTTGGGATTTCTGACTTTGTTCTGCAATGGTTTGTAAGGCTTTCCTCTTGGCCTCCTCTTCACTGCCTTCCTCTCCTGTCTGTGCCAGAACCACACATACAAAAACAACCCATTCCAGAAGGTCTGAGTTCATGATTACACTGCATAGCATCACACTTCTAGAATGAGACTGCATTTTGGGGGTTTTAAACGTTGAACATGTTTTTAAACGTTTCCTTTATTGGCTACTGAGGCTTTTGCTGAAGTAACTTGCTGAACTAAAATTTATATCAAAGCTACTTATGTCAAGACTATTAAAATTATGTCAAGTTCTTGAGGCAAATCAGGTGGGTGGTGGGCTTTTAGCTTTTGTGTGTGTGTGTGTGTGTTTGTGCATGTTTGATACATGTACTTATGCATATTTCTCAATAGCTTGTGTCTTGCTCAATGGCTGTACTAATAATAATAATAATAAAATACTTAAACACATTCAAATTAAAATCGAATTTTCTTGGTCACATACACATGTTTAGCAGATGTTATTGCGGGTGTAGCGAAATGTTTGTGTTTCTAGCTCCGACAGTCCAGTAATATCTAACAAGTAATATCTTACAATTTCACAACATATACCCAATACACACAAATCTAAGTAAAGGAATGTAATTAATAATATATGGATGAGCAATGTCAGAGTGGCATAGACTAAGATAACGTAGAATAGTATAGAATACAGTATATACATATGAGATGAGTAATGCAAGATATGTAAACATTATTAAAGTGACTAGTGTTCCATTTATTAAAGTGGCCAGTGATTCAAGTCTATGTATATAGGGCAACAGCCTCTAATGTGCTAGTGATGGCTATTAAACAGTCTGATGGCCTTGAGATAGAAGCTGTTTTTTCAGTCTCTCGGTCCCAGCTTTGATGCACCTGAACTGACCTCACCTTCTGGATGATAGCGATGTGAACAGGCAGTGGCTCGGGTGGTTGTTGTCCTTGATGATCTTTTTGGCCTTCCTGTTACATGGGGTGCTGTAGGTGTCCTGGAGGGAAGGTAGTTTGTCCCCAGTGATGCGTTGGGCAGACCGCACCACCCTCTGGAGAGCCCTGCGGTTGTGGGCGGTGCAGTTGCCATAACTGCCGGTGATACAGCCTGACAGGATGCTCTCAATTGTGCATCTGTAAAAGTTTGTGAGGGTCTTAGGTGCCAAGCCAAATTTCCTCAGCCTCCCGAGGTTGTAGAGGTGCTGTTACGTCTTCTTCACCACACTGTCTGTGTGGGTGGAGCATTTCCGTTTGTCAGTGATATGTATGCTTAGGAACTTGAAGCTTTCCACCTTCTCCACTGCGGTCCCGTCGATGTGGATAGGGGGGTACTCCCTTTGCTGTTTCCTGAAGTCCACGATCATCTCATTTGTTTTGTTGACATTGAGTAAGAGGTTATTTTCCTGGCACCACACTCCCAGAGCCCTCACCTCCTCCATGTTGGCTGTCTTGTCATTGTTGGTAATCAAGCATACTACTGTTGTGTCAGTTGGAGGCTTGCGTGGCCACGCAGTCGTGAGTGAACAGGGAGTACAGGAGGGGGCTAAGCACGCACCCTTGTGGGGCCCCAGTGTTGAGGATCAGCGAAGTGGAGGTGTTGTTTCTTAGCTTAGGACATCATGGCCAGGGTCAGCTGTCTGTTCTCATTGTGCAGCACATGAGCTCAAGATGGGCCCCATCACCCCCTGCTTAGTGTCCCAACCTGCCGTTCAGAGCCTGTGGCCCACACCCTCTCTCCTCCTATCCTCCTCTCCCCCTACCCCCAGCCTGGGAGTATCTTGTGATCTCATGTTGAGCTGTTTAGTCTGTTAAGGAGTATCTGTCTCTGCCTCTCTGCTATCACAGCCCATCAATCCTGTGTGAATGTGAGTCGCTGCCAGAGGAGAGGAGTTGAGGACAACTGACGGCTCTCTGATGCCTCAGAGAGCAGGAATAGCCCATTAGAGAGAGAGTTGGTCGGCCAGGTCTGTTTTGGACAGTACATGTGGGGCTGTCAATGGTAATATTCAGAAAGTCACCCCTCAAACTGGTCAAACAAACCATGTCATATGGACTTTGGGAAAGACTCATCGAGACCCATCAACACCTGCCACTCTTTCCTGCGTCGCACAATGCGTGGCAAATTCAGGAATGTATAGTCTTTTACTGTAATGCAGCATACAGAGATCCACATGTACGTGTGCTTTTAAAAAACGATGCCTTAGGCAGATAGTCAGAGGACAGACTGAGGATGTGGCTGGCCTCACAGAGGAATAACTTTGCAGCTGTTTCTGATTAATAAACAATGCCATGCTGGTAATATTCAAATAAAGCCCATCCCTGAAACAAAACGTAGGCTAAAAATAATTTGTATGTCATATAATTGGAAAATACACCGGATTTACATAGACTGGCACGAAGTGGGTGGTTCGTATTTGTCACTTCAAGCCCAAATATTTTATACTTTGACTAAAACGATGACTTATTGACTAAAATCATTGTGCATCATCATGGGTAAGCTCTGGCCGTATTCTTTCAGCTTCAAAATTGTATTTCTACTGGTGTGGGTGTTTAAAGAGCTGTCTTGCGATAATTTACAGAACAATAATACACATTTTTAAAAAGTCACGAAACTTTAACGAGAGTGACGCTAACAGTACATCTCATACACTTTTCTGAATGAACTCTCCTGAGCTAATCTAGCTTAGTTGCCATTTATTATTATTTTTCCATTGGCATGGCATGACAAGTTTACTAAAAATGACAGTTGGATAAAGCACAAACATTTCTGGCCACCAGGCTAAAGCCTTTCCTATGTATCACCACCACCAGCAGCACTAGTATGCCGTGTCTGTATTACCGTTGAGCTGGGTCCTCTTGGTGAACATGGTGGATTCCTTCCTGTCCTTCCCCTCACCAGAGGGCACCCTGGGAGATTTATGGAAGGGGGCAGAACACAGGGTCCTCTCAGAAGAGGTGGAGAGATACAGTACTGTATGTTGATTGAGCCACTTAATGATGATGTTATACAGCTGTTGTCTGCTGTCTTCCTGGCTCTTCTCCATACCGCTCTTCCCTCATATCTCATACTGTACATCTCTTTCTATATATATCTTTCACTCTCTCTCTCTCTCTTCCTACATGCACACTTCAATACCACCACTTTTCCCCCCTTTTCTTACCATGTTTGCTGATGCAGACTTGTCTCCTACGGAACAACATCTGTTTCACTTTCATTAGCGGGGAATAGAACAGGCGTGACTGGCAGTCACCCCCCTTATCCTCACAGTAATGGTTTGATCCTTTGATTATGCTGCCGGAGGTAAGCACATGAAAATGTTCATTTTTCCCCCTCTAGGGCACAAAATGGTAACAGAACATTTTCTTCCTTAAATACCACCAGTGGGGGCTTAACGAAGAGCATCAGGTGCCTCATATATAACCATTGTGTAAATTTCCCACAAAATTTCTGCGTGTGACATTTCTGAAAAGTCTGTACAAAAATGTTGAGATTTAGAAACTTGGTGCACGCCATACATAGGGATGTTTCCTGTTAGGCTTACCCTGGCGTGACGTTTTGATAACCATGTAAATCTCTCTCGGACAAGATTACTTTCATCAATATATTCTACTCTATTTACTCTCATATTTGAAAATGCTAATTACCATTAAAGTGGACATCTTGCAAGACTACAAATCCCTACAAGGTCCTGCATATCATCTGTCGCTGAAACCATTGCTAAACATGTGTTGTGTCAATTTAAAAATTGCACAAGACCGTTCATAGAATTATCAATTTAAAGAAATGTTGCCAATTTTTCATTACTACATTTAGCTAACATTAGATAGTTAATCCAGAGATTCTTTCCTTTTCTTCGATTCGGAAGTCTTGTCCAGATCACCATGGGTTTTTTAGTTCTTTATGATAGCCACATTAGCAGCTAATCAGCATTTCATTTTTCACGGGTAAATACAGACAAATATATTGATAAAAGTCACCTTGTCCAAGAGAGATTTACACGGTTATCAAAACGTCACGCCAGGATGAGCCTACACGAAACACAGCCCTTATTTTAATTGTTTCTAAAATCCCATATGGGAAAATGTTGGGAAAAACAATTGGAACCATTTCCCTATTTGACTGCTTGGTTTATTTTAGTTGAATGCATTCAGTTGTTCAACTGACTAGATATCCCCTTTCCCCTTCCCTTTATTTGCTGTATAATTTGGAACTATAGGCATTAGGAAACGTCAAGCAAAAGACAAATTGTTGTCCAATATTTAATTTATCAATAGGTTATTGGGTTTATATGTCCTGCCTTGGTATAGGCTCTGAGATTAAATAGGCAATGATGTCGCACTCCTTTTGCACAGCAATACTGTTGCCTACCAATACTGTCATACCCTACCAGTCTATTTACTGTATTGATGGAATGTTTTAATCTTTAACAGTAAATTATGCTCTATCTGGAAAAGGAGCGTGTCAGTTCCTGAAAGAGTAAACAATGGCAAATTGTCATGGACCTGTCAGCAGAGTATTTGAATTCAACAATGTTTTTCATCAGCTTTTCTCCCAACCTAAATATGGTGGACTGCCTGTGAATTCTGAAACTTTGTAGTGCTGGCTACTCCAAAAAATGCATGGTAAGTTTTTGTATGGCTCCTTCGGGAATATTAACCCATCACCGCCAGAGAAGGTGAGGAATATATTCTGCAATGGTTAGGATAATAAAATTAATTGGAAAAATATTCCTATGTCTAATTACGGTATAAGATTCCAATGTCTTATTATTTTAGATTCTAAAAATGAAACACAGATTTGCGCTTTTCTCATTAATGGCAAATGTTTGCATTCCTGTTTTTTTTATTTTTATGAATAAGCTTTTCATCATACCCCCCATTTGCACAAAATATTTGCCAGCTTGCAATACAATATTTCAACCACTAGCAGATGTGCACTAGCACAGATGTGCACTAAAGTTTCTCACATGAAGTTTACTTTTTCTAAATGCCAACTTTTGTGTGAAAACTGGTCCACACACATTTTGGGGTATATTTTGTAAGTACGCACAGTTTATAAATGAATCCCCAGGGGTTTAAATCCTTAGTGGTTTAATAAGTGTGTGAGAATGTTTTTCAGCTCCCAGTGTTTCAACTACAACTGAGAATCTTAATACTTAACAATACATGGTCAGCTGGTTTTCATTGTGCCCCAGGCCAGCCCAATAATGAATAAACATTTTATAAATAAACATCATTGGAGGAGAAGGTCACTTTCCCCTGTACCCCAGCTGTAAACAAGGTACTGATTGGATGCAGCTGGATCACACCTGGCTAAGCTTATCACATGACTCTTTATGACTCTGTCCCCCATTAATGACTTTGTGTTGAGCTTTAGCTTGAACAACAAGGTTCTTGCTGCAGCCCTCCAGGAGCGCCCATACCCTATCCCTCCTCGATGGCCTCCAAAGCATGTGGTGTGGTGTGTATGTGTGTTCAGCAAAGACATGAAGTGTCTGAGAGGAATGCCCCAGAGTGTGAGAATCTCTCTCTCCCATGCAAGGGCCTGGATGTATCTCCCCAGGACAAAGTGTAAACAAAGATTATTTATTATATTGACAAGATAGTCAAGTGACCGCTCTAACAATGGAAATACATGTCCTCAAAGATTGAAGGCAAGTGGGAAGAGGCGAGATCAGGTGGGACCATTCTTGCCAATGAGAGGGAAGATACATGTGTGAACAACAGTTACTAAGTTGTTTTTCTCAAAGTTGCCACAATGCCATGTGCATCCACTTATACAGTATCAGTAAATTTGTAACAGCCTAAACATTGATACGTCTATTCAATCAAATAAGCCTCACGTACATCACTGGGGCCAAGCTTCTTGCCGTCCAGGACCTATATACTAGGTGGTGTCAGAGGAAGGCCCAAAAAATTGTCAAAGACAATCACCCAAGTCATAGATTGTTCTCTCTGCTACCGCACGGCAAGCGGTACCGGAGCGTCAAGTCTAGGTCCAAAGGGCTCCTTAACAGCTTCTACCCCCAAGCTATAAGAAGGCTGAACAATTCATCGAACCTTGTTATTGTTATGTAATTTTATTGTTTTACTTTTTATTAGATTTTTTACTTTGATTTATTTAGTAAATATTTTCTTAACTCTATTTCTTGAACTGCATTGTTGGTTAGGGGCTTGTAAGTAAGCATTGCATGGTACGGTCAACACCTGTTGTTTTCGGCGCATGTGACAAATACAATCTGATTTGATTTGTAAATCGAAAAAGGGCTTATCTCACGTGGACAGATTTTTGGCGGAGTAAACAATGCCCTTCTCCCTTTCATCAGCCTCTCTTTAAAAGGATTTGGCCATGCAGTTCAGATGAAGGGGCGGGGCCGGGAGGGATAGGGTACCGTAAGATTGATGTGTTGGCATAAAGCCAGGTCTTAGTGAACTTCTTTTAATTCAATTGTTCACACATTAAAACATGCCTGAGGCAACTTCATAGTTTCCATCAAGAGACAGTGGAATTCGTTTGAACCATCGTAAATCCCAAGCATGGGTTCTGTCTCCACATACCTACTGTAATATCACTATATGCTATCTGAAGCTGCTCTATTTCTCATCAGATGTAAACATTTTAGGCTAAATGAAATCTAAGACGATACTATCGCCACGTGGACTTCATCTCAAAGAGAGTGAATTAGCTATTGTATATCTGGGCCGCTCATTTGTGGCTATATGCCATTATGAACTGTCCTGACCCAAAATCAGATGTTAAACAAACTAATTTCTGACTAACTTGACACCTTGCTCCAATTTGACCTGCCAGCAGAAAGAAGTGACACGGCCATTACTCAAATTTATGGCTTTGTTAGTGTTTCTGGTTACCAAACAGATTGTGTGTGCGCCTCTTACAGTGCCTTCAGAAAGTATTCACACCTTGTTATACAACCTGAATTTGAAATGGATAAAATTTAGATTTTGTTGTCACTGGCCTATAAACAATACCCCAAAATGTCAAAGTGGAATTATGTTTTTCATTTTTTTTAAATGAAAGCTGTGTCTTGAGTCAATAAGGATTCAACCACTTTGTTATGGCAAGCCTAAATAAGTTCAGGAGTAAATATTTGCTGAACAAGTCACATAATAAGTTGCATGGACTCACTATGTGTGCAATAATACTGTTTAAGATAATTTTTTAAATGACTACCTCATCTCTGTACCCCACAGATACAATTATCTGTAAGGTCCCTCAGTCGAGCAGTGAATTTTAAAC
Organism: Salmo trutta; assembly: GCF_901001165.1. Lineage (NCBI taxonomy): Eukaryota > Metazoa > Chordata > Actinopteri > Salmoniformes > Salmonidae > Salmo > Salmo trutta. The sequence goes on from NC_042968.1 coordinate 64,744,258, forward strand.
ACAGATTCTACCACAAAGACCAGGGAGGTTTTCCAATGCCTCGCAAAGAAGGGCATCTACAGTGGTTCCTCAATTAAAAGTTTTGAGATTATGCAGCGGGATTTAGAGGTAATTTCTGGTTTAGTACGTTACCCTGCATCACTGCTTCATTGCTCCAGACAAGTGCAAGGGAGAGTTAAAGCAATGATTATGCTTTTGGAAGCTGTATATATTTGTTCTATTATATTCCATGATTTGCTGTGTCTGTCAGCGTAGTGTCCAGAGCATGGAGGCGCTACCAGGAGATAGGCCAGTACATCAGGAGACGTGGAGGAGGCCGTAGGAGGGCAACAACCCAGCAGCAGGACCGCTACCTCCGCCTTTGTGCAAGGAGGAGCAGGAGAAGCACTGCCAGAGCCCTGCAAAGTGACCTCCAGCAGGCCACAAATGTGCATGTGTCTGCTCAAACGGTCAGAAACAGACTCCATGAGGGTGGTATGAGGGCCCGACGTCCACAAGTGGGGGTTGTGCTTACAGCCCAACACCGTGCAGGACGTTTGGCATTTGCCAGAGAACACCAAGATTGGCAAATTCGCCACTGTCGCCCTGTGCTCTTCACAGATGAAAGCAGGACAGACCCTCATTTTGACTTGTTTTAAGGACATTACATCAAAGTTGGATCAGCCTGTAGGGTGGTTTTCCACTTTAATTTTGAGTGTGACTCCAAATCCAGACCTCCATGGGTTGATAAATTGGATTTCCATTGATTATTTTTGTGTGATTTTGTTGTCAGCACATTGAACTATGTAAAGAAAAAAGTATTTAATAAGATTATTTCTTTAATTCAGATCTAGGATGTGTTGTTTAAGTGTTCCCTTTATTTTTTTGAGCAGTATATATTTTTTTAATAAATGAAAAGATAGGAGCAATAGGATTTGAAGCAATAGTGTGTCAACTATTTCAGCACCGTTTCTCGCTGCTCTGAGACAAGCATGGGGACTGGTCTTGATAAATCAATGAGATTTTTATTTTCACTGAACCTCCATTTGGGTATTGATTAGACTACAATTAGGGTGTGGAAATGTTAGGATTATTTTGCTCTTAGTACTGTAGCCTACTCCCGACCAGTCACGTTGTACAGCGCGATATTTGGTAATACTGCCGTCCCCTAGTTGGAGGGGGAGTTGTCGACGATAATTTACCTCATTGACCCTCCGGAGGACCATGAAGGGCCCCACAAACTGGAACCACTCGTCCACTGCAGGGGCCTCGGTCTGGCTTGGAGTCCACAGGCCTGCTGGTATCCCAGGACACACTGGAAGGGAATCAGCTGACATATTGGGCAATGTCCTGCGCCAAGGTGCGCCACCAGTACTTGTCGGAGAGGGATTGGATGGTGCGGGTGATACCTGGGTGTCCAGCGGCGAGGGATGTGTGTGCCTAGGTCAACAGCCGATCTCTTACCCCGTGGGGACATAGATGCATTCTGGAGGGCAGGTAGCAGGAGCAGGTTCCCTCTCCAGAGCCTGGCAGATGTCCACATCTACGTCCCAAAACACGAGGATAACGATACGGGAGGACAGATTGATGGGCTGGAGGGCACTCACAGGACCCTCCACCGAAGTGTAACCCCAGGGTACGATGAGTGCGTCCAAGGATAGGTTGTCATGCCGACACGCCAACTCCGTCTGAATATATTTGCGCAGTCCTCTCCGGAATAGAGTGCAGAGCGTCGGCTCATTCCGGCCGCTGGAGGCTGCCACGGTCCAAAAGGCGAGGGCATACTCCGCAGCGGTCTGAGCACCCTGCCGGAGCTGGAGAAATCGCTCACCTTCCTCTCTGCCCTCTGGAGGATGGCCGAAGACCGCCCTGAACAGAGCCATGAATCTCTAATAGGGACCCAGCTCCTCCTCTCCTCTCTCCCAGACGGCCGTAGCCCACTCCAACGCCCGCCCAGTCAGCAGGGAAATGACCGTGGCTAAATCGGACCTCTTGGTGGTGGGGGCTCCCGTCTGATAGGCGAAATATTGGGAGCACTGGAGTAGGAAACCATGGCATTTCGATAGTGTACCGACATACTTCTCCGGAAGGGACAGTCGGGCATCCCTGACCTGGGTGGACGGCTGGGTAGGCTGGGGGACTGGCTCACTGTGACGACCCGTGGTAGGAGGCCCTCTGATAAGGGTATGGAAAGCCTCGCTGGGTGTGTCGAGGCGGTGGAGAAAGCAAAGGACTTCCTCCATGGCCGTACCCAGTTGCGCCAGCTGGTCGTGGTGTTGGTGGAGTAGATGACCCTGTTCCTTGAGCATCTGGAAATGGTTTTATCCTCTGCTGCTTCCATATTGTGAGGTAGTATTCTGTAACGTAATATGCCGGGAGTCAGGAAGCAGGTGCAGAAGGTGAGTTTAATAATGAAACAATGCAGATTACCAGAAAATGAGAAGTGTACAGAACGTGAGAGAAAACAATACTACCTAGTGATTGCTGTCTACTGAGGGCTAAATAAAGGGGGAGTAATCAAGGAGACAATGATGTCCAGGTGTGTCTAATAATGGGGAGAAGGTGTGCGTGATAAATCAAGTCAAAATCAAATCAAACTTTATTTGTCACATGCGCCGAATACAAGTGTAGACCTTACCGTGAAATGCTTACTTACAAGCCCTTAACCAACAGTGCAGTTCAAGAAGAGTTAAGAAAATATTTACCAATAAACTAAAGTAAAAAATTATAAAAGTAACACAATAAAATAACAATAACGAGGCTATATACAGGGGGTACCGGTACCAAGTCAATGTGCGGGGTTACAGGTTAGCCGAGGTAATTTGTACATGTAGGTAGGGGTCAAGTGACTATGTATAGATAGTAAACAGCAAGTAGCAGGAGTGTACAAAACAAATGGAGGGGAGGGTGTCAATGTAAATAGTCCGGTGGCCATTTGATTAATTGTTCAGCAGTCTTATGGCTTGGAGGTAGAAGCTGTTAAGTCCTAGACTGGGCGCCCCGGTAGTGCTTGCCGTGCGGTAGCAGAGAGAACAGTTTATGAGTTGGGTGACTCGAGTCTCTGACAATTTTTTGGGCTTTCCTCTGACACCACCTATTATATAGGTCCTGGATGGCAGGAAGCTTGGCCCCAGTGATGTACTGGGCCGTACGCACTACCCTCTGTAGTGCCTTATTGTCAGATGCCGAGAAGTTACCATACCAGGCTGGGATGCAACCGGTCAGGATGCTCTCGATGGTGCAGCTGTAGAACTTTTTGAGGATCTGGGGACCCATGCCAATGCTTGGGGAGCAGGTGTGCATAATGATTGTTGCCAGGGCCGGTGGTTAGTGGACTGGCAATGTTGAGCCCTGGATAGAGGGAACAGGAGTAGGGTTGGCAGGGTTATGATAAATTAGGCGTTGTTGCTCGCTGTTTGCATAAAGGCTTAGGTAAATGCGCACATATTTTGTTTTATAAAAATATTTTGCCCTTGTGTTCAAAAAAATAGTAATTTTAGTACTCGAGTTCAATATAATTTATTGTGGCAGAACCTAAAACAATTGTTGTGTTCTGTTCCTAAATATAGATTCCCCATGTCGGAAATGGTTAAAAAAAATCCCAAATACTATTTTATTTGCACTTTTTTTTTGTATCATTTTTTTTTCACCCCCACTTTCAGATGAAGTCAGGCGCCCATGGGCAAGGACTAGGGAGTTTTTTATGCTACAAATAATCAGAATAGAGCTAAGTACAGGCAAAATACTAGAGGAAAACCTGATTCTGTCTGCTTTCCAACAGACACTGGGAGACCAATTCACCTTTCAGCAGGACAATACCCTAAAACACAAGGCCAAATATACATTGGCTTACCAAGATGGCATTGAATGTTCCTGAGTGGCCTAGTTAAAATGTTGACTTAAATCGGCTTGAAAATCTATGGCAAGACTTGAAAATGGCTGTCTAGCAATGATCAACAACCTTCTTGACTTGAAGGCTTGAAGGATTTTTTAAGGAATAATGTGCAAACATTGTACAATACATGTGTGCAAAGCACTTAGAGACTTACCCAGAAACACTCACAGCTGTAATCGCTGCCAAAGTTGATTCTAATGTGCACTGACTGATATCTAATCAAGATATATGTGTTTTAATTTTCACCGATTTTTTTTTTTTTTACAAATGTTAGAATTATTTTCTCCCAGTTTGACATTACAGAGTATTTTGTGTATCGATGACAAAAAAAAATGACAACTAAATCAATTTGAATCCCACTTTGTAAGACAAAAAAATGTGGGAAAAGTACAGGGGTGTGAATACTTTGTGAAGGCACTGTATGCATGTGTGTGTGTGTGTGTGTGGACCAGTGGAATGCTGGAATGCTGACTGTGACACCAGATAGGGTTATGGTCCTTCAGCTCCATTCCCGAGGGCAAGACAGTGTGACCATATACTGTATCTAACGCTGACTCTCCTGATGATATATGTCTGGTACTGTTCTAGGGGTGCAGAAGGGCCTCATTCAACTCAGAGGGGCTGACAGGCATACAGTAGATACGGGTGGGGGAAAAGGTTTGTGTCTGTGGCTGAGTAATAGATAGTGGCTGGTTAATTAAGGTCCAGTGCTAACCTTTTGCAGGTGTTGATTGATTTTGGCATATACATTGTCTCGGTCCTTCAGCGTTGAAATGACAGTCACCAGGTAGGCTACTGTAGCGCCACCATTAGCGGCATTGGTAGAAAGCGGATGTTTCTGGTTTTCAGGGATACAGTATTTTCAACCTAACCTCCGTTTCCCCGGTCTTTCCACACCTTCTACGTTAGGTTATTGTAGCAATGGTATGTACATTATGACATGTGCAGTAGGCTAATTGATTTGCATGCCTGAAGTGCCTGCTGTGCTAATGCACTTCCTGTTTGTCTAATTGGCCTCAAGCCCTCCTCTTAGATAGTGGAGTTCCCAGCTGGTCTTGGAATAAGCTCAAGCACTGCAGGTTACAACCCAATCAAAACACACCAGTACATGTCTTTCAGTGCTCACTGATTTTATCCACCATTGATCAAGTACTGTATTCATAAGCCTTAGGAGACACTCCTCAGCCCACGGCTCCTTCATAAAAGCTCACAGGTTCCACCATCATGGCAGGGCATGACAAATGGCACTTACCCATGGCATGCTACGTGAACAGAAAGGCCTTCTGTGCCAGCATCCGCAAACAGGAAATGAGATCATGAAGGAGATCCAAAACAGTGGAGGGTACTATGGGACACACAACAGTAGCACCATTTGTGAACTGGTGGTATTTTTACTAGCCCTCAGGAGCCCAGAAGGAGTGGTTCCCAAAATAGTCTTTACCAATTTAGTATATTCATTGATGGGCAAAGTGGATCGAATGAGGTGGCTGTTTTTGACTCTCTTTTCACGGAAAATAAATTGTGTGGTACTTTATGGTCAGAAAGGGAGTTTCTTTTCACAGGGTGATCTTTGGAATGGTAGCTGAGTGTCACTGATGAGTAGATTGGGGTCTGCCTCCGTAGGACAACAGAATTGTGAACTGATGGTTAGGGCTTGAACCCGCCATGACTGCTACACAGCTTTATTTGACTGTGTGTCTGTCCTCTCTTTCCCTCCACAGAGGAGGTGAACCTTCTAGAAGAACTCTCACTGCAGGTGTCCAACAGCAGCAATGCCTCCATGTCTCTGGATGCTCAGAGGTGTCCGGTGCTGCAGGTGGGACAGTACTCCACCCTGGCCCTGCCCCTAGCAGAACTCTTCACTGACGGGTAAACCTCCCATTTACACATGCATGTACACACACATACACACACACACACACACACACAAACACACAAACGCACACACTTAGACCGACACTGTGTACCGGCTTTGTGTTGTACAGGTTTTCAGATGAGTTCAGCCTATTGGTGCAGCTGCGGAGCCCTCAGCTAGACGAACACAGTGTTCTCACCCTGCTCAGCCACGACAGCCACATCCTGCTGCAGCTGCGCATCAGCGCGTACACACTCACCTTCATCAGCACGCAACAGCGCCTATACGAGTAAGCCTGTCTCTGTCTGTCTGCCCATTTTTATGTGTGTATTTGTGTACATGCATATGTGTTTTGACTGAGGGTGAAGCGATTTAAGGTCTGTTTTTCTAAAGCCTAGTGACAGGTTGCTTGCTCTTCTCTTCATAAGCCGCAGTGGTTTGAAGCAATACATCACTGTAAGAAAGCCAACAGACTTAGCCCGAAGATGGACAGAGTCGTTTTGTTGACTTTTTTTAGGTACTTTTACAGTGCATGAGATTTATATTTGAAGTGTTACTGTATTTCATTCAACTGTCATGGAAGTTAAGCCTTTTGACAGAAACTACTATTGCAGGGCCAACATTCACTACACACTTCAAATTATAGCCAAAAACAATACATAACAGTGACATACATTTCCTTCTCAGTAATGTTTGCCATACTGTATGATATTACCAATTGCATTGTTTTGACCGGATTCCCAGGTTCCCGGTCAGCAGTCTGTCTGACGACCAGTGGCACCATGTGGCTGTGAGTGTGTCATCCGCTAGACTGGCGCTGTATGTGGATTGTGCCCTGGTGGAGCGTGTGGACTGGGTGTACCAGGGTATGGGAATCACCCCTGATGGTCTACTCATGGTGGGGGGCATCGTAGAGGGCTTCGAGACGCCCTTTGAGGTAAGTTCTGGACTTACCGTTCCACCTCTTAATTTCCTCTCCTCACCAGGTCCATTCTCCTTTCCTCTGTCCTCTCCCTTTCTCCTCCCCTCTTTTCTCCTTTCCTCTACTCTGTCCACTCCTCTCCCTCTTCACTTCCCCCTCTCCTGCCTGTTTCCATACACACAATAGGAGGTCTCTGCCTAAATCACTGTGCAATATATCAGCAGCACATTATGCAACATAGGCTATACAGTTTCACCGCCTGCTGTGCTGAGTGAGTCCCTAACGGAGTGTCCTTGCTGTTGAATGGTGGGTTACTTATCATAGAAGAGCAGTACCGGTCTGCAGGATGTAGGTACTGTCAAACTCTGTAGCCCAGTAACACTGTGGATCAGCACACTGTATAGGAAACCATTGGTCTAGTTAGCCCCCTACACGGGAGAGGTTTAGGGAGATGAGACAGGATGTGGACTCCTGTAGATCATCTCATCGGCCCCCGCTCCCACCACCCTCCCCAGAACATATGAAGACATCCCTTTGCTGTCCAAGGCAGCAGCCAGTGCCAGTGTTTTTGAAGGATGAGCGTTAGAGCGTACAGTACGAGTGCAGAGCAGCAGGGGGGTGGAGATGAGAGGAGAGGAGGAGAGCAGGACAGGACAGGACAGGACAGGGCAGACAGCATCTGGCTTTGTGCTCAGCTCAGCCTAGAGCCAAGATGGATTCTCCATCGCCTCGTCTCCCACTGTTGACAGGTTTCTTTGACGACCCCTCAGAGGATCGAGCTTCCTCTCTCGGAGGTGGTGACAGTCTTTTCCCGCTAGGGTCCTCTGTACTGGAACTTTAACACCTCCATTCTTCAGTAGTGCACTTAAGGACGACCAGGGGAGATAAAACACCTTCTCCTGTCTGTGTCTTGTGTTTATTGTCAGTCATCCATTTCCTTTGTCCACAGTTACAGCACAATGAAGACTGCTATACTGTAGATGCGGCCTCTGCTAGTGCGTTTTCGTGTAGGTTAAACAGGCTTTCAAATCAGTTTTACAGTATTTTGTTGTTTAACCTTTCTGGGATATGTGAGATGCTACCTCGCCAACAGCCAGTGAAATTGCAGGGCGTCAAATTCAAACAACAGAAATCTCAAAATTAAAATTCCTCAAACATACAAGTATTATACACCATTTTAAAGATAAACTTCTTGTTAATCCAGCCACAGTGTCTGATTTCAAAAAGGCATTACGGCAAAAGCACACCATGCGATTATGTTAGGTCAGCGCCTAGCCACAGAAAACCATACAGCCATTTTCCAAAGAAGGAGAGGTGTCACAAAAGTCAGAAATAGCATTATAATTAATCACTAACCTTTGATGATCTTCACAGGATGGCACTCCCAGGACTCCATGTTAGACAATAAATGTGTGTTTTGTTCGATAAAGTTAATCTTTATGTCCAAAAACCTCATTTGAAATTGCCGCGTTATGTTCAGAAATGCATTGTCTCAAACAAACATCCGGTGAAAGTGCAGAGAGCCACATCAAATTACAGAAATACTCATCATAAACATTGATGAAAGATACAAGCGTTTAACTTCTTTGGGAACGGGGGGCAGTATTGAGTAGCTTGGATGAATAAGGTGCCCAGAGTAAACTGCCTGCTACTCAGAATATGCATATAATTCGTAGATTTGGATAGAAAACACTCTAAAGTTTCCAAAACTGTTAAAATAATGTCTGTGAGTATAACAGAACTCATATGGCAGGCAAAAACCTGAGAAAAATCCAACCAGGAAGTGGGAAATCTGAGGTTTGTAGTTTTTTTAAGTGATTGCCTATCCAATATACTGTGTCGATGGGGTCAGATTGCACTTCCTAAGGCTTCCACTAGATGTCAACAGTCTTTAGAACATTGTTTCAGGCTTCTACTGTGAAAGGGGAGCAAATAAGAGCTGTTTGAACCAGGGGTCTGGCTGAAAGCCTTGAGTTGTTTATCGAGCACGGCCGTGAGCGCGAGCTCCGTTCTCTTTCCTTTCTAAAGACAAAGGAATTATCCGGTTGGAATATTATTGAAGATTTATGATAAAAACATCCTAAAGATTGATTATATACATCGTTTGACATGTTTCTACGAACTATAATGGAACTTTTTTTACTTTTCGTCTGGACTTTGTGAGCGCGCCTCGTGCATTTGGATTACTGGACTAAATGCGCAAACAAAAAGGAGGTATTTGGACATAAAGATGAACTTTATCGAACAAAACGAACATTTATTGTCTAACATGGAGACCTGGGAGTGCCATCAGATGAAGATCATCAAAGGTAAGTGATTTATTTTAACGCTATTTCTGACTATTGTGACACCTCTCCTTGGTTGGAAAATGGCTGTATGGTTTTCTGTGGCTAGGCGCTGACCTAACTTAATTGCATGGTGTGCTTTTCCCATAAAGCCTTTTTGAAATCTGACACAGCGGTTGCATTAAGGAGAAGTTTATCTTTAATCGTATGTTAAGGACAAGACACACCGTAATGAACTTTGGCCATCCGCAGTAGATCCCCTGCTGGGTGTCTACGAACGGTGGCGATTCAACATGTAGAATCGTCAGGAAAGTTTAAGAAAATGGCGTCTGATGTTCCATGGTCAGAGGCGGTAGGACGGCTGCTGCTTTTAACCATTCATCAGCATGGTGTGTTTCATCCTTTAGGTCTGTGAAAACACCACAGTGTCTAAATGGCACAGGGTTTGGTGAGACGGCCTTGCTACCTCTCTAGGTTTATGCCCATCCCGTACTAAAAGAGGATTAGTCTACCGGAAGAGGAGTTGATTGGTTTTGGATGAGAAGATGAGATATGGAGTCACGTTGAAGGAGCAGGTTTTGCGAGTGGATAAGGAAGAGTGCTAGTCTAGGTGGTAAAGTGGGTGGATAAGGAAGAGTGCTAGTCTAGGTGGTAAAGTGGGTGGAAAAGTTAATGCACCAGGAAGTTAAGACAGAGAGCCTTAGAGAGCCCAGTGCCCTGCCAGGACCCCCTCCAACACACTCAGACGTATACATTTTCATTTCAACATTGGTTCATTTAGTTTAGTCTACAACACATATTGGTTTAGTCATGGCACATTAGGATCCAAAAAAGACACACACACACACACACACACACACACTCTTTCTCTATATATATATTTGCTTCCCTCTCATTCTCTCACGCAGTGCAAGTTTTCAACAGAATTATTGAGTCCATATTTCAAGCGATACATTTCTTTGTTTGGTTTGGCTCTGTAATTACAAGTCAGATTTTGTCATCATTAACAGTTTGATGCGTAAACTTAAGGAATGTATGGTCTGAGTCTGTAGCTAACACATAGAAACATTAGCATTTTACCCTGACTGCATAATGTTTACATTCTTCAAAAAAAATGAATGACCTCTGGTGCTCTTTGTCTGCGGTGAATGGCGATTTCCATCTTGCATTTTAGGTAGCATGTGTAACATTTAACCACACACGCTGACTCACACTTCTTCTAAACATACAGTAGCTTGGGGGCAGTAGAAAACTATCTGGCGTATATCGATGTCTGTAGATGTCTCTTCAGTCTGTCGGTCATATTTATCTCAGTGTCTCAGAGACCCTGACTGAGGAAGGGTCCTCTGGGGATTCTGTCTGCACACGGTGACCTTTTGTGACCTCTGGGGGGTCAGGTTAGTGTGTGTTGACGGCTCTGTCTCCACAGGGCCAACTCCGACAGCTGACGTTCCTGATGGGCGACCCAGACGCCGCCCACCACCACTGCACTCTCCACCCTGTCCAGTGTGGTGGGGCTGCCTCCAAGCCCCCCCGCTCACCACGGACCGACCACACTATGGAGGTATGCTGCAGCTCTCAACTCACAGTACCTTCCTCGTAACGTTGGTCACATGCACCAAATACAACCGTGCAGTTAAAAAGTAAGGCAAATATTTGCTAAATAAAAACAATAAAAAGGAAAGAGTAACACAATAAAAACAATAACGAGGAGTACCAGTACCAAGTCCATGTGCATGGGTATGAGGTAGTTGAGGTAATTGAGGTAATACAATATGTACATGTGGGTAGGGGTAAAAGTGACTAGGCAATTAGGATATATAATAAACAGTAGCGGCAGCGTGTGTGTGTGTGTGTGTGCGTGCGTGTGTTGGAAATCTTTTCAGCCTCCTGGGGGAGAAGAGGCGTTGTCATGCCCTCTTCACGACTGTGTTGGTGTGTTTGGACCATGATAGGTCTTTAGTGATGTGGATACCGAGGAGCTTGGAGCCCTTGACCCGCTCTACTACAGCCCCATTAATGTGAAAGGGGGTGTGTTCGGGCCTCCATTTCCTGTAGTCCACGATAAGCTCCTTTGTCTTGCCCACATTGAGGGAGAGGTTATTGTCCTGGCACCACACTGCCAGGTCTCTGACCTCCTGCCTATAAGCTGTCTCAACGTGTTTTTTGATCAGGCCTACCACCGCCGTGTCGTCTGCAAACTTAATGAGGGTGTTGGAGTCGTGTGCAGCCATGCATTCGTGAGTGAACAGGGAGTACAGGATGGGACTGAGCACACGCCCCCGTGTTGAGAGTCAGCGTGGCGGATGGGTTATTGCCTACCCTCACCACCTGGGGCGGCCAGTCAGGAAGTCCAGGATCCAGTTGCAGAGGGATGTATCCAGTCCCAGGGTTCTTAACTTAGTGAGCTTGGAGGGCACTATGGTGTTGAATGCTGAGCTGTAGTCAATGAGTGTGTTCTTTTTGTCCAGGTGGGAAAGGGAAGTGTGGAGCGCAATAGAGATTGTGTCATCTGTGAATCTGTTGGGGTGGTATGAGAATTGGAGTGAGTCCAAGGTTTCTGGGATAATGGTGTTGATGTGAGCCATGACCAGCTTTTCAAAGCATTTCATGGCTACAGATGTGAGTGCTACGGGGCGGTAGTCATTTAGACAGGTTACCGTGGCATTCTTAGTCACTGGGACTATGGTGGTTTGCTTGAAACATGTAGGTATTATAGATTGGGAGAGAGTTTGAAAATGTCAGTGAAGACACTTGCCAGCTGATCAGCGCATGCTCTGAGTACGCATCCTGGTAATCTGTATGAGGCCTTGTGAATGTTAACCTGTTTAAAGGTCTAATATTGGTTACGGAGAGCGTCATACAGTCGTCCGGAACAGCTGGTGCTCTCAATCATGGTTCAGTGTTGCTTGCCTCTAAGCGAGCATAGAAGGCTCGTTTCACTGGGGAGCTCTCGGCTGGGTTTCCCTTTGTAATCCGTGATAGTTTACAAGCCCTGCCACATCCGATGAGCGTCAGAGCTGGTGTAGTAGGATACAATCTTAGTCCTATATTGATGCTTTGCCTGTTTGATGGTTCGTCAGAGGGCGTAGCGGGATTTCTTATAAGCGTCCGGATTAGTGTCTTGCTCCTTGAAAGTGGCAGCTCTAGCCTTTTGCTCAGTGTGGATGTGGCCTGTAATTCATGGCTTCTGGTTTAGTCACTGTGGAGACAACGTCGTGAATGCACTTATAAAATAATTCGGTGACTGATGTGGTAAACTCCTCAATGTCATCGGATGAATCCCGGAACGGGGAGGGCAGGGGAGAGCGCTGTATGAGTCTCTGTGTGTGAAGTACATAGTTGCACGGGTGACATACTGGTAGAAATGAGTTCAAACGGATTTCAGTTTTCCTGCATAAAAATCACCGGCCACTATGAGCGCCGCCTCTGGATGAGCATTTTCTTGTTTGCTTATGGTCTTATGTAGCTGGTTGAGTCCGGTCTTAATGCCAGCATCGGTTTGTGGTGGTAATTAGACAGCTACGAAAAATACATGCTCTACAATGTACGGTCGACAGCTTATCATGAGGTATTCTAACTCAGGTGAACAGAACCTCCAGACTTCCTTAATATTACAGATTGCGCACCAGCTGCTGGTATTAAAGAGACTCACACCGCCACCCCTGACCTTACCAGACTCTGCCGCTCTGTCCTGCCAATGCATCGAAAAACCAGCTAGATGTATATTATCCATGTCCTTGTTCTACCATGAATAGTATAGTATATTACAGTTCTTAATGTTCTGTTGATAGGATAGTCTCGAGCGGTGCTCGTCCAGTTTGTTTACTTGTATTTGCACATTCGCCAATAGAACAGAGGCTAGAGGCGATTTATCCCAAAAACGATTTCTCAACACTTTTACAGTGTTAGTTTCATCAGGTGTTGCACAATATGATATAAAACACAGGAAAAACATAATTTTGACTCCACTGGGCCTTAAACAACATAAAGGGAGGGAGAGGGGTACGCTTAGGAAAGATTGAGGTAATGTTGATGGTAGAAGTACTGTAGTGTGCTGGAGTTAAAGGGGGCCAGGTGTCTGTCAGAGGGCTGTGTGCAGACACACAGAATCCAGGAGGTTTGATCCAGTTGATGAATTTCATTTCTCTTGAGTGGTTGTGTCCCAAATGGCACCCTATTCCCTGTGTCGTGCACGACCTTTGCAATTTGAGACATAGCCAGGGTGTTTCCTTGTTCATTAGTTTTCCACTGTACTGTTTAAATGTACTCTCTTTCCACCCAGGAGCTCCTGCTGTCCTCAAATGACCTGGAAGACCTGTTAGAGCAATCCAAGGATTCCTCTTTCTTGGATGTGGGGGAGACTGTGAGTATGATGCTCTATCCTAAATCCAGCCAAATTTATTTATGTATTTAAACCTTTAATTAACCAGGAAAATACCCTTGAGGTTAGAAACCTTTCTTGTAAACGGGGGACCTGGCAAATACACTATGCTGTTTTACCTGCCATGATTTAGAGAGAAACAGCCCTGTGTCTGGATTCACAGATGTGGGGCTTCTCTTGGGCTTGGCTTGGCACGGGATGCACTTTGTTGCATTACCGTGATACATTTAATCAAGGCATCTGGCCAGCAGTATAGGCTACACGGTGTAGACTTTAGAATAGGCCCCAGCTGTAGCAGCAGCCACAGCCAGACCTGCCCTGGTTTTTCATTTATCCCATTATAAACACGACTGTTCTGTTTTGTTCCATCATAGACAGGGAGGACTGTGGTTAATCAGCATTGTGGGTCTGAGGCCCCAACCAGCCCTGCTTAACCTTGGCTGACCGCTGTCTGTGTGTGCACATATGCGTGCCTGCTTGCGTTTTAAGATTATAGGCACACTGAAAGCATTATACACCGAGTGAACAAAACATTAGGAACACCTTCCTAATATTGAGTTGCATCCCCCCTTTTGACTTCAGAACAGTCTCAATTCATCAGGGTATGGACTCTACAAGGTGTTGAAAGCGTTCTACAGGGATGCTGGCCCATGTTGACTCCAATGCTTCCCATAGTTGTGTCAAGTTGGCTGGATGTCCTTAGGGTGGTGGACCATTCTTGATACACATGGGAAACTGTTGAGCGTGAAGAATCCAGCAGTGTTGTAGTTCTTGCCACAAACTGCTGCGCCTGGCACCTACTACTATACCCTGTTCAAAGGCACTTCAATATTTTTTTGTCTTGCCCATTCACCTTCTGAATGGAACACATACACAATCCATGTCTCAATTGTCTCAAGGCTAATCAATTATTATTTAATCTGTCTCCTCCCCTTCATCTACACTGATAAGTGGATTTAACAAGTGACATCAATAAGGGATCATAGCTTTCACCAGTCAGTCTGTCAAGGAAAGAGCATTTGTTCATAATGTTTTGTACACTCCGTGTAAGCGTTATGATGAATAACAAATGCATCGGGGGGGAAATTAAAATGTGGATATATGGGAACACAAGGAGATCTTATCTCAACAATTCATCCTACATACATAAGTTGCCTAAATCATTTTCACTTGGATCCTAAGAATAACAGTATATCACAACTATGTCAGATCTTAATTTGACCCATTTCGATGCAGGAGACAAATAATCCTGCAGCAGAAGGATTTGAATGAATATTTAGATTCGCCACCAAGGGGCAGCTGGAAGCGGTGTTTATATGATATACAATGCAGTACCGTATCTACATTGTACCTTAAGCTGGGTATAAATACAACAGATTCGGTTCCGGAAACATGCCCCCGGAAACAACTCATTGGAAAGCCCCAGCCCATGGCCCAACTAACAATTCATACCACTCCAATGGTGGTCCCAACAGCGCGCAAAAAAAGGGGCAGGGCCGGGGGGCATGACTCTTAAATATAGGATGGTATCTGTGATTCGGCTATGCATACTGTAAGCCTATTAGATGGACTGGAATTAGGCACCTCTTTCAAACCATGAAGCTGGGAGAGAACACGTGGTGGTTCACCGATTTGTGCAGGACAGTGATTTAATAGGCTAATAAGTGTACTGTCCACATGAAAAAAATACTATAGTGTATACTATGGCAGGAATACTGTAGTATTCACTGTAGTGTTTTTGCAGATTGAAGTAGGTGGGTCTGGGCAGGGGAGGTGTTGTGAATTTTTTGTGTGTGTCTATGTTGTTGTTGTGTATGTTTATAAATAATATCATACCAAAAAAAATACTGTAGTATTGACTGTAGTATTTAGTTTACTATAGTGTAAATAATGTAGTAAAAAAGTAGTATGTACTATAGTAATTACTGTAGTGTTTATGCAGACTGTAGTATTTTTGCTGACTGTAGTTTTTACTCTAGTGTTTTTGCAGACTGCAGCACAGTATAGTTTTCTGTAACCTGTAGGTAGGTAGGACTGGGTTCAGAACTAAGAGTTCAGAGCTTTTGCTCTTTTCTATAACCTGTAGGAAACAATATGGTCTATACTTGGCAATATGGTCTATACTTGGTTCAGCATCAGCCAGGGGACCAGGAACCACCGGCCTGAGAAGGGAGACAAACTGAAGGTGAGATACCGTAGTCACTGGGTAGCTGTAACCTATACGTCACCTCGTTGACCCTCCGGAGAACCTTAAACGGCCCCACAAACTGGGGGCTCAGCTTCTCGCAGGGCAGGCGGAGTGGTAGGTTCCTGGTGGAGAGCCAGACGCGATCACCAGGATGGAACACGGACACCTCACTGCGGTGGCGATCCACCTGCTCTTTCTGGCGACAGACGGCTTGCTGGAGCCTCACATAAGCATCACGCTAAACCTCCTCTGCGTGCCGGAACCAATCATCCACCGCAGGGGCCTCAGTCTGGCTAGGAGCCAGGGCCGGCTGATAACCCAGAACACACTGGAAGGGAGTAAGACTGGTGGAGGAGTGAAGTAATGCATTCTGGGCGTATTCCGCCCAGAGAAGGAATCGGGCCCACTCCCTCTGCCTGTCCTGGCAGTGACTCCTCAGGAACCTCCCCAGCTCCTTGTTCATCCTCTCCACCTGCCCATTGGACTGAGGCCGGTACCCGGAAGTGAGGCTGACCGTGACCCCTCAGTTTCTCCATGAAAGCTCTCCATACCAGTGACGTGAATTGGGGGCCACGGTCGGAGACGGTGCCCTCCGGAAGGCCATAGTGCCGGAAGACCTCCTGGAACAGTGCCTCAGCGACCTGGAGAGTGGTAGGGAGACCAGAGAGAGGAATAAACCGGCATGATTTAGAAAATCTATCCACAACCACAAGAATGGTGGTGAAACCATCAGAGGGGAGATCGGTAACAAAGTCAATGGACAGATGAGACCAGGGACGCTGAGGCACGGGAAGGAGTTTTCCTGCTGGAGCGTGCCGGGGAGACTTAGTTTGGGCACACACAGAACAGGAGTTGATGTAGCGAGTAACCAATACTTTTCAGAGGGTGATTGTATAGTACGGGTGATCCCAAGATGTCCAGCGACGATAGCGGTGTTTGCCCAGGTCAGCAACCAAGCCCTTATCCCCATGGGAATGTAGATGCGCTCAGGAGGACAGGTAGTGGGAGCGGGTTCCCTCTCCAGAGCCTGGCGGATGTCCACACCACAGGGGCTACAACACGAGAGGGAAAAGGAAAACAGGTACTCCGGCATTCGGGTGACCAGTCCGTGATTCTCATCCTAGACCATGAGATGGTGGGGTTATGGCATTGGAGACATGGGAGGCCGAGGATGATCTTGTGAGCTGGTGCACTAATGATGAAGAATGGGATGTTTTCCTGATGAATGGACTTCATGATGAGGGTGAGTGATGTGGTGATGTGTGCCATGGTTCCGGATCCTAGTGGCCGATTATCAAGGGCTTGAACTAGAAACGGAGAGGACAGCAGGTATGTTCAGAGAGGAGGTAAGGCTCTGGTCAGTAAAGTTCCCCGCGGCACCAGAATCTACTTGCGCTGTAGAAACCGTACATGAGGGACAGCCAGCTAGTGTAATAGACAACAAAAAGGGTTTAGCAGAAACTGATGAAGATGAGATATTAAGTTGCCCCAGGAGGTGGATGATCACGTGAACGTCCCTCTGCGTTCGTTGATCCCGAGTTGGGACGTACCGGACACTGCTGAAGCTGGTGCCCCCCTTGACCACAATAGAGAGAGCCTCAGCTGTCTCCATCTGCATTGCTCTGCCGCGGGGAGGCGTGTGACCCCTACCTACATAGGTTCAGGATCTGCTACAGAGTGTTCACGGAGGGAGGGAGAGAAGTGATGTGGGTTCCGACGCTCCCGGAGTAGATTATCCAACCGGATGGCCATCGTGATGAGTGTGCCAAGGAGAGGTTGTCATCACGACATGCCAGTTCCGTTTGGACCTCCTCGCGCAGTCCTCTTCGGAATAGTGTATGGAGCGGCAGCTCATCCCATCCGCTGGATGATGCTACTGTCCGGAAGGTGAGAATGTACTTGGCAGCGGTCTGATCATCCTGCCGTAGTTGGAGTAGGCACTCACCCCCCTCTCTGTAGATAATCAAAAATACCTCTGAACAGAGCCATGAACCCCTCAAACGAAGCCAGCGCCTCCTCTCCTCTCTCCCATACGGCCGTAGCCCACTCCAACGCCCGCCCAGTCAGCAGAGAAATAACCGTGGCAACCTTGGACCTCTCGGTGGTGGGAGCTCCCATCTGATGCGCAAAATAGAGGTAGCACAGGAGTAGGAAGCCACGGCATTTAGATGGGGTTCGGTCATATTTATCTGGGAGGGATAAACAGGCATCGCTGACCTGGGTGGACTGCTGAATGGACTGATGTGCTCGCTTGCTGGGTCGACTGGTGGCAAAGCATCCTCCACTAGTGGAAGTCAACGCCTCTCAGGCATGTTCGAAACGTTGAAGAACCTCTTCCATAGCCGTCCCCAGTTATGCCAGCTGGTCGTGGTGCTTACGAAGTAGGTATCCCGGTTTGTCAACCGTCTGGGAGATGTTCTGATTTCCTGCTGCTTCCATTTGGTGAGGCAGTATTCTGTAATGTGGACGTTGGGAAGCAAGTGCAGGTGGTGAGTTTAATAATAAACGGAACATAACAAGAAACACAAGTAGCGAACAGACATGAAACACATAGTCAATACTGCCAGGGGAATGGAACTAAGGGAGTGACAGATATAGGGGAGGTAATTAGTGAAGTGATGGAGTCCAGGTGTACCTAATGATGAAGCGCAGGTGCGTGTAATGATGAATGCCGGGACTGGTGGTTAGTAAACCGGTGACGTCGAACGCCGGAGGGGAGGAGCGGGGCTAAAAAGTTACTTGCTGATGAGATGAAACATTAAGGGTGCCAAAAATACCTTTTTCAAATAATGCACCATTTCTTCCAGAAAACTGTTGAAATTAAAAAATAATTTGCTATCCACATATGTATGTCTTTGGTTTGCAGTTGAACAAAACAAAAACCTCTCAATAATTTACTAAATGTTAGCTTTTTCCACAAAGAAATACTAAAATGATTCTCCTTTACTTTGGAATAGAACTCAACTGTGGTGAGTTAAAGGTGCCTGTAATATAAAAATCACTTGTTGAAGCAGTTTGAATAGAGAAAAGGACTCATTCTCCTGTTTTGTGTCACTGTCTGTACCGCAATGAGCATGAAGAAAAGAAAGAAAACCAGAGAATTATCTGAGGAGGTCAGACAAAATATTGTAGCCAAGCATGGACAATCTCAAGGTTACAAGTCCATCTCCAGAGACCTTGATGTTCCTGTTTCCACCGTATGTAATGTTATCAATAGGTTCAAGACCCATGCCACTGTAGCCAACTTCCCTGGATGTGGCTGCAAGAGAGAACTTGATGGAAGATTGCAGCGGAGGATTGTTCGAATGGTGGAGAAAGCACCTCGATCAACTGCCACACAGATTCAAGCTAACCTTCAGACACAAGGTACAAAAGTATCAACTCGCACCTTCCGTTGCCAATTCAATGAAAGGGGGTTATATGATGGGAGAACCAGGAGGACCCCACTACGGAGAGAGAGAGACATAAGAAAGCCTGACTTCAATTTGCCAAAACACACCTGAACATGCCAAAATCCTTCTGGGACAATATCCTGTAGACAGATGAGACCAAATTAGAGATTTTTGGTAAGGCACACCATCTCTATGTTTGCAGAAAACAAAATGAAGCCTTCCACGAAAAGAACACCTTCCCGACAGTCAAACATGGAGGAGGTTCAGTGATGTGTTGGTGTTGCTTTGCTGCCTCTGGCACTGGGTGCCTTAAACATGTGCACGGCATCATGAAATCAAGAGAATACTAAGGCATTTTGGAGCGCAATGTCGGACCCAGTGTCAGAAACCTGCTTCTCCGTCAAAGCATTTCGCTACACCCGCAATGACATCTGCTAAACATGTGTATGTGACCAATGAAATTAGATTTGACGGTCATGGGTCTTCCAGCAGGACAATGACCCCAAACACACTTCAAAAAGCCCACAGGAATGGTTCAAGACAAAATGCTGGACTGTTCTGAAGTGGCCAGCAATGAGTCCAAATCTAAATCCCATTGTAAACTCTGTGGAGAGATCTGAAAACAGCATTTGGGAGAAGGCACCGTTCAAATCTGGGAGAACTGGAGCAGTTTACACAAAAGGAGTGGGCCAAACTGCCAGTACAGAGGTGCAGGATGCTCATCAATGGCTATAGGAAGCGTTTAATGGAGTTATTTTGACCAAAGGCCAAAATATTAACTTTGTCGAAGACATTTCTGTTTATTTTCTGAATTAAATGGATATATTAAGTTCTGAATCAAAAACAAAGGTTCTGTAATATTAACAGCGGAATAAGGAATTGTGGAGACCAAATACATATTAGCTAAGGTCATAGTAAACATAGCTACTAGAACTAACATGTTAGTAAACCCACTACAATCATGCAGTACAGCGTACAGTCAGCAAGCAGTTTAGCAGTTACACCAGCAGACCCCGTGTCAATAAATTAATAAAACCAAAAGCTTACCTTGACATGGAAGAGTTCCAATGTTGGATAGCCATAGCCAGCTAGCTAACATAGCATCCCTCTCTGTTTGAGCCGGGTGTTTGAGTAGACTAAACTAGCTAGCTGCATTTGGCTAGCTAAGTGAAAGTGAAAAAAAATACAACAAAATATAGCTAGCTCTCTCTTTTTCTTTCTCTCTCTATCTCTCTCTCACTCTTCTCCTTCATTTTTGAAGAAATGTATTTATTCAAAACTGTTCAACTATTGTCTCTCTCTTTGAGTCAACCACTCACCACATTTTATGCACTGCAGTGCTAGCTAGCTGTAGCGTATACTTTCAGTACGAGATTCATTCTCTGATTATTTGATTGGGTGGACAACATGCCAGTTCATGCTGCAAGAGCTCTGATAGGTTGGAGGACGTCCTCCGGAAGTTGTCATATTACTGTGTAAGTCTATGGAAGGGAGTGAGAACCATGAGCCTCCTAGGTTTTGTATTGAAGTCAATGTACCCAGAGGAGGATGGAAACTAGCTGTCCTCCGGCTACACCATGGTGCTACCCTACAGAGTGCTGTTGAGGCTAGTGGGACTGCCACACTCCTTAAAAAATACCTTAAATAATAATAGGCGTGTATAGTATTATGATCATACAGTATAATAACGATTGAGGCGAAGCCTAATAATATGCCATTTAGTGGGAGGATTTTAACATTAACACATGGGTGTGGCAAAGTGCCAGATTCTTGAATGATAATGACCAAATCATTAGCTGTGTTCGAATACCCATACTAACATACTGTATACTACATACTTAATGAATATATACTACATACTATATACACTGCTCAAAAATATAAAGGGAACACTTAAACAACACATCCTAGATCTGAATGAATGAAATAATCTTATTAAATACTTTTTTCTTTACATAGTTGAATATGCTGACAACAAAATCACACAAAAATAATCAATGGAAATCCAATTTATCAACCCATGGAGGTCTGGATTAGGAGTCACACTCAAAATTAAAGTGGAAAACCACACTACAGGCTGATCCAACTTTGATGTAATGTCCTTAAAACAAGTCAAAATGAGGCTCAGTAGTGTGTGTGGCCTCCACGTGCCTGTATGACCTCCCTACAATGCCTGGGCATGCTCCTGATGAGGTGGCGGATGGTCTCCTGAGGGATCTCCTCCCAGACCTGGACTAAAGCATCCGCCAACTCCTGGACAGTCTGTGGTGCAACGTGGCGTTGGTGGATGGAGCGAGACATGATGTCCCAGATGTGCTCAATTGTATTCAGGTCTGGGGAACGGGCGGGCCAGTCCATAGCATCAATGCCTTCCTCTTGCAGGAACTGCTGACACACTCCAGCCACATGAGGTCTAGCATTGTCTTGCATTAGGAGGAACCCAGGGCCAACCGCACCAGCATATGGTCTCACAAGGGGTCTGAGGATCTCATCTCGGTACCTAATGGCAGTCAGGCTACCTCTGGCGAGCACATGGAGGGCTGTGCGGCCCCCAAAAGAAATGCCACCCCACACCATGACTGACCCACCGCCAAACCGGTCATGCTGGAGGATGTTGCAGGCAGCAGAACGTTCTCCACGGCGTCTCCAGACTCTGTCACGTCTGTCACGTGCTCAGTGTGAACCTGCTTTCATCTGTGAAGAGCACAGGGCGCCAGTGGCGAATTTGCCAATCTTGGTGTTCTCTGGCAAATGCCAAACGTCCTGCATGGTGTTGGGCTGTAAGCACAACCCCCACCTGTGGACGTCGGGCCCTCATACCACCCTCATGGAGTCTGTTTCCGACCGTTTGAGCAGACACATGCACATTTGTGGCCTGCTGGAGGTCATTTTGCAGGGCTCTGGCAGTGCTCCTCCTGCTCCTCCTTGCACAAAGGCGGAGGTAGCGGTCCTGCTGCTGGGTTGTTGCCCTCCTACGGCCTCCTCCACGTCTCCTGATGTACTGGCCTGTCTCCTGGTAGCGCCTCCATGCTCTGGACACCATGCTGACAGACACAGCAAACCTTCTTGCCACAGCTCGCATTGATGTGCCATCCTGGATGAGCTGCACTACCTGAGCCACTTGTGTGGGTTGTAGACTCCGTCTCATGCTACCACTAGAGTGAAAGCACCGCCAGCATTCAAAAGTGACCAAAGCATCAGCCAGGAAGCATAGGAACTGAGAAGTGCTCTGTGGTCTCCACCTACAGAACCACTCCTTTATTGGGGGTGTCTTGCTTATTGCCTATAATTTCCACCTGTTGTCTATTCCATTTGCACAACAGCATGTGAAATGTATTGTCAATCAGTGTTGCTTCCTAAGTGGACAGTTTGATTTCACAGAAGTTTGATTGACTTGGAGTTACATTGTGTTGTTTAAGTGTTCCCTTTATTTTTTTGAGCAGTATATAATTAGTTCATTTTAGTATACTGTATACAAACAGTTTCCTTTCAGTTGAGTGTACTAGCGCTTCGCCTGTCTACCGGGAGTTGATGCTGTTGCTATGCAACCTCTTGTTAGCTTGATAGCCTAACAAATTACTAGCTAGACTTCTGGTGTGTTTGTAAATTCAATCTGGAGTGCCAGAGTGCGCTCTGGGTGTTCGTAAATTCAGGGCGTTGTCAGATTGTCAGTTCGTAAATTCGGAGCATTCAGAGCGCACACTAGACGCTCTGGCCGAGGAGTAGGGTAGATCCGAGCGTTCTGACCTTCTGACCTCACAACGGCAGTCAAGCACCCAAGCTAACTGGCTAACTTGCTAACTACTTCCAGACACAAATGAGAGAACAGATCACTCTGACCAATTTACTCGCCCTAGCAGTGATGGTTATGCGGTTTTCATGTTATCCAGAGCGTTGGTGACTGTAACTGTGCTGCTGGCAACAATTTAAATACGTTTTTTTGATGACGTTTACTGACACCGGCCACATTCAACGGGTGTTGAGCGTTTGTAAATTCATCAGTTATTCTGCACTCTGACACAGTCAGAAGAGAGTGCTCTGAAATTTGAGTAGATAGCCAGAGCAAATTTATGAACACACCCGAGCTACTATACCACTTTGCTAAGCTATGAATGATGTGAATAATCAAGTCAATAAACATTGGGTAGTTAGTTAGATAGCATAAAGTAACTATACTGGCAAATTCAATGTATTATTAGTCAACTAACGTTACAGTAGGTAGCTACCCACTACATACTGCTGTAACGATATGCTATGCGGTTCGTAGCGTAGCTAACAAATTGTCAGCCAACATAATGTGTTACATGACTTATTTGAAAAGTCATTACTTTATTACATTGCTCAACATTTTCTTAACATTTGTCATGAGTTAAAGCAACGAATTTGTACCCGCTCTCGTTGGACATCAGCTGCATATTTTCCTCCATTTTCTTCAAATCTGAAAATGTTGTGAAGCCACACCCATTTCTGAAGAATTGCATTATGGACCCTTAAAGCACGGAAAGTGTCCATTGCTTGTATAATTCATATTTTTCGAATGTAGTACGACATCCGGGAACTTTTGGCATGCTAACTATATCCATACTATGACTATTAAACATACTACATACTCAATTTACGTCACAAAAAGTATGGTTAGTGCGGTTAGTATGAGTATTGTCGCATGATTTTAGAGACAGGGTGGGTGCGAATTGCAACAATGTGGGTGGTGAAATCAGCTGTTCAACAAGTCGTTCAATCAGCAGTCAATCAACTGATGGCCCAAATCAGTGCATCAACTCAGCCGGGGAAAAACAAACAGTAGCCTATTATCAGTTTTCACCTTTCACCTAGCATGAAGAATGTACTGGAATATAATCAAATAACAAGGGGCCTATTGCAACCGTCGATGGTACTAGGTTATCGCCAGCTGATAAACCATCAATACGCGCTACGTTCACCCCAGTGGAGGCTGCTAAGGGGAGGACGGCTCATAATAATGGCTGGAATGGAGCAAATGGAATGGCATCAAACACATAGAAACCATGTCTTTTTTGTACAGTACCAGTCAAAAGTTTGGACACACTTACTCATTCAAAGGTTTTTCTTTATTTTTACTATTTAGTACATTGTAGAATAATAGTGAAGACATCAAAACAATGAAAAAAGACATATGGAATCATGTAGTAACCAAAAAAGTGTTAAACAAATTAAAATAGATTTTAGATTTTAGATTCTTCAAAGTACCCACCCTTTGCCTTGATGACAGCTTTACACACTCTTGGCATTCTCTCAACCAGCTTCACCTGGAATGCTTTTCCAACAGTCTTGAAGGAGTTCCCACATATGCTGAGCACTTGTTGGCTGCTTTTCCTTCACTCTGCGGTCCAGCTCATCCCAAACCATCTC
Organism: Salmo trutta; assembly: GCF_901001165.1. Lineage (NCBI taxonomy): Eukaryota > Metazoa > Chordata > Actinopteri > Salmoniformes > Salmonidae > Salmo > Salmo trutta. The sequence continues at coordinate 64,768,546 of NC_042968.1, forward strand.
AATTGGATTGAGGTCAGGTGATTGTGGAGGCCAGGTCATCTGATGCAGCACTCCATCGCTCTCCTTCTTGGTCAAATAGCCCTTACACAGCCTGGAGGTGTGTTGGGTCATTGTCCTGTTGAAAAACAAATGATAGTCCCACTAAGCGCAAACCAGATGGGATGGCGTATCTCTACAGAATACTGTTGTAGGTGAAACCATATGTGTTATTTCATAGTTTTGATGACTTCACTATTATTCTACAATGTAGAAAATAGTAAAAATAAAGAAAAACCCTTGAATTATTAGGAATAATTATTATTAACTTTTGACCGGTAGTGTATATTAATTGATTCTTGAAGATTGTAACTTTGAAATGTCTCATCAGAACCCACAATATAAACTTGTTTTTCTCCTTTTTTTGTAAACAATGTAATTGTAAACAAGGACTATATAGCCTCAAAACATGATTAAAACCTCTGTATAATTTTGATATCATGGATGGTCAGTTTGTCTATAAATTTGAGATTGGCTCATTTCTTTAGCCCCATCCCTCAGCTGTTTACCGAAACAGTGGCTGGTTAAGCACTTTGTTATTGTTTGAACTGCAGATTACCCGTGTAAGAATAAAACTTTCAAAAACATTTCAAATCATGCTATGCCATGTTTTGTCTCCACCCGCTGCACCTGGCAGTAACTGAAGTCAGCAGAACAGCGTTACCATGCCAACTACATCTACAACACTTCCTCCCCTCTTTTGGCTTTCTGCTAGAAGGAATGTTACTTCTAAGCACAGGAGGTTGGTGGCACCTTAATTGGGGAGGACGGGCTGGTAGTAATGGCTGGAGTGGAATTGGTGGAATGGTATCATATACATCACACCCATGGTTTCCATGTGTTTGATGCCATTCTATCTACTCCGTTCCAGCCGTTATTATGAGCCGTCCTCCCATCAGCAGCCTCCACTGCTTCTAAGGCAGCACACGTTGAAGACTCCAGCCCTAAAACCTGAAAGAGTTCCATATGGCGCCCTATTCCCTACATAGGGCACTCATTTTGACCAGGGCCCATAGTAGTAGTGCACTATATAGGGAATAGGGTGCCATTTGGGACACAGCCAACATTACCAGCATCTGTTTTTTCTTTGACCAAGGTCTGCCTGCCTCTCTGTTCTCTCCGCTCTTTGAAGCCGAGGCCTCTGTGGTCTGTGATTGTCGGAGCCTGTTCTGCTGTTGCTGTTCCTGGCTTTGATGCATGTTCCGTCTGGGACCTCGGCTCTCTTGACTGGTGCTCCCTGAGGTGCTCCCTAGTTAATCATCAACTCCCACAATGCACCCTAAAAATATGAAACAGTCCTGGAGGTCAGGGACCTTGGGTAAAGACATCATTACTAAAAACCAAAGCAAGGAGTTTTAACATTAGCTGATGGTTTTGAACCTTCATAACCCCGCCCGGTCTTAACATCAGCAAACATCAGTCTGAGACTCTTGAATTGGAGTTTCTCATTGTGTCACTGTGAGTTGTTCACAACTTCACTACTGTTCTAGTCCCAAGCGGGGATGCAGTCCTAATTTTAAAGTTTTGCCTGTTGTGTTTAGGATTACATGCCTCACAATTTCTGCTTGACGGTGCATGACAATGTTTATGTGTGTGTGTGCGTGTGTCTGTGTGTTGCGTGCGTGGGTGTTGTGTGTGTGTGTGTGTGGTGAGTGTCTAATACCAGCAACGTTTTGTGGCAGACAAGTTCCAGTCCAACAGGCTGGAAGCCATGTGGTTTTATAAATGGTTTAGATCTAGCTAACACTTTGTCCCTAAGGCTACATCTGTCAGAGAGAAACATGGACATATTTCTGCGGTTAAGAAATATTACACAATATACAGGGTCGTACAACCCAACTGTGTTTTTCCCTCAAATCTCTTGGGAAGAATCTTTTATAAATTATTTCTTTCAACTGTCAAGACATGAGTGGAAAAAAACATCCATCATTTATTTGACACTTTCCATGACTGTGTAAAGCCACCGCTTTCATACTGTACAGTATTCTCTTTAAAGATACGTTTGACGGCGTTTTTTCCCTTTTTTAAATGACTTTACCCAGCTAGCATTTTCATGTCTTTGCATAGCCTAGTTTAGTTTGGGCTCGGCATTGAGTCGTTTGTAATTCAGGTAAGGATTTTAAGCAACAACAGAAAAAGTGTTGCGATTTTATCACAGAAGCCGTGTATAAACTGAACAGATCTGAATGACTTGATCTTTAAGTTTGGTTTGTAAAAGTAGAAATCCCTCTGATGCTGTGGGGTTAGTAAAACCGTGTGTACGTTTCCTTACTCTAATCCATGTTGGTCATGCACAAATAACCAACTTACAGATGCACTGTGTGAATATTGCGCTACCACCATGGAATGCATGATGTCACTGATCAGAGTCCCTAAAATGTAAGGTCAGTTCTGCTACTGATTAAGTTGAAAAGAATAGTCTGGCAGACATGAGAGAGAAAGAGTGCCCTTGGGCTTGTAGACACAGCATACAGGCACATACACAGGTGTGTGAGGACCCTGGGTCTAAACACCTCCTTCTGCAACTGGATCCTGGACTTCCGGACGGGCCGCCCCGAGGTGGTAAAGGTAGGCAACAACACATCTGCCACGCTGATCCTCAACACGGGGCGCCCTCAGGGGTGCGTGCTTAGTCCCCTCCTGTACTCACTGTTCACCCACGACTGCGTGGCCAAGCACGACTCCAACACCATCATTAAGTTTGCTCACGACACAACAGTTGTAGGCCTGATCACCAACAACGATGAGACAGCCTATATGGAGGAGGTCAGAGGAATAATGGTCTGGGGCTGTTTTTTATGGTTCGGGCTAGGCCCCTTAGTTCCAGGGAAGAGAAATCTTAACGCTACAGCATACAATGACATTCTAGACGATTCTGTGCTCCTACTTTGTGACAACAGTTTGGGGAACTGTTGGCATTGTCATGCTGAAACCCTTTCCTGTTTCAGCATGACAATGCCCCATGCACAAAACGAGGTCCATACAGAAATGCTTTGTGAGATTGGTGTGGGAGAATCTGAATCCCACACCAAAGTGCAGAGCTTTGACCTCAACCCTAACACCTTTTCCCTGCAGCAATGTTGTTGAAAGCCTTCCCAGAACACTGGAGGCTGTTATAGCAGCAAAGGGGGGACCAACTCCATATTAATGTCCATGATTTTGGAATGAGATGTTCGACGAGCAGGTGTCCACACACTTTTGGTCATGTAGTGTATTTTAAATAGCATTCTTAGAACGTTCTCTGAACGTTACTAAAGTTTTCTTGTGGTTTGTATGGAAAGTTTTCTCAACGTTCTCAGAACAATTTGAGGAAACCTGTAGGAAACTGTATGCTGAAGTACTGAAATTCCAACAGAATAATGTTGTTTATTAACATTCTCAGGAACAATGCGAAAACATGACTTTAAATAGAACCATGACGAAACCTGTAGGAAACGTTATGCTGAAGTACTGACATTCCCACAGAAGAACATTGTTTCTAAATGTTCTCTGAGTTATTTGAGAACATTACCAATGTCAAACCAGTTACAGAACGTTCCGAGAAGATTACCAACATGTTTTATTGTCAAGTTCCTTAAATGTGCTGAGAATTTTCCAAAGCCAAACAACTATCCAGCACCATTACCAAAAAGTTGTGGGAACAAAGAAACAAGCTCTAAGAAACATATCGTTCTCCGAACGTTATTGTCTAGCTGGGACACACACGTAAACACTATCTTTGGGCTTACCACTGGCCTAATATGTTATATCTAGTCTACATATCTACATATCACTATCTCTAATATGCTACTGTACCTCTATCTCTAGTCTACATCCTGTGTACACTGAGTATAACAAACATTAGGAACACCTTCACCCCCCCCCCCCCATTTTTGCCCTCAGAACAGCCTCAATTCATCAGGGTGTTCCACAGGGATGCTGGCCCACCTTGACTCCAATGCTTCCCACAGTTGTGTCAAGTTGGCTTGATGGTCGACCATTCTTGATACAGACAGGAAACTGTCGAGGGTGAAAAACCCAGCATCGTTGCAGTTCTTGACACAAACAGGTGCACCTGGCACCTACTACCATACCCCGTTCAAAGGCACTTGAATCGTTTGTCTTGCCAATTCACCCTCTGAATGGCACACACACACAATATGTCTGAATTGTCTCAGGGCTTAACAATCCTTAAGGGATCATAGCTTTCGATAAGGGATCATAGCTTTCACCTGTTCAGTCTATGTCATGGAAAGAGCAGGTGTTCTTAGTGTTTTGTATACTCGGTGTATAAGCTATGTCTAGTCATACATTATCTCTAGTTACAGATCAGGCTCTGCCAGGATCAGTATCATCCTCTACCTGTGAGGATATGATGATTCCTATATTAATGTGCTATGAATGGGATAATGGAGACTCGTTTTTATCTGTGCATCCGTAAGATATGTACATACTCTACCGGCCAAAACTCTACAAAGCCAGCCAAGACCTACATTCTCCCTTGTCATACATACCACAGATCGCTTTCCAGGGTTTTTCTATTTTTTTCCCTCAGTCGCATTATCCTGATCCTGGCGTTTGCCTCTAAATCTTACTTTCTCCCCGTAGTTCAGTAGGCAAGGGGATGAAGTTGCAAAACACAGAAAGGTTTGTGTGGTTGCCTAGCGACAAGGACCGAGTGGAGCGGGTTTGGCTTCTTATCGTTCAGACACAAGGCACCTTGAATAATGTTCCAGTGCCAGCAGCAGAGCAGCTTTTCAGCCAGCATTAGCAAGGCCCTGCTTTAGTAGATGGGTGACCTGTGTATCAGCGCTGCAGATCCTACCCATGTATGATGGTATATGGTGCTCTGCCAACCTGACATAATATATCAGACACACCTCAGCGCTCAGCTCAGAGATGATCAGACCTGGGTCATTCATTATGCACCAAACAGAAGAAAGTTGATTGAAACAGGGAGGGACCTACTTGGCATTGTCCAGTTAGATACGCTTGTTTTCCTTTTGCTTCGTTTTGAACGGAAATGCACTAATGAATACGACCCTAATCTGCTGAATGTGTACACTACATACAGTACTATGTATCTGTTGGCTGGTCTTGTTCTCCTCTGGCTGTTCTTTGCCTCTGATGGGATGATTAAGTGGGTGTCACTGCTACCGAATTGCTTTACGACTGCTGAGGCAGAGAAAGCGGTAAATAATTGGAGGTAGTGATAAAGCCTATTATATAATTAGAGTCATTATCTGTTACCTCTCCATTCTACCTACCCTGCTGAAAGATCAGCCAGATCCACCACAAATAAAATGTGCACACACACACACACACACACACACACACACACACACACACACACACACACACAGACGTACACGCACACACTGAAAGACATGCATGCACACCCTTATATATACTCACCTGCCTGATCAAAAGTAAGTTTTGGCATTTGCGTGTTTGTTTGATAGTTGTGGCATATAGTACATAGTTTACATTAAGGCAATCCATCATCAGGCTCATGTTAGCACTGTAATATTCATTCTCATCATACCTGGGATTGTTATTGATGACGATCACTGGCAATATACCCTGCTTCATTATTCGGACAGATTTGTAATTTGTTGACGCTAAGGATAATGAAACCTCAGTAAGGGATGATTTGTTGGTCATTAAATGGAAGGAGGTTAGAGAGGGTAAGACAGAACGGAAGTGAATCTCAGTGTATTTTATCTCTGATGCCCCATAGAACCACTGATAGATGACCCAGCAGCCAGGGCAAGTCGGAGCAAACCTCCATCCAACATCAAGCGCTCTCATAAAGGAGGGAGGAACACATATTTGACTCTCTCAATTCATATTAGAACTTAAAACAGCCCTCCATCCAGGTTGAGTTTGCTAGGATACATAGGGGTCTGGAGATCATGTCTGCGTCCTAAATGACACAGTAGTCCCTATATGGTGTACTAAGTTTGATCAGGGCCCATATAGGGAACAGGTTGTCATTAGGGACATACCCATTTCTCCTTTGGGCAACATGAGGTTGAAGAGGAAAGCCAAAGGGCACTCACCCCCACTCTAAAACCACTCTAGTAAATAACAAACACCGCAAGAGGGGAAACTATATTAGTTTATGTTTTCTGGAAAACGGCTTTAGGCTTTTGCCCTGTGTATTTCCTCAACAAGAAGGTTCTGTGTACCGTCAACTTTTGATTTAATGCTACAGCCAAAGGGTTTGGGATTAAAGTATTTACCCTTGTGATAAACAATAGTCTGAATGCTTCTAGACTGGCTCCAATCTGTAGTGGGGTGATTACAGCAGACAGAGGGCATTCATATCATGGAGGAGGAAGTAGGGCAAGGGGAGGGGGTGAAGATGGAGGAGCAGGGGAGATGGAGGAGAGGAAACGGAGGGGAGGAGACGAAGGAGAAGAGGACAAGGTGGTAGTGCAAGGGGAGGTGGAGAATGCAGAGAGAAAAGGAAGGAGGATGAGACAGCCTTGCCTTGTTTCTATCTCTCTGTCCCTCAGCAGTGTTAGCCTGTCGTCAGTGGCCTGAGCCACCCAGCACTTTAACTTATAATTATGCTCTCAGACACTGTAATTTAAATGACGAGAGATCAGCACCGAGGATAAATCACATACATTAAATGCAAAGCGATGCAGATATGTCAACTAGTGCCACATCAATGCCTTAACCTTTATTTCCCTTGTCCCTCTCTTTCCACCTCTCTCACCCATCCATACCTGTGTCATGGAGTCCCAAAGGTAGATTGAGGGGGTTTGTAGGATAGCCATATTCCAACAGGTCCCCTCAGACCAGTGTTATTTTTTATTGATGGGGATACAGATGAGGAGTTAGAAGGGTCGAGTTGGGGACTGAACCTGGTCTTCCGGCAGGGTGGCACATGTGTTGAGAGCAGGGACTCAGGGACTCAGCCATAGCTCTGCACCAGATCAGTATTTTATGGGGGACACTATCCTATTGAAGACAGTAGAGTTCTCTGGAAGCTATTAGCTAGACTGGATGGGAGGAAACCACTGATCTCCTGCTCGTACATGCACAGTCTCAGAGAATCCCCAGGAGGGTCTGTCACCCCAACTCAAACCCCCCTCTAAATCAAACTCATGCTATAAAATGGCTTATTGTTGCATTAGTGTGGTTCTTCTTTGTTCCCATAGGCATTAAGTAATTATTTCTGTGTTAGGGAACGTCCTCGCTATGTTACGGCCTATGATTCAATGTGCTGTAGGTCTCCTCTTCCTCCGACTCATATAAATCAATTGAACCTCTAAGATTCTCCAGAAAATATTTCCCTCTTGTGCTTTCAACTGTGGTTTTTATGGAGCTCTGTGTCGGGAGAGTTTTCCTGCCTCCAGAGCATGTAATCCATGTGGGTTCTGTGGCTTCCCTCATTCTCAAACTCCCATCCATGCCCCTAGGGTCGACCAGAACCGTGTACTTCTGGAAACATTACATTTTACATTTACGTCATTTAGCAGACGCTCTTATCCAGAGCGACTTACAAATTGGTGCATTCACCTTATGATATCCAGTGGAACAACCACTTTACAATAGTACATCTATATCATTTAAAAAAAATAATTGGGGGGTGGGAGGGGGGGGTTAGAAGGATTACTAACTCCGCTGTCCTGGCGTCGTGAGGGAGCTTGTTCCACCATTGGGGTGCCAGAGCAGCGAACAGTTTTGACTGGGCTGAGCGGGAACTGTGCTTCCGCAGAGGTAGGGGGGCCAGCAGGCCAGAGGTGGATGAACGCAGTGCCCTTGTTTGGTTGTAGGGACTGATCAGAGCCTGAAGGTACGGAGGTGCCGTTCCCCTCACAGCTCCGTAGGCAAGCACCATGGTCTTGTAGCAGATGCGAGCTTCAACTGGAAGCCAGTGGAGTGTGCGGAGGAGCGGGGTGACGTGAGAGAACTTGGGAAGGTTGAACACCAGACGGGCTGCGGAGTTCTGGATGAGTTGTAGGGGTTTAATGGCACAGGCAGGGAGCCCAGCCAACAGCGAGTTGCAGTAATCCAGACGGGAGATGACAAGTGCCTGGATTAGGACCTGCGCCACTTCCTGTGTAAGGCAGGGTCGTACTCTGCGAATGTTGTAGAGCATGAACCTACAGGATCGGGTCACCGCCTTGATGTTAGCGGAGAACGATAGGGTGTTGTCCAGGGTCACGCCAAGGCTCTTAGCACTCTGGGAGGAGGACACAATGGAGTTGTCAACCGTGATGGCGAGATCATGGAACGGGCAGTCCTTCCCCGGGAGGAAGAGGTGTAATCCGTCATCCACACTGATATGTCTGCCAGACATGCAGAGATGCGATTCGCCACCTGGTCATCAGAAGGGGCAAAGGAGAAGATTAATTGTGTGTCATCTGCGTAGAAATGATAGGAGAGACCATGTGAGGATATGACAGAGCCAAGTGACTTGGTGTATAGCGAGAATAGGAGAGGGCCTAGAACTGAGCCCTGGGGGACACCAGTAATGAGAGCACGTGGTGCGGAGACAGATTCTCACCACGCCACCTGGTAGAAGCGACCTGTTAGGTAGGACGCAATCCAAGAGTGAGCCGCGCCGGACATGCCCAACTCGGAGAGGGTGGAGAGGAGGATCTGATGGTTCACGGTATCAAAGGCAGCAGATAGGTCTAGAAGGATGAGAGCAGAGGAGAGAGAGTTAGCTTTAGCAGTGCGGAGAGCCTCCGTGACACAGAGAAGAGCAGTCTCAGTTGAATGCCCAGTCTTGAAACCTGACTGATTAGGATCAAGAAGGTCATTCTGAGAGAGATAGCAGGAGAGCTGGCCAAGGATGGCACGTTCAAGAGTTTTGGAGAGAAAAGAAAGAAGGGATACTGGTCTGTAGTTGTTGATATCGGAGGGATCGAGTGTAGGTTTTTTCAGAAGGGGTGCAACTCTCGCTCTCTTGAAGACGGAAGGGACATAGCCAGCGGTCAAGGATGAGTTGATGAGCGAGGTGAGGTAAGGGAGAAGGTCTCCGGAAATGGTCTGGAGAAGAGAGGAGGGGATAGGGTCAAGCGGGCAGGTTGTTGGGCGGCCGGCCGTCACAAGTCACAAGATTTCATCTGGGGAGAGAGGGGAGAAAGAGGTCAAAGCATAGGGTAGGGCAATGTGAGCAGGACCAGCGGTGTCGTTTGACTTAACAAACGAGGATTGGATGTCGTCAACCTTCTTTTCAAGATGGTTGACGAAGTCATCCACAGAGAGGGAGGAGAGGGGGGGAGGAGGATTCAGGAGGGAGGAGAAGGTGGCAAAGAGCTTCCTAGGGTTAGAGGCAGATGCTTGGAATTTAGAGTGGTAGAAAGTGGCTTTAGCAGCAGAAACAGAGGAAGAAAATGTAGAGAGGAGGGAGTGAAAAGATGCCAAGTCCGCAGGGAGGCTAGTTTTCCTCCATTTCCGCTCGGCTGCCCGGAGCCCTGTTCTGTGAGCTCTCAATGAGTCGTAAAGCCACGGAGCAGGAGGGGAGGACCGAGCCTGCCGGGAGGATAGGGGACATAGAGAGTCAAAGGATGCAGAAAGGGAGGGAAGGAGGGTTGAGGAGGCAGAATCAGGAGATTGGTTGGAGAAGGATTGAGCAGAGAGAAGAGATGATAGGATGGAAGAGGAGAGAGTAGTGGGAGAGAGAGAGCGAAGGTTGCGACGGCGCGATACCATCTGAGTAGGGGCAGAGTGAGTAGTGTTGGAGGAGAGCGAGAGGGAAAAGGATACAAGGTAGTGGTCGGAGACTTGGAGGGGAGTTGCAGTGAGATTAGTAGAACAGCATCTAGTAAAGATTAGGTCAAGCGTATCGCCTGCCTTGTGAGTAGGGGGGGAAACAGTGGGGATTCCCTGCTGGGCCTCCTCATCTTCTTCCCCTAAGCTGTGTCTTGCAGTCTGTCAAGGGGTTCACTAAAGTGGAGACATTTGGTTGTCCATAAATCAGCTTTTTCTATTGTTGAGCCAATGGATGTCCATAATCACGTTTACTTTTACCTCAATCTAACTTGGTTAGGCCTTGTTTGGAGTGAGTTATGTTGTAGACAGAGTCTTCATTCAGAGTTTAGAGCACATGCATTGCATGAGTCCAATATATGTTGGGTGTAAATCGTTGGTTGAGTTTTTGGTGTTTGTGTCCCTCATCGAGCAAACATCAACACCCGCACACAGAGACACGCAAGCATAAACATACACATAATCACATGCAAGCACACACACACACACACACACTTGGAGACACCTGTTTACATAGGTTGCCTGAGGGGGAAGTTGGGCATGATCAGAATCTGTAAAGCAAGTAGGCAGGTCTAAGGTATGTGCTATAATATGAGTGTGTGGGTGGGTCATAAACTGGATGTAGGATTAAAGATAAACATTGTCCTGTGCAAGATGTATCAGTGAGTTGGTGTATATCCGGAAAGTGTGTGGGACTGTGTCTGTGTATGATTTGTGTTGGACCAGCCTCTCCTCCTCCTCAATGAGTGTGTGTGACTGGGGGTATTGTGAAACCACTGGGAGCAGAAAGACACATGTTCCCTGCAGTCATGCACTACCATGTTGGATGGCACTTGGTTCTTGGGTGCCTGCTACTTGAACTACTTGGACCCTGTGTGGGGGGGGAAAGGATACCAAAGACAAAGAGGAAGAAGGTAGGGCCTCATCTAAAAACAGATGTTTCGATTGGGTTGATGTAGAGTGATTATGCTCCATTGATGTATAGTATGTATTCATGTAGTGCCTTTTTGTAGGTCCTCAATATGGCAAGACTACAGGGCCGTAGATGTGCATGTCCTAGATAGGATATGTTCAGTAACATTGAGATGTGAGCGAACATTTACATACTATAAACATTAGGCTACAGGACCATAGATGTTTATTTCCTGGATAGGAAATGGTCAGTGACATTGGGATGTGCGGGAAACATACACATACAGTATTGAACACAATAGCATCACTGTTAAAGAGGGCTTGATCATGTTTTAATTGAGTTCATTTTCATGTTAATTACTGTGCAACGGATTGGCTTGATAGTAGGTTGTGTTTAAGTGTGTGTTTAATGTTTGTGTGTGTGTGTGATTAACACACTTACTCATTTTCTCTTGAATGCTGCTTGTGGTTTTGAAGTTTCAGATCTAAGAAGTTCACAGGGTTTTTTGTTTTTTTGCTCAGAAAACCATCATCAGTGAGCTGTATTAACCTAAAGTACCCCTTTGGTTGAGTTAAAGTTCACCATTACAACACTGAGTCCTGGGGAGATTAGTTCATCCTTGGCGGGTTCTGTTTCATTGCACTATGCACTGGAACATGCATGCTTGCCTTTCGGAAAGGTTGTGCAGCTGTTTTACCAATGAAAATATCAATGTTCACCCTCACATGCATACAGACACTCACTCACACACACACACACACACACACACACACACACACACACACACACACACACACACACACACACACACACACACACACACACACACACTTGGAGACATGTTTACATTGCTTGCCTGAGGGGGAAGTTGGGCAGTAAAGCAAGTAGAGCAGGTCTAAGGTATGTGCTATAATATGAATGTGTGGATGGGTCATAAACTGGATTTAGGGTTAAAGCTATACACTGAGTATTCCAAACATTAGGAACACCTTCCTAATAGTTTATTTGTAATTGTTTAACCTTTATTTAACTAATAGTGAGTATAATAGGGAGTTGTATCTAGGGTTGTGGCGGTCATGACGTTTTTTAAGCCGGTGATTGTCAGTCAAATAACTGCCGATCTCATGGTAATTGAATGTTAATTAACATAAACACATTTAGCATCTCCTGGCTTCCACGCACTTGTAGTTTACAAGCCACTAATGCAGACCTTTGGAACATCTACATTTTAAAAAGTCTAATAAATCCATGTAATATAGCCTACACCATCACAATAAATCCATTATTTATTTTAGACAGGTCTAAAGAAACATTATATGAAGAAAATGTTGTCTATTTCAGAAGAACAAAATAGCATACTCTGAGTTGTCCTGATGTTAGGCCCTAATCTGGCTATGCCATATGGCTGGGGGCTACACTAGTTCATTTAGCAGACAAGATTTGCTTAGAATTCCATGGCATTATTTTAAATAATTTTATAGAATGAAGAATACAATTGAACATAGCTGAACAAAATAGAAAGGATATTTCCTCCAAGGATTTGAGGGAGTGCTCACATATGCGACTATTCTGCGATGAACAAAGAAAAAGGTCCTCCTTTATGCTTAATTTAGAGTCTTTGTGCAACTTTAGTTGTGATACAAATGTTGGACTCTATGTTTTGTTTTCTAATACATTGTAAGGATGCATAATGCGACTCTAATGATGATTTGAAATAAGTCGCTTGAAAGCATAAGCTCTGCTTTGTTTTTTTGCGCGGGATGTACACACTTCATCAGTCTCTCATTCACAATTTGACAAGCACTTGATAATGCCTTGAATTTCCCGGTGGCATCCCCTTTGTGTGGCCATAATGCCCCCTAAAGAAATCCATGCCTTTTGCAGCCAGTGGCCATTGTGCCCTTAGGCTGAATATAATAATAATAATTCCAATGAGCATGTAAAACTAACAGGATGAGTCATTTGTTGTATTGTGACCTGCAGTCCAGACTGCAGACACATTTATTCGATGTTGTCAACATCCTCTCAAAGTGATGGGTCTTAAGGTAAAGTGTTATTTGTTATGGCTTAGCTCCGTGCCTGGGTGTTAGCTCCGTGCCTAGGTGTTTGCGCCGTGCCTGGGTGTTTTGCGCCGTGCCTGGGCGTTTGGCCAAGGGCCTGGGCGTTTTGCGCCGTGCCTGGGCGTTTTGCGCCGTGCCTGGGTGTTTTGCGGCGTGCCTGGGTGTTTGGCCCCGTGCCTGGGTGTTTGGCCCCGTGCCTGGGTGTTTGGCCCCGTGCCTGGCTGTTTTGCGCCGTGCCTGGCTGTTTGCGCCATATCAATCAAATTTCTATCAAATTTATTTCAATCAAATGTATTTATAAAGCCCTTCTTACATCAGCTGATGTCACAAAGTGTTGTACAGAAACCCAGTCTAAAACCCCAAACAGCAAGCAATGCAGGTGTAGAAGCACAGTGGCTAGGAAAAACTCCCTAGAAAGGCCAGAACTTAGGAAGAAACCTAGAGAGGAACCAGGCTATGAGGGGTGGCCAGTCCTCTTCTGGCTGTGCCGGGTGGAGATTATAACAGAACAGGGTCAAATAATAATAATCACAGTGACTGTAGAGGGTGCAACAGGTCAGCACCTCAGGAGTAAATGTCAGTTGGCTTTTCATAGCCGATCATTTGGAGTATCTCTACCGCTCCTGCTGTCTCTAGAGAGTTGAAAACAGCAGGTCTGGGACAGGTAGCACGTCCGGTGAACAGGTCAGGGTTCCATAGCCGCAGGCAGAACAGTTGGAGCAGCAGCACGACCAGGTGGACTGGGGACAGCAAGGAGTCATCAGGCCAGGTAGTCCTGAGGCATTGTCCTAGGGCTCAGGTCTTCCTAGAGCGAAAAAGAAAGAAAGAAAGAATTAGAGAGAGCATACTTAAATTCACACAGGACACCGGATAAGACAGGAGAAATACTCCAGATAAGACTGACCCTAGCCCCTCGACACAAACTATTTCAGCAAAAATACTGGAGGCTGAGACAGGAGGGGTCGGGAGACACTGTAGCCCCGTCTGACGATACCCCCGGACAGGGCCAAACAGGCAGGATATAACCCACTTTGCCAAAGCACAGCCCCCACACCACTTGAGGGATATCTTCAACCGCCAATTTACCATCCTGAGACAAGTCCGAGTATAGCCCACGAAGATCTGTCCCCACGGCACAAACCCAAGGGGGGGGGGCAACCCGGACAGGAAGATCACGTCAGTGACTCAACCCACTCAAGTGACGTACTCCTTCTAGGGACGGCATGGAAGAGCACCAGTAAGCCAGTGACTCAGCCCTAGTAATAGGGTTTGAGGCAGATAATCCCAGTGGAGAGAGGGGAACCGGCCAGGCAGAGACAGCAAGGGCGGTCCGTTGCTCCAGTGCCTTTCCGTTCACCTTCACACTATCTGGCTGTTTGCGCCATGCCTGGCTGTTAGTGCCGTGCCTGGCTGCCTGAGCCTACAACCATACAAACATGCTATGTACAGTTCATAATGCCCTGTCAATCACCTATACATTTGGCCCTCATATACAGCACCAGTCAAAAGTTTGGACACACCTACTCATTTAAGGGTTATTCTTAATTTTTTTTACTGTTTTTTACATTGTAGAATAATAGTGAAGACATCAAAATATGAAATTACACATATGGAATCATGTAGTAACCAAAAAAAGTGTTAAACAAATCAAAATATATTTTATATTTGAGATTCTTCAAAGTAACCACCCTTTGCCTTGATGACAGCTTTGCATACTTGGTATTCTCTCAACCAGCTTCATGAGGTAGTCACCTGGAATGCATTTCAATTAACAGGTGTGCCTTGTTAAAAGGTAATGTCACGTTGGTATGAATGATTCGGGAGACAGACGCAGGAATGCGTAATAGGGTTTTGTATTGTACCCAAATTACGGTGTGCCGTGTAAAGGCACGGGGACGAACACCAAACAAACACTATACAAAACACAGGGTAGAAACCCAAAACAAAAGAGCGAGGAGTACCTCGAAGAAATAACACACGCGCACAATGATTAACACACGGGACGAGACCCGTAATCATCTGTGCAATCCACAATGGCATGAAAGCCAAAACACACAGCACAAGTACTCACACGCACCAACGGACATTGTAACAATAATCGACAGCCCAATGGAAACCAAAGGGCACACTTATACAAGTACTAATCAGTGGGAATAGGGGACAGGTGTGCATAATGAAAGGTCCGGAGGGATCCGTGACAGTTAATTTGTGGAATTTGTTTTACTTAATGCGTTTGAGCCATTCAGTTGTGTTGTGACAAGTTAGGGTTGGTATACAGAAGAAAGCCCTATTTGGTAAAAAACTGGGTCCATATTATTGCAAGAACAGCTCAAATAAGTAAAGAGAAACGACAGTCAATCATTACTTTAAGACATGAAAGTCAGTCTATCCGTAAAATTTTAAGAAATGGCTCTCATGAGGACCGCAACAGGAAAGGAAGACCCAAACTTTTGACTGGTACTGTATATAATTTGCTTCAAAACACACCAGGAAAATTTATATTAAAAACAAACAGAACTTCTCTCATGAGGTCACTTCATGCAAACGTAGCTTTCTGCACTTACTGTAGATATTCTTGAACATGAACTCTCTCCTTATTCCTCCGTTTGTGCTGAGTTCACATTTCCTTATTGTGTCTCAGCACGCTGGTTGAAAACATTACTGTTGATGACACATACAGTGCCTGTTTGAGCCTGTTGCGCCGGAGGCCACGTTGTTAAAGAGGGCAAATAAAGCCTCGTCTTGGCACTGGAGTTATAAAGAGATTTGCATATTGTGATTCCCAAAGCATTAATCATGATGTGATTTGCTTATGGAAGCTTAATATGGCTTAATATGGTGATAGATGAGTCATAAGGAGGTATTGTCACGGCTGTCGAAAGGAGCGGACCAAAGTGCAGCGTGGTTGTAGTTCCACATTTGATTAAATCCGTGAAACTTTGCAATACACAAATAACTGAATGTGACAAAACAACAAACCGTGACGCAGAGAGAAACAAACACAACTCAAAATATAATAACCCACAAAAACCCAGGAAGAAAAACCCCTACTTAAATATGATCTCCAATCAGAGGTAACGAGGACCAGCTGCCTCCAATTGGAGATCAACCCAAACAACCCCAACATATAAATAGAAAAACTAGAACTTAAACATAGAAATAGAAAACATAGAAAAACACAAAAACACCCCCTGTCACGCCCTGACCTACTCTACCATAGAAAATAACCTCTTACTATGGTCAGGATGTGACAGGTATTGGATAACGTCACTTAGTTGGAGATTGCCAAGACATTGCTGGACCACACTGGAAAGCATAATTTTGCTGACTGCCCCCTAGTGAGTTGACATAGTAGTGCCACAGCAGCTCAGTGCCCCTGGCTCCTGTCTGACTGGGCAGTGTGTGTGTGCATGCGTGCGTTCATGTGTAATGGTACCCCAGGTTAGCACAGCCTCTCAGGCCGTGGGTCAGAGGGATGTCAGGCAAACTGTAGGGTAGATAAGCTGGAGGGCCGGCAGCGGCCAGGGGCAGATCCCATGTCGGCTTATCGGAGAGGCCTGACTTGCCGGCTGTGGGCCAGGCAGACGGAGAAAGGACCTTTGTTTCCAGAGGTGGAGCACCCCTACCAGCTCCTCACTGGCCGGGCCCCTCATAGCCCCCCTCTGTTCCCCCCTGCTCTGTCACCCGAGAGCCCTTGAGTTTGGATCTCTGAAGCTCAGTGTCATATGAGCTTTGATGAGAGACAGTAACTACATGTACCTTGTGGTGCCTAGCTTTGCACCATCCTCACCGACGGGGCCACAATGGAGAGGGTCAAGAGCTTCAAGTTGTTCTGTGTCCACATCACTGAGGATTAGTTTTTTTCTACAGATCTACACATCCACAGAAAGTTATAGAACACTTTACAAATAATACAAAATATAAATAAAAAAACAGAAATATTGTAACTGGATATGTCCCCCAGAGTTAATACTTGGTGGAAGCACCTTTGGCAGCCCTTACAGCGGTGAGTAATTTTCATTCAGATTCTACCAACTTTGCACAACTCTTGGGGCAACATATATCCATTGTTTTTGTCAAAATTGCTCAAGCGCATTAAATTTGGTTGGGCATCATTGATGGACAGCGATATTTAAACCTTGTCTCTGATTTTTTTAAGCAGATTTATCATATCCGGCCGTGATTGGAAGTCCCATAGGCCGTCATTGTAAATAACAATTTGTTCTTAACTGACTTGCCTAGTTAGATAAAGGTTAAATAAACAAATATTTATAAAAAAGTCAGGACTGAGACTTGTCCAATCTGAAACACTCAACACCTCTTAGAAAGCCATTCTGGTGTGTCTTTTGCATAACATTTTGTGGTGGCAGCAGCATGTTATGGGTATGCTTGTCATCGGCAGAGACTAGGGAGTTTGTCAGGATCAAAATACATTTGAAAGGAGTAAAGCTCAGATACAAAGTTAGAGGAAACCCCGCCTCAGTCTTCTGAAAACCTAACCCTGGGATAGAGTTTTATTTTTCAGCGAGACAATTACACACATTTTAATGCCAAAGACACACCAGAATCGCTTTCCAAGAGGTGTTGAGTGTTCCTGAGTGGTGAAGTTTCAGTCCTGACTTTTGAACAATATTTGTAATTGAATCCCTTGTTAGATGTAATTTTAAGGCAGAAAAAAATGAAAAAAAGTTCAAGGGGCTGTAGACTTTCTATAGGCACTGTATAACTAGGAATAAAGTGACTAGCCAACAAAATAGATAATAAACAGTAGCAGCAGCGTATGTGATGAGTCAAAAAGGGTGAATGCAGATAGTTAAATAGTTCACCAAATAGCTACCCGGACTAACTATTTAGCAGTCTTATGGCTTAGGGGTAGAAGCTGTTCAGCAATCGTGTTGGTTCCAGACTTGGTGCATCAGTCCTGCTTGCCATGCGGTAAGGCACTTTTTAGGGCCTTCCTCTGACACCGCCTGGTATCGACGTCTTAGGCCAGAAAACATGGAAGATGTCGCTACATGTTGAAATGGTTGGCAACTCTACCAAAAGGACAAAACCAGAGAACGTGGAGATCATTCCCATGTTGAAATGGCATAGAAATCTACAAACTATAGAACAATAACGCAACCGGTCGAACGACCGAATGGTACTCTGACATATCCATTATAACAAGCTACAACTACGAAGACTTTGATCTCTGGTGGACAAACCAGAGACTTTCTGTCGACAATCTATCCAGCAGACGGACCGGCGATCGCAGAGACAACAAAGGCATACACTGAGTGTAGTTATCAACTCTGAATTTCTCGCTCTTGAGCTGTCCCCACCCATTTCCTTTGTCTACCAAGCCGTCATATTGGTTTCGTCAACTAGGGACTTTTCTTTGTGTCATGTTAGTAACCAATGTATTACCTACCATGTGTGTGTTTATGTAATTCTGTGATTTATTAGTTAGTTAGTAAATAAATAATTAAGCCAATTTGTATATCGCTAATTCATGATTTATGATGCTAGGGTTCGTGAAGATATCCAAGGGTTTGCGACATTCAGGAATGAGACTGATGAGGTAATAATACATTAATAGAAGACTGTAATCGATAATATAATAAAATATCTTAAGAGTTATATTCGGGAAATTGCAACTCTATAAACAACATTTTCCCCGTGGTGCCCCGACTTCCTAGTTAATTACTATTCCATGATTTGTTTAATTACACGTAGAGAATTAATTTGATAATATAAGTCGTCACATTTAATGACAGCAAACGCTACAACAATGCACTCAATGGTGCAGCTGTATAACTGTTTGAGGATCTGAGGGCCCATTCCAAATCTTTTCAGCCTCCTGAGGGGGAAGAGGCGTTGTCGTGCCCTCTTCACAAATTTGTTGGTGTGTGTGGACCATGATAGATCCTTACTCATATGGACACCGAGGCATTTGTAGCACTTAACCCGCTCCACAACAGCCCCGTTGATGTCCGTTTCCTGTAGTACACGATCAGCTCCTTTGTCTTGCTGACGTTGAGGGAGAGGTTGTTGTCTTGGCACCACACTGTCTCTGACCTCCTCCTTTTAGGCTGTCTCATCGTTGTCTGTGATCAGGCCTACCACCGTCATGTCGTCAGCTAACTTAATGATGATGTTGCAATCGTACGTAGCCACAAAGTCGTGGGTGAACAGGAGCACACACCCCTGAGGGGCCTCCGTGTTGAAGGTCAGAGTGACAGATGTGTTGTTGCTTACCCTCACCACCTGGGGCAGCCCATCATGAAGTCCAGGATCCAGTTGTAGAGGGAGGTGTTCAGTCCCACGGTCCTTAGCTTAGTGATGAGCTTGGCGGGCACTATGGTGTTGAACACTAAGCTGTAGTCAATGAACAGCATTCTAGCATATGTGTTCCTCTTGTCCAGGTTGGAGAGGGCAGTGTGGAGTACAGTAGAGATGGCATCATCTGTGGATCTGTTGGGGCGGTATGCAAATTGGATTGGGCCCATGGAATCTGGGTTAATGGTGTTGATGTGAGCCATGACCAGCCTTTCAAAGCATTTCATGGCTTCAGATGTGAGTGCTACGGGGTGATAGTCATTTAGATAGGTTACCGTGGCGTTCTTGGACACAGAGACAATGATGGTCTGCTTGAAACATGTAGGTATTACAGACTGGGTCAGGGAGAGGTTGAAAGGGTCACTGAAGACACTTGCCATTTCCCGTCACATACACACACTCATTACTGACGCCACACACCTACACCCATACGCACACACCCCACTTAAACCTACTCTGCCGCTAAAATTATTTTTGATTCGATTTATTACTACCATTACACTGATATTCATTGATCATTGATTATTGATGCCCATTACCATTAGTATATATAGTACATTCGTTAAGTATTCAGGCCCCTTCACTTTTCCAAATGTTGTTACGTTACAGCCTTATTCTAAAATGGATTAAATGAAAAATGGCCCAATCTATATACAATACCCCATAATGCCAAAAGCGTGCAAACTGAAATATCTTATTTACGTAAGTATTCAGACCCTTTGTTATGAGACTTGAAATTGAGCTCAGGTGCATTCTGTTTCCATTGATCATCCTTGAAATGTTTCTACAACTTGATTGGAGTCTACCTGCATAGATGACATGCATTTTTTCCCTCTCCCTGGTCCATTCTAAATCAAAACTAATTTCACACATTCAGTGCCTTCGGAAAGTATTCAGAACCCTTGACTTTTTCCACATTTTGTTACGTTACAGCCTTATTCTAAAATGTTTTAAATAATAGTTCTTCCTCATCAAGCTACACCCAGTACCCCATAATGACAAAGTTAAAACTGTTTTTTAGACATTTTTGCAAATGTATTAAAAATGTAAAACAGAATCACCTTACTTACATAAGTATTCAGACCCTTTTCTATGAGACTCAAAATTAAGCTTAGGTGCATCCTGTTTCCATTGATAATCCTTGAGATGTTTCTACAACTTGATTGGAATCCACCTGTGGTAAATTCAATTGATTTGGAAAAACACACACACACCTGTCTATATAAGGTCCCACAGTTGACAGTGCATGTCAGAGCATAAACAAAACCATGAGGTTGAAAGAATCGTCCGTAGAGCTCCGAGACAGGATTGTGTCGAGGCACAGGTCTGGCGAAGGATACCAAAACAATTCTGCAGCATTGAAGGTCCCCAAGAACACAATGGCCTCCATCATTCTCAAATGGGAGAAGTTTAGAGCCACCAATACTTTTCCTAGAGCTGGCCACCCGGCCAAACTGAGCGATCGGGGGAGAAGGAGATTGGTCAGGGAGGTGACCAAGAACCCGATGGTCACTCTGACAGAGCTCCAGAGTTCCTCTGTGGAGATGGGAGAACCTTCCAGAAGGATAACCATCTCTGCAGCACTCCACCAATCAGGCCTTTATGGTAGAGTGGCCAGACGGAAGACACTCCTCAGTAAAAGGCACATGAAACCCCGCTTGGAGTTTGCCAAAAGGCACCTAAAGGACTCTCAGACCATGATAAACAAGATTCTCTGGTCTAATGAAACCCAGATTGAACTCTTTGGCCTGAATGCCAAGCATCACGTCTGGAGGAAACCTGGCACCATCCCTACGGTGAAGCATGGTGGTGGCAGCATCATGCTGTGGTGATGTTTTTCAGCGGCAGGGACTGAGAGACTAGTCAGGATTGAGAGAAAGTTGAATGGAGCAAAGTACAGAGAGATCCTTGATGAAAACCTGCTCCAGAGTGCTCAGGACCTCAGACTGGGGGCGAAGGTTCACCTTTCAACAGGACAACGGCCCTAAGCACACAGCCAAGACAACGCAGGAGTGGCTTTGGGACAAGTCTCTGAATGTCCTTGAGTGGCCCAGTCAGAGCCCGGACAGTCGAACATCTCTGGAGAGACCCGAAAATACAGTAGCTGTGCAGCAATGCTTCCCATCCAACCTGACAGAGCTTGAGGGGATCTGCAGAGAAGAATGGTGAGAAACTCCCCAAATACAAGTGGGTGTCAAGATTTTAGCGTCATATCCAAGAAGACTCAAGGCTGTAATCTCTGCCAAAGTTGCTTCAACAAAGTACTGAGTAAAGGGTCTGAATACTTATGTAAATGTGATATTTCAGTTGATTTTATTTATTAGCATGAATGTCATTATGGGGTAGGGAAAAAAACAATTTAATCAATTTTATAATAATGCTTTAACGTAATAAAATACTGTATGTATTTATCCTGCTACTGGTCACTATTACTCCTGTTTATATGTATATAGTATCTTTAATATATTACCATAAGTATTTATATATTCCTGCTACCAGTCACTTGTCAGCCCTGTCTTTATCCATTTCCTACTACCAGTTTAATTTTATGTATAAACCTACCTCAACCACTACAGTACTCCTGCACATTGAATAAGGTGCTGGCTGTCACAAGTGTCCAACAGCCTACGGACGGAGTACGCCAGGCCCCCTCGATGTCCAAGGGAGGGGGAGGTGCATCGTGGGGTCCAGCACTAGCCAAGGGACCAGCTGCCACTGGCCTGAGGAGAGATACATGAAATTAGGGTAATTGATGGGGAGCTGTAATCTGTACGTCACCTCATTGAGTCCCCTCAGGAAGTTGGACGGCCCCACGAACCGCGGGCTCAGCTTTCGTCAGGGCAGGTGGAGGGGCAGGTCCTTCGTAGAATGCCAGACCCTGTCACCGGTGTGAAAGACCGGGCCACACTGCGGTAACGGCGTGCCTTCTGTCCCATACCTGCCCATTTGGTTGGGGACGGTACCCGGAGGTGAGGTTAACCGTGACCCCCAGTTATTCCATGAAGGCCTTCCAGACACGGGAGGTGAACTGAGGACCACGGTCAGACACGATGTCCTCTATGATCCCGTAGTTCCGGGAAGACGTGAGAGAGCTTCTGCGGTCTGCATGGCCGTAGAGAGACCAGGCAGAGGAATCAAATGACAGTCACAATACAGGACAGGGGAATAACAGGTGTCACTTTCTCCCTCCGATCCTCTGTGTCATGCACCCAGGACAACGCATCAGCCTTGACATTCTTAGATCCCGGCCAGTAGGAGAGGGTAATGTCAAACCTGTTGAAGAATAGGGCCCACCTGGCCTGACGCGGGTTCCGAATATACTCCAGGTTCCGTTGGTCCGTCCAAACAGGAATGGGTGTTGAGCACCCTCCAGCCAGTGCCGCCATGTTTTCAGCGCCTTCTTAACGGCCAGCCACTCACGATCCCCCACGTCGTAATTCCGCTCTGCGGGAGACAGCTTCCGTGAGTGGAAGGCGCATGGATGAAGTTTAGGCGGCAATCCAGTGCGTTGGGAGAGAACAGCCCCTACTCCAACCTCGGAGACGTCCACCTCCATGATGACGGTCAGGATGAGCCAGAACAGATGCGTTCGTAAAACGTTCCTTGCGCGCACAGTAGGCCTCATTGACCTCCTCAGTCCAGCACAGCTGTCTAGGACCTCCCTTCAGGAGGGAAGTGAGAGGGCCCACCACTGTGCAGAAACCCTTAATGAAGCGCCTTAAATAGTTGGCAAAACCTAGGAAGCGCTGCACCGCCTTTATGTTGGATGGAACAGGCCACGACCATACTGCACTGACCCTCTGCTCTTCCATCTCCACTCCCACGGTGGATATCCGACAGCCCCGGGAAGGAGACCGCCTGCTGGAAGAAAAGGCACTTCTCCGCCTTGGCGTACAGGTGATGACCTATCAGCCTCTCCAACACAGACCTGACATGAGAGACATGTTACTCGTGTCTAGTGGCGTACACCAAGATGTTGTCTATGTACACCACTACACAGCGACCCAACATGTCACTAAACACCTCGTTAACCTCTACGGGCTACGGGGGCAGTATTGAGAATTTTGGAAAAAATATGTGCCCATTTTTAACTGCCACCTACACCAACTCAGAAGCTAGGATATGCATATTATTACCAGATTTGGATAGAAAACACTCTGAATTTTCTAAAACAGTTTGAATGGTGTCTGTAAGTATAACAAAACTCATATTGCAGGCAAAAACCTGTGAAAAATAGATTTTAAAAAATGAGAATTTTGTGACTGTACTATTTAGTGTCATTGTTTTATAGATACCACAGTGAGAAAGGATTCAGTTCGCAACTCCTACTGCTTCCACTAGATGTCAACGATCTTTAGAAAGTTGTTGGAAGCATCTGTCATGAATACAGACCGAATTAGAATGCTTACAAGTTGACACGTCATCACTTCATTTTTTGCGCCTGCGCATGAATCTGAGAAGAGTGTCTTTGTCATAATCGTTTATTCTAGACACTTGATAGGTTGTGTGAAAATATTACTGATGTTTACTGATGTTTCACGTTAAAAATGGACCAAAAGATTAATGCTAAACAACGTTTGACATGTTTGAACAAACATAAATAGATTATTTACTAGGTTTTTTTTAGCTTTTCGGCGTGACTTTACACTGCCCACCTCATTTTGTGGGAGCCTACTGAACGCTAACTATTTGGACATAAATTATGAACTTTGTCAAAAGAAACCACATTTGTTCTGGACCTGGGATCGCTGGCAGCGCCTTCTGATGGAGATAATCAAAGGTAAGGGGATATTTAGAATGTTATTATCGATATTAGATGATGCTAATGCTAACGGTATAGCTTAGCTTAGCTTATAGCTTAGCTTATGTTGTTAGCATAGTACCCAGTTTATAGCAAAATGTGATTTCCCAGTAAAGTTATTTTGAGATCTGGCCATTCGGTAGCAATTACGAGATGATAATATATTATTCTTTGAATGACAATATTATAATTTACCAATGTTTTCGAATAGTAATTCCGTGATTTGTAATGCTGGATTCACTGGGAGCATTCGAGCCGAAAAAAATTCTGAATTTCACCGCGACTGTAAATGCTGTTTTTGGATATAAATATGAACTTGATGGAACTAAAAATGCATGTATTGTCTAACATAATGTCCTATGAGTGTCATCTGATGCAGATTGTCAAAGGTAAGTGCATAATTCTAGCTAGTTTTCTGTCTGTTGATGCCCTTCTTTGAATTGGCTAAACATTACACGCAGCTATTGTCAATGTACTCTCCTCACATAACCTAACTTTATGCATTCTCCGTAAAGCCTCTGAAAATCGGACAGCGTGGTTAGATTTAGGAGATATATCTTTCAAATGGAGGAAAATAGTTGATTATTTGATTATTTGAAATGATTACTCTTGCAGTTTTGAATTCCCCGCCATGGTCACATGACAATGAATCCCAATACCGGGATAAGATCCTGCCCCCTGGCCTCAACAGGTTTTAATGGAGGACTGAAACACAGAGAGTGCATTTGTCAGGCCGTAGGGCATTACCCTATATTCGTAGTGCCTGGTGCTGGTGCTGAAGGCGGTCTTCCATTCATCCCCCTCTCTGATGCGCACCAGGTTGTAGGCACTGCGTAAATCCAATTTGGTAAAGTACTGAGCACTGTGCATCTGTTCGACCACAGTGGATATGAGAGGCAGGGGATACATGAATTTAACAGTTGCCTTATTCAGTGTCCGGTAATCGATATAGGGGAGGAGACCTCCATCCTTCTTCTTCACGAAAAAGAGGCTGGAGGAGTCCGGAGAGGTGGACGGATGGAGGAATCCTTTGGCCAGCGCCTCTTGGACGTAGACCTCCATGGCTTCGGTCTCTGCATGCGAGAGAGGGTAGATGTGCCCCCACATTAGAACCAGGCAGTAGGTCGATAGTGCAGTCCCATGGGTGATGAGGGGGCAGGCACGTGGCACAAGTCACCTGTAGGTCCCGGTATTCCTCTGGGATAGGGACGTGGGTAACCTGGTCTGGACTTTCCATGGAGGTGGCACAGATAGACACAGAGAGACACCTCCCCTGACACTCCTGCGACCAACCCAACAACTTCCACTCTGTCCACGATATCCTGGGGTTATGCAACTGTAACCAGGGGAAACCTAAAACTACAGGGTGTGCAGGAGAGTCTAAGATGAGGAAAGTGATGTGTTCATGGTGGTTGTGAGCAACTGTGAGGGAAATGGGAATCGTGGTCTGGCACACCAGTCCTGTTCCTAGGGGACGGTTGTCTGGGCATGGACTGGGATAGGGGGTTGTAAAGAGACTAGAGGAATGCGTAAGGATAAGGCCACTGACCGGTCTAGGAACTTTCTGCAGAACCTAAGTCCACTAGGGAAGGACTCAGTAGGGGGCCAGAATAGTCTGGGAAGGTGACAGGAAGGAGGACGGGCTGGGTGGACAGAGAGGAGCAAGGCTCATCCACGACTACCTGGGAAGGTGCAGGAACGCTCCTCAGCCTGTCGCTTCCTCGCCTGGTTCTCCTTCTGGGACAGGTGTTCCAGGCGTGGTCCGACTCCCCGCAGAAGGAGCAGAGACCCTGTCGACAGCGGCGTTGACGTTCCTTTGGGGGAAGTTGTGTCATGCCCACCTCCATGGCCTCAATCTGGCTGGAGTTTCCTGGGAGAAACCCAAACCCCCAGGATAGGCGACGACTGCCACGCAGGAGGTTATCCAGGCGGATAGCCATGGCGATGAGCTGGTCCAGTGTGAGGTCCTCATCGCGACAGGCCAGCGCGCCTGTAGCCCGCTGCGGAAAACTGTCAACAGGGCCTGGTCATTCCAGCCAGTGGATGCAGCCACCATCCGTAAATCCAGAGCGTACTCAAACGCTGCCCTTGACCACTAGCGTAGACGGAGGAGACGCTCACCTCCCTCTCGGCCCTCTGTAGAGTGGTCGAAAATGGCACGGAAGAGTTGGGTGAAGCGCTCATTTGACTGCACTTCTGGACCATCCCTCTCCCAGACGGCGTGCGCCCACTCCAGAACCCGGCCTGTCAGCACCGAGATCACCAAGGCCACCTTGTCCCTATCGGAGGCCGTGCCGGCATGACGGGCAAGGTGGAGATCACACTGCAGGAGAAACCCCCTACAGTGAGCTGGGGTGCCATCAAACTGCTCCGGGAGGGGCAGGTGGATGTTGCTGATCAGACCGGGTAATGTAGATGGTGGTGGGGTGGCTGGAATGACCGCAGGGAGCTGGGAAGGTGGTGGTGTAGCCTGCAGCTGGCGTACGGTCCGGAGCACCTCATCCATGGCAGTCCCGAGGTGCTCCAGGCAGAGAGGTCAGAATGTGCTGCTGCTTTCTGTTCTCTTGGGTTGGTCATTCTGTCACAAGTGTAGAGAGGAGTAGGCAGGAGGCAGTCACAGGTTTAGATCTACTGAGTTTATTAAAACACTATATAATTTATATAAATGCGGGACGAAACCCATAGTGCAAAATAATAAATTACTCAGGAAATAGTAGGAGAGATTCCTCTCAGGAAAACAAGCAACATCTATAATGACCGACAAAGACAAATGACAGAGTATTTATACAGTGATAGAGTGGGGATTGGAACCAGGTGTGTGTAATGATGACGAGACAAGTCCGGGGTTGATGAGTGAAGGGCGTTTGCCAGCAGCAGGTTCGGCAGCAGCTAGAAGGCCGGCGACGCCGAATGCCTGAGCTGCACAGGAGGAGCCAAAGCGAAGGCTAGTGTGACACTGGCTCTGACCTGTATATGCTTTCATTGTCATGTTTCTTCTACTTTTATTGTACTTTGTGTGTTTTTTTTTATTCAATTTTATATTATTATCGTCACTGCATTGTTGGGAAAAAGCTCTCAAGAAAGATTTCACTGTACTCTTTTACACCTGTTGTATCCTGTGCACGTGGCTAGTAAACTTTGAAACTTGAAATACACATTCACACATCCAGCTCTTCTGTAGTTTCCCCCAGGCCCAACAACCTCTCCTGGGCTAGATATGTGCACAGGAAGGGAGGGAAGCGAATGTAACTTCAGGTTGTTGTGGATGATTTTTGTTGGAGGAGTTTTTACTTTTACCTCTGAAGGCAGTTAGTTGCTAATGGTATTGTATGTGTTAAAATGGGAAGGAAGTACACAGTTCTTAAGAGGTGATGTTTTACTGAGGTTGTTGAATGCGAAAGGTGTAGAAAGATAGGGGCGTCAATGGGGCATGATGGTAGTCTACAGGTAGTACTGCAGTTCAGGGTGCTGTCAACTTTATGAATGTTTTAGTTTGCTTGGTTCCCTGTTGATAAGGAACAAGACCAATTCAACCAGCGTGATTGATAGATGGGTCAATTATGTTTATCGTCTTGTGAGAAATATTTGGGGGTTTTGTCAACAACAAAAATTTCCACAGTTCAGCACAAGTTATGTAAACACAACAAGAAAAACAGATTTTACCCCACAGGCATAAAAACAATAAACAGACAAACAGCTTTTGTCTCTGAGAAATATGTTTGTGATCCAACTATAATAATATTTTGAAGATAAATACACAAAGAAGAGGATGACGTCGACAGCGGCAGCTGCTAACTCAACGGCTAGGAAGTATCACTTCTGTAGTGAATAAGCTCAAAGTTCATACCAGTTCATACCATAGCTCACGCCAAGGTTGGCTTAGTTCTGTTCTTGACATGTGTCCTTCTAACGTAGAGGCTGCAGACCTCACGTACTGGAACTACGGTTATCTTTTCGTCAAAGGCTTATATAGTGGAGAGGGGGGAAGGATGTGTTTCATCGTTTATAACCCCTCCTCTTCACAGGGGTGGGCCACTGATCAAGCAGGGCACTTTCCTTATGAAAACCCAAATCTCTCATTTGGAAGCTAAAATTACATTTAATCTCCTAACAAACAATTTCAATATCAAACATTTCAATTGCATAACAATTCCATGTGACTCTGATAACTAGAGGGTGTATACTTTCTCAGGTACAGTTTATGTCGTCCTGTCATCAATCATAATGTCCCAGATAACAACGAACCTGACATACATACTCATTACGTTATCAAGCATATTTCCAACTGGTTTTATTACCAAAATATGGTTCCTTTCCCCATTTGTTTGATGTTCCCAGACTCTCTATATTTAACAGGACAGCAGTCCTTCAGTAGGGTCAGTAAGAGAGGGGAAGGGAGAAAGGTATTTATGGGGGGGGGTCATAAACCTTACCCACAGGCCAACGTCATGACAAGTGCCTTTGAACGGGGTATGGTAGTAGGTGCCAGTTACACCGGTTTGAGTATATCAAGATCTGCAATGCTGGTGGGGTTTTCACAGTCAACAGTTTCCCATGTGTATCAAGAATGGTCCACCAGCCAAAGGACACCAAGGGCAAAAGGGGGGCAAAAGTGGGTGCAACTCAATATTACGAAGGTGTACCTACTGTTTTGTACACTCAGTGTATATTCCTATTCAGCACCACAATACATAAATTGTGTTTGTGTTGTGTCTCCATAGGATGTGTTTGGGAGGACTGGGAGTCAGCGTGGGGACGGGACATGGGGTCCCCACCAGAAAGGCATGGTGGGACGAGGAGACGTCTTTGTGGTGGATGAAGACACAGACCTGGCTGATCCAAATTTCCAGAGGGGGCACCTTAATCCTCAGTGGAAACCCAGCAGGCAGGGCCCTAAGGGCAGCCACGAGGGCAAGCCTGAGCCCTCCTCCAAACTCCTGGAGGAGAACATCACCACGGACAAGAAGACGGCAGACTCTGGAGGGAGGGGTATCGGCCTGTTTCCCGGGAAACCCTCGGATGACATCATTATTGATTTGGATCCTGGGTCTTCCTCGAAGAAGCCTTCCATTGTTAAGACTCCGATAAAGACCCCCCTGGACCCGGAACACCCAGACTTTAACCTGCTGAGGCAGGAGGTGGAGGGGCCCCAGACCCCCTCACGGACCGCCCTCGCCTCCACCTCAGTGCCTCCTGCCCCCCCTATAGAAGCTGTGACTGAGAAAAGGAGACCCACCACACACATCCCCACCCAGCCTGACCCAAACCCTGACTGTGCTATCACTGTGGAACGAGGACCAGAACGCCCAGGCACTGTGACCATCGTATCCAGAGAAGGGGACCTGGTTCTGGGCTCTGATGGCCAGATGTATAGGGTCCAGAGAGGGCCCCCAGGTAGAATGGGGCCCCCAGGAAAGGAGGTAAATGTATTCTGATATCTTTCATATTCCTCTCTTTACATTAGCAACTCCATAGCTCCAAATGGCACCAAGTGTCAATGCCTTCATTACCGCATTAGTCACAGCAATCATATCAACAAGCCTCTTTAATTGGTGGAGGGGGCATGAAGCTCTGCTATCCGGTCCAATCAGAGGTTTGTCCGGTTTACGAGGCCACACCGGGCCGGGCCACTTAGATCCTTCAGAACCAGACCCAGATGGAGCAACATCTGGCCCAGTCTGGCTTAGTCCTGGAGCTTCAGCCTGGCTATCTGTCTGTTATAAAGGCCAGTGATCACTCGACAC
Organism: Salmo trutta; assembly: GCF_901001165.1. Lineage (NCBI taxonomy): Eukaryota > Metazoa > Chordata > Actinopteri > Salmoniformes > Salmonidae > Salmo > Salmo trutta. The sequence goes on from NC_042968.1 coordinate 64,798,135, forward strand.
CATTACTGTGATTAATCCCAGCTGTAGAGAACATGAAGGAAGAGTAAAAGGCTCTGCAGTGGGGAAGACTGCAGTAATGAAGCACCCTCTCCTGTAAAGCAAGAATACATTATGGTCTCATGGGCTCCTGGCCATGGTGATTTAGAGTTTGAACAATGATACGATAATATTTTCTCAAATTGAGTTTTGAGACGCTCAAAACAATCATGGTGAAACATGGTACAAGTGTCATCTATAATAGTACAGACAGACAGTACCAGTCAAAAGTTTGGAAACACCTACTCATTCCAGGGTTTTTCTTTATTTGTACTATTTTCTAAACTATGAAATAACACATATGGAATCATGTAGTAACCAAAAAAGTGTTAAACAAATCAAAACATATTTCAGATTTTTCAAAGTATCCACCCTTTGCTTGTGACAGCTTTGCACATTCTGCCTTGATGACAGCTAAAATATATTTTGATTTGTTTAAAAAAATATTGGTTACTACATGGTTCCATATGTGTTATTTCATAGTTTTGATGTCTTCGCTATTATTCTACAATGTAGAAAATAGTAAAAATTAAGAAAAACCCTTGAATGAGTAGGTGTGTTCAAACTTTTGACTGGTACTGTAATCTATACACATGTATGCATAAACCCCGAAAAATATGGTGGATTAAAGGACAATAGCACTAATAATTAGGCACTAAAAATGTTTCCGTTGGAGGATAAGATGGCAGGCTTTGGCACAGGCATTTACATTATAGTTACCTGATAACATTTCACACAGTTTATTATTCTCATCAAGACCGTTAAAATGTTCATTTTGGCTGGACAACTGACAAAAAAGATCATCCCTAATTTCATTGTATAACCCACAGTAAGGCATGAGCTTAAGTATCAATGGAACCAGAGTTACAAAACGTACATACACGTTAATCTATGAGAGTGTTTGTGTATCGCCCAGTCTCGATAGCAAGAGGGACCATTTGACATCTAAATTTAGCAAACGAGCTTCTATATTGCTTGGATTTAACAGTACGTACATAAGGTTATATCCCAAAAGTGCTTTTTAAAAGGCAGTAGTTGCACAGTTTGTTACTTTCAGGTATGTTTATCCGCTAGTAACATTTTAGTTCATTGCTCTCTAAAAGTGCTGATTCAAAAGCACTATGTTTATTTCTAGAGTACACTTTGTCTGTATCGGTGTCGAGTCATATGGATGGCGTTATAAAAGGCTTTGACATGGTATATGAACAAAAAATCTTTGCAGCATCGCAAGCCGTAAAAATACACTTTTACATAGATGTTCATTTGACGTTCATCTGCCAATAAAAAAATATATATATATAGCGACTGGTGATGCCATATAGTTTCCCAGCCCATATCGCCTTGAATAGCAGCATTTGTCATGTATTTACTACACCAAGTTCAAATCTGCAGGCATGGTTAAAAATAGGCGTTAACACAAGTATAATTTCGGTGCCCCCATATTGCTGCTGCACAAGTACAGTAATTATAGGTAGCACCAATGAATGAAACAGTTTAATGAAACATTTAAATGGTAGGCCACCCATGGCTTTAGACTTTGCAATGATGGGGCCAAGGGCACGATTCATATGATTAGCTATTTACTTAACAGACACATTGTAATAAAAAAAACCAATAATCAACCCCAGACACTTGTACTCTGTGGAGTGTGTGTGTGTGTGTGTGTGTGTGTGTGTGTGTGTGTGTGTGTGTGTGTGTGTGTGTGTGTGTGTGTGTGTGTGTGTGTGTGTGTGTGTGTGTGTGTGTGTGTGTGACAATGATAGGTGAAGCTGGTCTAGCTATTAGCCCCTGACATAGATGGCATTCCATTGAATTTTTATGTCCTTGTTGCATGTAAATCTTCTGTGTTATCTAAGCTTTACGGACTCGTGCTGACATGACGTGACATACAGTGCCTTGGGAAAGTATTCAGACCCCTTGACTTTTCCACATTTTGTTAGGTTACAGCCTTATTCTAAAATGATTTTTTTTTTAAATATAATAATTCTCATCAATCTGAGCACAATACACCATAATGACGAAGCTAAACACAGGTTTTTAGAAAGTTTAGCTAATTTATATTTCAAAAAAAAATATATATATATATAACATAATTATTCAGACCCTTTACTCAGTACTTTGTTGAAGCACCTTTGGCAGCAATTACAGCCTTGAGTCTTCTTGGGTATGACACTACCAGCTTAGCACACCTGTATTTGGGGAGTTTCTCCCAATCTTCTCTGCAGATTCTCTCAAGCTCTGTCAGGTTGGATGGGGAGCGTTGCAGCACAGCTATTTTCAGTCGGAGGTCCTGAGCACTCTGGAGCAGGTTTTCATCAATGATCTCCATTCATCTTTGCCTCAATCCTGACTAGTCTCCCAGTCCCTGCCACTGAAAAACACCCCCACAGCATGATGCTGCCACCACCATGCTTCACCGTGCCAGGTTTCCTGCAGACGTGACGTTTGGCATTCAGGCCACAGGGTTGAATCTTGGTTTCATCAGACCAGATAATCTTGTTTTTCATGGTCTAACAGTCTTTAGGTGCCTTTTGGAAAAATTCAATGTGGGTTGTCATGTGCCTTTTACTGAGGAGTGGCTTCCGTCTGGCCACTCTACCATAAAGGCCTGATTGGTGGAGTGCTGCAGAGATGGGTGTCCTTCTGGAAGGTTCTCCCATCTCCACAGAGGAACTCTAGAGCTTCGGGTTCTCCATCGGGTTCTTGGTCACCTCCCCCGATTGCTCAGTTTGGCCGGGCAGCCAGCTCTAGGAAGAGTCTTGGTGGTTTCAAACTTCTTCCATTTAAGAATGATGGAAGCCACTGTGTTCTTGGGGACCTTCATTGCTGCAGAAATGATTTGGTGCCCTTCCCCAGATCTGTGCCTCAACACAATCCTGTCTCGGATCTCTACGGACAATTCCTTCAACCTCATGGCTTGGTTTTTGCTCTGACATGCACATTCAACTGTGGGACCTTATATAGACAGGTGTGTGCCTTTCCAAATCATCTCCAATCAATTGAATTTACCACAGGTGGACTCCAAGTTGTAGAAACATCTCAAGGATGATCATTGGAAACAGGATGCACCTAAGATTAATTTTCAAGTCTCATAGCAAAGGGTCTGAATGCTTATGTAAATAAGGTATTTCTGTATTTTATTTGTAATAAATTAGCAAAAATCTCGAAAACCCTTTTTTCACTTTGTCATTATGGGGTATTGTGTGTAGATTGCTGAGGGTTTTTTATTTATTTTATCCCTTTTAGAAAAAAATGTGGAGAAAGTCAAGGTGTCTGAATACTTTCCGAAGGCACTGCATATGATAGCTGACTAAAAAGACCAGAAACATTAATCTCCTTTTTTTGTGTTGAATGTACTGGACCATATTCCTTGTGGTTGATTGGTGATGGTTAATGTTGCTGGATTGTTATTTCTCCCCACTAAGAGGAAGCCATTTTGTTGGTTGTGCTGGTATGCTTTGCAGCTTCCACAGTTTCCACAGGGCCAAGGTTAAATGCATGGCCATATTGCTGTGCTCTTTAGGCTTCTGAAAGCTTGTCTTTTTAGCTGGCTTAATGGGTATCTAAACTGTGGCCAGGAAGACCTCTAAAAGGTAATGGCTTTTGGCTTTCATAGGAGGAGGGCTGCAGTGGAAACCCTGGTAAAGGGAAGGTTTACTGGGGTCAGCTGCTCTCTTCTGACTGGCAGCCTGTCTCAGTCTGTTAGTAGTGGGCAGGGCGGATGTTGTAACCCATTTGGTAGTTAATGTTTATAACAGTACTATTAAGCTGTAGATGGATATGATGCCTCGGGGGGGCTCTTTGTCGACACTCATATTGATTTTAGGATTAATCTGTTAGTCAATGTGTTTGTTGTTGTGCTTGAGCTTACTAGGACATCGGTTACATCACATTTGATTGTATGATACAGGAACTATATGAGAAGTTGAGAGGGCTGTCCCTCTGCACCCCACTGCATCCCTGAATTAACTTGAATTAATGTCTCACATGTTCTGTGATCTCGCTCTCTCTGTTTACGTTCTCCAGGGTTTTGCTGGCTTGCGTGGGTTCAAAGGTGACAAGGTAAGAGGAGTTGAGGTTTTGGAATGGCTTGAGGTGGTTTTAAATGATGACATAATGGCCTATGATTATATGCTGGGTTAGGCTGCTTGACCTACTCACATTTCAATGCACCTTTACTGTGTCCTATTAAGTTATGGAATTGCAATAGGATCGGAGCGTGACAGATTTTTTTTTTTACCACTGAAGTACAGATGATTATGAATGTGTTTACAGTCGTAAACCCCTAGCCTCTGCAGCCTCTCTTTGAGAGTCCAAGTCCTCCTGTACATTTGTTTTCTCTCACAGTCCAATAGGACTGACTGTATCATTTCAGTTTATTCTAGGTGTAGATATTGTAACTAATACCTATTATATTTCTTACAGGGCCAGCTGGGGTCTGAGGGGCGTGCAGGGCGACAGGGGGTGCCAGGCCCCCCTGGCCCACCTGGCCTGCCTTCTTTCTACCTGTGGAAGAACACTGTTGAGGAGTGGGCTACTTTTCAGGTGAGTTGACAACCCTCATTTCACCCCGAATCCTACCCCAACGTCACCCTATCTGGCTTAACCTGAAGCTGAATCTCACTCCAAACCCAACTGAAATCTGTTCCACCTCAACTTCACCCCTAAATCCCAACCCCCAGCTGTAACACAACCTCTCCCCAACTCCCACCTTAGCCTTACCCCAACTCCAGGGTGACATATAGTCTAATGCTATGAACCTATAGACTGCCTGTGTAGGGTTGCAAAATACGGGTAACTTTCCCTAAATTCCCAGTTATTTCTGGAAAATGTTTTTGATTTCTGGAAATCCTGGTATTTGGGGAACGTTACCTGAATTTTGCAACCCTATTTTTTTTCCCCCCAGAGATTTTCCCAGATTAGCTGTACAGTCTTTGAACCCACACTGTTGGTGCGTGTGAGCCCGTGCTCCAGCCATCCCTCATCAGTTTGATCTGCCTGCCTGCCCTGAGTCTGAACACAGCTGCAGGCTGTGTAATACGGCATGATGATCAGTGTGATGGAAAACTGCATGGACATTATTGAATAAAGATGCGGTGTAAGAATAAAGTAGTGATGGGCGATTTGTTACACTGGGCTTTGAACTGATACTCTGCTGCAGTATTTATTGAGTGAGGATGACGAAAATATGTTTTATTTTAGCACCAGTGCTTTGTTTTGAGAGGATATGGCACTGAATAAAAGAAGGAAAACCAAGAAATTGGACATTTGGGATTGATGCGTATAGCTGAGTCTACAGTACACAACCAATGTCGTGAAAGCATCTGAAAACATTGGCACTTTAATTTATGAGTGAAATGTCCCTTTAAGATGGCAATGATATGAATGATGGAACATAGGCATTAATTACATTTTTTTGTTATATAAATCCATATAGATTTCCTTATTTTATTTTTAAAAAACTAATTCTGACTCGAAATAATCTGCCATGTCTCCATATTTCTTCCAGCAAACCTCTTTCTACCAGTTGCTCAGCGCTGGCTGGCCTGTAAGTAATGGACATCGTTCCCATGACTGGGACTAGACTGGCTGGGAATGCATTCCAAATGGCCCCCTATTCCCTACATAGTGCATTACTTTTGACCAGAGCCATATGGGTCCTGGCCAAAAATACTGCACTATAACAGGAATAGGGTGCCATTTGGAACACAATTAGGGTCTTATAGAGTATACGGGTCATAGAATACAGCAGGGTGTGTTATGGTTCTTCCTGACACTGTTCTGTTCTGTTTGCTTGCAGAGGGAGCAGGGACCCCCAGGACCAGCTGGGGAGATGGGGAAGCCAGGCCCACAGGTGAGTGAGACACCTTCCCTGCATATTTGGTCCTACATTAGGTGTGGTGAAGATTCTCATCATCTGCGTAGTATACCATGAATACTGGTTTACATGACATGATGTAGTTGAGATGAACGCCTGATAATTCTCTCTCTCTAGTCTACACACTCAGCAAAAGTGTTGATTAATACTGTTTGACCTCTGTGTTGTGAGTTACACGTTTGTCTGATCTGTTCCTATCTGTCTGTCTCTCTCTCTATCTATTCATCTCTTCTCACATCTCACCCAGGGGCCAACAGGTGATCCTGGCCAACGTGGGCCTCCAGGAGTAATGGGAGAAATGGTAAGTAGTAATGACAGGAAACATAAAGAATACATTAAAAATACAGAAAAGTCTGCACACTGTATTTGGAACGAAGGTGACCTGACGAAAAACTTCTGGATCTAAACGTTGTCATAAAAGTGGAAATTAGGATCATATCGAGTACGCGGGCCATTCTGTTATCTAATCAAGGCTGCATCCTACAGTGCATTCAGAAAGTATTCGGACCCCATTACTTTTTCAAAAAATGTTTACGTTACAGCCTTATTCTAAAATGTATTAAATTGTTTTTTTCCCTCCTCATCAATCTACAAACAATACCCCATAATGACAAAACAAAACTAGTTTTTAGACATTTTGAAATATCACATTTATATAAGTATTCAGACCCTTTCCTCAGTACTTTGTTGATGCATTTTTGGCAGCGACTACAGCCTCGAGTCTTCTTGGGTAGGATGCTACAAGCGTGGCACACCTATATTTGGAGAGTTTCTCCCATTATTCTCTGCAGATCCTCTCGAGCTCTGTCAGGTTGGATAGGTTTTTCATCTGTGCTTTGCTCCGTTCACCTTTGCCTCAATGCTAACTAGTCTCCCAGTCCCTGCAGCTGAAAAACACCACCATGCTTCACTGTAGGGATGGTGCCAGGTTTCCTCCAGATGTGACGCTTGGCATTCAGGTCACAGAGTTCAATTTTGGTTTCATCAGACCAGATAATGTTGTTTCTCATGGTCTGAGAGTCCTTTAGGGGCCTTTTGGCAAACTCCAAGCAGGCTGCCATGTTCCTTTTACTGAGGAGTGGCTTCTGTCTGGCCACTCTACCATAAAGGCCTGATTGGTGGAGAGATGGTTGTCCTTCTGGAAGGTTCTCCCATCTCCACAGAGGAACTCTGGAGCTTTGTCAGAGTGACCATCGGGTTCTTGGTCATGTCCCTGACCAAGGCCCTTCTCCCCCGATTGCTCAGTTTGGCCGGGCGGCCAGCTTTAGGAAGAGTCTTGGTGGTTCCAAACTTCTTCCATTTCAGAATGATGGAGGCCACTGTGTTCTTGGGGACCTTCAATGCTGCAGAAATGTTTTGGTACTCTTCCACAGGTCTGTGCCTTGAAACAAACCTGTCTCTACAGACAATTCCTTTGACCTCATGGCTCTGACATGCACTTTCAACTGTGGGACCTTTATATAGACAGGTGTGTGCCTTTCCGAATCATGTCCAATCAATTGAATTCACAACAGGTGGACTCCAATGAAGTTGTAGAAACATCTCAAGGATGATCAGTGGAAACAGGATACACCTGAACTACATTTTTGAATCTCATAGCAAAGGGTCTGAATGGTTGAATGTTTGAAAATACGGTATTTCTGTTTTTATTTTTAATACATTTGCTAACATTTCTAAAAACCTCTTTTTGCTTTGTCATTATGGGGTATTGTGTGTGGACTGTATTGTGTGGACTGTATTTATTTAATCCATTTTAGAATTAGACTGTAACGTAACTGAATGTGGAAAAAGTCAAGGGGTCTGAATACTTTCTGAAGGCACTGTAAAATGTTACCCTATTCCTTTTGGGCCCTGGTCAAAAGTAGTTCACTAAATAGGGAATAGGGTGCCTTTTTGGGGGCAACGAAGAGGCTTTGCCGTGTTGCGTCTTAGACTGTCAGAGACCTCAGCTGACTGAGCAATAAAGTATGGCTATGGCCTAACAAGATGGCCCACATCAAAGACTTCTGAGGTTTTGGGTACAGCTGTAAACACTTCCTCTCCCTCCCCAATACAAGACAATATGGTGTCTGGACTGTGTGGCACACACGTGGCGTGGAGAATGGCTGTATTGTCTGTGAATGACCATTGTAGCAAGTCTTTCTCACTATTACAATTAGAGCATCAAGGGGTTAGAAATCCAGGGGATAAAAACTAAAGGGTCAATGTATGCTGATGACTCTAGTTTTTCTTAAGTCTGCAATCTAGATCCCTGTACTGTCTCATTGAAGATCTTGATCACTTTTCTAGCCTCTGTGGACTGAAACCTAATTATGACAAGTGTGCCATATTAAGTATAGGATCGTTAAAAGACACAGTGTTTACACTACCTTGGAGTTTACCAATAAAATGGGTGGATGGTGAAGTAGACATACTTGGTATTCACATCTCAAATAATATAAAGGAACTTACCGCAATCAATTTCGATAGAAAGTTAGCAAAAATAGATACAATTCTGCAACCATGGAGAGGTAAATACTTGTCTATTTATGGAAAAATCACATTGATTAACTCTTTGTTCCTATCACAGTTGACTTACTTACAAATGGGGCTGCCTAGTCCAGACGACTCGTTTTTTAAATCATTTGTGCAAAAAATATTTCATTTTATTTGGAATGCTAAGCCAGACAAATTTAAACATGCCAATTTATATCATGAATATGAGTTTGGGGGGGGGGTTAGAATTATTAAAGCTTTAAACCTCTCACTAAAAGTGGTTCTCTAGTAGATTATTAAGAAAGGCTCATCCTTTGTTGAAAAATGTACTTTTTGCCTTTATACAGATTACAATTTCTAATTTCTGACTAACTGAATATGACATTTTGTTTAAAGTATCGCCCTTTCTTAAACAAGCCATACATAGCTGGTTACAATTTCAGTTTTATCGTCCTGAAAAGATAGAACAAATATTACAACAAATGGTATGGTTAAACTCAAATATGCTGATTAATAAAAAAACATTATTTATGGAAAAATGTTTTACAATTGTATTATATTTATTAATGATGTTAATAAATGTTATGTCACATATGCAGCTATCAAAAAATATATGGCAATATCTGCTCAATCCAAATTTATAACCAAATGATTGCAGCCTTACCACAAAAATGGAGGAGGCAAGAGGAAAAGGGAGAAAGTAGGGAACTTGTTCGCCTGCCGTATATTAAAGATACAAATTGGCTGAAAGGAATTGGCATAAATAGAAATATACACCAGTTTCATTTGAGGACAAAAATGTTGATAGCTGCGCTATATAAATAACATAATACTCATAGGAAAGGTTTTCATCTTTAGCTCACAACCTGTGGATACTATACGATTAGAAAGGTTCAACATTTATGTAAAACATCACAGCACAATTGAAAAATATATGGCACATGGAAACCAAACGAGGGTGGTCTAAGGTGATAGGTGGGATGGGCTGAGAGTGGCTGAGTGGCGGGATTAAAGAGCTTATGTTTGGTAATGTATTATTGTTATATAATTGCTTTATATAAAAGTACCATGTATGTAAAATGTGTATGTAAAATGTGTATGCAAAATGTGTATGTAAAATGTATATGTAAAAAATGCATTACGTTGCTGGCTTACCTCTGATGCTAAACTGGGTTGGTCCTGGATGGGAGACCAGATGCTGCTGGAAGTGGTGTTGGTGAGCCGGTAGGACGCACTCTTTCCTCTGGTCTAAAAAACATATCCCAATAACTCAGGATTGTGATTGGGAACATTGACCTGTGTAGGGTGCCGCCTTTCGGATGGGATATTAAATGGGTGTCCTGACTCTCTGTGGTCACTAAAGATCCCATACCACTTATCGTAACAGTAGGGGTGTTCACCCCGGTGTCCTGGCTAAATTCCTAATCTGGCCCTCATACCATCATGGTCACCTAATCCCCCCCAGATACCAATTGGTTCTTTCCTCTCCCCTGTAACTATTCCCCAGGTCGTTGCTGTAAATTGGAATGTGTTCTCAGTCAATTTTCCTGGCAGAATAAGGGCTCAGTTGGTAGAGCATGGTGTTTGCAACGCCAGCATGGTGTGTGCAACGCCAGGGTTGTGGGTTCGATTCCCACGGGGGGGCCAGTACAAAATATGAACATTTTAAAAAATTCACTACTGTAAGTCGCTCTGGATAAGAGCGTCTGCTAAATGACTAAAATGTAAAATGTTAAATACAATAAATAAATGTGCAATATCAATCACTGTTCAGGCCCAGAAATATAACAGTTCAGACTCCACACTGCTAACAGGTGTTTAAGCTTTCAGATTTGTACATGGTCTCCACCTCTTTGCAGAGCAGTGTTATTGATGACAAGGAGGTCTGAAGTCTAGCTTCTCATCCTCTTGATAAGCTCTCAGTGCCACAACAACTACCTTATACACACAAGTGTAAAGGAATGAATAAGAATATATAGTGCACCACTTTTGACCAGTACCTTATAGGAATAGGGTGCCATTTGGGATGCTTCCTCACTGCCACAGGTCCACATAGCCTCTGATTGGGTGGCGGTGTCTCTGTCACTGATCCACTGCCTCTGATTGGGTGATGTTGTCTCTTTCACAGATCCACAGCCTCTGATTGGGTGGTGGTGTTTCTGTCGCAGTCCACAGCCTCTGATTGGGTGATGGTGTCTTTTGTATTGCAGGGTGAGTCGGGGCCAAATGGCGTGGCGGGCAGAGCAGGGCTCCATGGGAAAGATGGAGCGAATGGGCAGGACGGTCAGCCTGGGACGCTGGGTGATCCCGGGCGACAGGTGAGGTCAAAGGGCACCACTCAGTGACTTATTACGTGATAACCTTCTGTTCTCAGAAACAACCATTCTAGCCTCCAACAGCACCCTATTCCCTATTTAGTGCACTAATTTTAACCAGGGCCTAGGGCTGTTATTTGACCATATTTCCTCCACACCGGTGGTCACAAGTCGTGAAGCCAGTCAAATTCCATGTGACCGTTTAGTCACGGTAATTAGGCTTCTCCAAGCTCTGATGCTGCTGATGGTCATTTGTACAAACTTGCTAACTGCCTGGTACTCTGCACTCTATTGTCCCTCTAATCACACTGACATCAATGCAAATGTAATTGAAAATCTAATCAAACACTTCATGAGAACCCATGACCTCATGTTGCGCAACATTTCTAAAACAGAGTGATGGCCTCTATTAAAAAGAGGAGGATCCCATCAGCTGTCTATAGGCTAAGCCTACTATATAGTGTATCTCAACTTTCCTACTATTAAGCACATTGCTTCTCTTTACAACAGGAGTAAAGCCTACCTGGCTGGCATGAAAATTAACCATGGGACAAGTGTCCTCCATTCGCTATTTAAGTGCGTAGATGACATGTATTTTTTCCCCTGTTTCGAGACAGGTGCATGTTAATGGTCCATTCTAAATCAAAACAAATTTCACACATACAGTGCATTTGGAATTATTCAGACCTTTGACTTTTTCCAGTTTTTGAAACGTTACAGCCTTATTCTAAAATTGATTAAATCATTGTTTTTCCTCATCAATCTACACGCAGTACCCCTTAATGACAAAGTGAAAACAGGTTTTAGAACATTTTTCAAATGTATAAAAGAAACAAAACAGAAATACCTTATTTACATAAGTATTCAGACTCTTTGCTATGAGACTCAAAATTGAGCTCAGGTGCATACTGTTTCCATTGATCTTCCTTGAGAATTTTCTACAACTTGATTGGAGTCCACCTGTGGTAAATTCAATTGATTGGACATGATTTGGAAAAACACACCTGTCTATATAAGGTCCTACAGTTGACAGTGCATGTCAGAGCAAAAACAAAGCCATGAGGTCGAAGGAATTGTCCGTAGAGCTCCGAGACAGGATTGTGTCGAGGCATAGATCTGGCGAAGGGTACCAAAAAAAATCTGCAGCATTGAAGGTCCCCAAGAACACAATGGCCTCCATGATTCTCAAATGGAATACGTTTGGAACCACCAATACCTTTCCTAGAGCTGGCCGCCCGGCCAAACTGAGCGATTTGGGTAGAAGGGGCTTGGTCAGGGAGGTGACCAAGAACACGATGGTCACTCTGACAGAGCTCCAGAGTTCCTCTGTGGAGATGGGAGAACCTTCCAGAAGGACAACCATCTCTTTAACACTCCACCAATCAGGTCTTTATGGTAGAGTGGCTAGACGGAAGCCACTCCTCAGTTAAAGGCACATGACAGCCTGCTTAGAGTTTGCCAAAAGGCACCTAAAGGACTCTCAGACCATGATAAACAAGATTCTCTGTTCTGATGAAACCAAGATTGAACTCTTTCGCCTGAATGCCAAGCATTTCGTCTGGAGGAAACCTGGCACCATCCCTACGGTGAAGCATGGTGGTGGCAGCATCATGCTGTGGGGATAGTCAGGATCAAGGGAAAGATGAACAGAGCTAAGTACAGAGAAATCCTTGATGAAAACCTGCTCCAGAGCACTCAGGACCTGAGACTGGGGCGAAGGTTCACCTTCCAACAGGACAACGACCCTAAGCACACGACCACGACAACGCAGCAGTTGCTTCGAGACAAATGTCCTTGAGTGGCCCAGCCAGGGCCCGGACTTGAACCCTATCGAACATCTTTGGAGAGACCTGAAAATAGTGGTGTAGCAATGCTCCCCATCCAACCTGACAGAGCTTGAGGGGATCTGCAGAGAAGAATGGGATAAACTCCCCAAATACAGGTGTGCCAAGCTGATAGCGTCATACCCAAGAAGACTCAAGGCTGTAATCGCTAACTGTGGTGCTTCAACAAAGTACTGAGTAAAGGGTCTGAATACTTATGTAGATTTCATATTTCCGATTTTTTTTTTTTTTTACATTTTTGTAAAAAAGAATTTACATTTGCAAAAATTGTGAAAAACTTGTTTTTGCTTTTGTGTGTAGATTGATGAGGAAAATATTGGATTTAATCTATTTTGGAATAAGGCTGTAACATAAGAAAAAGTCAAGCGGTCTGAATACTTTCCGAATGCACTGTATATTATTTACTATATGTAAAGACAAGGTTAAATTTAGAATAATCTGATGGGTGACAATATTATCCTATCATTTGTGAAGTATATATTATCACTTGTGAATGATGCCCAGCGTAATGCAAGAAACAATGCAATTTGTTGTTGTTGACTTTTTCTAATCATAGTCACACACCTCATGTAGCCTAGCCCATGGGCCTATATGTTTTGATAAGGTTTGTAAAGTGGCCAAATAACTTCTTAAAGTTAAGCACATGAATCCACTTTACAAGGGGTGTAGAGGCTAACTGGCATTCATAAGCAGCGCATGAGTTTAAAGTTTGGGGAAGATCATTTTCACCATAAGGCAACTTTATAATCAAAGTATTACATGCATAATCACATTTGCGGTCACTTTTGATAGTGGTGTTTTCCCGCTAATGGAACATTCGCGCTTATAGCCTACTGCCGTGCTCACGTTGCTGTGCTTATAATGTGAAGAAATATCCTGCTAGTTTATCAACATTTTAAGCTAAACGTTCCGATCTAAACGTTCTGATCTAAACTATCATCCTCATTGCGTAAAAAAGTTTTTGGATGCTAGTGGTTGTACTATTCCAAACATTGTCCCAGACTATGTTTGGAATATTTATTTCTTGCACAGAAAATAATAGGTCAACTTTTGTACTATGGGGGATAGTAGATTGACATAGGCTAGTGCTTTTGCTGTTCGTTAGGCCTACTCATCTTGTTGGCTGACAAAGTAAATGTGGACAGTTCTTCCAATATCTTCAATATGCACCACAGAATTGGATAGGACCCTGCGCAGTTGCGTCCCCAATGTGTCTGTCTTCCCTTGTAGCCTGTAAGAAAGACCCGATCACGTGATGGAGAGCCATGTGAGTGAGAGGGGCTTCAGAGCACACAGCACTCAGGGAGAAGGGAAATATAATTATTATATTTAGCTCAAAGTCACAATGGCCACTGGCCGCAAAAGACCTGGATTTTTTTAGGGGGCATTACAGGCACACAAAGGGGATTTCGCCAGGAAATTCGGGGCATTCTCAAGTACTGGTCAAATTGTGAATGAGAGACTGATGAAGTGTGTACAGCCTGTGCAAAAAAAACAAAGCAGAGCTCATGCCTTTCAAGCAACTTATTTCAAATCATCATTAGAGTCATATCATGCAGCCTTACAATGTATTAAAAAATCTAAACGTATAGCCCAATGTTTGTACAACAACTAAAGTTACATTAAGAACTCTAAATGAAACATATAGGAGTACCTATTTCTTAGTTAACCGCTCAACACAGAATTGCGCAGTCTCTCAAATCATTTGGAGAAAATATCCTTTGTATTTTATTCAGCTTTTTTCAATTGTATTCTTTATACTATAAAATTATATAAAATGATGGCACAGAATTCTAAGCAAATCTTGTCTGCTAAATGAGCTATTGTAGCCCACAGCCGTATGACATAGCCAGGTGAGGACCTAACATACTGACAACTCAGAGTATACTATTCTGTTCTTCTGAAGTAGATTACCTTTTCTTCATATCATGTTTCTTTAGACCTGTCTAAAATAAATAAGGGATTTAATGTGAAGGTTTAAACTATATTACATGGATTTATTCGACTTTTTTAAATGTAGTTGTTCCAAAGGTCTGCATCAGTGGCTTGTAAGCTATGTGTCGAAGCCAGGAGATGCTAGATGTGTTTATGTTAATTAACGGTCAATTGCCGTAAGACCAGTAGTTATTTGCTTGGCAATCACCGGCTGACAACATTTTGTGACGGCCACAGCCCTACCAGGGTCTTAAGGGCCCTATTCCCTAAGGAGTGCACTATATATGGAATAGGGTGTCATTTCGGATGCTATATCTCTGATTATATCAATGATTGCTGTCTCATTTTGCTTAGGGACCCTTCGGGTACAGGGGAGATGGCGGTTCCAAAGGAGAAAAGGGGGAGGAGGTAAGGGGGTTGGACAGTGTAACATTGGCATTATGAATTCTGAAACATGGGTCTAATGAAGAGTACTAATCAAGAGCATAAGTCGTTAACAATTTCTATGAAGTACATATAGTACCAGTCAAAAGTTCGGAAACACCTACTCATTCCAGGGTTTTTCTTTATTTTAAAAAAATTTTACATTGTAGAATAATAGTGAAGACATCAAAACTATGAAATAACACATATGGAATCATGTAGTAAGCAAAAAGTGTTTTAGATTTTAGATTCTTCCAAGTAGCCACCCTTTGCCTTGATGACAGCTTTGCACACTCTTGGCATTCTCTCAACCAGCTTCACCTAGAATACATTTCCAACAGTCTTGAAGGAGTTCCCACATATGCTGAGCACTTGTTATCGGCTTTTCCTTCACTCTACGGTTCAACTCATCCCAAACCATCTCAATTGGCTTCAGGTCAGGTGATTGTGGAGGTCAGGTCATCTGATGCAGAGCTCCATCACTCTCCTTCTTGGTCAAAAGCCCTTACACAGCCTGGATGTGTGTTGGATCATTGTCCTGTTGAAAAACAAATTACAGTCCCACTAAGTGCAAACCAGATGGGATGGCGTATCACTGCAGAATGCTGTGGTAGCAATGCTCGTTAAGTGTGCCTTGAATTCTAAATAAATAACTGATACTGTCACCAGTAAAACACCATCACATCTCCTCCCCCATGCTTCACGGTGGGAACCACACATGCGGAGATCATCCGCTCACCTACTTTGCATTTCACAAAGACACGGTGGTTGGATCCAAAAATCTCCAATTTGGTCTCATCAGACCAAAGGACAGATTTCCACTGGTCTAATGTTCATTGCTCGTGTGTCTTGGCCCAACCAAGTCTCTTCTTATTATTGGTGTCCTTTAGAAGTGGTTTCTTTGCAGCAATTTGACCATAAAGGCCTGATTCACACAGTATCCCCCGAACAATTGATGTTGAGATGTGTCTGTTACTTGAACTCTGTGAAGCATTTATTTGGGCTGCAATCTAAGGTGCAGTTAACTCTAATGCACTTATCCTCTGCAGCAGAAGTAACTCTGGGTCTTCCTTTCCTGTGGCGGTCCTCATGAGAGCCAGATGGTTTTTGCGACTGCACTTAAAGACACTTTCGAAGTTCTTGAAATTTTCCTGATTAACTGACCTTCATGACTAAAAGTAATGATGGACTGTTATTTCTCTTTGCTGTTTGACCTGTTCTTGCCATAATATGGACTTAGCCCTATTTGGTAAAAGACCATCTTCTGTATACAACCCCTACCTTGTCACAATACAACTGATTGGCTGAAATGCATTAAGAAGGAAAGAAATTCCAGAAATGTACTTTTAACAAGACACACCTGTTAATTGAAATGCATTCCAGCTGAAGCTGGTTGAGAAAATGCCAAGAGTGTGGAAAGCTGTTATCAAGGCAAAGGTTGGCTACTTTGAACAATCTCAAATATAAAATATATTTTGATTTGTTTTACACTTTTTTTTGGTTACTACATGATTCCATATGTGTTATTTCATAGTTTTGATGTCTTCACTATTATTCTACAATATAGAAAATATTAAAGAAAACCCCTGGAATGAGTAGGTGTGTCCAAACTTTTGACTGGTACTGTATGTATAATGCTTTTTAACGCCTTATAGGGCCTTATTGGAGCAAAGGGTCGAAGAGGCCATATGGGAGAACCGGGCCAGAAGGTAATTTTGACTGAAGTATGATTGTTTCATAATTACTAGAGTACCAAACTGACTTATATCGATCTCCAGTCTTTACCTGTTACTTTGAATATGCTGCCTCTTAGTGGTAAGAGTAAGTACTATGAGATCTGACTGCTCTGGTACCGTTCACATCAGTTTACATTACATTTATCTTGATTTTCTTTTCTCATATCCCTGTAATGCTCAGTATGCATGTTGCTGATGACTTTTGTGTGAATAGTCCTCTCAATTGAAAGCTTAGGATCTGATCTTTGTTTGTCCTGTAGGGCTCCATTGGTTTACCAGGCCGTCGCGGTTTTGTTGGTCCACGTGTAAGTGTTTCGCTCACCGTATGCGTACCAAATAGCGCCCTATTCCTTTCATAGTGCACTATTTTTGACCAAATCCCTAAAGGTTTACTGTGTCTGTGTTCTCTTCAGGGACCTCAGGGAGTCAGAGGGGCCACTGGCCCAGAGGGGCCCCCTGGCCCTGATGTGAGTGACCTACAGTAACAATACTACAAACAAATAAACTGGTAGTTACTGTTTATCACTAAAGTTGACTGTGTCATTAACTTGTGTCCATGTGTTTGACTTTCCAGGGGGAGGCTGGGTTTGATGGGCCTCCAGGGCCTCCTGGGTCAATGGTGAGTAGACAGGCAACAGGAGTCTGGACTTTCCCTACTATGTATTCCAACATACAGTAAAACACAGTATTCTAATGGGCCATAATTCCAAGTGCTACTATATGTCAGTCATCCCACATCATATCACTCAGTGTGTGTATTTTTGTTTTGCGCAGGGAGCCGCTGGTTTCACAGGCTCTGTCGGCGCTCAGGGAGTTAACGGCTCAAAGGTGAGATTGCATTTTGATCCCAGGAGACTACAGTCCTCCCATTTATTTTAGATAATGTATAAACTTAGCACCTATGGTACTTTATTGGTAGCTCTTTCTGAGTACACTCGTAGAAAACAAATTGCTA
The DNA here is from genome assembly GCF_901001165.1 of Salmo trutta. NCBI lineage: Eukaryota > Metazoa > Chordata > Actinopteri > Salmoniformes > Salmonidae > Salmo > Salmo trutta. Next base: position 64,815,732 of record NC_042968.1, read on the forward strand.
TTTAGAACTTAAAAAGGTTCTTCCTCTGTCCCCATAGGAGAACACTTTTTGGTTACAGGAAGAGCTCTTTTGGGTTCCACGTAGGACCCTTTCCACAGAGAGTTCGACATGGAAACCAAAAAGGGTTCTACGTGGAATCAAAAAGGGTTCTCCCTGGAAACAAAAAGGGGACAGCTGATTAAAAAAAAATCTGTGCATGTCAGTCTTTGCCAAAGGTAACCTGCATTAATCTTCTAGGGAGAGTTGGGCCTTGATGGAGTCGTTGGCCCCAGAGGCCCACAGGTAAGAGGAGACGTTTGTCTTGTTGTGTTTTCTTGCCTGAAGTTGGGTCACATTCAACAGAACTCCATGCTTGTTAGGCTATAAAGGAAATATTACACTCATACATTAGACGTTTTAAAAGTTTCTGTTTATTTCACCAGGGGCCCCAGGGATTAGATGGTGAGAGTGGGCCTCCAGGTCTCAGGGGAATTCAGGTCAGTCTCAATCAGCTGCACAACTTTCCCTAACAGAGACTTGGGACCAGATTATTGTTTTTGGAAACGTGTTTTTCGGAGGGATTTCTCACCACAGTAACGTCTAATATCTGGGGTTAAAGGTCATCTGTACGGTTTTATATTTTCACAGGGACAGCTTGGGATGAGTGGTGCCACTGGCCCGAAAGGTGACCCTGTAAGTTTCTCCTCTCTTCACTGGTAAAGTTAATTCTGCTCTAGTAAAACAAACTACTATACCCGTCTCTCTCCAACCCCCTTGCTTCCTTTCTTTCTCTGTCTTCCTCAGGGACCAATGGGGATGATGGGTATCCGGGGTGAGCAAGGGTTCGAGGGGCCCATGGTGAGTAGCATAGTACCCAGTGGACTGACCACCTACACCCCACTTTTCCTGCCAGAGACACTCACTCACACAGCAACTCCACAGTGCCCCCATGTGGCAGAGCTCTGTCAGTGTTCGGCTACAGATTATACTACGCTTTGTGTATCCCATGTCCTACATCATCTAGCTTTTATGGGTTGTGGTAGAGCTGGTCTAAGCTAATGGATGAAAGGCTCTAACTTAAGAAAGTAAACCCACTTTAAAATGGGCAAGTCAAGGTCACTTGTATGTCTGGATGATGACCACACTGTATATTCGTATGATATCAAATGACTCATTTGGAGAGGTTGTAAACTGCTAGATTGCCATAGATCCCATCCCCAGGCAGTTTGCATGTGAGTTTAACTCTGGCTGTTATCCAGACATCCTCTAGGCGATGTTTAGGTTGACAGCTCCTCCAGTTTTCACTAAATTCTACACAGACTACGGTGCCTTCGGGAAGTATTCAGACCCCTTGACTTTTTCCAAATGTTGTTCATTTAGGTTACATCCTTATTCTAAAATGTATTTAAAAAAAAATCCTTATCAATCTACAATCAATACCCCATAATGACGAAGCAAAAACTGATTTTTCTTTTTTTTGTTGCTAATAATATAACAAATAAAAAAAACGGAAATAACATTTACATACGTATTCAGACCTTTTACTCAGTACTTTGTTGAAGCACCTTTGGCAGCGATTACAGCCTTGAGTCTTCTTGGGTATGACGCTACAAGCTTGGCACACCTGTATTTGGGGAGTTTCTCCCATTCTTCTATGCAGATCCTCTCAAGCTCTGTCAGGTTGGAGGTGGAGCGTTGCTGCACAGATATTTTCAGGTCTCTCCAGAGATGTTCGATCGGGTTCAAGGCCTGGCTCTGGCTGGGCCACTCAAGGACATTCAGAGACTTGTTCCGAAGCCACTCCTGCGTTGTCTTGGCTGTGTGCTTAGGGTCGTTGTCCTTATGGAAGATGAACCGTCGTCCCAGTCTGAGGTCCTGAGCACTCTGGAGCAGGTTTTCATCAAGAATCTCTCTGTACTTTGCTCCATTCATCTTTGCCTCGCTCCTGACTAGTCTCCCAGTCCCTGCTGGTGAAAAACATCCCCACAACATGATGCTGCCAACACCATGCTTCACTGTAGGGATGGTGCCAGGTTTCCTCCAGATGTGATGCTTGGCATTCAGGCCAAAGAGTTTAATCTTGGTTTCATCAGACCAGAGAATCTTGTTTCTCGCGGTCTGAGTCCTTTGGGTGCCTTTTCGCAAACTCCAAGTGGGGTGTCATGTGCCTTTTACTGAGGAGTGACTTCTGTCCAGACACTCTACCATAAAGGCCTGATTGGTGGAGTGCTGCAGAGATGGTTGTCCTTCTGGAGGGTTCTCCCATCCCCACAGAGGAACTATAGAGCTCTGGTCAGAGTGACCATCGGGTTCTTGGTCACCTCCCTGACCAAGGCCCTTCTCCCCCGAATGCTCAGTTTGGCAGGGCGGCCAGCGCTAGAAAGAATCTTGGTGGTTCCAAACTTCTTCCATTTAAGAATGATGGAGACCACGGTGTTCTTGGGGACCTTCAATGCTGCAGAAATGTTTTGTACCCTTCCCCAGATCTGTGCCTCGACACAATCCTGTCTCGGAGCTCTATGGACGATTCTTTCGACCTCATGGCTTGGTTTTTGCTCTGACATGCACTGTCAACTGTGGGACTTTATATAGACAGATGTGTGCCTTTCCAAATCATGTCCAATAAATTGAATTTACCACAGGTGGAAACAAGTTGTGGAAACATCTCAAGGATGATCAATGGAAACAGGATGCAGCTGAGCTCAATTTCTAGAAACCTGTTTTCGCTTTGTCATTATGGGGTATTGTGTGTAGATTGCTGCGGATTAGTATTATTTTTTTCCACCTATTTTAGATATGCTGTAACATAACAAAATATGGAAAAAGTCAAGGGGTCTGAATACTTTCCGAAAGCATTATGTCTCTTATATTATGTTATCAGATGGTGTCATAAAAAAATGTGTTAGTCAGTTTACATTGTCAGTCAGTGTGGCCGAAGTGTGGCTATAGATCAGACAAAAGATCATCATGAAGGGAAGATTTGGTGGAGCCATGATTTCTCTCCATCCTCTACTTGAAGTGAGAAAAACGAACTAAAAGGAACTAATGCTTCAATCCATTCTCTGTCACTCTTTGATTGAAGGGCCCACTGGGAACACAAGGTCCAATGGGTTTACCTGGTATTACTGTAAGTATTAGTACTGCATTTACTGACGTTTATTTTGAATTAGATGGAATCCATTTTTGTGTTGTCCTTGGAGTGATTCAAAACACTATGAAGAACCAGGTTGCATGCTTTTCAGCTACTTACTTTACTTGCCCTCATCTGACCCCTCTCTGACAACTGAACCCTCACCTCTGACCTCCACAGGGCAAAAGAGGACCAAACGGGGATAAGGGAGACCCTGGACTGAAGGGGGAGAGAGTAAGAACCCGGCCTCTGGAGACCTGTACACATTCCGCAAAACTAAAGCTGTTGACTCATACTGTTTACGTCTATTGAGAGTTACCCGTTTATCTGTTTCTCTCGCTCTCTGTGTTCTCTCTCAGGGTGTTCAGGATGCTTCGGGTATCCAAGGGCCTCAGGGAGAGAGGGGTCCCAGTGGCCCCCCTGGCTTTACTGGGCTCAAAGGTCAACCTGGCACAAAAGGCATTGAGGTAGGCAGCCTCTCTGCCTTATCACTGCATCTAAAGTTATAGACTGACACTTTACCACTGGAAGACTGATGGATTTTGCGTCTTGTCTTTCAGGGGGAGAATGGAGAAACTGGCCCTCAGGGAAAACTGGGCAGAGAGGGGCTGAAGGTCAGAGAAGACTTCAAAAAGGAATGCATCACAATGAATGTAACATTTAGAATGTCATTATTTTATCAGTCTGCCTGTTAGGATTGGTCAAAATGATGATAAAACTGTGGATTTCATGTCCTGAAATATTGTGTCCCAAATGGCACCCTATTCCTGGCCTGTGTAGTGCACTACCTTTGACCAGTCCTATGAGGTGCCATTTGGGACATGTAGTGTATTAAATATCTCTGTGTTTCTTTGAAGGGGAATAGAGGAACAGATGGGCGCAACGGCAAGCCTGGACACAGAGGGAACAAGGTAGGACACTCTCCTATTGAATGTGTTTATGAAGGTTGCTAAATTCCAGTAACATTTCCAAAATGTTCAGGTTATCCAGCATTTCTAGGATTTGTAATTTCTGGGAATTATGGGAAAGTTTCCGGAATTTTGCAACCCTAGTATTAAGTAAAGCGTGATTTAAGTTCTGCTCTTGATATTTGAATGGTATCCTGATTGGCACTGCCCTCTTTTAACCAGGGTCGCGTGGGTCAGAGAGGGAATGTTGGCCAGCCTGGTCAACCGGTAAGCACAGACCATTCACAGACAAACACTGGTGGGGCCATCTACTTGATCAATTTGCATAGCAAAATACATCAATATACTTGACAAATCAGATATAAAGTGGACGCCTCAATGGGCAATATCTATGTTGGCAGAACTGTGTGTGTGTGTGTGTGTGTGTGTGTCAGTGGAGGCTGCTGAGGGGAGGACGGCTCATAGTATTAGGTGGAATGGAGTCAATGGAATGGTATCAACCACATGGAAACCATACATTTGATAAAGTTCCATGGACTCCTCCCCTCAGCAGCCTCCACTGGTGTGTGTGGAGGGAAAGATCGGTCTTCTCAGTAATATAGCTAAGTGTTAAAACTCCAGATGCTAACACTTGCTTGGTGATAAAGGGTATCCAAGGTTGTACGGGCTTATCTAATGGAGCTGACTAAAAACGGTACACTTATTATGTGTTTTTGTGTTTCCACTTGTTTCCAACAGGGCTTGCCAGGCCCTCCCGGGACAGAGGGACCAGAAGGAAAGCCTGGTACACAGGTTCCCATTCTATATCATATTTCAATACAGTGATCACACCCCTGAAAACATTGAGCTTGTATATACTGCATACACTGAGCCATGTACACAAAATAGACTGCCAAACAACAGTTTTTCTTTTGTCAGATTATTTCCTGTCTGCACTGCATATATTGGCAGATTGTTGAGAAAATATTTGAAGGTATTGCTCAAGAAAAGTATAGGTGCAAACAGAAAGGATTATGGTAAAATGTCTCCTGAGTAGGGTTGTCCTGTGTTTCCAGAATTCAGATGGAAAATTCCCGGAAGTTGCCGAATTTTGCAACCCTACTCCTGAGGGTTTCTGTAGAATCAGATAATGATTTGTGAACAACTGTAGTCATTCTGGTTCTGAACAGCAGATGGCAATCTTCACAACCCTGCGTGGTGTGACATATTCAGAAGCGATTGTCATTGCATGTGGGGCAGACAAACCGGAATGTGCATTCTCAACTTTAATTCATCCCTCATCAACTTCAACCTCATATCATTACATTCTAACATGAATATGACAAGATGAATGGTGTTTGTGTCCTTATTTAAAATGTGTAGTTATGGAGTTACTGTATTTGCTAATGGTCAGCGCTACGTCTCTCATTCACATTAGTGCTTGTGCATACAGTGTATGACCTCTGTTGTGACCTCTGTTGCTGTCTATTGAGTTAACACTTGTTTCTCATGTGTTGCAGGGTCTCTCTGGTTCAGTGGCAGTAACTGGCAGTAAAGGCCTAAAGGTAAAACCAAGAAGATACTTTAACAGCATACATAGGCTTATCGTAGAGACTCAGACTCAATACATGTGGTTCACGTAAAGGTCACTATGAGACTTAGTAGCTGTAAGTTCTTATAGTCAGTCTCATGATGTTTAAATTCATTGGTTGGTCAATGATATACTGTAATTCTCGCAGCTCAGCTAATAAAAACACTATCACATTTTATAGGACACCCCTGAAATATATGATGGGTTTTATATGATTTTGTGACCAGGCAATCACAACAAACGCATACTAGGCCCAAAAAAATGTAACAGAGCAGAGAAGTACTTGCTACCGAGCTAGTTAACGATATCAGGTGTCTCTCCGTGCTTGTAAACGGGAGCTGTAAAAGGTTCAGGAGGTCAGTCATATTGCATCACCGCCACACACACTGATGGTTTCCCACGCACGAGCGCACACACACATACACACACCTGTGCATTCACACACGCACTCTCACAAACATGAGTGTGTGGATAATATAATATGAGGAGGCGTGAAAGTGGTTTCTAGCCCAGTCAGTCACCTCCAGAGGGTCTGTGATCTGGCCAGTGTATTGTATTTCCACCTCAGCTATATACTTTATTATAAAATGGGTGTTTTGAGCCCTGAATGCTGACTGGTTGAAAGCTGTGGTATATCAGACCGTATATCACGGGTATGACAAACATTTTATTTTTACCTTTCTAATTACGTTGGTAACCAGTTTATAAAAGCAATAAGGCACCTCAGGGGTTTGTGTATGGCCAATATACCACGGCTAAGGACTGTATCCAGGCACTCCGTGTTGCGACTTGCATAACAGCCCTTAGCAGTGGTATATTGGTCATATTCCACACCCCCTCAGGCCTTATTGCTTAAATATAGACTCCTTACCAGGCAGAGAGAACACTGAGGGGAGACAGGAGAAGGAAGCAGAGGAAGAGGGATGGCCAAGATAAATGATTTGGCATGTAGGCATTATCACCAATTGATTACTGTAAATTCCGGATTATAAGCCGCAACTTTTTTCCCAGGCTTTGAACCTCGCGGCTTAACCCTCCCATTGTCCTCCCATTCTGCCTACTCCCCGTGTCCCCGGGCAGGTCACCCTGTCCCGTCTCGGCTAAAGGCCCAGAGGGCACAAGTGTTACAGTAGGCGTGCGAACAGCCTTTGCAGATGTATTTCTTACACCTGCAGCACGCCGTGTGTGTCTTGGCGTCCTTCTTGGGCGGGCAGAGCTGACACCTCTTACTCGCCACTAGCGGGGCGGCGGCCGGGCCAGCGGCGTCCGGGCCAGCGGCGTGCTCCCGGGCTGGCGGAGGAGCCGCGTCGCGGTCGGCACTCTGCAGGACTTTGACAAGCGCGGACGCGGCTTCGGTGCGGGGGAGACGCTGCCTTCTTTGTATCAAGGGCTTGACAAGCGCCTTTCCCAGCTGCTCCAGGAACACCCTCCTCTTGTTCCGCTTCCGAGGCATCCAGTCGGGCTTGATCTCTCGCCATATGACAAAGGCGTTGTAGGAGGACACGTCGAGGATGTTGTGGAAGATGACCAGGGGCCAGCGGGCAGTCATCCGTCTGCAGCTGTAGGTGCCGACCACCTTGTCTAGGTTGTCTACGCCGCCCTTGTTGCGGTTGTAGTCTAGGATGAGGGCCGGCTTCCGGTCGCGGCGATCGCTAACGTCGGCCTCCGTGTGCAGCGTGCTCAGGAGTAGCACGTTCTTATTTCTCTTTGCCAGGTAGGACACCAGAGTGGCGTTGGGCGTGAAGGCGAACCTGGAGGACGAGACCTGTCTGCCCTTTGACTGGAGCAGCGCGGGAGGGAGCTCGGGCTTGTTCTTTCGCACCGTGCCGACCATGGTGAGGTTCCTCTCGAGGAGCCGCTGGCCGAGTTCGTAGGAGGTGAAGAAATTGTCGCAGGTGACGTTGTGACCAGCGGGCAGCCCCTGCATGAGATCAAGGACGACGTGTGCGCCCTGGTTCTTCTCGGGGGCTCCGCCGGCCGCCTTACCGGTGTAGACTTGCATCTTCCAAGCGTAGCTGGACTTGGCGTCGCAGGCCACCCACGACTTGATGCCGTATTTGGCCGGCTTACTGGGGATGTACTGTCGGAAAGGACAGCGCCCTTTTGGGAGAGGGAGATGAAGGAGATTAGCGGCGGCGGTGGCGTCAACGACGCTGCTACTGATGCTGCTGCTGATGCTAACTCTCTATACTACCGCTGGCTCATTAAGCAGCGTCATGCTGCTGATGCTACTGCTGATGCTACTGCTGCTGATGATGATGATGATGATGATGCCGCTGACGCTACCCCTCTATACTACCACTGGCTCATCATTGGGGGCGAACGGTGTTTATGTTACACGCTGCCGATGCTACCGCTGACGCTACCTCTCTATACTACACGTACACAGATACACAGATACATAGACAGTACCTCTGAACGGGACCAGTTGTTGGTCCACCGTCAAGTCAGACCCCGGGTTGAGAGGAAGGAGATTAGCAGCGTCATGCTGCTGATGCTACTGCTACTGATGATGCTACTGCTGCTGATGCCGCTACCTCTCTATACTACCGCTGGCTCATCATTGGGGGCGCACGGCGTTTATGTTACACGCCGACGCTGCTGATACTGCTGATGATGCCGATGATGATGATGAAGCAGGCGACGCTACCGCTATACTACCGCTGGCTCATCATTGGGGGCGCACAGCGTTTATGTTACACGCCGACGCTACCTCTCTATAGTACACGTACGTACGTATAGATACGCACAGATACGCGCAGACGGTACCTCTGAACGGGACCAGTTGTTCGTCCACCGTCAAGTCGGACCCCGGGTTGTAGAGGGCCGGCAGCCGCTCCTCCCACAGGTCCCAGACCTCTCTTATGGCCGCCAATCTGTCGGCGGCGAGTCTCGCGGGTCTCGACCGGCGGTCGTTGAATCGCAGCAGCCTCGAGTACTTGTGAAAGACCTTGAGCGGCATGGTGGCTCGGAACACGGTCCTGCCGCTCTCCGCGTCCCACAGGCTGGCCGCGGCCTCGCCCCGGGACCTGTAGACGCCCGCTAGGATTAGCAGCCCTAGGTAGGTGCGCAGGTCGACCGAGTCCATGGGTCGCCAGCCGTCGCCGTATTTTCTCACCCCCTGCAGATTCGTCATGTCCATGACGATCCTTTCTATCGCCGGCGTGACAAACAGCCGGAAGGTGGACTCGATGTCGAGCGCGCGCGACGCCGCGTAGGGCCAGGCGGGGCCGGGGTGGCGGACGGCGCGGGGCAGGTCCGGGCCGCGGAGGACCATTTGATTTTGCCGTTTTTTGACAGCAACGTCTCCCTTCGGGCTTGGCCGGCCGCCGCCGCCGTGTCCTCTCGCTCTGGCTCTCTGTCTCGCTCTCGGGCGGCGGCCGTGTCTCGCTCTCGCTCTCGCTCTTCCACCTCCGAAGAAGAAGAGGAGCACGACCGCAGGGCCGAGTCGTCCGTGTCACGTTCGGGGTCGTATTCCTCGCCGTCTTCGTCTTCCGAAACGTCCTCCTCTTCGGAATCGCAAAAGTCTTCTTCGTCTTCTCGGTCGACACTGGAGGCTATCTGTTCCAGGACCTGAGCCGCGCTGAAACCGGGACCGCGGCGCTGCAGCCTCACGCTCGGCAGGGTCGTATTCCTCGCCGTCGTCCTCATCATCGTCCTCGTCTTCTTCTTCTTCTTCCTGACAATATTAGTAGCCTCTCTACGGCTGGCCGACTGCACACTGACGCACCCGGCCCGGGGGGTCGCTCTGACCCGGCCAACGGCAGGGGAGGGTTACAACATACGCATTGCTAACGCACGGCCGAGCCAGGGGGTCTCTCTGACCCGGCCTTGACGCGGGGGGGAACGGCTCCTAACACATGGCCGACACATTGCTAACACATGGCCGAGCCGGGGGGTCGCTCTGACCCATCCTGGACAACTGCAGAGGGGGTTATAACATACGCATTGCTAACGCATGGACGAGCCCGGGGCCTCTCTGACCCGGCCTAGACAACTGCAGAGGGGGTTATAACATACACATTGCTAACGCTTCCCCCGGGGTCTCTCTGACCCGGCCTGGAGGCGGGGGAACGGCTCCTAACACACGGCCGACACATTGCTTACACATGGCCGAGCCGGGGGGTCGCTCTGACCCGGCCTGGACAACTGCAGAGGGGGTTATAACATACGCATTGCTAACGCATGGCCGAGCCCGGGGCCTCTCTGACCCGGCCTGGACGCGGGGGAGAACGGCTCCTAACACATGGCCGAGCCAGCGGGTCGCTCTGACCCGGCCTGGACAACGGGAGGGTTAAACAATGACACGGCTAATATATGGATTTTTCCCGCTTTCAATTTTAATTTTTTTTTAAAACACATTCTGTGACGTGCTCAGTTTTTTGGCGGCATGAAGCTTTCATTAGACCAAAGAAATTGCTGAACGGGTTAAGGTCAAACAACTTTTTTGTTTACTGTTTAGATTAAATCGAGCGCTCTCAAACTTCCCGTCATTCTGATTACGGTAGTCATTTTGTCACCCTCATCATGGCAAAGACACGGAGAAATGCATATGATGCAGCTTTCAAGTTGAAGGCGATTGATCTGGCTGTTGGAAAAGGAAATAGAGCTGCTGCACGGGAGCTTGGTCTTAATGAGTCGATGATAAGACGTTGGAAACAGCAGCGTGAGAATATTTTTTTTTTGTTACAAGCCGTGTTTCGTTAAAGCATATTTATTTTTGTTACAAGCCGTGTTTCGTTAAAGCGTATTTATTTTTGTTACAAGCCGTGTTTCGTTAAAGCCTGTGTAAAGTTAATTTGTTTCAATGTACCGGTAGGCACCTGCGGCTTATAGACATGTGCGGCTTATTTACGTAAGATTTTTAAAAAAATAATAATTCAGTGGGTGCGGCTTATATTCAGGTGCGCATAATAGTCTGGAAATTACGGTATTCATTTGATAAAGTTATGTGCCACTGCCATCATCAACATATCCATAAAAAAACACAAAATAAACATTTTGATTTTCAATTTAGATAGCTGAAAACTGTTGTTTGATTTAATGTTCCTTGCAGGAACATAGACATTACTCCATTGTTGATGGTTACATTATTAGGTGGTATTATTGTTAACAAAGATGGACGAGGTAGCCAATTAAATTGGTTACAGTTAACCTCTGTACATAACCAGAGGCATAATTACTGAATAGCCTGCATATAGTTGGTCCAATTAACTCATGATTACAAAGTCATTAAGCGGTAGATTAAACAGCTGAATAGCAAAACCTTTATAAACATAGTTAAACACTGAATCGACTCACAGCATTGTGCACACATTTTAATTGTATTATATGTAATCAATTCCAATTCGTTTTTTTATTTGCATTTTAATGTTCTCATCGAGTACACCCATGCGATAAGCTCTCTTCTTTCTTCCTCTCTCCATCATTCTCTTTCTCCTCTTACTCTTTCCATCACTCTTTCGCCTTCCTTGTCCTTCCTCAAGGGATTCCAGGGCATTGCTGGAGAGCCAGGTCCAGACGGCCCCTCAGGACCTCCGGTGAGTCTAGAAAGCCTCAAAGTTTATTCCAATCAGACACTTAAGTTATTGTGTTCCACCAACAATCATAGGACATTGATTGTGGATATTGCTATCATAAACATGCACAATGATCTGGCAGACATTCCTATATAATCAATGACTAGCTGCAATGAGGAGCCATGAACAGTGTTGGGGACTGAGGCCATCAGCGTGCAGTGTGAGTGACTACAGTCTCATTGACAGGGCCCACCTGGACGGATAGGACCAACAGGTATCCCTGGGCCGCTGGGAGAGAGGGTGAGTGACACATTTAACACGGAAGTGATTGATGTGATTCTCAACAGGACAACTTTGAACTGTGTGTGTGTATGACGCTGTCTCTCTCCATCAGGGCTTCACTGGGAAGGAAGGTGTGGAGGGACCACAGGGCTCAGTAGGCACGTATGTAAGTGATGCTTCTGTAGGGCGTACAGGGCAAAGGGTTTGATCAGCACACTGAGAATGTGTCTGTTTTGTCCTCGTGTGTGTGTGTGTGTGTGTGTGTGTGTGTGTGTGTGTGTGTGTGTGTGTGTGTGTGTGTGTGTGTGTGTGTGTGTGTGTGTGTGTGTGTGTGTGTGTGTGTGCAACGTCCTTATATTACCACTCCCATGTCTTTCTTGCCCCCAGGGTTTCCCGGGTAACGTGGGAATGCGTGGTACAACAGGTCACATGGGAGAGAGGGTAAGGACACTCGTATGAGTTACGTAGTCAGTGATTATTCCAAACGGCCATACCAGACCTGCACCAGCATCACATCACTATGTGTATTTCGTTATTAGTCGTTATTGCGACTGACTGTATTTGTGTCTCAGGGAGAGACAGGTGTGAGAGGCCTGCATGGTCCTTCTGGGAAGCCTGGACCTCCAGTAAGTAACTGTGCTGTCACTGACAAGTCCCCATACTGTATGTGACAAGTCCTTGTGGACAACTTCATTGAGTCTGGCGTTAGTTTGGGTGCTGGGTGTATTGAGTCTGTGCTGACTGGGCTGTATTTTATAGGGTTTATCAGGACCTCCTGGGGAGAGAGGCCCTCCAGGACCTCAGGTGAGATCAACCTCAATCATATTGGTCAATCAATTTGTATTACTTTTTTTTGTTTCACCTTTATTTAACCAGGTAGGCTAGTTGAGAACAAGTTCTCATTTACAACTGCGACCTGGCCAAGATAAAGCAAAGCAGTTTGACACATACAACAACACAGAGTTACACATGGAATAAACAAGCATACAGTCAATAATACAGTAGAAAAAGTCTATACACAGTGTGTGCAAATGAGGTAAGATAAGGGAGGTAAGGCAATAAATAGGCCATGGTGGCGAAGTAATTACAATATAGCAATTAAACACTGGCGTGATAGATGTGCAGAAGATGAATGTGCAAGTAGAGATACTGGGGTGCAAAGGAGCAAGATAAATAAATACAGTATGGGGATGGGGTAGTTGGATGGGCTATTTACAGATGGGCTATGTACAGGTGCAGTGATCTGTGAGCTGCCCTGACAGCTGGTGCTTAAAGCTAGTGAGGGAGATGAGTCTCCAGCTTCAGTGATTTTTGCAGTTCGTTCCAGTCATTGGCAGCAGAGAACTGGAAGGAGAGGCGGCCAAAGGAGGAATTGGCTTTGTGAGATATACCTTCCAGAGCACGTGCTACGTGTGGGTGGTGCTATGGTGACCAGTGAGCTGAGATAAGGCGGGGCTTTACCTAGCAAAGACTTGTAGATGACCTGGAGCCAGTGAGTTTAGCGACGAGTATGAAGCGAGGGCCAGTCAACGAGAGCGTACAGGACGCAGTGGTGGGTAGTATATGAGGCTTTGGTGACAAAACGGATGGCACTGTGATAGACTGCATTCGATTTGTTGAGTAGAGAGTTGGAGGCTATTTTGTAAATGACATCGCCGAAGTCGAGGATCGGCAGGATGGTCAGTTTTACGAGGGTATGTTTGGCAGCATGAGTGAAGGATGCTTTGTTGCGAAATAGGAAGCTGATTCTAGATTTAATTTTGGATTGGAGATGTTTAATGTGAGTCTGGAAGGAGAGTTTACAGTCTAACCAGACACCTAGGTATTTGTAGTTGTCCACATATTCTAAGTCAGAACCTTCCAGAGTAGTGATTCTGGACGGGCGGGCAGGTGTGGGCAGTGATCGGTTGAAGATCAGGCATTTAGTTTTACTTGCATTTAAGAGCAGTTGGAGGCCACGGAAGGAGAGTTGTATGGCATTGAAGCTCATCTGGAGTTTAGTTAAGAGTGTCCAAAGAAGTGTCCAATACCAGAACTACATTTCCCAAATATCTGCTTTGAAAAATCAATCCGCAATGTGATGGTCATTGGCTGTATTTTGTAGTCCATGCTTTTCCTCCTTAATGATCTCTTGGTTTTCTCGTCAGGGTCGGCTGGGGGATCTGGGACCCACAGGGTCAGAGGGCCTACAGGTGAGTTAAAGCAGAACAGGCCTTATCACCACTCCATCAACAGTCCAAGTGTTCTTACATATCCATGCTCTATAATACACTGTCAATGTACAGTTAGTCTTTCTTGGCCAGACCAAAAGTGTAGACACAATATACAATGGGAACAAGACCAATACTCACCTGTGTGTTCCAGGGACCCCTGGGTCTGCAGGGCTCAGATGGCGGGACAGGGAAGCCGGGGCCCAGGGGAAGCAGAGGGCCTCCGGGGACACAAGGTCCTGCCAGACCAGCAGGAACCCCAGTGAGTGGGTACTTTCCAGCCGCTGCTCTCTTCTCCTCTAAACAACCTCTGAGGACTGTAACCTCTAGAACCTCTGTATAATCTCGTATGGGACATTGATGCCTGTTGGATGGATTTCTTGTCAGGGTTCAGTAGGTGAAATCAATCAATGTATTAGTAAGTGATTAGATGGCTTACGATTCGTTACCCATCGGATGCTTATTTGGCAAGGTTTGGGATACCAAGCACAGCCCTTTAGCCATGTTTCAGTGTGATGCTGTGTTGTCCACCATTTTAAACTCTATGTGGTCCAATTCCCAGGGAATTTCAGGTGCTGGTGGACTCATAGGATCAGCAGGGGAAAGAGGAGAAATGGTAAGTACAGCAAATCTAATGAGATGATGACAATAATATGTCTAGGAATGCAAAATTTAGGTAACTTTCCCCAAAATGTTCCGGTTTTCAAGATATCCTGGTTGGAGGATTCCGGATTTCCTGCTGATTTGGAAAAGTTGCCGGAATTCTGAAACCCTAAATATGTATGATCTAGCAATGTTTGATGTGCTGTGTGTTAAACCACACTGTTTTTGGAACATGACAGGGTATGCTGGGACCTCCTGGGGATCTTGGTCCTCCTGGACTAGATGGGGAACAGGTTGGTAGAACACACTTCAAATAGGAAGTCTAATGTTTCAGGCAGGTGCGTTTTCTGATAGTTCTCTTCCGTTTCCTGTTTCCAGGGTACTCCTGGCCAATCAGGATTGGAGGGGCCACCAGGAACGAAAGGAGAACAGGTCAGTGATACTGACACAATGATGCCTCTACAAACACATGGTTTAAATATATTTTTCACTTCTCAATACTTCTTCTACTTCACATGTATTCTAGGGGGACCTAGGGCCTTGTGGGAAGTTTGGTCCTCCAGGGCAGCCTGGAGATCAAGGCCTACAGGGGCTCAAAGGGTTGCAAGGCTCTCATGGACAAATGGGAAAAGAGGTGAGCGTGCCTTTGTCAGTTGACGTCTACTCTACCTACCTGAACCATCCGCTGTAGATTCTCACATGTGCACTTACTGTAGTGCATATCCCTTTACCCAAGCATCATACACACAACCAGACCATACAATATACTCTGCAGTGTAACTCTTGAGATGTCTCCTTTGGTTCTTAGGGTGATGTTGGACCTACTGGCGATGCTGGTGGTCCAGGTGTCAAAGGGGAGAAGGTAAACAAACACTGACTTTTCGACACACAGCATCAATGTGAATGTGCTGTATGTATACTACATATCTATTCTATTCATATCTATTGCATTGGACACAAATTATGGACAGGGCCATAGAGGGGGTGGGTAGGGGTTACAAACAGGTTGAACATTTGTTGAAATAAATTGTTTTATTTTAATTGAACCTTTATTTAACTAGGCAAGTCAGTTAAGAATAAATTCTTATTTACAATGACGGCCTACCCATAATTACAAACAGGTTGAAATGTGGTTGAAATAACGTAATTACAAACAGGTTGAATGAAATCTGGTTGAAAGGATGTCATTACAAACAGGTTGAAATCTGGTTGAAATTACATCATGGTGATGTCTGACTGACATGGCTGTTATTTGCAGGGTGATGTGGGGCCTCTGGGGCCAACAGGGCGGAATGGTCCATGGGGGGCGCTGGGGGAGAATGGGGAGAAGGGACCAAAAGGAGAAAAGGCCCACATCGGACTTATGGTGAGTGCTCAGATGACAATACATAATGAGCTGCACATTCTAGCTTATGTTCAACGCACGTTGAAACCGTCAAATGGAATCAACTGAAGTGATTTTCAATATGATTTTTGAGATGTGGCTTTGGGTGATCAGTTTGATGACTGGTGCTCCACCTCTGTGCTCTCT
Source organism: Salmo trutta (assembly GCF_901001165.1). Taxonomy (NCBI): domain Eukaryota; kingdom Metazoa; phylum Chordata; class Actinopteri; order Salmoniformes; family Salmonidae; genus Salmo; species Salmo trutta. The sequence goes on from NC_042968.1 coordinate 64,831,464, forward strand.
CCACCAGGGTCAGCCAGGATTTATGGGAGGAATAGGACCTGCAGGCTTGTCAGGGCTACAGGTGAGTCAGGAAGCGATATTTATGTCAATGAAATGTACGTGTTTTTCTCTGACAAGTATTGACCACTACCAGATACTACTACAGTATATGTCACTCAAAGTTCTACGTTTCTTGTTGACATTAACTCAAATTGATCAATGTCCAATGAGGATATAGATTAGACTTCTCTGCTCTGTTAGGCTCTTTCTCAATTTATCTTTCCTCGATTCATCACATCCTCTTTTTTGCTTCTTTCTCAAAACCGATTGGAGAAGACCTGAAGGGAGGGACCTTGAATCTAGTCCTCCAATATGGTTGAGAAGGAGGCGAGGAGATAGGATGGGAGGAATTGAGGAAAGACGGTTGGACATAGTGTTGTCAGGGTGACAGTGATTCATTGGTCTCTTCTGCTTCTTCTCAGGGTATCATGGGCCCCAGGGGGCCTCCAGGGCCAGATGGGCCTGAAGGAGAGAAGGTAATGACTTGATTCCCTGGCCTGCACATCAAATGGAGGAGCAATTCAGGACAGGGAAATGCTAAATGCTTCCACTACCCCAAAAAAATCCAAGCAATTACTTCAGAGCAGATCTGTAATTCCCATCTGCTTTCTCTGTCTCTCTCTTTCTCTAGGGCCAGTCTGGGTCTAGCGGAGCCATCGGACATCCTGGCAGAACAGGGCCTCCGGTAACAGTGGCTTCATAACCTAATTACTACAGTACTGATATTGTATGCAGGGTGAATGGCATTTGTCCTTTTGGTATAATTTCATGTTGTATTCTCAGGGGGTGGCTGGAGTCTCAGGGGTCAGAGGTGACCCAGGGAAGCCAGGAGCACAGGTCTGTGTCTTTTAGACCACCGTCTAGTCAAGTCAGCCATATTCCCAGTGATTTCCCCTACGAATAGCATTATCCATGTGCTGGTGTGGTGTATATTGCAGGGTCTAGTTGGGAAGGTTGGGCCTGGGGGAGACTTGGGCCATAAAGGTGAGCCAGGGCCAGACGGAGAAAAAGGGGAGCCAGGGGGATCAGGCGAGCCAGGAGAACAGGTGAGCACATTCAGTGTTGCTGCCAGTTTGGCCCTTAGGCCCCTAAAGCAACACATCAGTTGAGGTGAAATAGACAGTATCCCCTTTAACCCCAATTCAATGTCTGGTTTTATTATGAATGTAATTTTCATAATATACTCTACCATGCAATAAATCAGAAATAGATAAGTCTTCAAGGTATTTGATTTTGCATTGGTCTCTCTAGGGGCTCGACGGTCTGCCAGGCATCAGAGGGCCTCCAGCACTTCCTGGTTTAGAGGTAAAGAGCAGCGACATCTTAGTCTGGTCCCAGATCTGTTTGTGCACTTGCCAACTCTGTTGCTCATTGTCAAGTCAAACATGTCTGGCACTCAGGCTAGAAGAATCTTTCCTCAAAGACATACTATTTGCTTCGGCTTCATTCTTCCTTGTTTGTTATTGTCTCCTCTCCCACCACAGGGGCCACAGGGTGAGGTGGGAGCCCAGGGGCCAGAAGGTCCCCTTGGGGTGCTGGTGAGTACACAGACACAAGGGTGGGGCACAGGATGCCATGGATGATGTAACTGCATTAGGCTCCTACAGCAGCGGGTTTCCCTCTGGGTTTGTTGTCTAGCCAATAATGATGACCTCAAGCAGTGTCAAATGGTCATCTTCAGTATGTGAAACTAACAGCACTACCAGAAGGTCACCTATATTTTTTAAACCCGATAAGCTTTCTCTGACATCGTGGATGTTTCTTAAAGTCATTCTATTGTGTTGAATGTTGCAGGGTGTCAGGGGAAGCCAAGGACCTGAGGGACAACAGGGACTGAAAGGAGAGAAGGTGAGATCAAGATGCTCCATCTCTCTATTATCTTTTCTCATTCCTTCTCCTCTTTGTACTGTGAAACCCAATCTCAAGTCTGGCACTGGCCTGCATTCAGCTCACCTCTCTGGGGCACTTGTGCACACAGAGGCTAGATTATATCCTCCTGTTTGTTGATGCTGTGTTTGCTCAACAGGGAGATGATGGCAGAGATGGATCACCTGGAAAGACAGGTCACATTGGAAGGAGGGTGAGGGCTCCCTCTTTCAATCCATTCAATTTCACAGTGTGAATAAAAGTGGTTGTATTCTAGGAATATAGATTATCCAGGTTCATGAATGAAAGATGAGGGATGCACTCAAAAGTAGCACACTACAAAGGGAATAGGGTGTCATTTGGGACACGACCGAGATGTGTCAGTGTGTTTTACCCTTGCCTCATTCACCAACATTGTTAACATTCACAGGGGAAAAGAGGCAAGGCTGGAATCAGGGGCACAAGAGGAGAGAGAGGACCAAAGGTCAGAGGTTGGGTGATGTGAAGGGGCACACACACACACACACACACACACCCACACTCCAATCTCTTAACCATGCTGTATATTATACATATCATGGTGTGCACGAACATTGTGTCCTGTCATTCCTACAGGGGAAAAGGGGAAATGTGGGATTGATTGGTCCTCCAGGATGGGCAGGGTCTATAGTAAGTCCAACAGATTGATACTGTTTCATCAATTAGGACTGTCATCATCCACGCTCTGTTTCACCATTTCACCATTCAATCCCAGGCAGAGATAGTCTCTGATGTACTTCACTGTGAGCAGTATTGTATTATTAGAGTAAAGCATTGTTACATGATAATGCTTTAGGTCGGCTGATGATTGATACACAGCTGATGTCTTTTCTCTCTCAGGGAATCCCAGGCTTGCGAGGAGACGGAGGGGATCAGGGTGAAAAAGGGAGCAAGGTAGGAATAGAATTGAATTATTGATACTAGTGAATCAGAGAGAGTTGCATTGTGAAGCCTTATTTACTATATATGTCTCTCTCCCCCCCCCCCCCCCCCCCCACAGGGAGAGAAAGGGGACATAGGGCCGTTCGGTCCACCAGGGGGTGATGGCCTAAAGGTACGTTTTGATTGAAAAACGTCTGGTATTCATAAAACTTCTCAGTAGGAGTGCTGATCTAGGTCCCCACCTGTCCATTGTCAGGATTCACCTAGCGGTCATGATTTGGGGCTGTACAAGTGTTTGATGTATCAGAATAATTGATTATGCTTATGTTTTATTAATAGAAGGGGAGGGGTTATAAGACCCCTCCCTCCTTACATTTATAGGGTTTTAGACTACGGATTAACAATATATATTCACTGTAGAAGTTTAGTATTGTTCTACAGTTGTATTTTAGTTCTCTCTTGCTCTTTCTGCCTCAGTATAAAGAGGCCCCTCTTAGAAATGTGTGACTTAGACAGAACTCTGCAGGGGAGTGAAGGAGATAAGACTAGGCAAACATTCTACCAAAAATCAACTTTGGGGGAAGCGGACATTTACTGCTAAGTGTTTAGCTAACAATAAAGGCCCTGTTTCTACAGCTTTGTAGGCATGGTTCTGGTCCCAGGAGTAGAGGATGATGACGTAGGCAGTGACAACACCAGGGCGCGACTTAGGGTTTAATAGATCAACTGGAGACCTTTTGTTTGATGCAGAACTTACTCAGCAACATGCGTGCTATGTTCCTGTTTGTCAACTTCTGTCTGCAATTGCATTAATAAAGGTTTTTGAATTATTTAATTAAAGATATTGTAATAATGCTAATTTCACCAATGAACCAAAGATTGACAAAGAAGGACGTAAGGAACGAACCCTAACACCATCAACTACAATCTAGTATGCGAAACGTATCCTAGGTCAACACTCCTACTCTGAGTTACTACAAACAAGCCTTGGTGTCAGTTTTAACACCATAGAAAAACGACATAGACAGGTTTGGCAACATTCCAGAAATAGGACGTTGCCTAAAATACTATGCTGTAAGTAGGAGATGGGCTGTGACAAACAGACTGACTAACTGTATGTTTTACAGGGTAGTCAGGGTCCTGTTGGGGTGTCAGGACAGACAGGCCCAAAGGGAGATCAGGTGAAACAACATTATCTCAACACACTCTTTCTTTCAAACCATCTATAGCAAGAACTCTCTATGATAGCACCATAGCCATTAGTGACAATTACCAAAAGCCATGAGGCTCATTGAACCAATAGTGATCTATCAGAGTTTTTTGCTTTCTTTTTCTTTCTGAAAAGATTCATTGCTAACTGTTTATCAACGTTTCATGATCTGTTATTTCCCACCAGGGGAATATTGGACCTTCTGGGCCAAGAGGAACACCTGGGATGCCAGGACTACCTGTAAGTAACCCTTCCTGGATCATCTCAGAAATATCTTCCCAAGCCCTTTCAATCCTCCCAGGTTCCGTAGGGCTCTGGTCGAAAGTAGTTCACTATATATGGAATCTGTGTTACATTTGGGGCACAGGGAAAGTAAAATCATAGTTCTTGCAAGGACAAACGAGCACTAGACCACTATCATCATTCAGCCACATAGCTTAACAACCCTCATGTCTATTAACCATCAAGACGAAGACTCTGAATGCCGAAAAATAAGTTATTATGATGATTATGATAATGTCTAGAATTCCTTTTAAATTGCAGACTGTCTTATATAAGTCCATTTCTTTGTTATCACCAGACTGTTCTTCCGTTCTCTCCGAGTTTAGCTGTAGATTATTACTCTGTTCAACTCACCATTGCCTCGGCTCTTAAAAGCAGTGAAGCTGGAGCTAATGTGATCATAATGTAGTGAGTCAAGGCATTGCAAGGTTGCAACAGCTGTTAGTGCAGAGCGGTGTGCTTCAGTCCTGAGATTCAAACTCATCTCCTTTTTTCTCCTCTCGATCTGTAGGGTTTGTTTGGAGAAAAGGTATGATATAACAAATGAGTTTCTTGTTTTCTCAAACTTTCAAAACCAAACCCCATGTAGAGTTGCGTGTTAGCTTTTTCTCACAGTGAAAGCAAACATTCACAATCACATATGTAATCACAATGGAAAGCACAGAGGGGAAAGTAGTGGGATAGTACTACAGTGTGCTTTTCCTTATCTAACTACATTTTGAATATGGCATAGTAAGTATGGAATGGTAGAAATCCACTCTCGTCTCACTATATGGCCTGTATGTCCATAGGGTTTGAAAGGATTTGAGGGATATCCTGGGCAACCTGGTAAGAGGGGCCTGCCGGTAAGTGGCACTGATTTCATACACAATGGTCAATAGTACATTTCGTCAAATGCTGAAGATTGACCGCAGAGACAAAAAAAAAAGAAAGATTGCTTCCATCACACAGTTAACCTTCCATTTAGGGTTACACAATTCTGATTATGTTCCCGAAATTCCCAGATTTTCTAGAAATACTTGTTGGAGGATTCCCGGATTTCCTGCTTATTCCCACCTGATTTGAGGAATATTCCAACTGGGATTTTATGGAAAACCTGGGTATTTTGAGAAAGTTACTGGAATTTTACAACCCTAGTCCCACTCTTTTTTTGTTGTTGTTGCGTTTGTTTCAGGGGGCACCTGGACTCTCAGGACTTCCAGGTCCTTCAGTGAATATGACCCTCACTCAACTCAAGGCAAGTCATTCATCTTCGGCAAGTAGGACTGTGTCCCAAAAGCCATTAGATGAAGTGGTGAAAGGAATAACTCCAAAATGATCATATCGTTCTCATCACCATTGTAGGACCTGATGTACCTGTCAGACAAGCCCAACTACCCCCTGATCCAGACCCTGCTGGACTCTCTGCACCAGGACCTGAGGCTGCTGGTGGACCCCCCTGACGGCAGCAAGGAGCACCCTGCCACCACCTGCCTGGAGCTGTGGCTCTGCCACCCCGATTACACCAGTGGTCAGAAACCCTATCTATACCTGTATTGTATATCTATGAAGCCCTTTGTGCTGCTTGGAAATACTCATTAGAGTGGCCACAGCATCCTAATCCCATGGCTCCCAAGTTGTCAAAGCAAATTAGAAGCACGGTAGAGAAAGACAATGTTATCCATTGTTTGGCTAGTTCTCAAAGGAAGATCTCATTATGTGTCGTTGCACATCATAGCGTATGACGACTAGTGAATATACCTGAATGTTACAGGTCAGGATGAGGATACACTGAGAGGATGGTTGCTGTTTGTCTGTACAGGGATGTATTACATCGATCCTAACCAGGGCAGCCCTGCTGATGCTCTCCTGGCCTACTGCAACTTCTCTGGCACTGCCGCACACACCTGCCTTCACCCCAGAGACGCCCAGGTAGACAATAACATCATCAGTACTCCACACATCTCACCTCTCACCCTCACACCTCTCTATCAAACCAACAGTGGGAATAATCCTGCAACAAATGGCTGCAGAATAATGAGATGCTGTCTGGACAAGCAGAGAATAAATCAATTTTTAACAGGAATCCAATTTATTTGTTTGGTTTTTTCACCTTTGGGCTAAATGCTAATATCAAGAACAGAGACTGTCAACAGACACACTTTTAAATATGCCTCCAGATATCAGTGTAAACGTTTTAGAATTCATGCCATCGTCCAGTGTATATCTGACAATTGAGCAGGTCCTGCAAGCTAATATCCACAATCATATTCATACTTAATACCATACTCATAATACATGATCCTATTCATACTTAATACCATACTCATAATACATGATCCTATTCATACTTAATACTCATAATCATATTGGTTTCTACTAAAGATGCCCACGAAGGCCTGGCTTATGGATTCAGAGACAAACAGCTCGTTCCAATGGCTCAGCAAGCAGGAACAAGGATTTCAGGTTGACTGTTCTCTCTACATCTCCTCTGAAATATACTCTTTCTCTAGTGTCAACTATTCAATTTATAGTAACGGAAAGCTAATGCAATTGTAACTGCATCAACTGAGTGTATTATATTTGTACTGATGTCTCAGTCTCTCATAGCAGAGTTCTAAAGCATAATGTCTCCCTTTCTGCCGCCACTGGCAGTTCTATTATCCAGGGGCCAATGTGGTCCAGATGCGTTTCCTGAGGTTGCAGAGTTGGAGAGCCGTGCAGAAGATCACCTACACCTGCCACCCAGGACACAGACTGGGCCACACAGACAGAGAGGTCAAGTTCCTGACAGACACAAGGAGACAGAGTTACTTAGGAGCTCTTAGCGACTGCATTGTAAGTTTTTTTTTAAAGTAATTTGGCTAAGTATTTCACTTACAAATACTTTAGAGTTATACACTCCTTGCTACGAGTGACAATGGGATGTCACAAAAGATAAAGTATGAGAAATAGGATAAAAAATATATAGTTTTTCATGATCACTGATGTTTATTATTGGCCAACTGCGTAATTGTTTTTCTGTGTTTGTGCTGTGGCAGCCGGGAGAAGAGGTGGACTCGCTGGAGCCGCGGGAGTCTGTGTTTGAATTTGAGGACCTCAACCTGCTTCCTGTGAGAGATGTGGCTGTGTTCGGGAGCGGAAATGTCACGCGTGAGTTTGGCTTCACCATCGGGCCCGTGTGTTTCAGCTAGAGAGGGAGGCATGGAGCCCATAGGCTCATTTCCCACCCCCTTGGACTCACCGAGGGAGAATAAGAGACTGTTCAGGACCCCAAGACAGCTAGAGAACAAGAAGACAAAGGGAATCAATCGCTCTGGCATTTTGTGAGGGCATCACTCCTCTTTCCATTTGATATTTTTGGTGGAGATCAATCAATTCTCTAATTGACTGTCTCCACATAAATTACTCTTTGAGCGTGCATCAATTTCCAAAGTTCTTTCGGACAATTGTGTTTTCGTTTACAGGGACGTACGTTTATCTTGTAATGAATAATTTATATAATGTTGTTTTGATTTCTATATAAAATGGTTATTTTGAATCTTTTTCCATTTGTTTTCACAGCAACAGTTTATTATGCTGTAAAGCTTTCCATAATAGCCAACAACCTATTTTGTATATGAACAGTCCTATGCCCTAATAGTCTGTTTTGTATCCGATGCAGTGGATTCAACCTCTCAACAATGTGTTCCATTTGGACACAGCTAACGTTGTCCTATAGGTCATCATTGACCTTCCCAAAGGTGCTCACTGACAAACCACTGCTTGTACTTCAGGAGCCAAGGAACTCGCTTTTGCGTTGTTGAACTTGTTTCTTTAGATTAGATAATGACCAACCTGTTCTAAAACCCTGATCTCTTGCAATTAACCGATCCCCTCCCTGATGGCATTTCAGCCATCCTTGACATTTGTACAGTTACTGGCCTATTTTTTTTATTTGTAAAAAACCATGCACCGCATATTATCAGTGCTCGTTTCAGCTCGTTCTTGTGGTACAGTCTCAGGTGCAGTCTTGATATTCAACACCCCACTGAAGCTGCTGTGCACACTACGTGATGTATCTTACGTGCATTCAAAACATAACTCAATTGAAGTGCTATAGATCTATTTCAGGTGTTCTAATAAAGAGGCATTATGTTGGACTGCTGGCTCTCCCGCCCAAGCACTTTAGCACTGAGCAATTGCTTTCCAAGTCATCATTTCATTCAATCAATTAGCCTAAGTGAAGAAGCAGCATACCCTGTCCCTGCAGCTGCTCAGCAATGCCAGGATTGCTCAAGAGGTGGGGGTTCATTATTGGCCTGTGTTCACAAAGTGTTTCAGAGTAGGGGTGCTGATCTCAGATCAGTTTTGCCTTTTAATCATAATTATATGGACCGGGGGACCTGATCCTAGATCAGCACTCCTACTCTGAGACTCTTTGTGAATATGGGCCAATGAGAGCAGTGCACTTAATTTTTTTCAATCATATTTTTGATCATAAAGCAATTCAGTATTGTAGTCGTCTGTCTCTACAAATGTAGGATCTTAATTTGAACACTATTTTGTTGCTGAGAATTTGCAAACCTATAGTGTATTAATGTCCATTAATTATAATCCACATAACAATTCACATTTCATGTTGCTGCAGGATTAGTTTCCTCCTGTAGCGAACTGGCTCAAATTAAGGTCCTACATATGTACACTATATATACAAAAGTATGTGGACACCCCTTCAAATGAGTGGATTCGGCTATTTTAACCACACCTGTTGCTGACAGGTGTATAAAATTGAGCACACAGCCATGCAATCTCCATAGACAAACATTGGCAGTAGAATGGCCTTACTGCAGAGCTCAGGTACTTTCAACGTGGCACTGTCATAGGATGCCACCTTTCCAACAAGTCAGTTCGTCAAATGTCTGCACTAATAGAGCTGCCCCAGTCAACTGTAAGTGCTGTTATTGTGAAGTGGATAATTCTAGGAGCAACAGCGGCTCAGCCGCGAAGTGGTAGGCCACACAAGCTCACAAAACGGGACCGCCGAGTAATGATGTGCGTAGTGTGTAAAAATTGTCTGTCGTCAGATTCAACACTCACTACCGAGTTCCAAACTGCATCTGGAAGCAACATCAGCACAATAACTGTTCGTTGGGAGATTCATGAAATGGGTTTCCATGGCCGAGCTGCCGCACACAAGACTAAGATCACTATGCGCAATGCCAAGCGTCAGCTGGAGTGGTGTAAAGCTCGCCGCCATTGGACTCTGGAGCAGTGGAAACGCATTCTCTGGAGTGATGAATCACGCTTCACCATTTGGAAGTCCGACAGATGATTCTGGGTTTGGCGGATGCCAGGAAAACGCTACCTGCCCCAATGCATATTGCCAACTGTAAAGTTTGGTGGAGGAGAAATAATGTCCTGGGGCTGATTTTCATGGTTTGGATTAGGCCCCTTAGTTCCAGTGAAGGGAAATCTTAACGCTACAGCATACAATGACATTCTAGACGATTCTGAGCTTCCAACTTTGTGGCAACAGTTTTGGGGAGGCACTTTTCTGTTTCAGCATGACAATGCCCCCGTGCGCAATGCGAGGTCCATACAGAAATGGTTTGTCGAGATTGGTGTGGAAGAACTTGACTGGCCTGCACATAGCCCTGGCCTCAACCCCATCGAACACATTTGGGATGAATTAGAACGCCAACTGCGAGCCAGGCCTAATCGCCCAACATCAGTACCCGCCCTCACTAATGTTCTTGTGGCTGAATGGAAGCAAGTCCCCGCAGCAATGTTCCAATATCTAGTGTAAAAGCTGTTTTAGCAGCAAAGGGGGGACCAACACCACATTAATGCCCATGATGTTGGAATGAGATGTTCAACAAGCAGGTGTCCATATACTTTTGGTCATGTAGTGTATGTGTAATGGCCAACCAACGAACAGGGAATTCAGGAAGGTCTCAGGGAATATACAGTATCTTTGCATGCAGTAGCTTGCATTAAGGAATATGTATAATGTTCTGTCTTATAAGTAGTCAACTTCCAATCAGTAGCCACCTCCCATACCAAACTCCAGGAAGAACATGCCAAGCATTGCAGATAGAAATGTTTCATAGAAGGGTGGGCATCACTATGTGGAGTACAAGAAGACAAGTGTCCTTTCTAGTATACTGTAGGGCTTATTCTTTATCAGCTAAATATTTTATTTTTCACTGTAGACACTTGGATCACTGATAGGTAATGACATTTCTTAGGCTCCTACAGCTGTTGGTGTTTTTGTAAACAATGTATAGGGGTTCATCCAACCCTAAACACATGCAATTAGTAGCCTAACATCAACATTGAACATGATTGCCTTAGCTGGCTGAGACTGATCATTGGTGCTTTTTAGTTCTTGTTTTGTACAAATCCTCATCATTTGAGATTTTGTTATTACTGTCTTGAAATGATATGCTGGACATTTTTATACCTGTGTATAATGCAGCAGCTCATTCAAAGAAATGTATCAGCTGAATAAAAAAAATCACATATCAGTATTCTGTACTTTGCTTTGTTTCAAATTTGATCAACTATAGCCCAAAAGACTATAGGTTTCTTGAAAAGAAAAGGTTTCTTGTAGTAAAACAGTTTATTATGGAACCAAGTGCTAGGCAGACATGTTGCTTCCCACAATGTAAACAATGTTTCAGTTGCCTTAGAGATGTAGAATCTTAATCTGAGCCAGGTTGCTACAGAAGGAAAACAATCCTGCTGCAACAGGAAATGTGGATTATTATGTGGAGTATAATTAATGGGCATTTTTGTAGAATTGATCAAAAAATGTACGGTAAAATCGAGTCCAAAAATGACAAACATCAGAAGCCTTTTTAAACCTCAAATACACTACAAGTTTTACATTTCCTGCCTTGCATGAAAGTTCTCATAAAAGTGTAACAGGGTGATCAAATGAAGATCCTATCTGTAAGCCTAGGATTTTCGAGTGTGAAACTGGACTTTCGAAACTGTTTTATAAGAAATTCTAGGGATAATAAGGAGGCTTGCGTCTTGTGACCATTGGCAATTTTAGCATTTAAATTTTGGTGGGGGGGAATGGGGGATGCATGCCAGCAAAGCCACTACACAACACTAAACAATACATGAATTGCACTATAATGGTGACAAACGGTGCCCACAAACTGTTAGGGCCTACATAAAGCTGTCCCAACAGCAGAGTCCCAACAGCAGTCCCAACACCTTAACACTGCTACACCTGGCTATCAGCGGAGCCTTGTCTGGAAGCAAAACAGTTCATTAAGCCTCATTTACTGCCTTTCAAAAAAACATTGCTGTAATGGCTTACTTGATTAGCCAAATGTGGTTTCTACTGACAATTGAGACGTACAAACTATGGCTTAAGGGAGCAATGAGCGGATAAGAGGCAATCCCTAATTTCGATTAAGACATTAATGAGCGAGCTAGGACGGACATAGTCAATATAACTATTTGTTCAGCACTTTTGAAATGTACAGACACAGATTTCAGAACATGGGCTGTTCTTGCAGTGTTCTCAGAACCGTGGGATAAATAAAGGGGGGATATTTGATGATTACATTTCTCAAAAACAGGTTATAGGCTACATGTGCACCACGAAGTCAGAACAGTAAGCGAAATTAAGAGGTGAAAATAGACCAAATTATTAGGGTGAGGCACATGGGCTATTAACAGCTTCCTACACAACATGCACTTAGTATTACTTTCTTAGCTACAGTATACATTTCTCCCTGGCATATTACATCATGTATACAGCAGCATACAAGACATTTTTGGACTCAACTTGTTGTGCTGTGCTCACTTGAACAGGAAGGTGGCTTCAGGTCATAGCCTTAGAAAGAAGCCCGAGTTGCGGATTTACAATTCCGAGTTGGATGAAAGTTCAAAGCTTATTTTCCCTGATGTAGCTCATTTTTCCAAGTTCCCAGTTGTCTTGAACTCACTAAAGTCAGATTTTGCAGTTCTGAGTTAACAGTTGTTTTGAGTGCGGCACAAATCATGCTTCATTGACAGCATGGCCAATGTTGAATGTTTATCATTTTAAACTAGGAAAAGAGACCCTTAATCCAAGACTTGGGACCACACAGCCACTCCACTGAATAGCAGTCTAATGATTGCTTTGCAACACTTGCAGCCACTGATTCCTGCCAAACCACTCATTGTTGAATTTGCAACTTATGTAATGTTTATGTCCAATGGCCGATGAGCACCGATACATTTTATCTATAATTTCTCTTCATTATTTCTCTTCATATGGCAAGCATTAAAAAGGATTTGCCAGTAGATTGTCGACTTGATTCATGATGATGACCACGAGCTAAGATTTTGAAAGAATGATGTTGATCAGTGCAATCAAAGCTACTGTAGATATCACGTGATTTTACATAATTTTATCTGTGGCCAATGACCTTGAGCCTTCTTGGATGGGCACTTTTAATGTCACTCTATGGCAGCACCCAAGGGGCTTGAATTTTTGAGCTCTACCCTTAGACTTGGTGGTGACGTAGTGTCCCCATGAGTGACAAAACACTGAGCCAATCACGGCGCAAAGCTCCGTATTGTCTGCTGGCTTGCCCCACCCCCACAGAAAGCACTGAGCTTGGAGCTGCCTTACTCAAGAAAACAAAAAAGGGACCATGTTTGTATGAGGCTTTATTAACTCAATTAAATATTTTTATTTTTTTTACATTGTTTGCAAACTGATATGTGACATCTATTAATGCCAAAATAGCATGCAAAACAGGCAGCCAACCCCCCCCCCAAAAAAATAACATTTAGTTAAATGTTAATTATTTGCTAGAAATGTGGGGCTCAAAACAGGTAGGGCTCTGCTCCATCTGCCCTGAATGACGGGTCGCCACTGCTTGTGACCATAGCATACGTGTAGGTATGTACTGCAAGACCAAATCAGAGATGCAGGTAGGTGCAAGTCCATGTAATGCTTTGTAGGTTAGCAGTAAAACCTTGAAATCAGCCCTAGCCTTAACAGGAAGCCAGCATAGAGAGGCTAGCACTGGAGTAATATGATACAATTTTGGGGTTCTAGTCAAGTTTCTAGCAGCCGTATTTAGCACTAACTGAAGTTTATTTGGATCTTTATACAGGTAGCCGGTGAGTAGAGCATTGCAGTAGTCTAATCTATAAGTGACAAAGCACAGATGTTTTTCTGCATAATTTTTAGAAAAAAGTTAGATTTTTGCAATGTTATGAAGATGGAAAAAGTTGCCCTTGATATGTTCACCAAAAGAGAGATCAGTATCCACAGTAACACCGAGGTCCTTCACGGTTTTATTTGAGACGACTGTACAACCATCAAGATTAATTGTCAGATCAAACAGCAGATCTTTTTGTTTCTTGGGACCTAGAATCTCTGTTTTGTCTGAGTTTAAAAGTTAAAAAAATTCCACCGTCCACTTCCATATGTGTGAAACACAGGCTTCCAGGGTAGACAATTTTGGGGCTTCACCATGTTTCATCAACATGTAGAGCTGTGTGTCGTCTGCATAGCAGTGAAAGTTGACATTGTGTTTCCAAATGACATCACCAAGAGGTAGAATATATAGTGAAAACAAAAGTGGTCTTAAAACGAAACCTTGAGGAACACCGAAACGTACAATCGATATGTCAGAGGACAAACCATCCACAGAGACGAACTGATATCTTTCCTACAGATAAGATCTGAACCAGGCCAGAACTTGTCCGTGTAGACCAGACCTGGGGAAAGGCCGGCCCGCAACCTGATTCAATACGGCCCAAGGAATCATGCTCAGATCACATAAAGAATTTGCGATAGTAAAGTTTTGAAAAAGGTATTTGTTATTCAAATTAAAAGCCCAATGAATACTCTCCTTTGTATAATAATTTAACTCCCACCGCTTGTGGGACATTTATTTATTAAAATTACTTTTTCAAAGATTTCAAAAAAAAAGAAAGTAGACAATGAGTGTAGGGTGTTCCAGCAAGAGGTATCAGGGAAAGCTGTGTGGCTTTTTGCACATCAGATGTACAGCCTTGTCAAAGCTTTCAAGGGAAAATTACTCCTCCTGACCCGCCAAGTAGAAGCCAACAATCTCACCCACCTTCCGACACTATTAGTCTGTTTCCTATCAGATGACCAGCGGGAGAAGTATACATCACTGCTGCGTGCTTTGAACGGTGAGTTTTCTCGTCGTTTTGAGGATTTCAAAGTGTTGGAAAATAACATGCTGTTGGTTTCCTCTCCTTTCACCTTCAATGTGGATAACACTCCCACTGACCTGCAACTTGAGCTTATTGATGCAGTCTGATGCAGTGATTGGAGAACTATTCAAAAACAATGTCACTGACGAGGTTCTATGCATCTCTCTGTGAACAAAACTTTCCAAAGATTAGGAGTCATGCTCAGAAGATGTTTGTACTGTTTGGGTCAACAAGTCAAGACACAGATCATCTCTTACTGACTCTCACCTCTCAGAAAGCCTGCGCATAGCGACGTCAGAAACTATACCTGACTTCACTGCTCCAGTCAATGCCCATCAGAGGCTTCACTCCTCACACTGATTGAGTAGTTTAAAAGTAATGTTGAGCACTCTCTCTTTCATGTGTTTTTGTGCATACCCGTTGACAAGAGTTCTGTCCGTGGTGCTGAATGCACAGTGTACTTTTCCCTCCGTGTAGTTCATTGCATGTTTAATAATGAAAATACCGACCAAAAGGAGAACATGGATGTGGTTTATTTCTGTGCATGTTAAAAAAGTAAAATAAGTAGCATATCTGGATGTGATTTACAGTAGATATATCTGTCAACACAGTCATACACATGATGTATAATCCTGTAATATGATTCTGGCCCGCGATGGCAAAAATATATTCTATATATTTATAAGGCCATTTACCAACTTCACGAGTGCAGTCTCAGTGCTATGATGGGGTCTAAAATCAGACAGGAGTGTTTTGTATACATTATTTGTCTTCAGGAAGGCAGCTTTTTCTAATGTTTTTGGAGAGGAACGGGAGATTCAATATAGGCCAATAGATTTTTACATTTTCCGGGTCACGGTTTGGCTTTTTCAGGAGAGGCTTTATTTCTGCCACTTTTAGTGAGTTTGGCACACATCCGGAGGATGGGGAGCCATTTATTATGTTAAACATAGGAGGGCCAAGCACAGGAAGTAGCTATTTCAGTAGTTTAGGGTCCAGTAGGCAGCTGGAAGATATAGAGGCCATGACTATTTTCGTGAATGTGTCAAGAGATACAGGATTGAAAAGCAAGTGTCTCCATTGATCTTAGGACAACTGAGTTTTGGAGAAATACACAGATTCAAAGAGGAGTCTGTGATTTGCTTTCTAATGATCATTATCTTTTTGTCAAAGAAGTTCATGAATTC
This sequence comes from Salmo trutta, assembly GCF_901001165.1. Classification (NCBI taxonomy): domain Eukaryota; kingdom Metazoa; phylum Chordata; class Actinopteri; order Salmoniformes; family Salmonidae; genus Salmo; species Salmo trutta. The sequence goes on from NC_042968.1 coordinate 64,847,133, forward strand.
ATCAATGCTGAAGTGAAGCCCATCCTCTCTTGGGGAATGCTGCTTTTTAGTTAGCTTTGCGACAGTATCAAAAATAAATGTAGGATTCATTTTATTCTCCTCAATTAGGTTGGAAAAGTAGGCTGATCGTGCAGCAGTGAAGGCTCTTCGATATTGCATGGTACTTTCTTTCAAAGCAAGCCGGAAGACTTCCAGTTCGGTGGAGTGGTTTCCGTTCCAATTTTCTGTAAGCTTGCTTCAGGGTTCTGGTATTTTCTGGATACCGGGGAGCTAATTTATTGTGCAAATGTGTTTTGTTTTTAGAGGTGTGACTGCATTTAGGATATTACGCAAGGTTAAATTTAGATCCTCGGTTAGGTGGTTAACTGATTTGTGTACTCTGATATTATTGGGTAGGTGGATGGAGTCTGGAAGGGCATCTAGGAATCTTTGGGTTGTCAGAGAATTTCTACCATGGCTTTTGATAATCCTTGGTTTGAGTCTGAGCAGATATTTTTTTGCAATTGCAAACGTATTAAAATGGTGGTCCAATAGTCCAGGATTGTGAGGAAAGTAACGAGTTGGGAAGCAAGTTCAAGGAGTGAGTGTTTTAATAAATAAAAGAAACAATGAACACGAAACACAAACAACGCACCGACATGAAACAGAGTCAATAACACCTGAGGAAAGAACCAAGGGTAGTGATAGATATAGGGAAGATAATCAAGGAGGTGATGGAGTCCAGGTGAGTGTCATGAGGCACTAGTGCGCGAGACAATGGTGACAGGTGTGCGGAGTAATCAGCAGCCGGATGACCTAGAGGCTGGAGAGGGAGTATACTGGACAAGGAATAACATTTAGATCCACAATATTTATTCCATGGGACAAAACTAGATCCAGGGTATGACAGTGGCAATGCGTAGGTCCGGAGACATGTTGGACAAAACCTGAGTTGATGATCGCTTTCGAAAGCTTTTTCGATTGGGTCTGTGGACTTTTCCATGTGAATAATGAAGTCACCAAACATTTGAATATTATCTGCCATGACTACAAGGACCGATACAAATTCAGGGAACTCAGTGAGGAATGCTGTATACTGCCCAGGAGGCCTTTAAACAGTAGCTATAAAAAGTGATTGAGTAGTCTGCATAGATTTCATGACCAGAAGCTCAAAAGATGAAAACGCAGTCATTTTTGGGGGGTAAATTGAAATTTGCTGTCTAAATGTTAGCAACCCTTCCGCCTTTGCGGATTGCGAGGGGGATATGGTCACTCCAGAGAACGCGTTTCCACTGCTCCAGAGTCCAATGGCGCCAAGCTTTACACCACTCCAGCCGACGCTTGGCATTGTGAAAGTTGATCTTGGCTTAGGTGTGGCGGCTCGGCCATGGAAACCCATATAATTAAGCTCCCGACAAACAGTTCTTGTGCTGACGTTGCTTTCAAAGGCAATTTGGAACTCTGTAGTGAGTGTTACAACCGAGAACAGATGATTTTTACACGCTAAGCGCTTCAGCACTTGACGGTCCCGTTCTGTGAGCTTGTGCGGCCTACCACTTCGTGGCTTAGCCGTTGTTGCTCCTAGACATTTCCACTTCACAATAACAGCACCTACAGTTGACCCGGGGCAGCTGTATTTGACAAACGTACTTTTTGGAAAGGTGGCATCCTATGACTGTGCCACGTTGAAAGTCACTGAACTCTACAGTAAGGCCATTCTACGGCAAATGTTTGTCTATGGAGATTACATGGTTGTCTGCTTGATTTTATACACCTGTTGTGGCTGAAATTGCCGACTAATTTGAAGGGGTGTCCACATACTTTTGTATGTACAGTATAGTGTATGTTCGTCAAAATAGAGATCAGGGTCCAGAGTATTACAACGCTTTTAAAACAATGACCTGCACACAAGGTCAGCAAATTAGACAATAGATGGTATGGGCATACTACTTTTTTAACCAGCACCGGCTTAAAAAAAAAATCACAAATAGCGATAAAATAAATCACTTACCTTTGAAGATCTTCCTCTGTTTGCAATCCCAAGGGTCCCAGCTACACATTGAATGTTTGTTTGTTCGATAAGTCCCTTCTTCATATCCAAAAAAGTCTGTTAAGTTGGCGCCATTGATTTCAGTAATCCACTCCTTCAACATGCACACAAAGGAATAGAAAAAGCTACCGGTAAACTTCGTCCAAACAAGTCAAACAATGTTTCTAATCAATCCTCAGGTACCCTAATATGTAAATAAATGATAATATTGCAGACGGAAAGAATGGTGTTCAATAGAAAAGGAAAATAACGAAGAGTGCACCCTCGTTCATGCGCGCCAAAAGTCTACCTGTCCTGATGAGAACACCTTGGATAAACTACAACTACTTGTTTGTTTTTCAAGAAACAAGCCTGAAACCCTTTCTAAAGACTGTTGACATCTAGTGGGAGCCATGGGAACTGCAATCTGGGTCCTATTTATTTGTATACCCCATAGGCTAGTATTGAAAAAGCCTGTGACCTCAAAAAAATAAAGACATTCCGGATGGATTATCCTCTGATTTTTGCCTGCCATATCGGTTCTGTTATACTCACAGACATTATTTTAACAGTTTTAGAAACTTCTGAGTGTTTTCTATCCAATTCTACCAATATATGCATATCCTAGCTTCTGGGCCTGAGTAACAGGCAGTTTACTTTGGGCATGTCAGTCATCTGGAAATTCAGGATACTGCCCCCTTGCCTTACTAAGTAAACTAAAGTAGAAAAGTAACACAATAAAATAACAATATACAGGGGGTACCAGCACTGAGTCAATGTGCGGGAGTACAGGTTAGTCCAGGTAATTGAGGTAATATGTACATACATGTAGGTATGGATAAATTGATTATGCAGTGAGTAGCAGCAGTGTATAAAAAAGGGGGGTCAACGCAAATAGTCCGGGTAGCCATTTCATTAATTGTTCAGCAGTTTTATGGCTTGGGGTTAGAAGCTGTTAAAACCTGTTGGGGCTAGGGGGCAGTATTTTCACGGCCGGATAAAAAACGTACCCGATTTAAACTGGTTACTACTCTTGCCCAGAAACGGGAATATGCATATAATTAGTAGATTTGGATAGGAAACACTCTAAAGTTTCTAAAACTGTTTGAATGGTGTCTGTGAGTATAACAGAACTCATATGGCAGGCCAAAACCTGAGAAGATTCCATGCAGGAAGTGCCCGGTCTGACAATTTGTTGTCCTTCTGTTGCATCTCTATTGATATTACAGCATCTGTGCTGTTACGTGACACTTTCTAAGGCTTCCATTGGCTCTCTAAAGCGTTCAGAAAGCGGAATGACGTGTCTCCTGTCTCTGGGCAAAGTACAGCAGCAGAGTTTGTAAGTGGCCTGCCTGGGGACAGTGAGACTGAGATGCGTGTTCACGAGACTTCTCCATTTTTTTCTTTCAGTTTGAATGAATACAACGTTGTCCGGTTGGAATATAGCATAAAAATAGCATAAAAATTGATTTTAAACAGCATTTGACATGCTTCTAAGTACGGTAATGGAATATTTTGAAATTTGTTGTCACAAAACGCGCTCGCGCGTTACCCTTCGGACATTGACCTGAACGCACGAACAAAACGGAGGTATTTGGATATAACTATGGATTATTTGGAACCAAAACAACATTTGTTGTTGAAGTAGAAGTCCGGGGAGTGCATTCTGACAAAGAACAGCAAAGGTAATCCAATTTTTCTAATAGTAATTCTGAGTTCAGGTTGCCCCAAACTTGGTGGGTGTCAAATTAGCTAGCCTGTGATGGCCGAGCTATGTACTCAGAATATTGCAAAATGTGCTTTCGCCGAAAAGCTATTTTAAAATCTGACATAGCGTTTGCATAAAGGAGTTCTGTATCTATAATTCTTAAAATAATTGTTATGTATTTTGTCAACGTTTATCATGAGTAATTTAGTAAATTCACCGGAGGTTTTTCGGTGGGTATGCTAGTTCTGAACATCACATGCTGATGTAAAAAGCTGGTTTTTGCTATAAATATGAACTTGATTGAACAAAACATGCATGTATTGTATAACATTTTGTCCTAGGAGTGTCATCTGATGAAGATCAAAGGTTAGTGCTGCATTTAGCTGTGGTTTTGGTTTTTGTGACATATATGCTTGCTTTGAAAATGGCTGTGTGATTATTTTTGGCAGGGTACTCTCCTGATATAATCTAATGTTTTGCTTTCGCTGTAAAGCCTTTTTAAAATCGGACAATGTGGTTAGATTAACGAGTCTTGGCTTTAAAATGGTGTGAAATAGTCATATGTTTGAGAAATTGAAGTTATAGCATTTTTGAGGTATTTGTATTTCGCGCCACGCGATTCCACTGGCTGTTGAATAGAGTGGGACGCTAACGTCTCACTGGCCCAGAGAGGTTAAGGAGCCTTTTTTTCGACCTAAATTTGGCACTCCTGTACCGCTTGCCGTGCGCTAGCAGAAAGAACTGTCTATGACTTGGGTGGCTGGATTAGTTTTGGGGCCTTCCTCTGACACCGCCTAGTATAGAGGGCTTGGATGGCAGGAAGCTTTGCCCCAGTGATGTACTAGGCCGTACGCACTATCCTCTGTAGCGCCTTACTGTCAGATGCTGCAACACTGTGCTTTTTTATATATTTTATAACCATGTATTGTTACCACTGTATCATCAAAGGTATTATCTGTTATGTTTGTTCCTTATATAATGACAAACCGGGGCGTAGGTTTAACTACCTTTAATGAACATATACTTCAGCTAGAAAACTCCATGTTTAGCCACGCAAGGCATTCTTCAACCACCTGCCACCCGCATAGCCTGCTGGGTAACGTAGTCTAAATGTTATTAACACATAACAACACATCTTCTTTCCTTTAAAATAAATCTACTTTTCTATGTAACTACACGTCACATCACATTTGTTTGCTCAACTTGCATAACATGCAATTTTCAATAACACACATTTCTTTCCCCCATTTTAACATTTTTTTTATATAATTTTTTTCAACTAAATATAGTCTGTCCAACAATACTCTATTGTGGCTCTATGTCTTTTCACATTAACAAAACATTCAGTCTAGGTGCCCCTTTTTTGTATTTATTTTTGCAATTCTCAATAAGCCTTTCATGGGCTCTGACAGTGCTTTTTGGTTGTTCTGCTGAAGTGCTTCCTGAAACAGTTGGTCAGCGTTCATTGTCAGTCAGGGTGTTCTGACTGAATTGTCCATTTCTAAAGGCATTTGACGCTTCAGCAGTATCCTCCTGATGATCATCAGTCCCTTGAGGGAATGGCTGAAGCCTTAGATCCACTCTGTTTCGTCTCAGTTGTGATCCATGCTCCGCTTGGATCTCATAGGATTGCGGTGCAACTTCTCTCTGCACACACCCTTGCTGCATCCAGGTTCCTGTAGTGATGTCTCGGAGTCGTACATAATCTCCAGGTTTCGGTTCAGGTAAGTGTCTTGCACTTTTGTCGTGTCACTGTTTTTGTTTGTCTTTCTGTTTTTCCTTTCGCGAGTTTGACTTTGTGAGCACCTCTGGGTGTTAGCAAGTCCTCATGGATGGGTAGGTTGGTTCTGATGCGACGTCCCATCAACATTTGTGCAGGTGAAAGTCCGTTCTGCAGCGGTGCGCTGCGGTAGATCATCTTTTTTAGGAAATCCTCCTTTCCATCGTGTGCCTTTTTCATCAGACCTTTGACAATTTTGACTGAACTCTCTGCTAAGCCGTTGGACCTTGGGTAGTTGGGGCTGGAGGTGTTGTCGGAATCCCCAGTCGTTAGCGAACGATCGGAATTCTGAATTTTTGAACTGCGGGCCATTGTCCGAGTACAGTTCAGACGCAACCTCATGTCTTGCAAAGACTGATTTCAGGTAGGTGATTACAGCTTTGCTGGAGGTAGTTGGCAGTGTTGCTACTTCAGGGTAGTTTGAGTAGTCGTCGGTAACAGCAATGCGACTGTTGCCATTGCAGTCAAAAAGGTCAACTCCAACTTTGTAGTAGGGTCTGTTGGGTACTGGATGAGGCATTAGCGGCTCTGCTTGCTGCTTTGGCCTGTAGGTCAAACACAGTTCACATGAAGCAGCGGTCTGGATGATTTCCTGGTTCATTCTTGGCCAGTACATTACTTCTCGTGCTCGTCGTTTGCATTTTTCCTCATCCAAGTGGCCCTCGTGTATTTTCTGTAGCATTTCTTTGCGTAGTGTCACGGGAATGACAATCTTGTTGCCTTTGAACACTATGTCATCCACAACGGTGAGCTCTGCACATCCAGTAATCCTGTATTCTCTTTGGACAGTTGTTTTTCTGTGCGGGCCATCCTATCAGTGTTGTTCCTTTCAACTCTGTCATTGTTTGGTCAGCTGCAGTCTCTTTTGATCTGCTCCATTCTCTCAGAAGACACAGGAAGTGATGCTACGATCATGTCGACGTAGGCCTGAATCTCAGTTTTTCTGTGTGTCGAAGCTCTCCTTCTTGTCGACTGCTCGAGAAAGAGTGTCGGCGGCGAACATGAACTTTCCCGAGGTATAGATCATCTTCACATCATACTTTTGCAGTCTGATTAACATTCTCTGGATTCTCATTGTACAATCATTCAGTGGCTTAGACATGATTGATTTGTGGTCAGTTTCTACTTCGAAGTCTCGTCCGTAGACGTATTGGTGAAACCTTTCGCAAGTGTATGTGCTTGCCAGTAGTTATTTCTCTAGTTGTGCATACCTTGTCTCTGTGCCTGTCAAGGCTCTGGACACATAAGCGACGGGTTGCCATGTGTCGTCATGCTGTTGCAGAAGAACTGCTCCTAGGCCAAACTGTGACGCTTCTGCAGAAATCCTTGTGCTTTTCTCTGGATCATAGAATCTGAGCACTGGCTCTTCTGTGATTGTCTTCTTTAGGTTTTTGAAGCAGTTTTCCTGTTCATGGGACCATTCCCATTAATTTTTCTGTTCCAGAAGACATCTGAGTGGAGCGGACTGTGCTGACAGTTGAGGTGTGAACTTTGCAAGGTAGGTGATCATGCCCATGAAGCGTCTCACATTGTCCTTGTTCTTCGGGCGCTCCATGTTGTTGATGGCTGATGTTTTCCTCGGGTCTGGTTTGACTCCGTCCTCTGAAAGTACATCTCCCACGAAGGTAAGTGTTTCACACCAAACTCGCATTTGTCCTTGTAGGTTGACTTTCCGTGTCAGGTCCAGCACTTGTCTCACTCTCGCGTCGTGTTCTTCTTTTGTGGACCCCCAGACGATGATGTCATCCATCATAGTGTCCACTCCTGGAATGTGCTCAAAGATCATGTGGATTGTCTTGTGGTAGACCTCTGGTGCTGAGAGAATCCCATATGGTAGACAAAGAAATCTGTACCTGCCCTCAGGTGTGTTGAATATGCATAGCCTTGAGCTTGCATCATCTAGCTTCATTTGCCAGAATCCTGATGAGGCATCAAGCTTACTGAACCACTTTGCTCCAGCAAACTGCGACCTTATCTCTTCTCCGGTTGGCAACTTGAAATTCTCTCTCTTGATTACTTTGTTGAGATCTCTCGGGTCTAGACATATCCTGAGATCGCCGTTCTTTTTCACCACAATAACCAGTGAGTTTACCCAGTCTGTAGGTTCATCCATTTTTGTGATGACGTCCATCTTTTCCATTTGTCCGAGTTCCTCTTTGAGCTTTTTCCTCAGTGCAAATGGAACTTCTCTGCATGCATGCACAACTGGAGTAATTTTGTCATCAGTACATATTTTGTGTTCTCCTGGTAAACATCCAAGACCCTCAAACACGTCCTCATACTCAGCCAGGATCGATTCTTGGTCATTTTCAGTCTGTGATGTCACTACATACACTCTTTTCAACAAATTGAGCTTTTCACATGCATTGATTCCTATAATAGGCTGTACACTATTTTCCACAATCAGCAGCTGTGCTCTGAAATGTTTTCCTTTGTGATGTAAAGTTACAATGCAGCTACCTTTGACTGGTACGTTCTCCCCAGTATAACCAGTAACCTTAATTTCCATCGGGTGTATTTTGCTCTTCACCTTCAGTGTTTTGTAGTCATCCAGCGACAACAGGTTTACCTGTGCTCCAGTATCAAGCTTGAATGGTATTATAGTTTCATTCACAGTCAATGGCACAATCCATTCAGCATTTACTGCATTGCATATTTCCACAGAATCAACAAAGAATTCTTCAATCTCCTCGATTGTGTGAACCTTTTTCTTTGTAGCCTCAGCTTTGCAGCATTTTGAGAAATGATTATTTTTCCCACAGTTGTTACATGATTTGCCATATGCATTTTTTGGTCTGGTGGATAAATTCACATTTTCCACATGTAGTGTTTTGATTTCTCTCTTTTGCTTGTTTTTGTTTTGTAAGGCGTTGTGTGTGGTGCACCTGTCTTTTTATTGCATACACTGATGTCTCATCCCGGCACAGCTCTTTAGCTTGTTCTCTGGTGGTTTCAGCTGCTCGACACATATCAACTGCTTTATTCAAAGTTAAATCTTGCTCACGCAGCAATCTCGCCTTGAGTCCATTATCAAGTATGCCACAGACTGTCTTTCACTTGTGTCTTTCAGATTTTCAAATTCACATGTTTTGCTCAGTGTGTTCAGCTCAGCCAAATACTGGTCAAAACTAAATCCCTGTTTCTGATCATGAGAGAAAAACTGGTATCTCTCAAACGTGACGTTCTGGCTTAGTACAAAGTACTCCTCAAATTTAGCCATTAGCACAGTCAATGTCAAGTTTGCCTCGTCTTGCTGAAAGCTATTGTAAATGTCCAATGCATCCTCTCCAATAACATGTAGAAAAATGGAAGCTTTCAATTTGTCATCATCTCCCCCTGCACCACTGGCTGCTAGTTAGATATTGAATCTCTGCTTGAAACGTTTCCAATTGTCAGCTAAATTGCCTGTTAACCCCATACGAGTAGGAGGACTAAGCCTATCCATGACGGAGAACAAGAACAGTGTCAATTTCTCTTACTTCAGTATGTTGCTCATCAACTTGCTCGTCAACAGATTCCAATGCAGCCTCGCTCTCACTGCTGCCACTCTCGCTGCTGCGGCTCGTTGCCCTCACTCTTGCAAGCTAGCATCTTCGACTACTCACGTCACTTGACTTGTGGTAGAATGTTCAATTTTTGTGCTGAAATTTGCAGTTACTCCTTTCTTTTCTCTGTCTCGTCATAGCGACTACCAATCTGACACCATGTTATGTTTGTTCCTTATTGTCATAACCGTCGTAATGATCGGACCAAACTGCAGCGGGGATGTGAATCATCTTCTTGATTAATTAAAGAAATGAACACTGAACAAAAGAACGACAAAAAAAAACAGTCCTGTACGGTACATAGACTATACATGGAACAACCCCCCACAAACACAAGAGAAAATAAACCCACTTAAATATGGCCTCCAATTAGAAGCAACGACAACCAGTTGCTTCTAATTGGAGGTCGTTCCCAAAACTAACATAGAAATAGAAAAACTAGAAAACCCACATAGAAATAGAAAACATAGAACATACACCAAAAACCACGAAACACACAAAACAAACACCCCCTGACCAAACTACAATAACAAATAACCCCTTTTACTGGTCAGGACGTGACACTTATATAATGACAAACCGGGGCGTAGGTTTAACTACTTTTAATGAACATATACTTCAGCTAGAAAACTCCATGTTTAGCCATTCAAGGCATTCTTCAACCACCTGCCCCCTGCATAGCCTGCTGGGTAAAGTAATCTAAATGTTATTAACACATAACAACATATTATCTAAGTGAGTTCCTGAGATAGTCAGAATATGAATGTCATCTGTTACTAGCAAGTTATTGATTTCATGAACCTTGTTTCTTAGGCTACATATGTTAATGTGGGCTATTTTTTAGCACTATTCTGGGAAGAATATCAGAAGTAGACATGCTCATGTTATTTATGGTTGTGCTGATATTGCAGGGTGAGGTGCACACAGTGGACTTCCTACTAGGGCTCACCGCCTCAGTTCTAACAATATAACTCTGGTGCATAGGCACATGATTACTGCATACAATAGCTGTAGGATCAACAGAGGCATTCAGGGCAGTTAGAGCAACAGAAATTAGGTTACTTACATTGTCTGTCAATGCTCCTAGGATAATGTACATTTGCTGTAGCATTATCACAACTCAGCGACACAATGGTATGGATTAACTGAGCTGGTTTTGGGACATATATATTTCGCTTAGATATGCTCAATCTAAATAGTGTACCAAATGATTCAACTCAGTTTCTCCTTCAAGTACCATCTGGCAATCCACCCTGTGTGTCTGGGAAACGTGGGAAAGGGCTGTTGTTGCCATAGCAACGTACTCTGCACTTGCTCTGTGCAGAGGCCAACTGCAAATTGAAATCGGTGAGATAGACTCCTAAATTGATAGTTCTGTTTTTTAGGCGATTTTACAGCTATCTACTTCACATGCAGATACTGACTTTGCTATTATTGTATGTAGTTTGCTTGCTAACTAGCAAGCCTAGAGAGAGAGAGAACATTGCATTGTGGATTTTGTAGTCGACTTGAGCTACAACAGATTTCCACAACAATTTTCACATGTTGCTAAAAAACTTGTTATAACGAGAAATTACAAAACATATTGTTTTCACCAGTGGAGGCTTCTCAGAGGAGGACGGAGAGGACCATCCTCCTCAGTAAATTTATTTTTATTTTTATAGGGAAACATTGCACTAGCTACATGTGTGGAAAACATTTAATCACAAGTAAGACATTGTAACTCCATTCACTACTTGTAGCTGTATAGTATGTTTGCTTGTGTTGTTGGTCTTGGCTAGCTTAATGTTCCGGTCGGGTAACTACAGTAGCTAGCACTCACTCACTTAATTCAATTTAAGGGGTTTTATTGGCATGGGAAACATATGTTTACATTGCCAAAGCAAGTGAAATAGATAATAAACAAAAGTGAAATAAACAAAAAAATTACAGAAAAAGTTCCAAAATAATAAAGACATTTCAAATGTCATATTATGTCTATATACAGTGTTGTATACAAGACCATGGTGCTTGCCTACGGAGCTGTGAGGGGAACGGCACCTCCGTACCTTCAGGCTCTGATCAGGCCCTACACCCAAACAAGGGCACTGCGTTCATCCACCTCTGGCCTGCTCGCCTCCCTACCTCTGAGGAAGCACAGTTCCCGCTCAGCCCAGTCAAAACTGTTCGCCGCTCTGGCACCCCAATGGTGGAACAATCTCCCTCACGATGCCAGGACAGCGGAGTCAATCACCACCTTCCGGAGACACCTGAAACCCCACCTCTTTAAGGAATACCTGGGATAGGATAAAGTAATCCTTCTAAACCCCCCCCCTTTTAAAGGATTTAGATGCACTATTGTAAAGTGTTTGTTCTACTGGATATTATAGGTGAATGCACCAATTTGTAAGTCGCTCTGGATAAGAGCGTCTGCTAAATGACTTAAATGTAAATGTAAATGTTGTAATAATGTGCAAATAGTTCAAGTACAAAAGGGAAAATAAATAAACATAAATATAGGTTCTATTTACAGTGGTGTTTGTTTCTTCACTGGTAGCCCTTTTCGTGTGGCAACAGGTCACAAATCTTGTTGCTGTGATTGCATGCTGTGGTATTTCACCCAATTGATATGGGAGTTTATCACTCACTAACTCACTCAAGTGTCTGCTAACACCTTCATGAAAACAAGCATGAGGGAAGCCCTCAAATATTACGTTTTTATAAGTAGTGAGCAGGCATTGTGGACAAGTAATCTTTAGACATATTGTACTTTTCTTAAATGTAGTTTTGTAATTGACTAAAACAAGAGAACAACAACAAAATTGAGTTTGAAAAGGTCACGTTTTTACTGTGAGCCAATGGGGTAATAACCACAGGGTTATTTTCCCCACGGGCGGGCAGGGCCGCGACGTCTCGCAGCCAATGATGACGCGGCCTCGAGTCATGTGACCCACACTGAAATGTCCGGGGTTGGTGGAGTTTACAAAATAACAATCTCCGCCAACCGGGGCACCGGACCATGCAAAACGAATACGCCCATTGGTGAGCTGTCACTTTTTCAGGATGCAAGCTGCTATCAGCTAACCACAATTTTCACCAGTGGAGGTTAGTAAAATTTACCAGACTGGGCACCCGAACCTAGATAAATGTTGGTCTTTACAAAACCGTCCACTGTTTGGAGGCGAAAAAAGTAAGATAGCTAACTAGAGGCAGCTATCGAAAGGCTAGCTATCGTAAGCTAATAATATATAGTAGCTAGCTTGCCATGTTGTTGGGGAAATTAAAGGCATTCTCTCTCTCTCTTCACTTGCGAGAAATGTGGATCAATTGTCAACAGTACAAGTCAACACTATGATAGCTAGCTTTCCAATGTTGTAGGTTATAGGATAGGTAGCTAGCTAGCTAGAACTAGCTCATCATGACTCGCTCTTCCTAACGCGCCCGGGGAGAATACAGTCAGTGTGACAACAACGGAGGCTAACGTTCGCTACCTGGGCACAACGGGAAAAGGTAATAAGCGTATGGGGTACTTTTGAGTGACATAGCTAGCCAAAGAACTAAAAGGTTCCTACTTTTGTCTGTGACATAGCTGTAGCTAGTTAGCGACAAATTGTCAGCCAACTAGCTAGGTATGATTCATAACTCCTAGCTAACTATATTTCTAGTTTTTAACTCCAAAGACAAGACAGATTGTAAAAAGCCTTGTCTTTTGGAGTTATGAATCATAGTTAGCTAGCCAGCCAACTAGATATCATTTAATTTAATTTGGGGAACAAACATATACAACAAAATGTACAATGTGGACCCAGAGGATATCACTTGAAAGTATTCATTAAAACGCTTGTTTCCAAAGTGGTCCTCGATGGTAATAACAATTATAATGTTTTAAAAGGCAATACAAAATTACAAACAACCATAAATACATTCATTTATGTTGACATCCTAAAAAGTGGCACTATTCACTGCACTTTCCCCAACCTTAAAAATCAACCATATTAATGTAACATTAAAACAATCTCTTCATTGTACATCATACCTGTCATTAAAATAAATACACCTGGCCAGCAGTGGGGGGTGTGTGTGTGTGTGGGGGGGGGGGCAGTGGAGTGGTTTCTCTTACTTAGACACAACCTTGTCCAAATTAAAACCTTTGCCTGCTTTTTAAAGCTGTTTCTACTTTTTCTTTTTTTGATCTCCAGGCAGGGGCTATTCCATAGACAACTAGTTCAGTTGCTATCTAACTGGCCTTGATGCCTTAGTTGCTAATCTTAGTTCAAGTAATGTTAGCTAGCTAGCTGACAATAAAAAGCCTCCTTGTGGACATTGAAACAAACTAAATGAAATAATGAGTCAAATGGACCCTTAACTTAAAGGAAGAGTTGAGACACTCCTGTTATTTTTCCTCTACCATTTTTTAGGTCAATTAATCCTAAACTATTCCCTTCTCTTCCCCATCCCTCAGTCCAGCGTCTTTGACATATGACGGTACCACTCAGCTGGAGAGATGTACCCCCCGTCTAGAAAGGACTTCATCGCACTGACCCTCAGTGACCAACACAGCCGCAGCTACAACAACGGAAAGCACCGCCGCCAGTCCTGCTGGAGGGTGAGTATTATTGATTTCAAGCCCTTGTCCTGCGGCCACTTTTTCACAACAGTACTGTGAACTGGGGCCATATGTATCAAGCAACTCTGAGTAGGAGTGCTTATCTAGGATCAGCTCCCCCCTTTTCCATTTAATCTTATTCAGTGTGACCTAAAAGGCTAAACTGTACCTAAATCAGCACTCCTACTCGGAGAAGATTTATGCATACGGCCCCAGGCTTTCTCCCACTCTTTTCTCAATACGGTGCTGTCATGCCAAAATCAGCATGTCCTTGTGTTTGCTGTCCTTCTTTCAAACTGGTTTCATATTTCACTCTCAAAGGAACCCCCCCCTGATAAAAGGCATTGTAGCCTACCTCCTCCAGTCAAGCATTGAGATGCTTCCAGATAGGTCGTTGGTACTTTCTTGTTGATTGAAAGATAACTCATTGGGAGATCAACATGGACTAGAGCTGTTGTAAAATGTTTATTAAACAGAAGCAAGCGGAATGAAACGAGTAGGCACCTACCTGAATTTATCCAATAGAAACTTTTGTTTTGCTAAGTTTGCTTACATTTGGTTCTTAAACGGTAAACTGTTTCTGTAATGAATACGCCCCTGGTTTTCAGGTGCTTAACAGAACCAGCAGAGATGTGCTTTTTAAACCTGCCATTATTTTGTTTTGTATATGCTGGTGCAATATGCAAAAATAATAGCAATCATGAATGTAAGGAGTATGGCTTATAGTAGTTTTCATTGGTATAGGGCAGAGTAGGCTATGTCTTCTTGTGTATTGTCTTAATTAGATGGATTCCAGTGACAGTCTCTTCTGAGACAGTGATGCATTGTTTTCCATCATGGCTCACTGATAATTGCTCAGAGAGGTATTTGAGCTCAACACAAGTGTTAATTAGGCTAAGTAGCCGGGCTACAGTACTTGCGTGTATCCTGTTGTGCCTCTAGCTATTTTTTGTTGTCTCCCATGGGAGAGCATCCCTCTATCCTCACTGCTTGCTTGCATATATCAGTCTGTGTAAGCTAGTGGAAAAACAACCATCTAGAGATGTTGGCGTTGTACTGGGCAAGTAACACAATAGCTTACACAGTGTTTGTCAAAAGCTTTTATCCCTCATAAACGGTGATTTGGTATGGGGAAATGAGCTACGGTCCTAATGTCATTTGAATTGACCCTTCGCTAAGCCCTGCCCACTTGTTTACTGTTGCAAGCGCAGGCAACATTTTCTCAGGAAACACTGGCGAAATCCCCTTTTTAATACACAATGAAATTAAGCACAGACTACCCCTTGCTAATCAGGAATCTCTTGGGTATGTTGTGGTGGACTGTCATTACAATTGCTTCAAGGGAACCTGGTAAAATTCTGTTTGTAGTGTAGCTAGCCACTGGAGGGGTCTGAATGCACTGTGCATGCAGTCGAAGCTACTAAGCACTTTTGGAGCTAAAAAGTGCTCTCAAATCGTTTGCTGATGTCGACGGCAGATTAGTTATATTCATGATATAGCCAAGTTCTATTAAGTGGCTAGCTAGGGTTAGCAACATTTGGTGGTCAACGAGACTGAAAGCTAGCTAACAAACAATGTAACAGAAGTATAATTTGGGATTTTTAAAAATACGCCAACAGGCTCTGCAATTCAGGAATCACAGTGGCAAGTACACCTGGTATACTTTTCAATTATTTAGCCATTTAAACAATACATTTTTTCCCCCACTGGCTTGCGTCATGTGTTTCTAACGTGAGCTTGTCCGAGGTGTCAGACTCGTCGACAGTTGCTGTCTACATTGGAGCGCTGCAATTGGTTGCCCAAAATTCCGGGGCCAGGCTTAGCGAAGGATCAATTGATAGATGTTAAATTGCTTTTGAGTGCTTATTTTCCTCTCTCCTCTGTAGAAGTGGAAGCAGCTGTCTCGGCTGCAGCGCAGTCTCATCCTCTTCCTGCTGGCTCTGCTGCTGATATGTGGACTGCTCTCCTACCCAAGCTTCTCAGAGCAATGGAGAGGTAGGCCTCTTTCTCCACTCTCACTCGCTGTTAGTCTTTTGTATTTGTATGCTGCTATTGATGTTTCAGAGCATGCTCCTGTGCTGTGTATTGATGTTTGTAGTGTGTGTGTGTGTGTGTGTGTGTGTGTGTGTGTGTGTGTGTGTGTGTGTGTGTGTGTGTGTGTGTGTGTGTGTGTGTGTGTGTGTGTGCACACTAAGGCATGTCGGACAGGGCGGTAAGGGAGGACTGGGATGAAGACTGGGAAAGAGGCCTGAAACCCGTCCCTCCAGGGGTAAACCCTGTGGCTGGCCCAGCTGGAGGTCCGGCTGTGGGCCTGGCTGGTGTAGCGGTCGGCCCAGAGTTGGACCCAGAGTTGGGTCTAGCTGTGGGTCCAGGACTCATACCAGAGGTCATTCCAGAACCCCGGAGGCCAAAGGTCCCCTCTGTACCCAAACCTCCAGCCAAGGTCAGGACCAGTCTGGCTATTGCACTATACTTAACTACTTTGATAGGTTTTATTAAACATAAAACCAAACAACCATTCAAGTGATTCTGGGTCCAAGAACAGACAGTGAAGCAACTGTTTTGGCTGTCATTCAGCACCTTTGTCAGAACTTGCTGTAATGTATTCTAATTAGCTCTGTTTACCTATGTAGAAGCGACCATTCCCCAACAAGAGAGGACCTCCAAGCCTGCAGAAGGAGCGGAATGTATCAGATTCACTGGTAAAACCAGTGGAGAAAGTGCCAGTGGAGAAAGCTGAAGAGGATGAGGGAGAGAAGCCTCTTGTCAGGTAAAAACCTATTGTCAACCGTAACGACACTTGATGTCGAATTCAACTCTTTTGCCCAATCAGGATCATTCTGCGGTAATACTGTTATTACTATTTATTTACAGCTCCATGTCCTTTATATGTGTTATGTGTTTCATACGCGTAGCTGGCGAGGAGCCATGATCGAGGCAGACGAGGCTACAGAACCCCCACCCTCTGCCCATGAGAATGATGCCGCTGTTCCTCTGGTGCCAGTCAACCCTGAGGACACAGCCCCACTGGCACCAGGTAAGTCTCTGCCACACGCACCATCTCACACCCTCAACCATACCGCACACCCTCACCCACTCCAGAGCTTGACCAGTTGTGGTGTCTTTGGCTTCAGAAATATACATGTTTGTGTGTGTGCTTGAGAGAATGTGCTTACTGTGTGTAGTTTCAGTGAAGCCTGTGGACAGGCTGGAGATGGTGCGAGAGGCCTTTAGGCATGCGTGGAAGGGCTATAAGGAGTTTGCCTGGGGTCATGATGAGCTCAAGCCTGTGTCTAAGTCCTACGGGGAGTGGTTTGGCCTGGGCCTGACTCTCATTGATGCTCTGGACACAATGTGGATCCTGGGACTGAAAGAAGGTAGCTAGGTCTCCTAACACAGAAACAGACACGCCCCGCTCTCTCTTTACTAATTGCTTCTTTCTATTTGCAGCTGTGAAACAGAACCCAAGGCTGAATTTCTCTCTCTGTCTCCCTGTCTCTCGCTTGCTTGCTTGCTCGCTCGCTCACAGAGTTTGAGGAGGCGAGGAAGTGGGTAGAGACTGAGTTGTCATTCTCTAAGAATGTAGACGTGAACCTGTTTGAGAGCACCATCCGGATCCTGGGAGGCCTGCTAAGCACCTACCACCTGACTGGCGACGAGATGTTCCTGGAGAAGGCTGTGAGTGACATGGGAAGGAAGGCTAGGACAGATTGGGCGACTCTTCTTTCACCCTTTCAATCTCACTATTCACTGATCCCTGAGGCTTCTGGCTGACACATACCCTGAGTGTACAAAACATTAGGAACACTGACCAGGTGAAAACTATGATCCCTTATTGATGTAACTTGTTAAATCCACTTCAGTCAATGTAGAGGAAGGGAAGGAGACAGGTTAAAAAATGATTTTTAATCCTTGAGACGTATTGTGTATGTGCGCCATTGAGGGTGAATTGGCAAGACAAAAGATTGAATTGACTTTATACGGGGTATAGTAGTAGGTGCCAGGCGCACCAGTTTGAGTGTGTCAAGAACTGCAACACAACAGTCTCCCGTGTGTATCAAGAATGGTCCACCACCCTAAGGACATCCAGCCAACTTGACACAACTATGGGAAGCATTGGAGTCAACATGGGCCAGCATCCCTGTAGAACGCTTTCAACACCTTGTAGAGTCCATGCCCTGATGAACTGAGGCTGTTCTGAAGGCAAAAGGGGGGATGCAACTCAATATTAGGAAGATGTTTTGTATACTCAGTGTACATCAGCGCAGGAAAAATACTATTTTCTTCCCACATGGGAATACCACGAGCAAAATGTTTTTAATTTAAACCGGTCATAAAAGCTCTATGCAAAGTTGTTTACTAACTGGTGATGCGCAAGTTAGATAAATATGAGATCAACCTTTTTTTTATCACCCACCTAAATTCAAACATGCACATTCTTAACCAATGTTCAAATTCTTCTTTCTAAATAAATCACTGAAAACCTCAAATTGTATCTACAAACTTAGTACGTTTCATTGCCTGAGGTAATGATAAATGAATGGAAAGTATTTTGATTCAGAGCCAATTTTGAAAAGGAATCTGAAGAATTAATGAGTCAGACAAGTACTTAATTCAATTAGCTAATTTACTAATGAGTGCTAATGAGGATTGATAGCTATGTTCTCATCTTTCCTTCCCTTGTGCTCTTGTAGAAAGATATTGGCTTGAGGTTGATGCCTGCTTTCAAAACCCCCTCCAAGATCCCCTTCTCTGATGTGAACATTGGGAAGGGCACGGCCCACCCCCCTCGCTGGACGTCTGACAGCACCCTGGCCGAGGTCACCAGTGTCCAGCTGGAGTTCAGAGAGCTCAGCCGCCTCACCCAGGACCCGCAGTACCAGGTGAGGCCAGAGAGGGGGGCTCTATGTATCGTGTCATGTGTGTTCTGAGTGTAGACTACATTTTTTTTTTTTATTTTTGTATACATTTTTTTCAGACAGTGATCTCTGTTATCTGTCAACGGATGACTCCCATTGAAAAAACATTGTCTCAATACGTAAATTTCAGACACAAAATCTCTGTCCAGCCGAATAGGTTGAAGTGTGAGGAGTTTAACTTGTTATTGCATAAGTTTGAATTTGAGAAGGTGTTCCGTTGCAAAACGTTTTTCTACAGTCCGCTCTAATGAATATGACCCAAGTCTTTATCAACCTGCCTGTGCATCCCTAGGAGGTGGTGAATGAGGTGATGAGGCTGGTCCATAAGCTGCCAGGGAAGCATGACGGCCTGGTGCCCATGTTCATCAACACCAACAGCGGCCAATTCACCCACAAAGGAGTCTTCACCCTGGGGGCCCGGGCTGACAGCTACTATGAGTACCTGCTCAAACAGTGGATCCAGGGAGGCAAGACGGAACCAGAGTAAGCACCTTCCTATCAATTTTGCCTTTAAGATAATAATGACTAAGATGGCATGGACACAGAGGACCTGATCCTAGATCAGCACACCTACTCGAGAGGCTTTATGAATACAGGCCCAGATCACATATATGATTAGATTAGAGTGCTTTGAGGAGACTGCCGGATTTCAGATAAACGAATAGAGATTGATGGGTGTGTTGTTTAGTCTGTTGGAGGACTACCTGGAGGCAATAGAGGGGGTCAAGAAGCACTTGCTGAGAACCAGTGGCCCCACAAAGCTGACCTTCGTAGGGGAGCTCAACCACAATCGCTTCAACCCCAAGATGGTGAGAGACTACACAGAACATCCAATACCAATATACACTGTATGTACTACTTTACATGTTTACAATAAACGCTCTCTCCCCTCTCACTCACTCTCTCGCTCACTCTCTCTCCCCCCTCTCGCACCCTCTCCCCGTCTCTCTCTACCCCTGTCCCTCTCTCTCTCTCTCTCTCTCTCTCTCAATCTGGCTCTCTCGCTCTCTCTCAGGACCACCTGGTATGTTTCCTGCCTGGCACGCTTGCGCTGGGTGCCCACAATGGGCTGCCGGAGGATCACATGGAGCTGGCCCTGCAGCTGATGGAGACGTGCCACCAGATGTACATCCAGATGGAGACGGGCCTGAGCCCCGAGATTGCCCACTTCAACCTGCAGCCCTACGACGGGCGAGACATCGACGTCAAGGTGGGTTCTACAAGAACAATATTGAGAGCATCCCAGATGGCACGCTGCTCTTTATTTAGTGCACAACGTAGGGAATAGGGTGCAAATTAGGACACTGTGTGAGATATAGATGTATTTGGCTCCTACTGTATGTCTTCCAATCCTAGTTTACTATGATGCGAGTCTTATTTCTCTGTCTTCCTTCTCTAGAGATGTTTAATGGCAGAGTAACAGGAGTCAAGTGTGGCTCTACGGCGTAATAAAGCTGAAAACAGCTCTGATCTTTGTTTTCTCCTCACTGCTGGAACTAACCCTCAATTTGCTTTCCAAATACGTCTCGTCAGTTCTTAAGGTCGTTTGAAAATTCCATTTGATTTAGGTTGGAACTGCTACAGCATATACAAACATCTCCAATCAAAGCGTACAAAAATGTCTTTGCCTTCACTTTACCGTTAATGTTTATGGTTGAGCCTCAAATGGCACCCTATTCCCTAAAAGTAGTGCGCTGTATAGGGGATGGGATGCACCCCAATGTGAGTTTGCACGTCTTTTTCTCCCCCCAGCCTGCAGACAGACACAACCTCCTGAGACCAGAGACCGTGGAGAGTCTGTTCTACCTGTACAGGTTCACTAAGGACGCCAAATACAGAGACTGGGGCTGGGACATTCTAGAGAGCTTCAACAAATATACCAGGGTGAGTCCCGACGTTTTAATGTACGCCAGACAGCACAGCGACTCCACCTTCACTGATCTGTTACGTCTGATAACTTGCCAGACATTCATTGGATAGATCAATAGTTGTTTGGCAACAATGTTACTGCGCTGACTTTGTCTAATTAACCCACTAACAGTCAGAATGAATCTTAACAAAAACTATATAACCCTGTGGTAAATGTTGACGTTTTCTTCCTGGGCAAGTCTTAATTACTCAATTCTACACCTAGCTAAGGAGTTTTGTGGTTGAAGAAGCACTATTTCTGAAGTTTGAAATGTGCCTGAAAATTATAGCTAGCTAGCTTGGTTGGTTGTTAGCTGAGCCAATCCCGCTGGCTGCGTAATGAAACAAGCTAAATTCTGAGAACAGCCCCATCATTCCGGGGAGTATGACTTCCATCAGCCAGCTTGCTCCAAGTTAAAACATTGATGTCTGTAAGGTGTGTGTGCTAACTACAACACGTTTGATCACCTGATTGACTGGTGGTGTATGGGTTTGGCCAGCCGGTGCGTCTGCCAGCTGTTTCATAGCGTGTCAATGCCAGAACGCCGTCATTAAAAAAAAACAGGTTCTACTTTCATGCAGCTGCAGAGGAATCTTTATTATTATAAAAATAAATTAAAAAGTTCCACAATTTGCATGACAGATAGCTCATGGCAACACTGTTGCATTAGAAAGACGCCATCTGTAGGAAGACAATTGGGTGAGTACTTGAATTTCTCAATTAACATAATCATCTTGAGCTGTTATACCAAGCTGCCTTCTCAAGGGATCCAGCTTGACTCGCTGTGGTGGTGGTGCACAGTCAGACAGTTTTGTAGATGGGGTTTCGTTTGGGTTTCCTGTGTTACTCGCTGCTTCCCCTCATGCTCGTCTTCCTGTCCAGGTGCCAAGTGGAGGCTACACTTCCATCAGTAACGTGCGCGACCCCGTGAACCCGGGTCCGAGGGACAAGATGGAGAGCTTCTTCCTGGGGGAGACGCTCAAGTACTTCTACCTGCTGTTTTCAGACGACCTGGAGCTGCTCAGCCTGGACAAATACGTGTTCAACACAGAGGCCCACCCACTACCCATCTGGCAATTGCCCCCTGTCTGAGACAGGAAGTGATGTCATAGAGAAGTAGCCTACCACGAGATCCCAGGGTTTGAACTTCCTAGCTGTTGCCTTCTCAATGGATCCAGCTTGACTCACTGTGCACAGTAGAAGACAAAGTCGTCAATGGGTTTTCAAGTGGAGAGGTTTTCCTTGGATGGGATGGGATGGGGGGGTAGAGCTGGTATAGAGCTGGTCTCTTGTACAAAGCTTTTGTAGTTTGGAGTAGACACACTTGAGAATCTTGATGAGAAGAGCGAAGGTCTACAGAATCAGCTCAACAGAAACTAGACTGAGACTCCCCCAGGTGCCAGTTTGATTATTTTCTAACACTAAAAAGTAGTATAATCCTCTCCCTTCCCCTCCCCGACCGGCTGACGAAGGATATGTAATAAGGTGGAAGTACCAGAAGATGATTACGCTTTCCCATTGATTTGTCCTATACATTTATGTTAGAGCATTGTTTACCCTGAAGGGAGTACTGAATACATGGGTTGAATTGTTGAGAGGCTTTAATGGTAGGTGAAACACTCCTACCCCATAGGTCTTTCAGGAGTTCCTCTCCTTGATAGCCATTACCACAGAAATAGAATGAGTAGAATGGGCGTCGCCATTTACGTCGGTTAATCCATTTTGTGTGTTCATTCTATTTCTATGGGCCTTACACCACTAGTTACTACTGTCGATGTGGAGGACCAGTTGAAGTAGCCTATAGTACCGTGACTGTGAAGCTCCTGTGATGAAAAAATGCGTTGCACTTTCATCTCTAAAATGTAAGGATTTGTCTTTTTGTATATTTAAGTGATGTGGGAGTAGATTTTGAGTAGTGATGCATGCAGGTGATTCTGCGTGCTTTAGCTGAATAGATAAAAACCAACACTGATGGCCTATGAATGAAATGCCATGAATCATTGTTGCACATGGGGCCACAGCCTACAATGACAGTCATTTTTTTAATGTATTTATGGTGAATGTCTTTTTTTCATTGATTTGTTTTTGTGTTTTTCATGATGACTTATAACAAGTCTAACCCTCCTGTTTCATGGGATTGTATGAAGGGTAATTGGGAACGTAATCGAGGTAATGAAGTAATGGCACGTTTGTATACTTTTAAATGTGATTTCACCAATGCAGACATAAGTTGTGTAAATAACTCAATATTGCTGTGTTATGAGAATTTCATGCATATTTCATTTGGGACCATGTGTCTGTGTATTCGTCTCATCGTGAGGGAGTTAAGGTTTATGCAATCGACTTGTAGGCAAGTCTCTCATGACTGAACTGCGACATTTTGGGTTCTGGTTTCCTAGATTAATCGACTTGCCACAGCCTAATTAGAGTGCTGCCACTGAGAATTCTCATGTTTGGGTTCTGGGTAGAATATATTCTTGTTGCTTGAATTAAATCTGTTACAAAGCCAGACTCATTATCAGTCAGAATTAATACCAGAATGAATGAATATAGACTAGTAAGAGTCTATGAGAAGGGTTCTTGTTTTCTTAAGGTGTTTGTGATATTAGGCTGATGGCTAGTTAAGCATACCTACAGAGCGCTCAATCACGAATGGTTGTTTCTCCCAATTTTATGCTGTGCCTGCTGAAGATGTCCAGGGTAGACACTGAGTGTACAAAACATTAGGAATGCCTTCCTAATAAAGTCGTGCCCCCTTTTGCCCTCAGAACAGCCTCAGTTCATCGGGACATGGACTCTACAAGGTGTTGAAAGCGTTCCACAGGGATGCTGGCCCATGTTGACTCCAATGCTTCCCACAGTTGGGTGGTGGACCATTCTTGATGCACATGGGAAACTGAGCGTGAAAAACCCAGCAGCGTTTCATTTACACACTCAAACTGGTGCGCCTGGCACCTACTACCATACTCCGTTCAGAGGAACTTAAATATTTTGTCTTGCCCATTCACCCGCTGAATGCCACACATACACATTACATGTCTCAATTGTCTCTTGTAATCATTTTTTTAACCTGTCTCCTCTCCATCTACACTCACATTGAATTGGATTTAACAAGTGACATCAATAAGGGATCATAGCGTTCGCCTGGTCAGTCTGTTTTGGAAAGAGCAGGTGTCCCTAATGTTTTGTACACAGTGTATATAGTTAATGGTTATGTCTTGTAGAGCATTTTGGCAAGGAAGGTGTCTTATAGCTTACTATTTGGGAGGTTTCAAGTAAAATTATTGCGTAACAAGTGTAAATATTTTACGGGCATTCTTTTTAAATGGTCTCCTGAATGTTGTGATTGTGTTTCCCCCTTTTGGCGTGTTAAAGGCCCAGTGCAGTCCAAAATGTGATTTCAGTGTTTTTGTATATATTTCCACATTGAGGTTCGAATAATATTGTGAAAATGAGAATGCCCTTTTAGTGTAAGAGCTGCTTGAAGTTGGCCTGAAATGTCAGCCTGTTTTGGTGGGTTGGAGCGTTGGCCTTTCCATGGTGACCTCACCATGGGGTAAATTAGTTAGACTAATAAGATCGAGAGTTTCAAGCCTTTGCCAATATCAGACCCCTCCCAGACAGTCCTAGTGAAATTCTATTTTGCTATTTGCTAAATATTTTCGTTGACTATTTTAATTGAAAACAATCACAGTAAGGTACTTAATTGTTACTCAAATGGTTTGATATTGAGATAAAAACTGCTGCATTGAACCTTTTAAGCAATGGTGTTGCTTATATTTAATTGTGCTTCTCCCAGTATGAAATATAGACCTCTCCAGAGAGGTAGAGAGATGTGCGTCCCTAATAGCACCCTATTCCCTATATACCAGAGCCCAGGTCAAAAGTAGTTCATTATATAGGGAATTGGGTACCATTTGAGACAGGTTGTCCTGAAGTCACACACTTTCGCTGACATCAATTGTTTCATTTCATAGCCCTTGTATTGTGCTTCTTTAAGCATTTTAACAATAATTCTTCTAGTTGATCAACTGCTTTAAAAAAAAAAAACATAATTTAGCAAAGCACAACCTATCATAACTCATTACAGTAGGCTATATTTCATAGGTAGATTTCTGGAACCAAATCCTGACCTATACCATCAGGATTTGAGTAGGCAAAATTGGCCCTGCACCAGTGCTGGGCGGAACCCTCCTCCACACGGTCTGTCATCCACAGCACAGCTTACCTTCCCTACCACCTGTTGTGGTGTGTTGGAAGTTATTTTAACGTTGTGCCTTCCAAGCTATAGCAACTAGCGAGTGGCAGCTTCCTCACTCCCAGAGATTGTGTGCTGTTCCTGTAATTGCTTCTCGGCTTTGGCCCCAGTCAGGCTTTAAACGCGATCAAATATTCATGATAGTCATTGGTGCATAGTTGGTGTGAGTTTTTAAAGATTGGAGGAGACGAAAGACCTGAGAAAAGGAATGTAGTCATTTGTCACCATGGCGAACACTTCAATACACAACTCGGAGTTTCAGAGAGGTCATTTTATATTTAACACATCAT
This sequence comes from Salmo trutta, assembly GCF_901001165.1. Taxonomy (NCBI): domain Eukaryota; kingdom Metazoa; phylum Chordata; class Actinopteri; order Salmoniformes; family Salmonidae; genus Salmo; species Salmo trutta. The sequence continues at coordinate 64,872,135 of NC_042968.1, forward strand.
GATTTTTCATATTTGAAACTATTACATGGCCATAATGAAAAGCATCCGAAGATTGAATTAACATCTCCAGGTACTTTTATTGGGTTGGAAATTAAATAGCTACATGGAGAGAAATGAGAGGGAGGGGGAAAAAAAGTCAAAATAGCGGTGCTTATTTGTTGTTTCTCCAACGTGACCTTTACAGTGTGTGGTAAAATGGAAATGTGTTTTTTGCATATCTGTTATTAGGGTTAATAGCCTGCTCAAGGGCAGCGACAGATTTGTTTTCCATAGTCGTCTCGGGGATTTGAACTAGCAACCTTTTCAGTTACTGACTCAACGCTCTAACTGGTAGGCTACCTGCCGCTCATTTAGAAATGTAGAAACTCACTGACATTACGTGTTTTAAAAGGCCCTACAAAATATAAAATGTTGTCCACTCAATACTGATTAATAGATTGATAATGTTGCTCTCTAATGTAGAGATCTGTTGGTGCAGATTGCAAATATGACCCTTGCGTCATAGACCAAAGACATGATTAATAGTGTTTTGTGTTCTCACAATCAATTCATTGAACTGTTTAAGGAGTAGCGTCCATTAGAGAAGGGTCAAATCTTCCCCCAAAGACTACTAAGCCTGGCAATTTCTTAATGAAGATAGTGGTCACAGGGATTGCCTTGCCGTTGAACTGCTACCTATGAAGCTTGACTTTGGAGAATCCTTTCAGCTCTCTAAGATTGTCACGCCACAGACTGTAATACTTTCCACACTGCTTTTGTAAGTCCAGCCGCAGCTTCTCTCAAACCCTTCCATACAACAATAACCTGTTTTTCTGTCATTTGGATCGACAATAAAGATTTTAAACTAAGCCGTTAATCTTGTTTTCCTTTTTTGTGAATAGATACCCTCCAGTACATAAAGTCTCATTGATTGATGATTGTATGGCATTAACGAGTTGAGAATTTCTGTCCTTGCTAATGTAAATAATGTAAATCTATGTAAATTCCTGCCTGTTGGTACTTTTAACTGTGGACCGAGCCAAAGGTAAAATACTTCATTATGTACAATATAGATAATTTGATTCTAGTTAATGACTCCATAGTTCATACCTTTTCTCTTCTGGCTTGTCACAGTGCACTTATGATTTATTTCACAGAGCTACAGTATCATGCAGAGTACATTATTAGTCATGTATTGAAACTGATCTGGGGGGTTATTTATAAGTGTCTCTAGTGTGCCATGTATGATTCATAGTCTCGCCTTTTTTTAAATAAACTTTTCCTTGTATTTTCTTTACCCACTGTTCCTGTTAGCCAATAATAGTTCTGTACTAAGTTGTAACACCAGGAGGCAGCAAAAACAGGATGTACGTGTACCTGTGGTGCATTATTTTGAAGCTTGAAACTTTGCTAGAAGCATGAAGCTTTGTTTTTATAACCAAAGCGTCATAGTAATGCATACAGCATAGTAATTAAGGCAACTCTTCCTTAGCCACGAGGGAACTTTTTAACTAGCTTTATGTATAAGGCTTGCCGCTTGTTAAGCTCAGACTGGTTGATCTTGTGTGTGGGTGTGCACGTGTGTTCTCATTTTGATTGACACTTAATTAGATCTGATCAGAAAGCTGGTCTCCTCAGGTCACTGTGTGATTGGCGTGTGACAAATAACGATTATGAGTATTTGGGTTTGGGACACTGCTGTCATCTGTCATTTGTGCTTTTTCCTTCAGTCAAGTGTCAGTCAGCAAATTGGCATGGGGCTCATTTGTATCAGACAAGGTAAGACAAATGCCACCTTACTCCCTATATAGTGCACTACTTTTGACCAGGGCCCATAGTGCACTATGGAATAGGGTGCCATTTGGGACAAAGACCCTGACTACTTTGTTTCTTGTTGGAGAAGAACATGGGTAGGAGTCCTCTATACTCTACCAGACCACTACTGCACATTCCACGCCAAACATTTATGGATATAACCTTTTGTAAATTACTACTATTCCAGGCTGGGTAGTTTGTGACTGTGTCTCATAGAGCCCTTTGCTTGTAATGTGAATCAGAACTCTGTTATTCCCTCTGTTATTCCCCGGGGGCGAGATCATCTTCGGAATCATTTTACAATGACCGCATACACAGACTTTGTACGGTGTTGTACACACATCTGATAGTGGCCTGAGTGGAAGAAGAGAGGAAGGACCTGTTGGGTGAAACGGAGAGCTTTGAGTGTGTGTGTGTGTCTTCTGAGAGGTGTCTGGGCACTCAGCTGTCTGCCTGGAAGTGCAGAGTTAGGTTGTGTTCTGAGCAGGCTGTCTGTAGATGTGACGCCACGTGGCACATCTCTGTCCCCATCTCTCTGTCTACAACAGAGGCTAACCCGACTTTGCTCTTGACAGTCAAGTGTGACAGGACCCAGCTCTGCCTTCCCTCTCTACAATATAAACGCATGTAGTGCTTTCCAGTCTGCTGACATGTACTGTTCTCCTATGATGGCCTACAGTAGCTGTTGAACATGTTAGCCCTTTGTTTACCTCTTTATACCTTTCCAATTCAAAGCTATCACTTCGGCCATTTTCAATCTGTGCACGTTTGATATAATCCATGTGAGATGTCAAGTTTTGACCTGATGTTGTATTTCAATTGCATCAGAGCAAAGAAGCAGCGATTGTCATGAAGAGTTAAGGCTTTGCCGCTTCTCCTGTGTCACTGCTGCTGCTACTGCTCTGGATTATGGGTACCAGGCCGAGGGGGAAGCGCCAGGGGGCTTGCTGCTGTATGTCTTGCTGTGTGTTTCTCTCGGTGATACTCTAGCAGGCATAGGCTTCTGGAAGCTTCTAATTGTCGCCTGGAGAGGAATTTGAGAGTTTTCACAAGCTGTCTGTGAGCCCCTTGCCAAGAAATTAGGCTCTGAAAGATCTATGAGGACAACCACAGAAATTAGTTCACCTCCAAGCATATCCAGCTCCTTTTCCACATAACCACTGAAAAAGTCAAAAACGTACTGTTGCTAAAAGTAGTGGTCTGAGTTTCAAAGTGCAAGTACAGTTCCCGACATTGTGGGAACTGTAGTAAAGAGGTACCACATGAAATGTGCTGTTTGTTAAGGATATCTGCAAGGATATTTAAGAGCTCCTGGACATTGAGAAGCTGAGTGTTTCTGTCCTGGCAAATGAAGAAGTGCTGAGACAGACAAGGCCCTGAGTCATTGATATCCCATAAGATCAGTCATAGAAATAGCTTTCTCTATGATATAAGTGCTGTACTTCCCAAAGGTAGTTAAAGTCCTGAAACTATCCTCCTCCTCCTGTATGGGGTGATCCATGGGCGGTGCAGACTGGCAGAAAATGAAAATGGGCTGGTGAGATCAGTTAAATTAATTTAAGTTAAATACATCTGAGCTGAGACCTTGGCTCCAGCGCCGTTGCCCAGACTTGGTTATCTATCATGGAAATGTCAGGTGCAGCGCCAGGCTTCCTCAGATGAGAAATTAACAGAGAGGAGGTAGGAAGAAAGGAAAAAGATGGATTTGCTTCGGGTACTCTGTGTCCTGTCCAGAGTTGACACCAAAAACAAAGACAACCCGGCAGTCATGGTCGTATTCATTTGTACACACCGTAGCAACCATTTTGCAAAGGAAAACATTTTTTCAATGTTTCTTATTGGAGGTTCAGGTAGTCCCTGACGTTTGCTTCCATTTGGTTTCCATTTGGTTACTATTGGCCAGTCTTGCTGACAGATTGACAATCTCCACTGTAAATAGCCATGTTGTTTTTTATTCCCTATACTGTATATAGCCATGTTGTTTCTTATTCCCTATACTGTATATAGCCATGTTGTTTTTTATTCCCTATACTGTATATAGCCATGTTGTTTTTTACTCCCTATACTGTATATAGCCATGTTGTTTTTTATTCCCTATACTGTAAATAGCCATGTTGTTTTTTATTCCCTATACTGTATATAGCCATGTTGTTTTTTATTCCCTATACTGTATATAGCCATGTTGTTTTTTATTCCCTATACTGTATATAGCCATGTTGTTTTTTATTCCCTATACTGTATATAGCCATGTTGTTTTTTATTCCCTATACTGTATATACCCATGTTGTTTTTTATTCCCTATACTGTATATACCCATGTTGTTTTTTATTCCCTATACTGTATATAGCCATGTTGTTTTTTATTCCCTATACTGTATATAGCCATGTTGTTTTTTATTCCCTATACTGTATATAGCCATGTTGTTTTTTATTCCCTATACTGTATATAGCCATGTTGTTTTTTATTCCCTATACTGTATATAGCCATGTTGTTTTTTATTCCCTATACTGTATATAGCCATGTTGTTTTTTATTCCCTATACTGTATATAGCCATGTTGTTTTTTATTCCCCATACTGTATATAGCCATGTTGTTTTTTATTCCCCATACTGTATATAGCCATGTTGTTTTTTACGCCCTATACTGTATATAGCCATGTTGTTTTTTACGCCCTATACTGTATATAGCCATGTTGTTTTTTATTCCCTATACTGTATATAGCCATGTTGTTTTTTATTCCCTATACTGTATATAGCCATGTTGTTTTTTATTCCCTATACTGTATATAGCCATGTTGCTTTTTATTCCCTATACTGTATATAGCCATGTTGTTTTTTATTCCCTATACTGTATATAGCCATGTTGTTTTTTATTCCCTATACTGTATATAGCCATGTTGTTTTTTATTCCCTATACTGTATATAGCCATGTTGTTTTTTATTCCCTATACTGTATATAGCCATGTTGTTTTTTATTCCCTATACTGTATATAGCCATGTTGTTTTTTATTCCCTATACTGTATATAGCCATGTTGTTTTTATTCCCTATACTGTATATAGCCATGTTGTTTTTTATTCCCTATACTGTATATAGCCATGTTGTTTTTTATTCCCTATACTGTATATAGCCATGTTGTTTTTATTCCCTATACTGTATATAGCCATGTTGTTTTTTATTCCCTATACTGTATATAGCCATGTTGTTTTTTTATTCCCTATACTGTATATAGCCATGTTGTTTTTTATTCCCTATACTGTATATAGCCATGTTGTTTTTTATTCCCCATACTGTATATAGCCATGTTGTTTTTTATTCCCCATACTGTATATAGCCATGTTGTTTTTTATTCCCTATACTGTATATAGCCATGCTGTTTTTTATTCCCTATACTGTATATAGCCATGCTGTTTTTTACTCCCTATACTGTATATAGCCATGTTTTTTATTCCCTATACTGTATATATCCATGTTCTTTTTTATTCCCTATACTGTATATAGCCATGTTGTTTTTTATTCCCTATACTGTATATAGCCATGTTGTTTTTTATTCCCTATACTGTATATAGCCATGTTGTTTTTTATTCCCTATACTGTATATAGCCATGTTGTTTTTATTCCCTATACTGTATATAGCCATGTTGTTTTTTATTCCCTATACTGTATATAGCCATGTTGTTTTTTTATTCCCTATACTGTATATAGCCATGTTGTTTTTTACTCCCTATACTGTATATAGCCATGTTGTTTTTTATTCCCTATACTGTATATAGCCATGTTGGTTCTTATTCCCTATACTGTATATAGCCATGTTGTTTTTTATTCCCTATACTGTATATATCCATGTTCTTTTTTATTCCCTATACTGTATATAGCCATGTTGTTTTTTATTCCCTATACTGTATATAGCCATGTTGTTTTTTATTCCCTATACTGTATATAGCCATGTTGTTTTTTATTCCCTATACTGTATATAGCCATGTTGTTTTTTACTCCCTATACTGTATATAGCCATGTTGTTTTTTATTCCCTATACTGTATATAGCCATGTTGTTTTTTATTCCCTATACTGTATATAGCCATGTTGTTTTTTACTCCCTATACTGTATATAGCCATGTTGTTTTTTATTCCCTATACTGTATATAGCCATGTTGTTTTTTTATTCCCTATACTGTATATAGCCATGTTGTTTTTTACTCCCTATACTGTATATAGCCATGTTGTTTTTTATTCCCTATACTGTATATAGCCATGTTGTTTTTTATTCCCTATACTGTATATAGCCATGTTGTTTTTTATTCCCTATACTGTATATAGCCATGTTGTTTTTTATTCCCTATACTGTATATAGCCATGTTGTTTTTTATTCCCTATACTGTATATAGCCATGTTGTTTTTTATTCCCTATACTGTATATAGCCATGTTGTTTTTTACGCCCTATACTGTATATAGCCATGTTGTTTTTTATTCCCTATACTGTATATAGCCATGTTGTTTTTTATTCCCTATACAGTATATAGCCATGTTGTTTTTTATTCCCTATACTGTATATAGCCATGTTGTTTTTATTCCCTATACTGTATATAGCCATGTTGTTTTTATTCCCTATACTGTATATAGCCATGCTGTTTTTTATTCCCTATACTGTATATAGCCATGTTGTTTTTTATTCCCTATACTGTATATAGCCATGTTGTTTTTTATTCCCTATACTGTATATAGCCATGTTGTTTTTATTCCCTATACTGTATATAGCCATGTTGTTTTTATTCCCTATACTGTATATAGCCATGTTGTTTTTTTATTCCCTATACTGTATATAGCCATGTTTTTTTTTATTCCCTATACTGTATATAGCCATGTTGTTTTTTTATTCCCTATACTGTATATAGCCATGTTGTTTTTTATTCCCTATACTGTATATAGCCATGTTGTTTTTTTATTCCCTATACTGTATATAGCCATGTTGTTTTTTATTCCCTATACTGTATATAGCCATGTTGTTTTTATTCCCTATACTGTATATAGCCATGTTGTTTTTTATTCCCTATACTGTATATAGCCATGTTGTTTTTTATTCCCTATACTGTATATAGCCATGTTGTTTTTTATTCCCTATACTCTATATAGCCATGTTGTTTTTTATTCCCTATACTGTATATAGCCATGTTGTTTTTTATTCCCTATACTGTAAATAGCCATGTTGTTTTTTATTCCCTATACTGTATATAGCCATGTTGTTTTTTATTCCCTATACTGTATATAGCCATGTTGTTTTTTTATTCCCTATACTGTATATAGCCATGTTGTTTTTTATTCCCTATGCTGTATATAGCCATGTTGTTTTTTATTCCCTATACTGTATATAGCCATGTTGTTTTTTATTCCCTATACTGTATATAGCCATGTTGTTTTTTTATTCCCTATACTGTATATAGCCATGTTGTTTTTTATTCCCTATACTGTATATAGCCATGTTGTTTTTTATTCCCTATACTGTATATAGCCATGTTGTTTTTTATTCCCTATACTGTATATAGCCATGTTGTTTTTTACTCATTATTTTTATTCATTATTCACTGACACTATTTCAATTAAATGTTTTATCTAATCTTTGACTCTGCATTGTTAGTCTACACCTGTTGTCTACAAAGCATGTGACAAATAACATTTGATTTGATTTAATCCCTGGAGATTGGCAGTGCTTTCTGTCGGACAAGAAAGCTAAACAGAGGATTGAATCATGAGTCACACCTATGCCAATGGGCTTGACAGGCAGCCTATCCCTGTGGACCTGCAGTCTGCTGCTAAAAAGCTAATGACACACACCGGTCCACCACCGCCACTCTACACACCACAGTCTGGCGCGGTGCGTCACACACCTACGTATACCTTCATCTGGGTGACTTACAGCTTTGTGGTGATTTAAGTCCGAACCTCTGTCAGACAAATTAGGCAAAAAACAAGGCAAAATACGCTGAATACATTGAAGTGACTCACTGTATAGAAGACAGATTGATACTGGGTAAACAATGGAACATTTGCCAAAGGACTTGTTTTTGTTATTGCTCATATCACTCCACTAATGTGACGAATGCAGTTTCCTAATGATTTTTACTGGACTGTTAGTGTTTCTTCAGAAAAAGCAGATCCATTAATGTAAATGATACATTGGAGATGCCACGTTCTATAATTGTCTTCTTCGTCATTAAGGGGTAGAGCACACAGATTCCCTTAGTACATCTTCATGTCTTCCATTTCTGTTGTCTCTGGTCCCATTCTAATAGGGAAAAGTGCCAGACCAAGATGGACTTTAGCGATAATAAATGTTCATCAGTGGAGCTACCATAGACTGAGCTAATCAGCTGGAAAATTGGTCACTTTGTGTAGTGGACATTGTGGAATTATCTTTTTTTTTATCACACTGATGTGTTTAGAGAAATCAAATGGATAAAAGCAGAAACCAGCCATATGCACCACACAGTCTTCTGCACACATACCTAGTATTTACCCATTATTGTTATGCTGTGAGCGTGATCGAGCACATTAGGCAAACCCAGCTGTTACATTTTCTTGCTGGCTACTGTACTTGCGTTGTGTAAGTGTTAAGTGTACATGGTTATGTACTGTATGTGTACTTAAAATGTTGACAATTTGGGGGCATACAGAGTCTGTGTGTCTCAAGGCTGCTCTTGCTGCCTCATTGAACCCCTCCACTATACAAAATGTAATAAAAATAATTACAAGTAAATGTATTAAGTAAATGGTTCAAAAGTATTTTTTTTAAACTCAAATTGTAGATAAAAATGTTACCTGAATGTACTAAACTCAGTAAAAAACGTCCTTTTTCAGGACTCTGTCTTTCAAAGATAATTTGTAAAAATCAAAATAACTTCACAGATCTTCATTGTAAAGGGTTTAAACACTGTTTCCCATGCTTGTTCAATGAACCATAAACAATTAATGAACATGCACCTGTGGAATGGTCGTTAAGACACTAACAGCTTACAGACGGTAGGCAATTAAGGTCACAGTGATGAAAACTTAGGACACTAAAGAGGCCTTTCTACTGACTCTGAAAAACACCAAAAGAAAGATGCCCAGGGTCCCTGCTCATCTGCGTGAACATGCTTTAGGCATGCTGCAAGGAGGCATGAGGACTGCAGATGCCTAAGACAGTGCAACAGAGAGACAGGACGGACAGCTGATCGTCCTCGCAGTGGCAGACCACGTGTAACAACACCTGCACTGGATCGGTACATCCGATTATCACACCTGCGGGACAGGTACAGGATGGCAACAACAACTGCCTGAGTTACACCTGGAACGCATAATCCCTCCATCAGTGCTCAAACTGTCTGCAATAGGCTGAGAGAGACTGGACTGAGGGCTTGTAGGCCTGTTGTAAGGCAGGTCTTCACCAGACATCACCGGCAACAACGTCGCCTATGGGCACAAACCCACCGTCGCTGGACCAGACAGGACTGGCAAAAAGTGCTCTTCACTGACGAGTCGCGGTTTTGTCTTACCTGGGGTGATGGTCGGATTCGTGTTTATCATCGAAGGAATGAGCGTTACACCGAAGCCTGTACTCTGGAGCGGGATCGATTTGGAGGTGGAGGGTCCATCATGGTCTGGGGCGGTGTGTCACAGCATCATCGGACTGAGCTTGTTGTCATTGCAGGCAATCTCAACGCTGTGCGTTACAGGGAAGACATCCTCCTCCCTCATGTGGTACCCTTCCTGCAGGCTCATCCTGACTTGACCCTCCAGCATGTCAATGCCACCAGCCATACTGCTCGGTCTGTGCGTGATTTCCTGCAAGACAGGAATGTCAGTGTTCTGCCATGGCCAGCGAAGAGCCCGGATCTCAATCCCATTGAGCACCTCTGGGTGAGGGCTAGGGCCATTCCCCCCAGAAATGTCCGGGAACTTGCAGGTGCCTTGGTGGAAGAGTGGGGTAACATCTCACAGCAAGAACTGGCAAATCTGGTGCAGTCCATGAGGAGGAGATGCACTGCAGTACTTAATGCAGCTAGTGGCCACACCAGATACTGTTACTTTTGATTTTGACCCCCCCTTTGTTCAGGGACACATTATTCCATTTCTGTTAGTCACATGTCTGTGGAACTTGTTCAGTTTGTCTCAGTTGTTGAATCTTATGTTCATACAAATATTTATGTTTATGTTAAGTTTGCTGAAAATAAACGCAGTTGACAGTGAGAGGATGTTTCTTTTTTTGCTGAGTTTATTTTTAGTTGGCCCAAACTTAGCTCCAACTTGAGAAAGATTCTGTCAATTTAAAATGATGTGTTTGCTCAACTTGTCTCATATTGTCAAAATGACTGTATAAATGAACACGCACAATGTAATCATGTAAATCAACATGTGTCAAATATGTTGAAAACAAAAGCACTGTGTGTGTCTAACTCATTCCAAAGCCTTTTCTTTGAAAATGCCCAACAAATTTCTAGTTAAATTAATATATGAGACAAGTTGAGCAAATACATGATTTTAAGTTGACAGAATTTTTGCCTAAGCTTTCTCATGTTGGAGCTAAGCTGTGGAACCAGTTACGTAATAATAATTAATTGAAACAACTAGATTTTTTTTTTTACAGTGTATGGTAATATAATAGAGCTTGTTAGAAACAAACACCAATTGATTGTTTGAGAGGATTATGTCGCTCCCTGTAGTCCGAGGCTGAAGCAATCAGTTCAGTTCAGTCCAAGTTGTTTTGTCATTTGTCAATAAAAATGTGTTGGAAGTCTCATTCACCAGGGCTCTTCCAAGTTGAAGGCAGTTATTCGTTCCTGTATCAGTCGTCTCACATAGGCCTAACCTAGAAAATATAATGATGGGATACAACATGATCAGGACCTGTATTTGTATGATAGGCACTGAATTGTCTTTATTCAAAAGTTCCACAGCCGAGGGTGTGCAATTTATACGAAAACTAGCAGGGTAGCAAACTACCATAACAGCCTTGGTCGGTTTTCATCTTCGTACTGCATTTAGAGGAATGAGAGCGGAGAGCTGAAGTAAATGATTCCTTCAATTCAATGGTGTAGCGAGCATTACCTGATAAGTGCTTGGCTTTAACAGGGATACAAATCAAATAAGACAACGAATGGACATAGGGAGGGATGGAGCCATTTATATCTCTGTGTATGATTCTAGAGAGAGATCACTTTGGATAACGCGCAATGCAAATTCACTTCCTGCTGTTGAGAAATGGACCAAAATAAATGCATGCATGAAATACAGGATAAGAATAGTTGCTAATCCCCAAGGAACTCTTTCTTCCAGTTCAACAGCCTTTCTAGCCATTTAAACTTAATGCACTAAGCTCTCAGTCAAATGGCTTACCAAAATCACTAGCATCCGACTAGCCTACCTCTGGGATATCACACTACTCTGTGTATCAGAAGATTTGTTTTGAACTGTTATGGAAGGGGGATAACTAGTCAGTTGCACAACTGAGTACATTGAACTGAAATGTGTCTTCTGCATTTAACCCAACCCCTCATAGAGGTGCAGGGGGCTGTCTTAATCGACGTCATCGGCTCCCAGGGAGCCATTGTTGTTGGGGTTAACTGCCTTGCTCAGACTGGCAGATTTTTCCACCTTGCTGGCTCAGGGATTCGAACCAGCTACCTTTCGGTTGCTTAACCGCTAGGCTACCTGCCGCCTGTTATAAATTGTTATTGACCCATATACGTACGTCTACATCATCAATTTCTATAATGAAAAAATCTACAACAAATTGCCCTGTCTACTATAGAAATTGGAAGGTAATGGAACTAGGAGTGGCAATAGCACACTGTTATGATAATATAGATTTTTGTAGTTTTTAGAGGGGCTGATGTTGCTGAATGGAGACCATTCCAGTAGTATGGAGGGAATAAACAGTTTCCATTTGCACAAAACTGATGACTGGGGACAGGACTGAGTCATATTCAACTAAGCCTATTACATAAAGCACTTAAGTCTCTTTCGCAGTACAAAATTATTCAAATAATCAGGAACAGTTCTGTCTGCTATTTATATCATTTTTCATTCTCTCTATGTCATTCACAACTGTTGATAGCAAAAACCCCTTGATACACACACACGCACACACACACACACACACAGACACGCACGCACGCACGCACACACATACACACACACACAAGCAAGCACTCACACACACACTGTCCACGGTGCTGAATGTTATCTCATTTTCTGCAGCTCTCTCTCTCGCACACACACATACACACGCACACACACACACTGAAGTCCATTCAGATGGCTCTGTCAGAAGGTTCTTGATTTTTGCACCACACTCTTGGTAGTGGCTTACAGCGGCCTCAATTATACTTTAATTGTCTGCCACTATGAACTATAGGATTAATATTTGTCTGTCCTTGCAATCGCAATGCGGAGCTTCTGCAGTAACATTGAAAATCAAGCTGATAGCCAAAGCCATTAGCTTGGCCGGTGCTGTGAGGGAAGAGACTTGTTAATTGCCTCTCTCTCTCTCTCTCTCTCTCTCTCTCATCTCTGCTTATTGTAGTGGAATTGTTCTTGTTGGTCACTCTTTCTCCATCCGATTGTGGATGCTCTGCTTTATAATAGTGTTTTATTTTGCTTTCCCTCAGCGATCGCCCCCAAACTCCTTTAATTAGCGCTATCAATCACTCCCGCTCTCTTTCTCCGTCTCTCTCTCTCTCTCTGACCCGTACCCACAGCTCAGTTTAGTGGAGACAAGGACTCCATTCCTCATTATCCTTCACAGGTGAACCTTTACTGAGACGGCTGGAGCGCGTCTCCCAGAGCCACTGGACGTTTCTCAGATGAGCATAGTTTAACATGGCTGCGCTGTTGTCTCATAAACAGATCGTATAGAGAGCACCTTAGGAAAGGGGAAAGGACTTATTAACATGCTAATACCATGTTGATGGGATGCGTGGCGCATGGTGCACGGTGCAAAGTCCTGTTCTATTGACATTGCTATTGGACAATTCCTCTCTGGCAAACTTGGATGCATTCAGCAGGGCACAGTATTGTGGAAGACAGAAACATGTAGAATCATGCCAGCTCTATACGTGACACGTCTATCTGTAATGTTTGCCTACTGAACACGTCCCTGATCTGCGGTCACTTGTGCATTTGTTTACTATTTAACTCATTGCTTTCTGTCTCATTAGTCGACGCAGTGGACTGGCAGGCTGATTCTGTCCAACGATAATCCAGTGCTAATCCAGTATCACAGATGGCCTATAATTAGACCAGCTAGATGTGATGTTATCTGTAGATTTGTGCCTCCCTCCATGCTTCCCACTCAATGATAACAATGTCTACTCACTGATAACATGTGACTAGAATTACTTATATTGCTGTATCTCTACTATCATATTGTTTTATTAGTGGTCTTGGTTGAAATGTTGACCTTGGGCAAACATTTTTACTATGAGAGATGTGTCATTCTTAGACTTTTTGGATGTGTCTATTCACAGGGGAGAGGAATACATTGTCTGTGCACTAAAGCCCACATAATTACATCAGATTGCTGTGGTAAAGCCAATTAAACAATCAGTCATTTCTTTGCTCACTGCATATTGATGCCATGTGTATTCGCGTCGTTATTATTATCGATGCATCTGTGCGTGCCTGCGTGCATAATGACTGCGTCAATCTGTAGCGCGCTTCGAATATTGAACTTTTCAATTAAACTAAAAAGGTATCGCCAATTAGAGTTCTGTCTGCACTCCGTCGACCCCACGAGTGTGTGTTGTTTGTTACCAAGCAACTTATTCACTCCACACTGTCGGCTGCGTCATTTCCTCCTGACAAGAGACTGGAGAGAGGGAGCGACACACTCTAGCAGCGTCTATATGCTCGGGAAGCTCGCGGAGACGCATCTGCCGACTAGGTCAACGCAAGGCTGGATAAAAATAAAGAGGGATATAAACAAAAAACTACCAGGATTTTTTAAAACTCTGGATTACTTGAAAATGGCTGAATTATCTATGCGTTATTTCTAACACTTTTAAAGCTCCGCCTGGATATATTTGGATAGACAACTCCACAATATGAACTTCGGTCGCCGATAAAGGAACCAAGCAAAATAACTTATATCAAGAACATCGCGCGTATTATTTTCCGCATCTTCCGCACACATAATGGTAGGCTTAAGTTTACCACTTGATATTCATGAGTAGTAGACATGTTTTCTTTTTTTGCGCTCTAGCTTTGCTCTAGTGCCTGTTGACGAGGTGATATCAGTGGATACTGGAGAAGCAGCTCGCGGGCTACCTGATCTCTTCATGCACAAAAGCAAGACACGAGCTAATGACAAAGAAGCTTGTCGTGCTCACCATTACGCTTTCTGACAGGGTTGTGAGTTTTCTGACCAAGGTCCCAAAAGGTTTCTTCTATGTGCGTTAGTCTATTTCAGGTGCCTTTTTGACGCATGATTAGCCTAACTTATTACGCATTAGGCCCACTGAAGTTCTGATGTTAGGCTATTATTAAACTGCAAATCTGTTGAATATGTCCTATAGTTTGTGTTTGAAATTATAACATTGTACTTAAAGTTGTTTATTTCATTGCTCGAGGCTGCGTTGTAAGACTGTTGGAATTCAGCCGGTTGGCTAAGCCAGACCCAGGCTCAGACCTAACCAGTATGACTATTAGTGGAGTGGACGTCCTGCAGGAATCGCTATGCCACGCTCCGTTTTAAAGGAGCACAACCCAGCACTGTCAGCCCCTAATGCCCAAATGTCTCCCCGCTCCAGTGTTGCTGCGTGACCCAGTCACATGTCTAGAATGAGCACGGATCTAGAGCGTATGTCGCTCAACTCCTCCTCGGCCAACTCGGTGGCCTCGAGTGCCCGCACGCTGTCAGCCAATGTCAAGAAGCTGCACAACGCGCTCAACCTGCTGCTCAACGAATTGGAGCGGGAGCAGTTCATCCACTGCCTCAACGTGTACCACTCCAAGCGTAATGTCTACGACCTGGTTCAAACACTTAAAGTCATCCTCAATGCGCCCAGCAAACGCCAACTTCTGCCCATGCTACGGCAGGTCATTCCCCGCTCCGACCAGCTTTTGTTTGACCAGCATACCTCGGAGGGCCTTTACTTGAAATCGGATTTACTTGCCAGAAATGGGAGCGCCGAAGCGTTGGGCGAAGTTCCCAGTGGGAGTCCAACTCCTCCTGGGCATTTCTTGCCAACACCTCCCGTATCTCAAGTTGCGATGCGCGGCTCTCCGGATAGTTTCAGCACCAGCAGTGATGGGACAGCTCCCCTCGTCCCGCTGCTCGGGAGAGGCTTTCTGCACGAGCCTCCAGGAGAGGTTCGACAGGTGACCCTGAAACGGCACAAGAGCAACGAGGGCTTGGGTTTCAGTATCCGCGGAGGCTCGGAGCACGGGGTCGGGATCTATGTGTCTCTGGTGGAGCCGGGATCCCTGGCCGAAAAGGAGGGACTAAGGATTGGGGATCAGATTATGAAAGTCAACAACACAGTGTTCGATAAAGTCACGCATGCTGAAGCAGTGAAGGTAAGTGTGTGTGTGTGTGTGTGTGTGTGTGTGTGTGTGTGTGTGTGTGTGTGTGTGTGTGTGTGTGTGTGTGTGTGTGTGTGTGTGTGTGTGTGTGTGTGTGTGTGTGTGTTATATTAACTGTCACGTTTCAGCCCAGCAATATATAGCATGTAATCACAATACAGAGTTAATACAGAGAACACCAAACACACCACAACACACATTCACAGAAGAGAGCGAAAGGAAATACTTTAAAACAGGGTTCAGATGAAATTGATGCTGGTTTACAATGTTTTACTCCCACTGTACAGCCTGCCTCTACTAGCTCTCCTATGCTCCACTTTTTTAAAGTTCCCCTGAAGCTCTTAACTGAGCAGTCTGTCTTGGCTCAGCTTCTGGAGTCTGTGCCAGGGTGGGCCACACAGTCAGCACTTAGAGCTTTTTTAGGATCATCTTTTTCGTGGCACGCTTGGCGGCGAGGAACAGCACCGTGACGGGAACTGGGTCGTAAATCCCGCCATCCCGTGGCCACGTCCAATTGGACGAAGCAGAGAGAGAGAGAGAGAGAGAGAGAGAGACGTCTGTCTACCTACCGCTTCATCCGATTGATCTGAGTCTCTGACTCAGTGATGAAACAGAGAAGGCTGGAGAGGAGATTACCTTCCCTTTGGCTGGACTCTCTCTCTCTCTATACCAGGGCAGCGCACTCTTTTGCTGTTTAGGAATGAACAGAATATCTGACTAGTGAAATGAAATGCACACTCTTACAGTTGTTCAGAGTTACTCCACTGGGACTTCTGCTGTTGTCTGAGCTGCCTGTGTGTGGATGGCTGGGGATGGGGGATGTGGGATGGGGGAACAGATATGTGGAGCAGTAAGGTGGAGGTACTAGTTAACCCAGCTGTTAACCCACCATGCATACTGTTAACTGGTAAAGATCCACCAGGCATACTGTTAACTGGTAAAGGTCCACCAGGCATACTGTTAACTGGTAAAGGTCCACCAGGCATGCTGTTAACTGGTAAAGATCCACCAGGCATGCTGTTAACTGGTAAAGATCCACCAGGCATGCTGTTAACTGGTAAAGGCCCACCATGCATACTGTTAACTGGTAAAGATCCACCAGGCATGCTGTTAACTGGTAAAGATCCACCAGGCATGCTGTTAACTGGTAAAGATCCACCAGGCATGCTGTTAACTGGTAAAGATCCACCAGGCATGCTGTTAACTGGTAAAGGTCCACCAGGCATACTGTTAACTGGTAAAGATCCACCATGCATACTGTTAACTGGTAAAGATCCACCAGGCATGCTGTTAACTGGTAAAGGTCCACCAGGCATGCTGTTAACTGGTGAAGGTCCACCAGGCATGCTGTTAACTGGTAAAGGTCCACCAGGCATACTGTTAACTGGTAAAGATCCACCAGGCATGCTGTTAACTGGTAAAGGTCCACCAGGCATACTGTTAACTGGTAAAGATCCACCAGGCATGCTGTTAACTGGTAAAGGTCCACCAGGCATACTGTTAACTGGTAAATATCCACCAGGCATGCTGTTAACTGGTAAAGGTCCACCAGGCATACTGTTAACTGGTAAAGATCCACCAGGCATACTGTTAACTGGTAAAGGTCCACCATGCATACTGTTAACTGGTAAAGATCCACCAGGCATACTGTTAACTGGTAAAGGCCCACCATGCATACTGTTAACTGGTAAAGGTCCACCAGGCATACTGTTAACTGGTAAAGATCCACCAGGCATGCTGTAAGTCAGGCCTCTCTTGGTCTCTGGGGGTCTTGTCAGTGATCATCAAAGATTGAACTTTCTCTAGCTGACGGTAAATTGTCATGGCCATGATGAACGTACAATTCCCTCTGGCTGAGCCTAGGGGCCTGTCTGTGTGTGGACTGCATGTGTAAGGAGCAGGTATGTAAGCAGGTACATGACTGAGAGTAAGGTCAACAGCAAGATTGGATTCTTAAGTAGATTTCTACCACTGTAGTAGTTCTTCTAATTCTTCTTCTTCTGTCATTTGTGTCCTGAGGTTCAAATGGCAAAGTGATGACAGTGTATTTATTGTAAGAGGACTTTTAGCGTGCTTCTGTTGCCTATTCCTTATAGGTCATGCTATGCTATAAGGTCACACTGAGTGGTCATAGCTCATATCCAAGAGACCGCAATTTGTAACACCTTTTAAAATAATTAAATGATCTGTCCAAAATTCACCGCTCCCTTGTTGAGAATATATTTTGCAGAATTGTAAACGTTGCAAAAAACAGCACTGAGCTCCGTTCATGATTTACCGATATGGACATTGGCTGCAGCTCAACAACCCCTATGTTTTCTGCCCTAAATAATTGTGGTCCAATCCTGGCCAGGGTTTCCTGGCTCACCACTTGTTGTTTAAGTACAGGACCGGCCCACTTTCGTAATGATGCGGGGGTGTGCCGTGCGTCATCCTCTCCACACAGATAGCTCAAAAGAGAGAAGAGACCAAAACAGAGTGCTGAGGCCAGCTGGGGTCTGCTGTGGTCACTTGGGTCCATTCCTTTTTTTAATTACGAAGTGAATTATATATCAAATGCTTTAATTACACAGGCGGAGACTAATTCCTCTTGCCTTTGTGTGACTGTGCACCGGTTTGATTAATATTGAAATGGTTTCCCGGGGTGCGTTTGGAGGACGGGTTAAGAAGGAGATTTCATCCCAAATGACACCCTGTTTCCTATGTAGTGCATTACTTTTGACCAGGGCCCATAGGGAATAGGGTGGCATTTGGGACACACCCTGAAGTCACATCCGTCTCGCTGATCCCAATTTCTGCATTTACAGCCACGGGAGAAGATGGAGCTATCCTTCACACAATCTTTCAGCCATAATCTTTACCCTTTTTCTCATGTTTTCACTGTCGCTCATACTCAGACTCTTCCTTGTCATCTTTCTACTTCCCCCGTTTTCTCATCATGTACAGAAAACACATACATCCCTCTCTTCCTGCCACCGGCTTATATTGGTCACATGCACGCAGGCACGCAATAAACACGCACGCATGCACACACACACACACACACACACACACACACACACACACACACACACACACACACACACACACACACACACACACACACACACACATACACACACACACACACATACACACACACACACACACACACACACTGGCAGACTCTTTGTCAACATTCTTCATCCCCTGTCTGTCTTAAAGTACTGTTTGTATTCACCTCCAGTCTCTCCTGGGATCCTCCACAGCTGCCCTAACACATTGATTCCATTCTGGCTGTCTAATTGTTTTACAATGGACTGCAAGGTTGGGTCAGTTCACAGCCAAGGTGTCTCTAATCCATCACCTGGTCTCACTTGTTCTCTACAGGCAGAGTATTGCTGGACTAGCCATTAATATCACCTATTCACTGCCCAGAGCTGTGGTCAGATATGTGCTGAAATATCACTCATTCTATTAGCGTCTGGCCTGTTCACTTACGCTAACATTGATTTCAATGGAGACACTGGAGACCGCATTGGGAGCACCATTAAAGTAACAGTTCAATTGTCTGGGTGGTACATGGTTTAGGTGACACCATGAAAATGTAGGGCTAAACTCAGACAATTGAAACGCTTGTATGGGACTTGCAGCTTTATTACTTTAACTGTGTCCCAAATGGAACCCTGTTCCCTATTTAGTGCACAACCGGGCTCTGGTCAAAAGTAGTGCACTATGTAGGGAATAGGGTGCCATTTGGGACACAAACTGCATGATTTATTGTGGAGTACCTTGCCTCCTCAATGGACTCTGACACTGTTTACAATGTGCGTTGATCACTCTGGTCATAGATAGCACCCTTAGCATATGTCTGATTTCAGCTCCGATGGATTTACAGCTGAACTGGGCATGGGGGATTCTCTCAAAGGCCTTGTCTGTGTCCCAACTAGCACCCTATCCCCTATGTAGTGCACTACTTTTGCTCCGGTCAAAAGTAGTGCACTATAAAGGGAATAGGGCGCCATATGGGACACAGCCCCTCTCTCCTCCCAAGGTTACGTGGGAAGGGTGAGCCTCCGGTGGAGGTCTGAGGTGAATATTAAGTAGGATAACAGGATGGAGGGATGGAGGGATGGAGGGATGGAGGGATGGCTCTGTCTGGGCTATTTGGATTTTTGCTCAGTAGCTTTTGACAGGTATGTGTTTGATATAGGATGGAGATTTAAACAGGCGTGCTGACACAGACGCGTACACGCACGTACACACGCACACACGCACACACACGGTTGTGCCTTAGTTAGGGCTTAGTTATCGTGCAAAGGAAAGGAAGACCACCCTGGCTGGTGTGTTGATAATCCTGTTTCCTTCACTGAGGATGAGAGAGGGAGACAATGAGGAGCGTATCAGGGGCTTTTCACTAGTATCACACTGAAACATGTTGAGTGGAAATCATTTTCCTTGGAGAAAAACACAAATACATACACTCTCTCTCTCACACACACACGCACACACACACACACACCCTGCTGCTGCTTACTGCCTGATGGGTGCCGCCAGCTAACGATTTCCCTTCCAGAGGAGGAGGAGGAGAGAGAGAGGGGGAGGGCCAGATGGAGAGAGGGGGGGGGGGGTTGTTAGAGTTGCAGAATGGGATAGGATTTGAATCATCTCAAGGTATGGGACTTGATGGAAAATTCTGGATGTTTTATACTCATGTTCAGGACCAGAAGTGATCCTAACCACAGAACAGGAAAAGTTACAGCACATGAAGACCCAGAGTTTTTCCCTGTCAGGTCAAAGCAGTAAGGAAACAATTACTGGCCGTATTCACTTTCAATATTATTATCAATCTTTAATCATGTTCAATATTAATATATTTAACCAGGGTACGAATTATGGGGGAGTCAGGGGGTGGTCAACTCCCCTGAATGAGATATTAGCTCCCCTAAATACAACAAAAATCTATCTTTGGGGGGGGATTTCTAAATAAGGCTAATTTAAGCATTCTCCTGTTTGTTTAAAATGCAGTGCTAAACATGGTTTACAGTGGTAAACATGGTTTACAGTGGCAAATTTGAAAATAAAAGCACCTCTTTCTGATGCTTTAAACCATATATTTCTACATGGCTGCACAAACCGTCTCGCTTTCCACGGCGCTGTTCACTCAGTAGTGCTGAATTTCGGCCTCAGCTGAGCTCCTGTAAACACAAAATTTATTTTGTTTCTCCTCATTTGCACCATCTGTTTTCCATGCGTCCTTGATAAAAATAACCAATGCCTTTATTCCAATGCATTAGATTTATCTGTTGATTTATCATTGTTTGCTTTTGTCAGTCCTCTGTTTAGAGCGCTCAGCCAAAAGAAGTCGACCGTTTATTTAGCGTCAATGTTTTATATCGGTGTTTGTTTTTCTTTCCTCGATCAGCGGATGATGGTCGCCAATATCAATTGACAATTAGCCTACAGCTGGACACCAATGCGCATCCAATCCATCCAACGTTAATGACAGTAGGCCTGTATTAGACTCTTTAGAAGCATGTGATATTGTAACGGCATAGGACTACATTATTGTGGATTTGTGTCCCCATGAGAACTGTTTTCACGGTGAAACATAATGAAATGTGACGTAGGTATAGTTACACTTAGAGTGCATTTACCGCGATCTCACTGTTTACAGAAAAATTTATTGAACGTCTAGGGAGCGTAATATTTCTTTACCGCGACTGGCGATCAGAGTTTACCCACCTTTTTTTTAACCACTATGTCACTGGCTACGGGTAGGCCTATTAGAAGTTCATGGTAATACACATTGTAGCCCAGTGTAGCACATTTACTGTGTGTGTTAGGGTGACCATCCTGTTTTTCCCAGGACAATTTTCAGCACCATTTCAGATGTCCCGACTTAATCAATGGCAATTGGCAAATTTCATTAGGCACACTTTTTGGTGTTTTGTAAACAGATGTTTATTTCCATTTATACAACAGGTGGGTCTAATCATGAAAGCTGATTGGTTAAAACCGCATTCCTGGCGGTGTCTATTCCACAAGTTACAACCGGCTAAATCTATGACGTTAAAATGCCTATTTACTCTGTTCCATCTGACTGCGCAATCCACTGTCTCATCAGCCCAGCCAGGCAATTTATAAAATTGATCTCCACTATAAAAAGCATCTAGACATTATCTCACACTTCTTTTAGACTAACATTTCGTTTTCAACAGCAGAGATTTGTATAAACCTTGCTGTCTGTCCGACATTTGCAATATTGTCCCATAGTTTATTTAACTAGGCAAGTCAGTTAAGAACAAATTCTTATTTTCAATGACGGCCTAGGAACAGTGGGTTAACTGCCTTGTTCAGGGGCAGAACGACAGATTTTTACCTTGTCAGCTCGGGGATTCGATCTTGGTACCTTTCGGTTACAAAAGGTATATTGGCATGGTTTTCCAGCCCTCGACATCATCTAGGGTCTAACACATTTACGTCATTTACACCACCCGTGACAATATATCCTCCAAACACCGACTTCTAGGGCATTATAACTTAATTATCAAATGGCGAGTGTAGGCTACATGCATTGCACTGTTTGGATTATTTTGGAGCAGATGAACATGCACACGTATCCTACTTACATTTTTTGGGGTGTTTATGCCACATTAAAAGGTCATTCATTTTTACCATTAAATAACAGCATTATTATTAGGCGCCCCCGATTGTCATGGTGTAATTCACACTCTGTAATTACAACAGTCAGTCTCTTCCAACTGCATGCAGTGTCAAGTCTGGTATGACATAGTGAGCTAATTGGTCACAAGTCGATTCTGCTAGTCCACTTATCAAGCTGTTTCATGTTGTAAATAGATAATGATTGGTCCTATAGCTACAACCAGGATCCATCTACAGAGCATGACAGTATGAGAGCTTTTTCTTTGGCACCTTATTCCCTATATAGTGCACTACTTTTGATCAGGACCTATAGGCTAGTGCACTATGTAGGGAATATGGTGCCACTTGGGACATAGCTTTATCTAGGGGATCCAGATGTCTTCTTTATCTCCAGGATCACCTGGGAGGAGCTCTGTCTCTCTCTGGGTCATCTGATGCACGTCAGCATCGAGACTCTTCTCTCCCACGTCACATGACCCTGGACACTCAGTCTGCCACCTCCCTCCTCGCTACCATCTGTTGCGTACAATAAAATAACTCTCACTGGTACCTGTTATCACTACTGATATGCAAGTACATATAAACACAAACACACACATATAAACCCACGCAACCACACACACACAAACAAACACATACCTGAGGAGAAGGTAAGGAGACAGAATGAATGAGTGCCCTTCTCCTCCTCTGCATAAGATCTCTGTGTACCACTGCTAGCTAGGTGGGCATCTGCCTTGCTAATGAGTGATCCGGGAAGGTATTGATTTTAAGCACATGGGAGAGCCCGGATGCCCAGTCCTGTTCAGTCCCCTCTCCTTGAAGACGTCTGATAGGCTGTGTCCCCTGCTCAAGGCTTCCTGGGTCTGAATTATTGAACAAGAGCTAAGCCTCACCGTATTGTCTGTCTATGAAAGAGAAAGGGCTAGACAGAGAAAGAGGTTTAGTTTTCTTTCTCTGCTGCTCTTTGGCAATCCTCTCTTGTCTGTCTGTCTGTCTGTCTGTCTGTCTGTCTGTCTGTCTGTCTGTCTGTCTGTCTGTCTGTCTGTCTGTCTGTCTGTCTGTCTGTCTGTCTGTCTGTCTGTCTGTCTGCCTGCCTGTCTGTCTGCCTGTCTGCCTGCCTGCCTGCCTGCCTGCCTGCCTGATTGCCTGCCTGCCTGCCTGCCTGCCTGCCTGCCTGTTGTATCCTGTCGATCAGAGAGCACAGGATACAACAGGTGTAATACAGTACAGTGAAATTCTTACTTGAGAGCTCTTTCCCAACAGTGCAGTAATAAAACAAATAATATAGATAATAAAACATCTAATAAAAACACACGAGATGCGAGATAAAATAAAGAAACCGGAGAATGCGAGTATATACAGGTCAGTGCCTGTCCCATACTCAATGTGCAGGGGTACAGGAGGTGGTGGAGGTAGGTATGTACATAGAAAGTGACTGGTAGTAGGATAAATACTCATGGTAATATGTACACTACCATTCAAAAGTTTGGGGTCACTTAGAAATGTCCTTGTTTTTGAAAGAAAATAACATCAAATTGATCAGAAATACATTGTAGACACTGTTAATGTTATAAATGACTATTGTAGCTGGAAACGGCTGATTTTTAATGGAATATCTACATAGGTGTACAGAGGCGCATTATCAGCAACCATCACTCCTGTGTTCCAATTGCACGTTGTGTTAGCTCATCCAAGTTTATAATTTTAAAAGGCTTATTGATCATTAGAAAACCCTTTTGCAATTATGTTAGCAAAGCTGAAAACTGTTGTTCTGATTAAAGAAGCAATAAAACTTGCCTTCTTTAGACTAGCAGAGTACCTGGAGAATCAGTATTTGGGCGTTCGATTACAGGCTCAAAATGGCTAGAAACAAAGACCTTTCTTCTGAAACTCGTCTGTCTATTCTTGTTCTGAGAAATGAAGGCTATTCCATGTGAGAAATTGCCAAGAAACTGAAGATCACGTACAACGCTGTGTACTATTCCCTTCACAGAACAGCGCAAACTGGCTCTAACCAGAATAGAAAGAGGAGTGGGAGGCCCAATGCACAACTGAGCAAGAGGACAAGTGCATTAGAGTGTCTAGTTTGAGAAACAGACGCCTCACAAGTCCTCAACTGGCAGCTTCATTACATAGTACCCGCAAAACACCAGTCTCAACGTCAACAGTGAAGAGGCGACTCCGGGATGCTGACCTTCTAGGCAGAGTTCCTCTGCTGTCCAGTGTCTGTGTTCTTTTGCTCATCTTAATCTTTTAGTTTTATTTACCAGTCTGAGATTTGACCTTTTCTTTGCAACTCTGCCTAGAAGGCCAGCATCCCGGAGTCGCTTCTTCACTGTTGACGTTGAGACTGGTGTTTTGCAGGTACTATTTAATGAAGCTGCCAGTTGAGGATCAGATACTCAACTAATCTAAAGAAGGCCAGTTTTATTGCTTCTTTAATCAGCAAAACAGTTTTCAGTTGTGCTAACATAATTGCAAAAGGGTTTTCTAATGATCAATTAGCCTTTTAAAATGATAAACTTGGATTAGTTAACACAATGTGCCATTGGAATACAGGAGTGATGGTTGCTGATAATGGGCCTCTGTACGCCTATGTAGATATTCCATTAAAAATCTGCCGTTTCCAGCTACAATAGTCATTTACAACATTAACAATGTCTACACTGTATTTCTGATCAATTTGATGTTATTTTAATTGACAAAAAAGTTGCTTTTCTTTCAAAATCAAGGACATTTCTAGTGACCCCAAACTTTTGAACGGTAGTGTACGTGTAAACGGTCTGATAGTAGGAATATATTATAAATACTAATGGTAGTGTATACTAATGGTAATATATACATGTAAACAGGGGTAAAAGTGATTGATAGTGAGTTAAATAGATGCATACAATTAGCAATGGAAATCATAATAATCAACGAGCAGCAGCGTAATGGTAATAATACATCTAAACAATATCATCTTTATAGCAAAGCCCATTCTCTTATGGAATATGCCATGGAGCTTCATCAATAAGTTGTCCCCACAGTGACTGTGCATACGTATCCCAACCAGAAGCCATGGATTACAGGCAACATTTTATTTTAATGATTTTTTTATTTCACCTTTATTTAACCAGGTAGGCCAGTTGAGAACAAGTTCTCATTTACAACTACGACCTGGCCAAGATAAAGCAAAGCAGTGCGACAAAAACAACAATACAGTTACGCATGGGATAAAAAAACGTACTTTGGTGACAAAACGGATGGCACCGTGATAGACTGCATCCAATTTGCTGAGTAGAGTGTTGGAGGCTATTTTGTAAATGACATCGCCGAAGTCAAGGATCGGCAGGATAGTCAGTTTTACGAGGGTATGTTTAGCATCATGAGTGAAGGAGGCTGTGTTGCAAAATAGGAAGCCGATTCTAGATTTAATTTTGGATTGTAGATGCTTAATATGAGTCTGGAAGGAGAGTTTACAGTCTAGCCAGACACCTAGGTATTTATAGTTGTCCACATGTTCCAAGTCAGAACCGTCCAGAGTAGTGATGCTAGGCGGGCTGGTGGGTGCGGGCAGTGATCGGTTGAAGAGCATGCATTTAGTTTTACTAGCGTTTAAGAGCGGTTGGAGGCCACGGAAGGAGTGTTGTATGGCATTGAAGCTCGTTTGGAAGTTTGTTAACACAATGTCCAAAGAAGGTCCAGATGTATACAGAATGGTGTCGTCTGCGTAGAGATGGATCAAAGAATCACCCGCAGCAAGAGCGACATCATTGATATATACAGAGAAAGTCGGCCCGAGAATTGAACCCTGTGGCAACCCCATAGAGACTGCCAGAGGTCTGGACAACAGCCCCTCCGATTTGACACACTGAACTCTATCTGAGAAGTAGTTGGTGAACCAAGTGAGGCAGACATTAGAGATACCAAGGCTGTTGAGTCTGCCGATAAGAATATGGTGAGAGCCTTGGCCAGGTCGATGAAGACGGCTGCAGTACTGTTTTTTTGTCGATGGTGTTTATGATATTGTTTAGGACCTTGAGCGTGGCTGAGGTGCACCCGTGACCAGCTCGGAAACCGGATTGCATAGCGGAGAAGGTATGGTGGGATTCAAGATGGTCAGTGATCTGTTTGTTCACTTGGCTTTCGAAGACTTTAGAAAGGTAGGGCAGGATGGATATAGGTCTGTAACAGTTTGGGTTTAGAGTGTCTCCCCCTTTGAAGAGGGGGATGACCGCGGCCGCTTTCCAATCTTTCGGAATCTCAGACGATTCGAAAGAGAGGTTGAAAAGACTAGTAATAGGGGTTGCGACAATGGCGGCGGATAATTATAGGAAGAGAGGGTCCAGATTGTCTAGCCCAGCTAATTTGTAGGGATCCAGATTCTGCAGCTCTTTCAGGACATCAGCTGTCTGGATTTGGGTGGCAGAGAAGTGGGGTGGGGGGGGGGGCTTGGGCCAGTTGCTGCAGGGGGTGCAGAGCTGTTGGCCGGGGTTGGGGTAGCCAGGTGGAAAGCGTGGCCAGCCGTAGAGAAATGCTTATTAAAATTCTCGATTATCGTGGATTTCTCGGTGGTGACAGTGGTTCCTAGTCTCAGTGCAGTGGGCAGCTGATAGGAGGTGCTCTTATTCTCCATGGACTTTAGTGTCCCAAAAGTTTTTGGAATTAGTGCTGCAGGATGCAAATTTCTAACTGACTGTGAATATTGGTTCCTGACTTCCTTGAAAAGTTGCATATTGCTGGGAGTATTCGAAGCTAGTGCAGTGCGCTACAGGATATATACAACATCCACATCGAGCTAAAGGCTAGAGCTGTCGCTTTCAAGGAACGGGAGACTAATCCGGACGCTTATAAGAAATCCCGCTATGCCCTCAGATGAACCATCGAACAAGCAAAGCGTCAATATGGGATTAAAATTGAATTCTACTACAACGGCTCTGACTCTCGTCGGATGTGTCAGGGCTTGAAAACTATTATGGACTACAAAGGTAAATCCAGACGCGAGCTGCCCAGTGACGCGAGCCTACTAGACGAGATAAATGCCTTTTATGCTCGCTTCGAGGCAAGCAACAATGAAACATGCACAAGAGCACCAGCTGTTCTGGATAACAGTGTGATAACACTCTCGGTAGCCGATGTGAACAAAGTCTTCAAACAAATCAACATTCACAAAGCCGCTGGGCCGGATGGATTACCAGGACGTGTACTCAAAGCATGCGCAAACCAACTGTCAAGTGTCTTCACTGACATTTTCAACCTCTCCCTGACAGAGTCTGAAATACCTACATGTTTCAAGCAGACCCCCATAGTCCCTGTGCCCAAGGAAGCGAAGGTAACCTGCCTAAATGATTACCACCCCGTGGCACTCACGTTGGTAGCCATGAAGTGCTTTGAAAGGCTGGTCATGGCTCACATCAACAGCATCCAGCTCAACACCATAGTGCCCACGAAGCTCATCACTAAGCTAAGGACTCTGGGACTGAACACCTCCCTCTGCAACTGGATCCTGGACTTCCTGACGGGACGCCCCCAGGTGGTAAGAGTAGCCAACGCCACGCGGATCCTTAACACTGGGGCCCCACAGGGGTGTGTACTTAGTCCCCTCCTGTATTCCCTGTTCAACCACGACTGTGTGGCCAAATACGACTCCAACACCATCATTAAGTTTGCTGACGACACAACAGTGGAAGGCCTGATCACCGACAATGATGAGACGGCCTATAGGGAGGAGGTCAGAGAACGGGTCGAGAGTTTCAAGTTTCTTAGTGTCCACATCACCAACGAACTATCATGGTCCAAACATACCAAGACAGTCATGAAGTGGGCATGACAAAACCTTTTCCTCCTCAGGAGACTGAAAAGATTTGGCATGGGTCCCCAGATCCTCAAAAGGTTCTAAAGCTGCACCATTGAGAGCATCCTGACCGGTTGCATCACCGCCTGGTATGGCAAATGCTCGGCATCTGACCATAAGGTGCTACAGAGGTTAACGCGAATGGCCAAACTTCCTGCCTTCCAGGACCTATTTAATAGGAGTTGTAAGAGGAAAGCCCATAAAATTGTCAGAGACTCCAGTCACCGAAGTTATAGAATGTTTTCTCTGCTACCGCACGGCAAGTGGTACCGGAGCGCCAAGTCTAGGACCAAAAGGCTCCTCAACAGCTTCTACCCCCAAGCCATTAGACTGCTGAACAATTCATAAAAATCCTCACCGGACAATTTACATTGACCACCCCCCCCATACATTGCTGCTACTCGCTGTTTGTTTGTTACCTATGCATAGTCACTTCACCTACATGTACAGATTACCTCAACTAGCTTGTACCCCTGCACACTGACTCGGTACTGGTGCCCCCTGTATATAGCTTCGTTATTCTTATTGTGTTACTTTTTATTGTTACTTTTTATTTTAGCCTACTTGGTAAATATTTTCTTCTTCTTGAATAGCACTGTTGGTTAAAACCTCTCTGGGCTATGTGGGACGTTAGCGTGCCACCCGTGGCGCACCCTATCAACAGCAGGTGCATTTCAAGAGCGGCAAATTTGAAACCAAATAAATGTCCAAATTTCAATTTCTCAAACATACAACTAATTTACACCCTTTGAAAGATAAACATCTCCTTAATCTAACCACGTTGTCCGATTTCAAAAAGGTTTTACGGGGAAAGCATAAAGTTAGGTTATGTTAGGAGAGTACATTGACAATAGCTGTGTGTAATGCATTGTCGATTCAACGACAGGCGTCACCAAAACCATAAAATCAGCTAAAATTATGCACTAACCTTTTACAATCTCCATCAGATGACACTCCTAGGACATTATGTTAGACAATGCATGCATTTTTAGTTCTATCAAGTTCATATTTCTATCTAAAAACAGCGTTTTACTATGGCGTTGATGTTCAGGAAATCGTTTCCCTCCAATACCGGCAGTCAAGTCATGACAACAAAATAATTAATTAATATTAGAAAACATTGGTAAAATATTATATTGTCATTCAAAGAATTATAGATTTACATCTCTTGAACGCAATGGACTTGCCAGATTTAAAATTAACCTTACTGGGAAATCACACTTTGCAATAATCTGAGCACTGCGCCAGAAAAATACGCATTGCGATACAGACTAACCGCCATGTTGGAGAGATCTAAAATCGAAAATACTATGTAAATAATCAATTACCTTTGATTCTCTTCATCAGATGTCACTTCCAAAGAATCCCAGGTCCATAACGAATGTAGTTTTGTTCAAAAAAGCTCATCATTTATGTCCAAAAACCTCCGTGTTGTAGCACATGATCTAAGCCAGCCGGACTTCACTTCACTTCCCGAACGGAAAAAATATATTTCCGTTCGTTCAAACATGTCAAACGTTGTATCGCATAAATCATTAGGGCCTTTTTTAACCAGAACATGAATAAAATTCAAGGCGGACCATTGGGTTCTCTTTTAAAACGTTTCGGAATGAGAGTACCCACCATCAACTCGCACGCCAGGGGTCTAATGGGCCATCGCCGTTCCAAGGCTCTTCTTCGGTCAGATCTCACAGTATAAGACTCAAAACACTTTGTAAAGGCTGGGGACATCTTGTGGAAGCAATAGGAAGTGCCAAAACATTCCTCAGCCCCTTTGTTTTTCAATGGCATAGGCTGAAAGTCAATTCAACACATCAGGTATCCACTTCCTGTCAGAATCTGTCTCAGGGTTTTGCCTGCCAAATGAGTTCTGTTATACTCACAGACACCATTCAAACAGTTTTAGAAACTTTAGGGTGTTTTCTATCCAAACCTGAACAATAATATGCATATTCTAGCTTCTGAGTTGGTGTAATAGGCAGTTAAAAATGGGCACATATTTTTTCAAAAAATTCTCAATACTGCCCCCTATACCCTAACAGGTTTAAGGGCTTGTTTGTAAGCATTTCACGGTAAAGTCTACACTTCTTGTATTCTGGGCACGTGGCAAATAAAGTTTGATTTGATTTGATTCTGCAGGTTCCAGATTACGGTTGGACCTGGCGAAATGTGGAAGCTATACCGTCCACTAGTGGCAACGTGAGCCCTTGTTACCATCTAGTAGGCTTGCAGAAATTTAAGGTTGCATCTAGATTAAGCCGCATATTTCGGCTCAGAGGGTCGCGTGTTTAATCCCAGTTCTAGGCATTTGTTTTTGTTTTAAGCCTTTCCCACACCTTAACCACTCAGAATTAAAGCCTAAAATTAAGTTTATCGAAATAATGTATATAAACTCTGGATTGCTGATGCTATGTATTGGCCATTGAGAGGCTATAAAGCCACCGGTCGGCCATATTGGCACTCCCCAGTAGGAGCACTCCTTCATAGGAATTAATGTTATTCTACAGTATTTAAATTACATTTAAGTATTTTTTTGTTGTAATAGGGACAGTAACATAAGTAATGGTTTTAGATATTTTTTATTTTTCATTTTTATGTTTAGCTCACATAACATTTAAAAGTAGGCATTAAGGTGTCTGTAATAGAATGAATGTGACATCAATAAATGCTTTTCTATGGCTTCCAAAATCTTTTTTACAACGGAGGAGGAGTACCAAGATGGAGGGCACGTTGGCTTCAACACAGCACCCCCAATTAGTCATCTAGTGTATATATAAATGATTGGTTTAACCATATCCTTAACGCTAACCTTAACTATTTGGAACTAATGCCTAAACTTAAATGTAGTTTCACTTTTGCGGGGTTTGACTGGCAGCTAAGATACGGCGCCACATGGCGTAATTAATTTAATTCTGTGACAGCTAAAATACGGCACCACATGGTAATAATTAAAATGTCAAGCCACATGGCGTAATTCTGTGACTGCAGTCACGCCACAGGTTTTATTTGGAGATTCGGTTGATATAGCAGCAGCATAAGGTGTGAGTGGGTGTGTATGGGTGGGTGCATGTGTGTTGCGTCAGTAATGAGTGTGTGCGTGAGCATGTATGTGAGTTTGTGTGTGTTCGTGTATGTGTAAGAGTCTCAGTGTAGGTATGTGTACCTCTGAGGATAGAGACCTGTGGATGAACATAGAGTCAGGTAGATAGAGTTGACAATAACCGTGGGAGAGGGAGGGCAGTAGTTGGTAGCCATTTAACAGTCTTATGGCCAGGGGCTAAAAGTTGTCTCGTTCCGCCTGCTGGATGGGAGCAGAGAGAACAGTCCAGGGCTCGGGTGGCTGGAGTCTTTGGCAATTTTTCTAGCCTTTCTCAGACACCACCTGGCATGAATGTCCTGGATGACTGGGAGCTCGCTCCGTGAGGTGCTGGCCCATCTGCACCAGCCTCTGTAGGATCTTAAAGTCAAGGGTGGTCCAGTTGCCATACCAGACGGTGATACAACCAGTCAGGATGCTCTCGACCTGTAAAAGTCCCTGAGGATCTGAGGGGCCATGACAAAAAGTTTCAACCTCCCGAGGGAGAAGAGGCGTTGACGTGCCTTCTTCACGACTTCTTCACGACCGTCACCACTTGAGGTCGGCCCGTCAGCAAGTCCAGGATTCAGTTGCAGAGGGAGGTGTTCAGTCCCAGGGTCCCAAGCTTGGTGACGAGCTTGGAGGGGACTATGGTGTTGAACCCTGAGCTGCATTCGGTATATGCATTCCGTTGCAATACAAACCATTAAGCTTTGGGGGTCATTGGATGAATTTGCCTTCTTTGACTGTGTTTTTCATATTGCTCCTGGAACAGTGTCAGCTCTTAAATTCTGTTAACTTTCCCCAAATTTCCCATGTTCTCCAGAAATTCCAGTTGGAAGAATCCTGTAAGGTTCTGGTGTGTGTGTTGTTCAATTGTGTAACACGCTCTGCAGGTGTGGCTACCTTGCACTCTGAATAAATGTTATTCAACCACGCGTAATGGTGGTGGAATTATTAGGGGATTAAATCAAGGTCAGAATACAGTGTATCTGTAGACACACCTTCATTTATACTATCTCCCCCCCAAAGGAATAGCAGGTGAATAGCATGCTATTCTCATGCTTAAATTCAAGGTCAGAATACACATAGAGAGAAAAATGCAAAAAAACGGAATTACGTTCCATTTACATGGCCTAAACTTGGGTCAGAATCGGGCCCTTGTTGAATTGGAATTTTAGTTTACTTCCTGAATTGATTACCTTCAATTCTGACATGACATCTGCATGGCCTCTGGAGAGTCGGATTGGATCAGACCTGTGGGCATATGCATACGGGTGTGCATGTTTACATGTGTGTGTGAATCTGTGCTAGATTATGATAGTCACTCAACTGACCCAGGTGTCCTTCAGAATACAGGGTCACAGCCACAGCATAGCCATAAAGGCTAGACATATTGTCTCCAGGTGAAATGACATGCTTATTCTACGGCTGCTTCGCAAATGGCACCCTAATCCATATAGTGCACTACTTTTAACCAGAGCACTATGGGGCTTATGGGGCACATTAGGGAATAGGCTGACATTTTGGACACTGAGTGTATATTAATGAAACGTTGTTGGCGTCTCACGCTTCTTTGTCCTCCAAATGCAGTTGTATCCATTAAGCCATTCTGGTAGCCAGAAGCTATGATAATCGCCTATTGGGGCCAATTCTGGCCACATTATTTTCCTCCTCTTGTTTTGTATCCCTTGTTATATTAGATCAGGGAGGCATGTTCATGGTTATGCTATTACCAATTGTGGTCAAATGAAGACACAATTTCCCTCCAAATGAAAATGAGTGTACGTTAATGCCCTTTATTACAAATAAGCACTGGAGAGGGATTAGAGACTGAAGGACGATCGGGTCTCCATAGACACTGATGGAAATCTCCTTCTCCTAATACGTTCGGAAGTAGATCTGGGACTATCGGCCTATCAGACACTAGAGGACCGAGCTAAAGAGATTGGTACACGAGAGTAGGACCACGTCCCAAATAGCACCCTATTCTCTATTTAGCGTTACTTTTGACCAGAGTCCTAGGCCCTGGTTGGGTTTCTGCTTAGAAGTTGCGCACTATACAGGGAATAGGGTGCCGTTTTGGGACACAACCTAGGATAAATATGCGGCCAGTAATTCACCAGAGATACAGAGCATAGTGTTTCATTATGAGTTGTAGCGTGGCTGGACGGATGGATTATGATAGCTTGAGTTGATATGAGAAGCCATGTCCAAAGACTAAAACCTGCAGCCAACCAAGGCAGGATAATTGAATCTGTTTGAAGGCAGATTATTTTTTTGGTTCGATTGTTTCCCAGATGAGGATTGTTTCCTGAATCTTTGTGTACTTGGTTATGAAGCAGATGGTTCCACAGAGATTGGGAGGGACATTAGATGAGTTATTGAGCTGGCGTTGTTCCACAGCTATTCCTATTTAATCCTTGTAATTAAGACTCGATCAATCGCAGACATAACGCCCTCTATGTGCCCTCTATTGTAATGGGTTCTGTGTATGATCCATGGGAGGGAATGTCAGGTGAGAATATAGTCGCTCTTCATGAGGACATTTAGTGTGTGTTGGTGTGGGTGTGTGTGCGTGCGTGCGTGCACATCCAGGTGTGTGTTTGTGTTTGTGTGTGTGTGTGTGTGTGTTTGTTTGTGTGTGTGTGTGTGTGTGTGTGTGTGTGTGTGTGTGTGTGTGTGTGTGTGTGTGTGTGTGTGTGTGTGTGTGTATGGGGCTTAGTGACTGGAGGAAATAGAGGTGTGCTGTTTGTTTCTCCTCTGTATTCTAACTTAGGTAATGCCTTAGTGTCAAGGTTAGGAAAAACATGGCACGGAGCCTGGCTGATAATGCATGTCTCGCCCTCAGCTTGGCCCCCAATTAACTTGCATGTGGGGAGACAAAACGCTCCCTAGAGGCCCCGCTTCTGGATAGGGAAGTACGTTCCCATTTTATTACCTCCTCCGCACCCCGAGGCTATCAACAACCCTTAGTTATTAGACCCTATAGCCCAGACCTGACATACACACTACATGTCTCAGACGGCACCCTATTCTCTACCTAGTGCAGTTCTACTAATAACCAGGGTCAACAAAGGGAATAAGGTGCTATTTGGGACGAAGAGTTCACATTCAAATCACACACACCATGTGGGGCTAGAAAGAAGCTTTCTCTCGTCTAGCCATCTGGCCCTTTTCCTTATAGCATATTGTCTTTTTTCTCTACCAACTACCAACTTCCACTGAGAAGGGCCCTGGGTGACCGGGGACAGCTGGAGAGCAGGGGAGTCCGGTGGAGGAGGCGGCTGGTGTGTGTGTGTGTGTGTGTGAGCGTGAGCGTGGTCTCACCTGCTTCTAAGCTCCTGTAGGCGATACCTCAGAGAGAAAGCGTGAGAAAGAGAAGGACCACGACACATAGCAGATACAGTAGTCTGGGAGGCTGCGTCTTGCGTTTTAACTTCGACAGACCTTGATCTCTCCATTTAAAACTACATCTCAGAGCTGTTGCCTAGATGGCCCTGAGCACCATCTTTTTTTTCTCAGAGAAGCAATGAGGGAACATTTTCATTTAGATTCCAGTTTATTTCCTGAATTGACTGAATTCGGAAAACCTGACACCCACACGCAGACACACAAATACACTCACATATGCATATGCACACTCCTAGTCATATGTGAAAGGTCATAGACACACACCTCACAGACACACCTCTCACACACAAAACCTCCAAGGCCCGACAACAACCTAAGGAGGAAGTGATGGATGAGACACAAAAGGGAGGGAGTTGGAGAGAAGGTTAGAGGGGGGAAGAGAGGGAGGGAGAGAGACAGGACTGTCAGTGCCAGACCCCTGTCAACATGGGAGGAGAGGAGGATGTTTCAGAAGGAGGGATGCAGGCGGAGTGACAGAGTGCCGACGAGAGGGGGATGAGAGCAGAGGGGGGGAGAGGGGGAAGGTAATGGGAGAGAGAGGGAGGGGGGGTGTGGGAGTTGGCAAGGAGATTAGTGGTGACAGCCAATTTAGGGTGCCACTCCTGCGTCTATTTCACATGCAGCAGTGACCTCCCTCCCTCCCTCCCTCGGAGGTAGCAGGCAGCCTCCCAGGCACTGGTTTGGCCTTCAGCCTGCTTAACCACACTCCAACGTTGCCTAATGTTCATTTGGAAAGCATCCGTCAAAATGTGGCATTTCTGTGACTATATTTGTATACCTAGTATAGCCTAGCTTCTCTGCACAGCCCACATACAGAGACGAGGAAAACTGTCTTTGATACGGTCTTTGCCTGAGTGTCAGCACATCTCCCTGTAAACCGAGCCATCACAATACTCTTGGTTTGTAGGCAATGTGAAAAGCAACTCATACAATGCATATTCACGAGGACAATATCTTCTACGTGTGCATGCTATTATACACTGAGAGTAGAAAACATTAAGAACCTGGCATCCACTACCATTCCCTGCACTTAAATGTTTTGTCTTGCCCATTCATCCTCTGAATGGCACACATACACAATCTGTCTCAGTTGTCTCCAGGCTTAAACATCCTTCTTCAACCTGTCTCCTCCCCTTCATCCACTGATTGAAGTGGATTTAACACGTGACATCAATAAGGGATCATAGTTTTCACCTGGAATCACCTGGTTATTCTATGTCATGGAAAGAGCAGGTGTCCTTAATGTTTTGTACACTGTCTATACAGTAAGGTTTTACTGGGAGTCTTTTTCACTCAACTCATTTCTGTAACAAGAGGCTCTTTTAGTGGACAGGTGTGTCTGCCTGGTTGCTAGGACAACAGCCCTCACTGTGACAAAAGCTGTGCCCCAGTGCATGCTGGGAGGGTCTGGCTGGCCATGTGGCGTGTATTGGCGCTGGGTTAAAAGGCACTCAGAGCAGCGTGGCGGCAACACTCTGAAGGACCTGTGGAACAATCAGCCTCACACACACACACACACACACAGACACAGACACAGACACACATACACTCACTCTCCCTGCTGCAGCCACCAGGTGCTCCACACAGCTGTGACCCTGAGAGGGGGAGGAGAGGGAGAAGAGGAGGGAGGGAGAGAGGGAGGATAGGCTTTTAAAGTGATATCCCAACCAATCCGTCATTTCTCTT
The DNA here is from genome assembly GCF_901001165.1 of Salmo trutta. Classification (NCBI taxonomy): domain Eukaryota; kingdom Metazoa; phylum Chordata; class Actinopteri; order Salmoniformes; family Salmonidae; genus Salmo; species Salmo trutta. The sequence goes on from NC_042968.1 coordinate 64,908,143, forward strand.
CCCACTGGCTGGTTTTGATGAAACGCCAGAGGATTTTGGAGTTAATTAAAGGGGATTAGGAGCTACTTGGATCAGACTGTTCATTTGTACCTCCCTCGCTCTCTTCTACCTCTCCATCTCGCTCTTTCTCTTTATCTGGCTCAACAATTCCACAGCCAGGTTCTTTTAGTGTATGAAATACTAAGCTTTTAGATTTTATTCATGATTCTAGCTCAGAGGTAAGTCTGCTTATAAAAGCCCAGAAGTGTTATGCAGGTCAGGTCAGAGCTGCATTACAGAGTCATGTGATGTGGACTAGACACACACACACACACACACACACACACATTTCACCGCCTCAACAATAAGAGCCGCGGGCTAATCAGCTTAACCCTTTGTTCAGTGCCACGTCATTGTTTTTTAACCATGTACAGCTCGGCTACATAGTGTCCGGTGGACATAAGTCCGCTATTAGGTTTAAAGAATGATTTGGTCAAGTGACCAGACAGATATAAGTCAATGCTCTGATGGCTTTTGAGGGCTATGCAGCTTGTTTCCATTGGATTGAACTGATGTGTTGTAAAATCAGATTGAGCTGATTGAGTTACAGTATGCTGTTAGGAGTTAAAGGGAGGGGGGCATGGGGTATGTTGCCTCAAGATGTAAGCAGAAGGAGAGGGGTAAGGGGAGGCCTTCAGAAGTGCATCCTTCCTTCCTACCTTCCTTGAATGAGTTGGATTGGTGAAAGTAACAGGGCAGTAACCTTGCTTGCACCTATCCATTCAGGTATAGATATGTGCTTAATGTACCTCAAGGAAACGGGAGGAAGGATACATTTCCATAGTGTTCTAACAGGGCCTCAGTCTTTGGTCTGCTTTAATACTCCACTCTTCCTTATTTGAATTTTTTTGTTTCACCTTTATTTAACCAGGTAGACCAGTTGAGAACAAGTTCTCATTTCCAACTGTGACCTGGCCAAGATAAAGCAAAGCAGTCCGACAAAAACAACAACACAGAGTTATACATGGAATAAACAAATGTACAGTCAATAGCACAATAGAAAAAAAGGTCTATATACAGTGTGTGCAAATGGCGTGAGGAGTTAAGGCAATAAATAGGCCATAGTGGCGAAGTAATTACAATTTAGCAAATTAACACTGGAGTGATAGATGTGCAGATTATGATGTGCAAGTAGAAGTACTGGTGTGCAATAGAGCAAAAAAAGTAAATAAAAACAATATGGTAATGAGGTAGGTAGGTTATATTTTATATATGAGGTAGGTTATATTTGGGACAGGGTGCGAAGAGAACCTGGTCTGACGTCAGTAGTAGTGTTTTCTCTCTGCTCTCACCCTCTTCCTCGCCCTATCCACTTCTGTCGTCTACTGTCGTCATGACACACACACACATCATGGAAGACAACACAAATTCCCGCCCACGCCACTTCATTGCGCCTCCATGATGAGGGCCGGGCGCTGCCTTTGGAGCACAATGGCCCTTGAAACCCATGCTTCAGCCTAGCTGTTGTCAGAGTTAGTCTTCTTTCTCTCGCTGGCTCTCCACTGTGGACCTGCGTTGACTAATGCTCCATAGAAAAGGTGGGCGACAACCAAAGAATAGAGGGGGCGACAGCTATGGAGATAGAACAGCCATAGGATAGAGGGGGCGACAGCTATAGAGATAGAACAGCCATAGGATAGAGGGGGCGACAGCTATGGAGATAGAACAGCCATAGGATAGAGGGGGCGACAGCTATAGAGATAGAACAGCCATAGGATAGAGGGGGCGACAGCTATGGAGATAGAACAGCCATAGGATAGAGGGGGCGACAGCTATAGAGATAGAACAGCCATAGAGATAGAACAGCCATAGGATAGAGGGGGCGACAGCTATAGAGATAGAACAGCCATAGGATAGAGGGGGCGACAGCTATAGAGATAGAACAGCAATAGAGATAGAACAGCCATAGAGATAGAACAGCCATAGGATAGAGGGGGCGACAGCTATAGAGATAGAACAGCCATAGGATAGAGGGGGCGACAGTTATAGAGATAGAACAGCCATAGGATAGAGGGGGCGACAGCTATAGAGATAGAACAGCCATAGGATAGAGAGGGCAACAGCTATAGAGATAGAACAGCCATAGGATAGAGGGGGCGACAGCTATAGAGATAGAACAGCCATAGGATAGAGGGGGCGACAGCTATGGAGATAGATCAGCCATAGGATAGATGGGGCGACAGCTATAGAGATAGATCAGCCATAGGATAGATGGGGCGACAACAGCCAGGAAGTGGAAATGTTTGACGCATGGCAGTTGGAGTGCATGTTTGTGTGTTCTTTACTTTTTGCAGCCTGTTAAGATAGACGACCAGGCAGTCTAGTTAGTCAGAGGATCAGGTGCACAAATGTGGTGTTTAGTTAGTTGGCCAATATATTGGTTGAGTTCCTGCCTGACTAGATGCGCAGGCATTGCATTGCATCAACCTATGGTTGCGTGCCAAATCATCGGCTGTGCAGTCGAGCATCAGATGGCTATATCATATGATGTGGTCATCTGATATGTTGAATACCTATCCAGGCCTTTGTAAGATCTGGCGTCTCCAATGTTGTAAGGGGTGCGTAACTGGTGGCAGGGAAGTCAGACGCAGGAGAGCAGAACTAGGTAATAGCCGGAGCAGTTTAAATCCAAAACCAACGGCATCAAGAAAATAACAACTTGGGTACAAAACCCGACGCGCAGCAGTCAACATGTGCACAAGCACTTACAAACAAACAATACCACACAAAGACATGGGGGGAACAGAGGGTTAAATACACAACACGTAATGAGGGAATGAAAACCAGGTGTGTGGGAAAACAAGACAAAACAAATGGAAAATGAAAAATGGATCGGCGATGGCTAGAAGACCGGTAACGTCGACCTCCGAACACCGCCCGAACAAGGAGAGGAAACGACTTCGTCAGAAGTCATTACAAATGTAGTCAGGAAAGAACTCGACCATTGTCTCCTCAACTTAAGGAGAAAGGCAAAATGCATATAACCACTGACAATGTCAATATAGTAAACTCAACCAACTGAGTAGGTAGGATATTTGTCAGAGCTATACTTTTTAAAATGTTGTATTTAACCTTTATTTAACAGGTTAGTCTGGTTGAGATAAAAATCCTCTCTTTTTCAAGGAAGACCTGGACCAAGACAGCACAATCAACACATCAATATCAGAAAGACAGGCACATGACATCAACAGGATGAAAATGAGGACTACATCAATACAATAAGCAGCACATCAGTCACAACCAGAACAGCCAGAAAAATATCCGACTGCAATGGCTCAAGCATCAGAGCTTGAAATAACTACATGTTACCTAAACTGAACAGCCCTCCTAGAATTAGGAAAACAGGCATCTTCAACAAAATTTAAATTTTACCTGGCAAGTCAGTTAAGAACAAAAACTTGCTGGGCAAACTGCCCAATGTGACTCCCAATCACAGCCAGATGTGATACAGCCTGGAATCAAACCAGGGACTGTAGTGACGCCTCTTGTGCAGAGATGCCATCCCTTAGACCACTGTGCCACTTGGCCTGCCCTAACATGGCACAAACCATTAACAACTCAAACAGGTAATTCTAAATTTACAGTTGCTATAGTTATTCCCTCCGCAAGGCAATCAAAGGGGCAAAATGTCAGTGCATATACAAAGTGGAGTTGCAATTCAACGGCTCAGACACGAGACGTATGTTGCAGGGTCTACAGACAATCACGGACTACAAAGGGAAAACTAGCCACGTCGCAGACACCGACGTCTTGCTCCCGGACAAGCTAAACACCTTCTTCGCTCACTTTGAGGATAACACAGTGCCACCGACGAGGCCCGCTTCCAAGAACTGTGGCCTCTCGTTCTCCGTGTCCGACATGAGTAAGACATTTAAGCGTGTTAACTCTCGCAAGGCTGCCGGCCCAGACGGCATCCCTAGCCGCATCCTCAGTGCATGGTGCGGTCTGGTCTGCCCAACGCATCACCGGGGACACACTGCCTGCCCTCCAGGGCACCTACATCACCCGATGTCACAGGAAGGCCAAAAAGACTGTTAAATAGCCATCACTAGCCAGCTACCACCCGGTTACTCAACCCTCCACCTTAGAGGCTGCTGCCCTATGTACATAGACATGGAATAATGTTTACATAATGTTTTACTCATTTCAAATGTACAGTAACAGTCAAAAGTTTGGACACACCTACTCATTCCAGGGTTTTTCTTTATTTTGACTATTTTCTACATTGTAGAATAATAGTGAAGACATCAAAAGAATAAAATAACACAGAGAAACTCTGGAGCTCTGTCAGAGTGACCATCGGGTTCTTGGTCACCTCTCTGACCAAGGCCTTTCTCCAATTGCTCAGTTTTGCTGGGCAGACAGCTCTAGGAAGAGTTTTGGTGGATCCAAACTTCTTCCATTTAAGAAGGATGGAGGCCACTGTGTTCTTGGGGACCTTCAATGCTTCAGACATTTTTTGGTACCCTTCCACAGATCTGTGTCTGGACATAATCCTGTCTCTGAGCTCTATGGACAATTCCTTTCACCTCATGGCATGGTTTTTCCTCTGATATGCACTGTCAACTGTGGGACCTTATATAGACAGGTGTGTGCCTTTCCAAATCATGTCCAATCAATTAAATTTACCACAGGTGGACTCCAAATTGTAGAAATCTCTCAAGGATGATCAATGGAAACAGGTTGCAGCTGAGCTCAATTTTGAGTCTCATATCAAAGGGTCTGAATACTTATGTAAATAAGCTATTTCTGTTTTATTGTTTCGTTTTTTTAATTAGCAAAAAAATCTAAAAACCTGTTTTCACTTTGTCATGATGGGATATTGTGTGTTTTTTTATTATTTAATCCATTTTAGAATAAGGCTGTAACGTAACAAAATGTGAAAAAAGGGAAGGGGTCTGAATACTTTCCAAATGCACTGTATTTTTGTTCAGTATAATACAATAGTTTTGTCTTATTCTCTGGTCTCCATATTCTCACTGACATGTTTTATATTTGTCTTACACTCAGTGAATACATGATTTGAGTCCTGGCCTCATAAGAACAGACAGATCCTAATTTATATCAAGCGTATGGCCTGAAGGTTAGAAACATAGAAATGCCTCCAGCAAGCCTCTGCACTTTGTGGAACACTGGCAGCCTCCCTGTTTACAGTATATCATATGTTCTCTACGTTTTCATGTAACCTTCTTTAGAGATCCGTAATTGTGTCCAAAATGGCACCCTATTCCCTAATAGTGCAGACGAGCCCTGGTCAAAAGTAGTGCACTAAATAGAGAACAAGGTGCAATTTGGAACACCTCCTCAGTCTATCAGTCTACCCAGGATGTGGTGTCAGTCTCTGTAAACAATCCCATTGGAAGTGGGTCAGGGTTCAGGTTTAAGTTACTGATAGTTAATACAGTCAATATCACAGTAAGAGAAACGTCCCCCTGCACTCTGCCCCCCTCCATCATGTTCGGCTATTAGGAGCCACCACTAGCATGTTAGTTAATGGATTAGGAGGGAAGCTAGGAGTTATAAAATCATCACCCTCCTGACGCCTCCCTCCCCCTCATCCCTTATCTCGTAATTTACGGAAAGACTGAGCCCCGTCCCTGCAGAGTCCAGGCTTTTTATTGGCTCAGATAGGAGCTCCAGTCACTGGAGCATGGTTAACACATAATTAATAGAAGATCACTGGTAGCAGGTACACAAACAGAAGCCTCACTGTCACATCAATCAAGCACCATGTGGAGAATTGTAAAATGGCACCCTATGGGCCCTGGTCAAAAGTAGTGCGTTACGTATGGAAACGTGTCGAGTATTTTGATCCGCTCCACTCATGCAGGAGTAATAAAGGCCTAGTGCACTAATTTGGTGGGGGAAATTCACAATCTTTTTAATACATTTTTTTAAATTGAGATTTATCATGGGGTGCTGCAGCACCCTCAGCACCCTTACTTCCTGTGGCTATGGTTGTCGTTCTCCCAAAGGTGCTCTGAAGTGTCTTAGAAGTGACATTTGTCTTCTGTAAATATGTTTCCAATACTAGTCTCTCAAATGTTATGCAATCTGCCTGGTTTCCCTTACATAGGCAGATACTGTACTGTATGTAATATAGTGCTTTAGCTCTGGGATGGAATCAATTACCTTACAGGCCTGGGTCAAAAATTGTGCACTGCATAGGGACGAGGCTTCTATTTGGAACACACCCATAGCATTTAATTTCCCTCTCTATAAAACACTCTGATGCGTGCCTCCATGACCTGCCTCCATTTTCCTCCATTCAGCTGAAGAGGGGCTAAGCTAGGAGGTCAGGAGTAATGGCACTGCCTCAACTCTCCATGTGTCAGCAAAAAACAGAGAGAGAGAGAGAGCGAGAGAAAAAGAGGGACAATGAAATGGCAATGAAATTCTTAACTGATTCACTTACTGAAGGGGCCACCGGTCTTCATATTTGTGCTTTGTAGTTACACTCACCAGATAGTTTATTGGGTACACCAACACGTTCACGAAAATGGATCGCTCCTACAGGAAGTGAGTCATGTGGCCGTGGCTTCTTTATATAAAGCAGGCACGCCACATCCAGTATCTCAGAAACGGCCTCCTGGGCTTTTCAAGCATGACGGTGTTTAGGGTTTACTGAGAAGGATGCGACAAACAAAAATCATCTAGTCAGCGGCAGTCCTGTGGGAGAAAACTGCTCATTGATGAGAGGTCGAAGGAGAATAGCAAGAATCATGCAAGCTAACAGGCAGGCCACAAACAGACAAATAACGGTGCAGTACAACAGTGGTGTGCAGAACAGCATCTCAGAACGCACAACTCGTTGATCCTTGTCACAGATGAGCTACTGGAGCAGACGACCACAACAGGTTCCACTCCTATCAGCTGAAAACAAGAAGCAGCGGCATGCGATCACCAACATTGGACAATTGAGAATTGGAAAACGTTGCCTGGTCCGACGAATCCTGGTTCCTGTTGCATTATGCTGATGGCAGAGTCAGGATTTGGCGTAAGCAGCATGAGTCTATGGACCCATCGTGTCTGGTACAGGCCGGTGGCGGTGGTGTACTGGTGTGGGGAATGTTTTCCTGGCACACGTTATGTCCTTTGATACCAATTGAGCAACGAACATTTCCGACACCTTGTAGAATCCACACCCCAAATAATTCAGGCTGTTCTGGAGGCAAAGGGGGTCCGACCCGGTACTAGATGGGTGTACCTAATATACTGTTCAGTAAGTGTATATCAATGACGTCTTCTAGTGATGTTGAGGTTCAGCAGGGGTGAGCAGAGTTACTCTCTAGAGTGGCCATGTGACTACCTGTCCGTCCACTGTCAGGTGATCTGTGTGGCTCAGTTGGCAGAACATGGCGTCACGGTCTCGATTCCCACTGTGGTCACTTTGGATAAAAACGTCTGTTGAATGGCTAAATGGAAATTAAAAGTGCAAAAGTATGTGAGAATTATTTCAAAAGAGAGAGTAACCTGAGCTTATCTGTCTTTTGAAACGCACTAATGGGAAAAAAAAGACATTTACGCTTTGCTTCACATCCAAATGTGGAAAGGAATGGAAATCCTTGTCAATCCCAGGGGTTTAACATTTAATACTCCTCTGATGTGCAGCTGTGTGTGTGTGCATGTGTGTTTTTTCCCTCATCTATCTCATCACCACAGCGGTTCCACCAATTCGGGTGGCTTTTTAGAACCAAAAAACTCAATTTGATTTCACCTAATATTAACATTCTGTCATAAAGAGCACTTGTTCAACTTAATAAAAAACATGTTTTCCCATCTGAAGAGGTTAAACACAATAATGTTTATAGTAAGTGCCTATTAAGTGCCAAACAGGTTTGACTGTAACAAGGTTGCCGATTTCTTCTTAAATCAGCCATGAATCCCCTCGTGACAGGGGGAATGGAAGCTTGTTGTGTGCAACAGGGAGTGGCATTTGAATACAAGCTTCACAAAAGAAATATGTAATTGTTAAAACATTTCTAGCTTGACTATCTATGGGTAACAGAGTTGACATGTTATGCTCGACCTGCTCAGTTTTCATGGTTGCCATGTTCTCAGAATATAATATATTAATGTTCTAGACACGTTTTAATTGGAGAAACTGCAGAGAAGGGCAGTGCCTCTTTAGCTATTATACACTAGAGTGAGGGAAAAAAGTATTTGATCCCCTGCTGATTTTGTACGTTTGCCCACTGACAAAGAAATGATCAGTCTATAATTTTAATGGTAGGTTTATTTGAACAGTGAGTGACAGAATAACAACAAAAAATCCAGAAAAACACATGTCAAAAATGTTATAAATTGATTTGCATTTTAATGAGGGAAATAAGTACTTTTTTCCCTCACTGTATGTATACAAAAGTATGTGGACATCCCTTCAAATTAGTGGATTCGGCTATTTCAGCCACACCCATTGCTGACAGGTGTATAAAATTGAGCACCCAGCCATGCAATCTCCATTGACAAACATTGGCAGTAGAATGGCCCTTACTGAAGAGCTCAGTGTCTTTCAACGTGGCACCGTCATAGGATGCCACCTTTCCAACAAGTCAGTTTGTAAAATTTCTGCACTGCTAGAGCTGCACCGGTCAACTGTAAATGCTGTTATTGTGAAGTGGAAACGTCTAGGAGCAACTATGGCTCAGCTGTGAAGTGGTAGGCCACACAAGCTCACAGAACGGAACCGCCGAGTGCTGTAGCCCGTAAAAATCATCTGCCCTCCAACACTCCAAACTGCATCTGGAAGCAACATCAGCACAAGAACTGCTCGTTGGGAGCGTCATGAAATGGGTTTCCATGGCCGAGAAGCTGCACACAAGCCTAAGGCCAACATGCGCAATGCCAAGCGTCGGCTGGAGTGGTGTAAAACCTGCCACCATTGGATACTGGAGCAGTGGAAACGCATTTTTTGGAGTGATGAATCACGCTTCACCACCTGGCAGTCCGACGGACTAATCTAGGTTTGGCACTTGCCAGGAGAACGCTACCTGCTCGAATGCATAGTTCCAAATGCAAAGTGTGGTGGAGGAGGAATAGTGGTCTGGGGCAGTTTTTCTTGGTTTCCAGTGAATGAAAATCTTAACGCTACAGCATACAATGATATTCTAGACGATTCTGTGCTTCCAACTTTGTGGCAACAGTTTGAGGAAGGCCCTTTCCTGTTTCAGCATGACAATGTCCCGTGCACAAAGCGAGGTTCATACAGAAATGGTTTATCGCGATCGGTGTGGAACAAAGCCCTGACCTCAACCCCATCGAACACCTTTAGGATGAATTGGAACGCCGACTGCGAGCCAGGTCTAATCGCACAACATCAGTGCCTGAACTCACTACATCCCCGCAGCAATGTTCCAACATCTAGTGGAAAGCCTTCCCAGGAGAGTGGAGGCTGTTATAGCAGCAAAGGGGGACCAACTCCATATTAATGTCCATGATTTTGGAATGAGATGTTCAACGAGCAGCTGTCCACATACTAGATGCTAGTCTCAGATGCTAGTCTCAGATGCTAGTCTCGGGGCTAGAGACTTCAACTCTCTGGATTGATCGTATAAAAGAAAACACAGCCACTTCTGCCTGTCTGCCTTGCCAGGGGAAGGGGAGATGTAGTAGTGGGACTGACAAAAAAGTCCACTTCCTGTTTTTTAACCCCCCCTTTTGTGAGATTTGTGAGGAACATTGAAAGCTGAATTGATCTGGAGGTGACTCACCTCAACTAGCTTTTGTGATGCTGAGAGTAGCTTGTGGGGTGTGCTTGTGCATGCATGTGTGTGTGAGAGTGTGAGTGTTAGACACAACTTTAAGAAATGCTACTGATTAAGCTTTAGAGGAAAGTGGATTGTAGTGTGTGTGTGTTGGCTTTGGGGTTTGTTTCTCTCTCTGTGTGTGTGTGTGTGTGTGTGTGTGTGTGTGTGTGTGTGTGTGTGTGTGTGTGTGTGTGTGTGTGTGTGTGTGTGTGTGTGTGTGTGTGTGTGTCTGTGTGTTCACACCTAACTTTTAACCAAAAGAATTGCACTATATAGGGAATACGGTACTCTTTGGGACTAGTCTGTTTCTCAGTGGAATTAGTTGGTGTGGACTGAAGGTGTCAGCATGCTTCGGTTGGGCTGGTGGCTAGCTGATCTCGGCTAGGCAACCCGAATGAGAGTACTCACATACAGCCACATACTCCGTCTCTCATTGAATGACAACAAATACTTAATGGAAGAATTCCTACTGTTGACCAATCACTGACTAAGGGGCGTAGACTTCGGCTACTGACTTCGGTTATCGACTTCGACTACCCACTTTGGCTTATGTCAAGAAAAATGTTTGCTGAAAACGAACAAAAACGTCACAAAATGGCGTCATAAGATACAGTATACACAAACTGTTCTGAACTGTTTCTGATGGGAAGCATGAGGACGCCTTAAAGGGATGTTTCATTATATTTAGCAGTCTTGACTCAAAAGTGCACAGTAATGTATTATAAATGAACACATTATTTTGGACACTCAGTCATTCAAGCACATTATCATGAATGGCTACAAACACTTAATGTATTTCAATTACATATTATTGTCGCAAGTGCAAGTGCATGCACACAAACACACACACGACAGTAAGCTGGTGAGGGGAGGACGGGCTCATAATAATGGCTGGAATGGAGTAAATGGAATGGCATCAAACCCATGGATGGTATTTGATACCATTCCATTAATTCCGTTCCAGCCATTACTATGAGCCCGTCCTCCCCAATTAAGGTGCCACCAGCCACACAGTTGATGTACACTGAGTGTACCAAGCATTAGGAACACCTTCCTAATTTTGAGTTGCTCCTCCCCTATTTTACCCTCAGAAGAGCCTAAATTCATCGGGGCATGGACTCGACAAGGTGTCGAAAGCATTCCACAGGGATGCTGGCCCATGTTGACTCCAATGTTTCCCACAGTTGTGTCAAGTTGGCTGGATTTCTTTTGGGTGGTGGACAATTCTTGATACACACAGGAAACTGTTCAGCATGAAATACCCAGCAGCGTTGCTGTTCTTGAGACTAACCGGTGCACCTGGCATCTACTACATTTTACATTTTAGTCATTTAGCAGACACTCTTATCCAGAGCGACTTACAGTAGTGAATGCATACATTTCATAAAAAAAATTTATTTTATTTTTTGTACTGGCCCCCCATGGGAATCAAACCCACAACCCTGGCATTGCAAACACCATGCTCTACCAACTGAGCCACAGGGAGCTACTACCATACTCCGTTCAAATGCACTTGCATGTTTTGTCTTGCCCATTCACCAGCTGAATGGCACACATACACAATCCATGTCTCAATTGTCTCAAGGCTTAAAAATCCTTATTTAACCTGTCTCCTCTATGCTGATTGGAGTGGGTTTAACGAGTGACATCAATAAGGGATCGTAACATTCACCTGGATTTACCTATGTCATGGAAAGAGTAGTTGTTCCTCATGTTTTGTATGCTGAGTTTTTTTTGTTAGTGCATTGAAGAAATAGCTTGTGACAATCCCAACCTCTACAACATGGTTTGATTCAACATACATGACAATTAACTGGAACGAAGGCTATTAGCTTAGTGGCTTCCTGTGAATAATGAAGGACTTGGCCTCTTCCTGGTCATTATGGGCTGGCTGCTAATAGAGTCAATGTACCAAGTCTTTTCTGAGTGTGCTCTGCTCTTAAGTGAAATCGTCACTGATTAGCGTTCTCTATGTGAGATTTGAACCAAAAACCAGCATGTGGCCAACGTTATTTCGATATGTAAGACTTGAAGCTGTGCTAGTTTAACTAGACCAGAGACTATGTTCCACAATGCATTCCTTTGTTCTGTTTAGTGTCTGCCAAGTACTGGGTCGTATTCACTAGGAACCAATTGGATGCATACAGGCTGAAATGTGGAGCGACCTACACTTCATGACCAAAATTATGTGGACACCTGCTCATCGGACATCTCATTCCAAAATCATGGGCATTAATATGGAGCCTCTACTCCTCTGGGAAGGCTTTCCACTAGATGTTGGAACATTGCTGCGGGGACTTGCTTCCATTCAGCCATAAGAGCATTAGTGAGGTCGAGCACTGATGTTGGGCAATTAGGCCTGACTCACAGTTGGCGTTCCAATTCATCCTTGAGGTGTTCGATGGGGTTGAGGTCAGGGCTCTGTGCAGGCCAGTCATGTTCTTCCAAGCAAATCTCTACAACCCATTTCTGTATGGACCTCGCTTTGTGCACGGGGGCATTGTCATGATGAAACAGGAAAGGGCCTTCCCCAAACTGTTGCCACAAAGCTGGAAGCACAGAATCAGCTAGAATGTCTTTGTATGCTGTAGCATTAATATTTCCCTGCACTGGAACTAAGGGGCCTAGCCCAAACAATAAAAAACAGCCCCAGACCATTATTCCTTCTCCACCAAACTTTACAGTTGGCAATATGCATTGGGGCAGGTAAGGGTCATCTGGTATCCGCCAAACCCAGATTTGTCCAATGGACTACCAGATGGTGAAGCGTTATTCATCACTCCAGAGAACCCGTTTCCACTGCTCCAGAGTCCAATGGCGGCCAGCATTACACCACTCCAGCCGACACTTGGCATTGCGAATGGTGATCTTAGGCTTGGAAACCCATTTCATGAAGCTTCCTAAGAACAGTTCTTGTACTGACATTGCTTCCAGAGGCAGTTTGGAACTCGGTAGTGAGTGTTGCAATTGAGAACAGATGATTTTTACACTCTGCCCTTCAGCACTCGGCGGTCCCGTTCTGTGAGACTGTTGTTTCAGTGTAGTATCTGTTGCATTTTCTCTCTAATTCGCTCTCTATAAAACACTCTGCGGCGTGCCTCCATTTGTCTCCATTCAGCTGAAGAGGGGCTGAGCTAGGAGGTCAGGAGTAATGGCACTGCCTCAACTCTCCATGTGTCAGCAAAAAAACACACACACACACACACACACGAGAGAGAGAGAGAGAGAGAGAGCGAGAGAGAGAGAGAGAGAGAGAGAACTCAAGGTTGTTTTACTTGGCCCCCACCTTACTAGAACCCCATATTGTAAATAACCTTGGTCATTTGTCCACCAATGTAAAGCCTACGGCCAGAAACGTTGCTGCCTCTTTTTTTTTTTACCCTGACCTAAACCTCGAGGTGCATGTTAAGAAGGTTACCCAGTCCTGATTTTATCATCTAAGAAATATAGCTAAAGTTGTGTTTTATTTCAGTCACTGCTCTGGAGAACGTCTAGATTACACTAACTGCATACCTGTGTCAGTCAGAAATCCTTCCATCGTCTAGAGTTAGTTCAAAATGCTGCAGCTCGGCTTTTAACCGGCACCAGGAAATGTTACCATATCACACCTATTTTAGCTTCTCTGCACTGGCTGCCAGTCACTTTTAGGATGGGGAAAAACTGAGCCTTTAAGGAAAATTCCACTCAAAAACGACATTTAAGTATTTGGAGTCCACAGTTAATACAGTCCCAAAATGTTTCACATGTCAGCAATCATGTTTTCAAGATTTAGAACTTACAAAATACCGAAAGTGTCACAGTATGAGGCATTTTGCATCATTGTGGGACTGTATCAGCAATGGACTAATGAAACAAATACCAAAAGATCGTTTTCAGTGGTATTTTCCTTTAATGCTCGGTTTTACCCCATCCTATATGTCAGATATTTTATCTCTCTCTCTACGAGCCAGGACACAGCCTGACATACTCTGGCAGGGCACTGTTGACCGTCCAAAGTCTAGGGTGAAAACTTAAGGAGACCGGGCATTTGCCATTAGGGCTCCTAGACTTTGTTACTTGTAAAAAGCGCAATAGAAAATAAAATTAGGGAGAGAGAAATGGCCTTTAAACTGATATTGATTCACCTACTAAAAAGGCAGTGGTCTCCGTATTTGTCCTTTGTAGTTATGGCAACAACGTATTGTTCTAGTGATAGATCCGCATCGAACCCATCACCCTCCCTAGGAGAGGGGTTGACCTTAACAATGTATTGTTCAAACGTAAAGACCCTCGCTCCATTCGGTCTCAAGGTAGACTTTGATCTGAAACCATTCCTATGATTATTGCGTTTTTGCTATCGCTTGTAAATAAAATTGTGTTTAATTATGATCAAATTGTGTCTATGATCGTCGGATATCCAGGCATGCTTTTTTATATGCATTACTGATATTTGTAAATTGACCAATGATATTATAACACAGCCGGCCATGATTACAAACACCTGTGCGTGACCAACTGAAATCCTATATTAACTGGTGACCTGCAGTGTTTGACGCAGTGCTGTGATGAAGCCATCTTGCTGTTGAAACCTTAGTGAAAAATAAGTTATTGCATTGGAGCTCCTACAGTGTGTGGCTTTTCCTTTCTTTTAAAATCCCAGTGGTTTAACATTTAGTAGTCTGTGTGTGTGTGTGTGTGTGTGTGTGTGTGTGTGTGTGTGTGCACTCTTTCCTCTTCTTTCTCATCACCCTAGAGAGGCAGTTTAACATAGATCAACGCTCTTTCAAATGCTGCCGATGGCGGGCCTCCGTTCACAGACCTTCCATCACACACACGATAAACCTGTCTGTCTGTCCGTCCGTCTCTATCTATCTGTCTCTCTGTCTGCCGCGTCTGTCTGTCTGTCTGCGCGTCGGTCTGTCTCTTGTGTTCACTCTCTTTAACCTCCCCGGTGACCTGCACAGTAACAGCAGACACATGTACATGTGCAGGCTGACCTTACTTCAGTATTACCGCAGCCATCCCCACCATGGAGCAGACCGGCTAACCACTGCATTCTGTGACCAGAGATAGAGGAAGCCTACAGCTTTGGGAGATTTGCTTCGATTTAGCACTGCAGAGAGAGAAGGCAAGGAGAAATACTGCAGCAACTCTGCTGATTGACTGTGAACAAACAGAGCAGCCTGTTTCATCTGGGTTGTCATGTTAATTTGTGTTCTGGCTGTTGTGTTGCTGTCGGTCGGTGACAGGATTCACAGCAGGATAAATACCATCTCCTCTTTTAGATTTGTCTCCTGTATTGTGTTGTAATACTACGCTTGCGGGATAGCAGCAGCAATCCATACGAAGCAACAACAAATATAGCTCTGTGAAATTCAATTTAGGATATGAATGTCTTCGCGGTATAGGAAGTGTGGTGCTTTTCTTTGTTGGGTTGTTTGATGCTGTTTTGAGCATGTGGATCTGTGTATGCTGTGTAATCAACATCGGCACCAGATATGCAGGAAAACTGTGTGTGTGTGTGTGGGTGAAGGTGAGCGTATGGTGTGCATGTGACAAGTGTGTGTGTGTGTGTGAATGTTAGACACAACTTTAAGAGATTACCTTTTGTGTTAATGAATTTAGCTTGTGTTAAAATTCTACTGATTAAGCTTTAGAGGAGAGTGGATTGTAGTGAGTGTGTTCAGACCTAACTTTAGCAGATTACCTGCAGTACAGTTGAGTTGTGCTGATGTTGCAGAGTCTGTGATTTGATTGAGCGTGACTTAGCGGTAGGGTCTTATCACCAGGCTGCTACCATAGCTACACCGGGCCTCATCTGCCTTCTTCAGAAAGGCCACCGGTGACAATGAGGCCTGTTTAATGAATGGTCTTTGCATAGAAGTGCGTAAAGACCACGTCCCAAATGGCACCCTAGTCCCTACACAGAGCACTACTTTTGAACGGAAGTAGTGCTCTGTGTAGAGAATAGGGTGCCATTTGGGACACGACCAGTCTGTTTCTTTGTGGAATGAGTTGGTGTGGACTAAGGGGATGTCTGCATTCTGCGATTTCTCAGTATATGAAGCAGTCTGGACTCACCCAATTTCTCAGTATATGAAGCAGTCTGGACTCACACAATTTCTCAGTATATGAAGCAGTCTGGACTCACACAATTTCTCAGTATATGAAGCAGTCTGGACTCACACAATTTCTCAGTATGTGAAGCAGTCTGGACTCACACAATTTCTCAGTATATGAAGCAGTCTGGACTCACACAATTTCTCAGTATATGAAGCAGTCTGGACTCACACAATTTCTCAGTATATGAAGCAGTCTGGACTCACACAATTTCTCAGTATATGAAGCAGTCTGGACTCACACAATTTCTCAGTATATGAAGCAGTCTGGACTCACACAATTTCTCAGTATATGAAGCAGTCTGGACTCACACAATTTCTCAGTATATGAAGCAGTCTGGACTCACACAATTTCTCAGTATATGAAGCAGTCTGGACTCACACAATTTCTCAGTATATGAAGCAGTCTGGACTCACACAATTTCTCAGTATATGAAGCAGTCTGGACTCACACAATTTCTCAGTATATGAAGCAGTCTGGACTCACACAATTTCTCAGTATATGAAGCAGTCTGGACTCACACAATTTCTCAGTATATGAAGCAGTCTGGACTCACACAATTTCTCAGTATGTGAAGCAGTTTGGACTCACACAATTTCTCAGTATATGAAGCAGTCTGGACTCACCCAATTTCTCAGTATATGAAGCAGTCTGGACTCACACAATTTCTCAGTATATGAAGCAGTCTGGACTCACACAATTTCTCAGTATATGAAGCAGTCTGGACTCACACAATTTCTCAGTATATGAAGCAGTCTGGACTCACACAATTTCTCAGTATATGAAGCAGTCTGGACTCACACAATTTCTCAGTATATGAAGCAGTCTGGACTCACACAATTTCTCAGTATATGAAGCAGTCTGGACTCACACAATTTCTCAGTATATGAAGCAGTCGGAAGGCACAACATTTCTCAGTATGTGAAGGAGTCTGGACTCACACAATTTCTCAGTATATGAAGCAGTCTGGACTCACACAATTTCTCAGTATATGAAGCAGTCTGGACTCACACAATTTCTCAGTATATGAAGCAGTCGGAAGGCACAACATTTCTCAGTATGTGAAGGAGTCTGGACTCACACAATTTGGAGATTCTCAGTCATGCAAGCACATCATCATGAATAACTATCACATACACACTTACTTGTACATCAATTATAGATTATATATGCAAATGCATGCATGCAGGTACACACAGTTGACTTACGTTGTTAGTGCATTGGAAGAATTAGCTCGTGGCAATCCCAACTTCTACAACGCGGTTTGATTCAACAGACCTGTTAACTGTAATGAAGGCATGAAGGCTATTAGCTGAGTGGCTTCCTGTGAATAATGAAGGACTTGGACACTTCATGGT
Source organism: Salmo trutta (assembly GCF_901001165.1). NCBI lineage: Eukaryota > Metazoa > Chordata > Actinopteri > Salmoniformes > Salmonidae > Salmo > Salmo trutta. The sequence continues at coordinate 64,925,385 of NC_042968.1, forward strand.
CACTACGGGCTGTCTGATAATAGATTCAATGTGTTTTCTGAGTGTGCTCTGCTCTTAAGTCAAATCGTCGCTCATTAGCGTTCTCTAAATGAGATATGAATAAAAAAACAGCATGTGGCAAAGTTATTTCTGTACGTAAGACTAAAAGCTGTGCTCGACCAACTAGACCAGAGACTATGTTCCACAATGCATTCCTTTGTTCTATTTAGAGTGTCTACCAAGTACAGGTTCATATTCACTAGGAACCAAATTGAAACAAACGGGCTGAAATGGGGAGCGACCTACCTAAGTTTGTTCAATAAGAAACACTTGATGTTGTTTTCCGTTGTAACTGTGTTTTCCGTTTTAACACTAATGAATAGGAACCAGATGTCCGTAGTGTGTAACAAATGTTGATTCAGTGTAATATCTGCACTATTGTCTCTCTAATTAGCAGTAAGATATTTCTGTACCTCTCCACTCATTCACTCCTGGACAGAGGACTCCTAGCACTGGCAGCCCCAGATGGGCATGTCTCTCCTGTCCCTATCAGTCCCTCTGTGAGCATTAGTGTCACCCACTGGGTGTCTGGGGGGGTGCCAGCCAGGACCCATCTGTTTCATCAGTCCCCCTGTCCCTGGTTCTGCCCTGGTAGGTGAAGGAGTGGGGATGGCTGGTGACAGTAGCAGGCGTGTCTGTCAGCTGTCTCAGACAGAGACACAGTCTGCCCCGGGAATCAGATCCTGACACAACCCTTCCCTGAATGCTGAAGAAAGTGAAGTGGTGACTATTGGAATTGAAACGCTGTTAGGTGGCTATATGAGGAGGCACATAAGCAGGTTCTTGTATGTAATGAAAAGTTGCTCAGTTCCAGTTCACTGCTGATGTGAGTTTAGATGTACTGTATGTCAGATTGTATGTGTTTGGTGGTGTGGATGTCATGTGAATGTGGTGTATGGGTCGGGGTGTGTGTGTGGTGTGTGTGCACGTATGGATAAAAGTGTGTGTGTGTATTTGAAGCAATGTGAAGGATTGTATGAATGAGTGTGTGTTGATCCCCCTTTGGAAGGGGTCTCACCCTTGCTCTTGGGAGTTCATTTCCCGCATAACTGAGCACTGAAACTAGGTAAAACAGTTGCTTGTGGCAGCGGAGAGCAACTCATAAGACAATGCATCATGTCAGTGCGCCAGCAGAACTGTCTGACAGCACAACGGCAGTCCAAAGGAAACTGATGCATCACCAGCCTGATCGGCCAAATGGCAACACAGCAACAGCAACAAACTATCAAATCATCGAGTCATCTTCAGGCTATAGGTCAGAGGTCAGGCTAGGACTGAGGCCAAAGAGTGTCTCATCATCACAGACCGCCCTGTTCAGTCTGAGGAAGTAGGGTAAAGGGGATAATTCATTCCCCTCCTTTCCCTCCCCTCCCCCAGGTCACTTACAGCAGTCAGCATCCATATTTATAAAGTGTCTAAAAGTAGCAGTGCTGATCTAGGATTAGGTCATCCCTATCCATAGTAATCTGATTTGTTATGATCTGAAAGGCAAACCTGATCCTAAATCAGCACTCCTAATCTGAGTCGCTTCATAAATACGGGCCCAAACCACACCTTTGAGTGCTAGAGTGTGTACTAGGAAGTACTAGCCCACTGCTCCTTGTCCTATGTGCTAGCTAGAGTGAGTACTAGGAAGTACTAGCCCACTGCTCCTTGTCCTATGTGCTAGCTAGAGTGAGTACTATGAAGTACTATCCCACTGCTCCTAGTCCTATGTGCTAGCTAGAGTGAGTACTAGGAAGTACTAGCCCACTGCTCCTTGTCCTATGTGCTAGCTAGAGTGAGTACTAGGAAGTACTAGCCCACTGCTCCTTGTCCTATGTGCTAGCTAGAGTGAGTACTATGAAGTACTATCCCACTGCTCCTTGTCCTATGTGCTAGCTAGAGTGAGTACTAGGAAGTACTATCCCACTGCTCCTTGTCCTATGTGCTAGCTAGAGTGAGTACTAGGAAGTACTAGCCCACTGCTCCTTGTCCTATGTGCTAGCTAGAGTGAGTACTAGGAAGTACTAGCCCACTGCTCCTTGTCCTATGTGCTAGCTAGAGTGAGTACTAGGAAGTACTAGCCCACTCTGTCCTCTAATGATTCATAGGAAGCGGTCAAGCACTATTACAGTAACTCCAGGTTTGTTATGAGAAGCCGTGATTTATTCCATTGCTGACTGCAGGATTCCGAGTGCAGCGCTGCTTGGCCAGAAAGCCAATGAAAACCCCATCAATTTCTCCAATATATTCATAAACGTCCAGGAAATAAATGCCTTAAATGGCTTCTAACTGGCAGGGTGGAGGGGTGATATAGAACCCAGAAAGTGCATGTGTTTTAAGAGTTTCCTTCCCACTGTGTTCTATATGGCAGCCACAGAGCTGTATTCTCACTTCTCAGCTGTTCTCCTGAGTAATAGTTTGCACAGCTGAGAGACTAGCATCTAAGGCCTCGACGTGACCTTCTTTTGTGGTTTTCCGTGGAACGTTATTGGTTGTTCATTACCCGCATGTCGAGCCAACATTCACCTGCCTCTCCTCATCTCCTCCTCTCTTCTCCTTGCAGAGATGTGGGTTGGACTGATCGCCAAACACGCACTCTGTAATCAAAAAAGCACTCTGTCCATTCCCTGGGAGACTGGCAGGAGGGAGGGAGGGATGGATGGAGGAGAGCTGGATTCACTGATGATGTGGCCTTTGGTGAACTTATCTGTCTGTCTGTCCTGGTAAATATCAAGTGTATGTGGGCCTCAGTGAAAGGACTTGGTACGATGAAATAACTGTGACTCCACTTTGAAAATCAACTATACTGTCACAAGAGGACGATCGAGGGACGTTGCAGCTCATAGGCGGAAGGTCATTGCGTCGTGTTGTGTGGCTCAGTTGGTAGAGCGTGGCTATTGCACCACAAGATCATGGGTTTGATTCCTGCTGCGGCCACCCATGTGAAAACGTAGGCACTTTGAATCAAAGTGTCTGCTAAATAGCACATTTTAGTGAGAATTAACATGAATGAAATGATGGAAACGTCCATCGTCTGATGTGTCTTTACTCAAGCTAATGCAGTGCCCCAGTGTGTAGGTAGATCAACAGGTAAATAGGGAAAGCATTAGTGTAAAATATAGATTTCACACCGATAGCACTCTCCTGTTTTAAAGAGAATAAGCAATCATTTTCACCACATATGTTTCCCTCCCCTCCCCTCGCTTCCACCTCTTTCCCTTTTTGTTGTGCAGTGAATTAGGCAAATATCAAATAAACACCCAACAACTGCACACATCAAAGGGCAGCTATAGACGCTCCATTATGGCGACCTATACAAACAGATTGCTCCTGACGAGAAGCGTGTTCGTGCAACGTCATCTCAATGCAATGACACCCGTAAGAAATGTTCATTATCATACAGATACAGGCAATATGAGATATTATAATAGGTACAGTACATGACCAAAAGTATGTGGACACCTGCTCGTCAAACATCTCATTCCAAAATCATGGGCATGGGCTATAACAGCCTCTAGGCTTTCCAATAGATGTTGGAACATTGCTACGGAGACTTGCTTCTATTAAAGCCAAAAGAGCATTAGTGAGGTCGGGCACTGGTGTTGGGCGATTAGGCCAACATCAGAGTTCCAATTCATCCCCAAGGTGTTCGATGGGGTTGAGGTCAGGGCTCTGCGCTGGCCAGTTAAGTTCTTCCACACCGATCTCGACAAGCCATTCCTGTATGGACCTCGCTTAGTGCATGGGGGCATTGTCATGCTGAAACAGGAAAAGGCCTTCCCCAAACTGTTGCCACAAAGCTGGAAGCACAGAATCGTCTAGAATGTCATTGTATGCTGTAGTGTTTCTCTTCACTGGAACTAAAGGGGCCTAGCCCAAACAATGACAAACAGCCACAGACCATTATTCCTCCTCCACCAAACGTTGGCACTATGCATTGGGGCAGGTAGTGTTCTCCTGGCATCCACCAAACCCAGATTGGTCCGTTGGACTGCCAGATAGTGAAGCGTGATTCATCACTCCAGAGAACGTGTTTCCACTGTTCGAGAGTCCAATGGCCGCGAGCTTTACACCACTCCAGCCGACGCTTGGCATTGCGCATGGTGATCTTAGGCTTATTCTGTGAGCTTGTGTGGCCTACCACTTCTCAGCTGAGCTGTTGTTGTCTTAGACGTTTCCACTTCACAATAAGAGCACTTACAGTTGACCGGGGCAGCTTTGACAAACTGACTTTTTGGAAAGGTGGCATCCTATGACGGTGCCACGTTGAAAGTCACTGAGCTCTTCATTAAGGCCATTCTGCTGCCAATGTTTGTCTATGGAGATTGCATGGTGGTGTGCTCGATTGTATACACCTGTCGACAACGGTTTAGGCTGAAGTAGCCAAATCCACTCATTTGAAGGGGTGTCCACATACTTTTGTATATACGGTGCATTCGGAAAGTATTCAGTCCCCTTACATTTTTCCACATTTTGTTATGTTACAGCCTTATTCTAAAATTGATTTTGTTTAAAAATCCTCATCAATCTACACACAATACCCCATAATGACAAAGCAAAAACAGGTTTTTATACATTTTTGCAAATGTATTACAAATGATGCTGCCATCACCATACTTCACCATAGAGATGGTGCCAGGTTTCCTCCAGACGTGACGCTTGGCATTCAGGCCAAAGAGTTCAGTCTTGGTTTCATCAGACCAGAGAATCTGGTTACTCATGGTCAGAGTCCTTTGGATGCTTTTTCGCGATCTCCAAGCAGGGTGTGATGTGCTTTTTACTGAGGAGTGTCTTCCGTCTGACCACTCTACCATAAAGGCCTGATTGGTGGAGTGCTGCAGAGATGGTTGTCCTTCTGGAAGGTTCTCCCATCTCCACAGAGGATCTCTGGAGCTCTGTCAGAGGGACCATTGGATTCTTGGTCACCTCCTTGACCAAGGCCCTTCTCCTCCGATTGCTCAGTTTGGCTGGGCAGCCAGCCTTAGGGGGTTCCAAACTTCTTCCATTTAAGAACTATGGAGACCACTGTTTGTTGGGGACCTTCAATATTGCAGACATTTTTTGGTGCCCTTCCCCAGATCTATGCCTTGGCACAATCGTGTCTCGGAGCTCTACGGACAATTCCTTTGATCAGGTGTGTGCCTTTCCAAATCATGTCCAATCAATTGAATTTACCACAGGTGGATTCCAATCAAGTTGTAGAAACATCTCAAGGATGATCAATGGAAACAGGATGCACCTGAGCTCAGTTACGAGTCTCATAGCAAAGGGTCTGAATACTTATGTAAATAAGGTATTTCAGTATAAAAAAAAAAACATTTGCAAAAAATTCTCATTATGGGGTATTGTGTGTAGATTGATGAGGAAAATATTTTATTTAATCAATTTTAGAATAAGTCTGTAACGTAAACATTTTAGGAAAAAGTCAAGGGGTCTGAATACTTTCCAAAAGAGCTGTATAAGGTATTTGGTTATTTCATTGTCGAGTGGCTTGGATTAGACCAAATTGGAAATCATCTGTCATGCTATTTGTTAATGTGTATTGTGAAAAGTGTGTGTGTGTGTGTGTGCGCATGTGCATGCATGCTTGTGTATGTGTTTGTATATGTGTACATGCACGTATGCGTACGAACGTACATGCGGGCGAGTGTGCATGCATGCTTGTGTGTGTGTTTGTGCGCACGTATGAGCGTGTGCACATGCGAGTGTGTGCATGTGCATTCATGCGTGCGTGTTTGTTTGTGTGTGTGTGTGGTATTGTTATCTTTCAGTGCTGTTGGACCCTGGGGAGCCCTGCAGGCACTGGTTGGCCTGAATAGATGGTTGATGTTTGAAAGGCAGGTTATTAAACAAGCAGAGGGTTGTGTTTCCTGTGTTCTCTCTGTGTATGGCAGGCTGGCAGGCAGCTACGCAATATCAACACTACACTGGTTTTACCTGATGTAGGTCATTTACTTTCTGGACAGACTTTTCAGCTGTTTATTCGAAGATAGCCACACATCAGCATTTAGCTCAGTATGAACATATAATAAATTACATGCACCATTTATAAACCCTTTATGCACTGTTCCTATACCATTCAAACTCCATAAACTACTCACAAGCAATGGATCATGTAATATGGGCACGGGAGATAGCCTAGTGGCTAGAGATGCAGGCCATTAACCAGAGGGATACTGGTTCGAATCCCAGCTCAGATAGGAACATTGGTGCTGAGTGATTTGTCTGTTGTTGTTCCCGTGAGCAAGGCCATACAGTTTAGGTCGGAGGTTTACATACACTTAGGTTGGAGTCATTAAAACTCGTTTTTCAACCACTCCACAAATTTCTTGTTAACAAACTACAGTTTTGGCAAGTTGGTTAGGACATCTACTTTGTGCATGACACAAGTAACTTTTTCCAACAATTGTTTACAAACAGATTATCTCACTTATAATTCACTGTATCACAATTCCATGGGTCAAAAGTTTACATACAATAAGTTGACTGTGCCTTTCAACAGCATGGAAAATTCCAGAAAATGATGTCATGGCTTTAGAAGCTTCTGATAGGCTAATTGACATAATTTGAGTCAATTGGAGGTGTACCTGTGGATGTATTTCAAGGCCTACCTTCAAACTCAGTGCCTCTTTGCTTGATATCATGGGGAAAAAAATGTATCAGCCAAGACCTCAGAAAAAACAATTGTAGACCTCCACTAGTCTGGTTCATCCTTGGGAGCAATTTCCAAATGCCTGAAGGTACCACGTTCATCTGTACAAACAATAGTACGCAAGTATAAACACTATGGGACCACGCAGCCGTCATACCGCTCAGGAAGGAGACGTGTTCTGTCTCCTAGAGATGAACGTACTTTGGTGCGAAAAGTGCAAATCAATCCCAGAACAACAGCAAAGGACCTTGTGAAGATGCTGGAGGAAACAGGTACAAAAGTATCTATATCAACATTAAAATGAGTCATATATAGACATAACCTGAATGGCCGCTCAGCAAGGAAGAAGCCACTGCTCCAAAACTGCCATAAAAAAGCCAGACTACGGTGTGCAACTGCACATGGGGACAAAGATTGTACTTTTTGGAGAAATGTCCTCTGGTCTGAAGAAACAAAAATAGAACTGTTTGGCCATAATGACCATGATTATGTTTGGAGGAAAAAGGGGGATTTTTGCAAGCCGAAGAACACCATCCCAACCGTGAAGCACGGGGGTGGCAGCATCATGTTGTGGGGGTGCTTTGCTGCAGGAGGGACTGGTGCACTTCACAAAATAGATGGCATCATGAGGGAGGAAAATGATGTGGATATATTGAAGCAACATCTCAAGACATCAGTCAGGAAGTTAAAGCTTGCTCGCAAATGGGTCTTCCAAATGGACAATGACCCCAAGCATACTTCCAAAATTGTGGCAAAATGGCTGAAGGACAACAAAGTCAAGGTATTGGAGTGGCCATCACAAAGCCCTGACCTCAATCCTATAGAAGATTTGTGGGCAGAACTGAAAAAGTGTGTGAGCAAGGAGGCCTAGAAACCTGACTCAGTTACACCAGCTCTGTCAGGAGGAATGGGCCAAAATTCACCCAACTTATTGTGGAAGCTTGAGGAAGGCTACCTGAAACGTTTGACCCAAGTTAAACAATTTAAAGGCAATGCTACCAAATACTAATTGAGTGTAGGTACACTTCTGACCCACTGGGAATGTGATTAAATAAATAAAAGCTGAAATAAATCATTCTCTCTACAATTATTCTGACATTTCACATTCTTAAAATAAAGTGGTGATCCTAACTGACCTAAAACAGGGAATATTTACTAGGATTAAATGTCAGGAATTGTGAAAAACTGAGTTTAAATGTATTTGGCTAGGGTGTATGTAAACTTCCGACTTCAACTGTAATTGCTCCAGGTGCTCTGCACTGCAGCTGACCCATTTCTTCCAGACCCTCAGGGTGTGTGTGTGTCTGTCTCTGGGGGTTGGGTTGTGAATGTAAAGACAAATTTCCCTTCTCTGTATGTTAATGGGCAATAAAGTACACCTTATCCTATTCATGCTTTTCTAACACACTCCATTCTAAAATGAGGACAGAGAGATGAGAAATACCTGATTGTGTCCAGGTTAACTATGTCTAATGAGAGAATAGATTGGCTCATCAACATTTCACCTCATAAGCAGCTCACTGCTCTGCATTTCCTGGAATGAACAGTTCTGCAGTGAAACAGATGGCAGTATGACTCAATTTGTTCTTTCTTACCCGTGAAATGGAGTTCGGAGCAAATGCGACGATAATTACTCTGAAAGCATCACATTTCTGATACCGGTGGGGGGAGTGCAACGTGCATTTAAGTGTGGCAGTACATTATTGTGTCTGGGAGCATACAGACTGTAATTGATTCACTGTCGCTGATGAAAGGAGACACAGGCAGGTGCCGGCCCCAATCACCTGCAGCCCCAAATCAGCTCTCACATTTCTAAGAAAAGGAGCTCATCCATTTGGCTAGCATTTAATACTTCTTGGGATCCATGCCAAAACAGAGTGCTGTGGTAGATTTGATGGAGTAGTGAAGGGGCTACATAGCACTTTAGGGGTGCCTGTGGTAGCCTATTCACTATATAGTGCACTATGTTTGACTAGAGCCATACAGGCACAGGTCAAAAGTAGAGCACTGTATAGTGAATACACTCAGAAAAAAGGTGCATCTAGATCCTAAAAGGGTTCTTCGGTTGTCCCCATAGGATAACCCTGCTTTGGGGATAGCCGAAGAACTCTGTTGTAACCTTTTTTATGAGAGTGTAGGGTGCTATTTGTGAGGCAGCCCAGCAGCTCTCCTTTAGTCCACTGCATACCATTTCATTGGCCTTTAAGGCGCCACTTAAGCAGCTTTGGAGTCTCATAACCACTGATGTAGGTCAATGTAATAGAAGTGTGCCTCGTTAAGCAAGCTGCTGGCCGGTAGTCCTGATGTCGGTCATCTACGGTCTGTTGGACACATTAGAAGAGGCTGGTTATTGTCAGGTGTAAATGCAGTTTCAGACGTAGGGTCTTGCTATTAGTTGTTGCCACAATAACATTGTTTATGTCATTATTGTGGGGCGATAGTCAATCTAGCTTGCTAAGCAATGTACTATAGCTAGCTGAAGATACAGCCCTTACCTTATGCATTGATTCAATACACTCCCTCCTTTGTCAATGCAATTTTCAGTGTCAAGTTACTTTTCAATGTATTCCCTTAAACATGAATTCGCCATCCAATTCAAAAGTAGCCAGTTGGGTGAGGGTGCACCATGTTGAACAACACCAAATGAATTGCTTGCTTGCGTGACCTTTGCGCAGTCAAAATAAAACGCCATGCTTGCTAACTTGGTTAGCTATGTGACTGTTTTCAATACATCAACTGTTTTAGACTAATTTTTTTTAGCCAAGCAAGAGAAATAAATGTTCAGTCAGTACTAAGTGAATGAACAACAACAAAAGCGTCCTGTCATCACCAGACTGTCCATTTAAGACAATGCGTTCATGACAGGGTTCGTAGTGTACGTGTTAACATCACCGCCATGGAACCTGAAGGGTTTCCACTAGTTACTACAGTCACAAAGTCCAAATTGGTTATATCGTAAAATTCATGAAAAAAATTAAGATTTTTGGTCTTACTTTAAGGTTAGGGTTAGCCATAATGTAAGCAGTGTGGTTAAGGTTAGGGTTGAGGTTAGGGTTAGGTTTTAAATCAGATTTTAAGAAGAGAAATGGTAGAAATTAGGAAGGGTTTATGACTTTGTGGCTGTGGTAAGTAGTGCGATTAAAATGAAAAAGGGAAATACAAGTATTATGTGAGTTCTTCGGGGGCGAAGGACACTGTCTGTCCTAGCTAAATACCGCCTCCCATCTGCTGTGTACCGGTCCTCCTAGCTTGCTAGCTAACACAATGTCCTTCGATCCCGCCTGCCCTCGCCGTTGTTAACAGAACTGTGGGAAAGCAGGGCCCGACAGGCGGAGGACACTGTCTGCCGGTGTCCTATCCATCGTTAGCTAGCTTGCTATATACAGTATCCCACCTGCTGTGTACCAGAATCCTAGCTAGCACCCAGTTTTCTTAGCTAATGCCTGTCCAACACCTGCGTGATATCAGCAGTGGTGGAAAAAGTACCCCATTTTTATACTTGCGTAAAAGTAAAGTAAAGTAAAGATATCTTAATAGAAAATGTTTAAAGTAGAAGTGAAAGTCACCCAGTAAAAAACATGAGTAAGTATAAAAGTATTTGGTTTTAAATACAAATTTAAGTATCAAAAGTAAATGTAATTGCTAAAATATACTTAAGTATCAAATTCCTTATATAAAGCATACCAGACGGCATCATTTTCTTGTTTTAATTTACGGATAGCCAGGGGCACACTCCAACACTCAGACATCATTTACAAACGAAGCATGTGGGATGACCAGGGATGTTTTTTAATGAACACTTGTAGAGAAACAGTTGTAGAATCACGGGCAGAGCGCGGCAGATGTTTATTAAGCCTTCACAGAAGGCAGGCAATGGTCAAACACAGGCAGGAAGTCAAAAACAAACAATACCTCACAACCATACAAACAGAAAGAACTGAACTAAATAGGGAGCTGATGAGACCAGGTGAGAAACGAACACAGGTGAACAGGGCTACGCTCAAGAACACCAAGAAAAAGAACACAAGGTTGACGAAGAAAAGAAAAGCACAACCTTACAGTTCTCTTAATAAGTGTGTGAATTAGACAAATGTCCTGTCCTGCTAAGTACTTTTGGGTGTCAGGGAAAATGTATGGTGTAAAAAGTATATACTTTTCTTTAGGAATGTAGTGAAGAAAAAGTTGACAAAGATATAAATGGTAAAGTACAGATACCCCAAAACCTACTCAAGTATTTTTACTTAAGTGCTTTACACCGCTGGATATCAGAGAAGAACGCCGTTGTCCCGGGAAACATTCAGATGACCACCTCTAAATCTGAGCATCTGCAGGATGCCAGGGGGAGACGTACCACAGGTCATCTGCTGGCGCAGATCACCAAACAGTTTGTTTATTTTTATTTTTATTTGACCTTTATTTAACCAGGAAGGGCTCATTGAGATTTGAAATCTCTTTTTCATGAGCCCCCTGGCCAAGATAGGCAGCACCAAGTCATTACACAATTACAGACAGACAACATGAAAAACTACAAGTAATCTAGTAAAAGATGTGCCACTTCATGCCTTGTTCTCCGAGCCACGTGATGTGACAGTCAATCATTTATGTAAATAGTTCATGGGTAGGCTACATGGTCATTATTTGTGTATTTTCCAGGGGCTTTCTCAATTGTCTTGTTATATTTCAGTTTTTTCACTTCCCTCTGGAAAATCTGCTGTTCATATAAAAAAATACTAATAACAACATTATTTCTGTTGCCATTTGTCATTACTGTATATTTTGACTTTACTCGTTTTGCTGTGTTACGCTGTGTTATAATGTTATACACTGCTCAAAAAAATAAAGGGAACACTAAAATAACACATCCTAGATCTGAATGAATGAAATAATCTTATTAAATACTTTTATCTTTACATAGTTGAATGTGCTGACAACAAAATCACACAAAAATAATCAATGGAAATCCAATTTATCAACCCATGGAGGTCTGGATTTGGAGTCACACTCAAAATTAAATTGGAAAACCACACTACAGGCTGATCCAACTTTGATGTAATGTCCTTAAAACACGTCAAAATGAGGCTCAGTAGTGTGTGTGGCCTCCACGTGCCTGTATGACCTCCCTACAACGCCTGGGCATGCTCCTGATGAGGTGGCGGATGGTCTCCTGAGGGATCTCCTCCCAGACCTGGACTAAAGCATCCGCCAACTCCTGGACAGTCTGTGGTGCAACGTGGCGTTGTTGGATGGAGCGAGACATGATGTCCCAGATGTGCTCAATTGGATTCAGGTCTGGGGAACGGGCGGGCCAGTCCATAGCATCAATGCCTTCCTCTTGCAGGAACTGCTGACACACTCCAGCCACATGAGGTCTAGCATTGTCTTGCATTAGGAGGAACCCAGGGCCAACCGCACCAGCATATGGTCTCACAAGGGGTCTGAGGATCTCATCTCGGTACCTAATGGCAGTCAGGCTACCTCTGGCGAGCACAGGGAGGTCTGTGCGGCCCCCCACACCATGACTGACCCACCGCCAAACCGGTCATGCTGGAGGATGTTGCAGGCAGCAGAACGTTCTCCACGGCGTCTCCAGACTCTGTAACGTCTGTCACATGTGCTCAGTGTGAACCTGCTTTCATCTGTGAAGAGCACAGGGCGCCAGTGGCGAATTTGCCAATCTTGGTGTTCTCTGGCAAATGCCAAACGTCCTGCACGGTGTTGGGCTGTAAGCACAACCCCCACCTGTGGACGTCGGGCCCTCATACCACCCTCATGGAGTCTGTTTCTGACCATTTGAGCAGACACATGCACATTTTTGGCCTGCTAGAGGTCATTTTGCAGGGCTCTGGCAGTGCTCCTCCTTGCACAAAGGCAGAGGTAGTGGTCCTGCTGCTGGGTTGTTGGCCTCCTACGGCCTCCTCCACGTTTCCTGATGTACTGGCCTGTCTCCTGGTAGCGCCTCCATGCTCTGGACACTACGCTGACAGACACAGCAAACCTTCTTGCCACAGCTCGCATTGATGTGCCATCCTGGATGAGCTGCACTACCTGAGCCACTTGTGTGGGTTGTAGACTCCGTCTCATGCTACCACTAGAATGAAAGCACCGCCAGCATTCAAAAGTGACCAAAACATCAGCCAGGAAGCATAGGAACTGAGAAGTGGTCTGTGGTTACCACCTGCAGAACCACTCCTTTATTGGGGGTGTCTTGCTAATTGCCTATAATTTCCACCTGTTGTCTATTCCATTTGCACAACAGCATGTGAAATTTATTGTCAATCAGTGTTGCTTCCTAAGTGGACAGTTTGATTTCACAGAAGTGTGATTGACTTGGAGTTACATTGTGTTTTTTAAGTGTCCCTTTATTTTTTTGAGCAGTGTATTATAACATTATATATTATAATGTATAATAATCACCTTCCGGTGTAAAAACCAGTGAGAAGTAGGCATCGGTCTGGACCCCCCCCCCCCCCCCAAAAAAAGAAAAAAAACTCACATAAGCACCGCAATGCCTACTCCACCCATGCTCTAAGTTTTTCCAGCACACAGCTTTGAGCTTCTACAGCAACTACAGTATGATGGTCTATTTAAGGGATATACACTATCATTCAGAAGTTTGGGGTCACTTAGAAATCGATCAGAATACAGTGTAGACATTGTTAATGTTGTAAATGACTTGTAGCTGGAATCGGACAATTTTTAACGCAATATCTACATAGGCGTACAGAGGCCCATTATCAGCAACCATCACTCCTGTGTTCCAATGGCACGTTGTGTTAGCTAACCCAAGTTTATCATTTTAAATAAGGAGATGGCCAACAACACAGCTAACACAATCACTTCAAACTGGAAAGAATAGCTGCACTTCGTTTTACCTTTTTTCAATTGACATTTCTTTGTCTATATCCATAAAAATGATGCCAGCTGTTTCATGATTTCAACTGGCTGAGAAACGCTGCCTGCCTGCCTGTCTGTCTCGTCCCGACTTCCGACACATTCATTATAATGGGACAGCTGGAGGTCGAATTTGAATATTGAAACAATGTTGCAAATGTCAGAGAGACAGACAAGGTTTATACAAATCTCCGCTGCTGAAAACAAATCTAGACTAAAAGAAGTGTGAGATAATGTCTAGATGCTTTTTATAGTGGAGATCAAGTTTATAAATTTAGCCGGTGGTAACTTGTGGAATAGACACCGCCAGGAATGCAGTTTTACTCAATCAGCATTCAGGATTAGACCCACCCGTTGTTTAATGTACTTCAAACAATGTGTATGCAGGTTGCTAAGGATTCAAACCTTCTCAAACAGCCTAACTCATACTCACCAGTGGATTAATGGACTTTACAGTGTCCTGCTATTCAAATAATGTATATATATGATATCATTAGGCTGTAGGTATTTTTAGATATAGGCCTATTGTAAATGTGTATTATTGTATCGTCACCGTCTTTACTGCAAAATAAATACAAATACACACCTAACATTAAGCTACTTATTCATTTGACAGAGGTAATAAACTGCCCATTGATCAGCAAAGCAATTGATAAAACATGACTGTGTTGGCAAAACAAATGTTTTCTGAGTGTATGTCAATATCACACGTAAGCTAATGGTTACAGAAATCAGGGATACAGACAGGCTCTGTAGACCTCTATATATGAGTGACTGTGTCCAATACACCACCACCTGGTGTTATGTTGGGTACCTACTGACCCCAAAAAGATTTTATGAAATGAATTGTTAAATAAAAAGGTTTAAGGCAGGCGCCACATTACTACAAGACAAAACAGCTCACTCAATCAAGCATGATGGTCTTGTAAGTATAAAAGCAAAGCTTGTTTTCATATAATAAAAAAATATATATAAAAGGTAGTGGAATGGGATTAAGTGTGGTGTGTGAAGAATGATGATGCTCGTGAATTTCCTTTCTTTTTCTTTTTCTTTTTCGACTTCAGACCAATGCCTACTGCTCACTTAAAACTTTGTTTTTTGTTTCTAATAGATACAAAAGGGCCAGTAAGTAACGGTAGAATTGTGAAGTAGATTCAGATAGAGAAGTGTTGATGCTATTTCACTGTCCATGGTGCTGAATCTTACATCAGCCAGCTCTCTCTTCATCTCCCTCTCTCCTTCTCCACCCTCCCTTTCTCTCTTTATCTCTCTTTATCTCTCTTTATCTCTCTTTATCTCTCTCTCTCTCTCTCTCTCTGCCCCTCTCTCTTCATCTCCCTCTCTCCTTCTCCACCCTCCCTTTCTCTCTTTATCTCTCCCTCTCCCTCTCTCTCTTTCTCTCTCTCTCTCTCTCTCTCTCTCTCTCTCTCTCTTTCTCTCTCTCTCTCTCTGTCTCTCTCTCTCTCTCTCTCTCTCTCTCTCTCTGCCCCTCTCTCTTCATCTCCCTCTCTCCTTCTCCACCCTCCCTTTCTCTCTTTATCTCTCTTTATCTCTCTTTATCTCTCTCTCTCTCTCTGCCCCTCTCTCTTCATCTCCCTCTCTCCTTCTCCACCCTCCCTTTCTCTCTTTATCTCTCCCTCTCTCTCGCTCTCTCTCTCTCTCTCTCGCTCTCTCTGCCCCTCTCTCTCCATCCCTCTCTCTCTCTGAGTACATTTGGGGCGTCTCTGGCCGGGAAGATGCGTTGTAAATAACGACCGCTGAGATATGTGGTGCTCGATAGAGGAGAGATAGAGCAGGGGAGGAGGAAAGGTATGGGAGGAGGTTGATTAATGGGGGAAGGATTCGAGGAAGGGGCCGACAGGGCCCCTCAGTCCTGCCACTCAGGGGCCGGATCAGTCTATTCTCAGGCCCCATTTCTCACATCTCTTCCATATTGTTTAATGTGACTCATTCTCACCCTCTGGCTTTCAAACAGTTAAATGTCCTATCTACATAGCTTCAGGCTCAAGGGCATGTTTTAATAGTCAGTAGCTTATCAGTTACTTATGATTCATTGTTACAATGATCATTTTTATATCTTCCTGAGATACAGTATCAACAGTGTGGGGATTTGTTGCAAAGAGGATGCTATATTATCTGTAGCTACAGATTGTACACTGTTGGCTCTGAGAATATTATCCTGTATATGGAATTGTTGCTATAGTGAATCTGAAGGACAGAGCGCCTGTTCACACTCAGATTGTACAACTGATGTACAACGCATTTAACACAATGGTTGTGTGTCACGTCCTGACCAGTAAAAGAGGTTATTTGTTATTGTAGTTTGGTCAGGGCGTGGCAGGGGGTGTTTGTTTAGAGTGTTTCGGGGTTTGTTGGGCTATGTTCTTTGTTAGTCTATTTCTATGTTAGTTCGAGTATGTCTATTTTCTATGTGGTGTTTATTGGGTTGACCTTCAATTGGAAGCAGCTGCTCCTCGTTGCTTCTAATTGAAGGTCCTATTTAAGAGGGGTGTTTTTTCTATGGGATTTGTGGGTAGTTATTTCATGTTTTGTGTTTGTGCACCTGACGGGACTGTTTAGTGTCGTTTGTTGTTTTTGTATATGTGTTTCTTTTGTTTTCCTTCTTTAATAAAATAAGAAGATGAGTACACGTTCCTGCTGCGTTTTGGTCCAATCCCTACGACACCCGTGACATTGTGATACAACTGATGGGCCTACAGTAGCTGTACAAGTTGAGTGTGAACGAGACCCAAGAGAAAAACTGGAATGGGTTGAAAATTGAGATAGGAGGGAGTGGCAGAGAGAGAGAGAGATGTATTGGGGGAATGGATGGATTACCAGAGAGAGAGAGAGATGGATTGGGGGAATGGATGGATTACCAGAGAGAGAGAGAGATGGATTGGGGGAATGGATGGATTACCAGAGAGAGAGAGAGATGGATTGGGGGAATGGATGGATTACCAGAGAGAGACAGAGATGTATTGGGGGAATGGATGGATTACCAGAGAGAGAGAGAGATGTATTGGGGGAATGGATGGATTACCAGAGAGAGAGAGAGATGGATTGGGGGAATGGATGGATTACCAGAGAGAGACAGAGATGGCTGGGGAGTTAGGGAGCTGCTTGCATTGTAGATACAGTATCTCCTTGTGATTGTTGCCTCTATTCCATTAATTCTGGGAATGGTCTTGTGTCGTGTGTGTTCCCTCTCCGGCCTCCGGCCTCTGCTCGTTAGGGCTCGTTAGGGCGCACACCTGTCACCAGCGGTACATGCATAATGGCACTCACCTGGACTCCATCACCTCCTTGATTACCTGCCCTTTATATGTCACTCCCTTTGGTTTCTTCCCCAGTCGTCATTGTTCCTGTTTCATGTCGGTGCGTTGTTCGTGGTTCTTGTTTTGTTCATTTATTTATTTAATGTATTCACTCCCTGAACTTGCTTCCCGACTCTCAGCGTACATCATTACACCTTGTCAGTCTATCATCCATTCATCTACACTACCTTCAGAAAGTATTCATACCCCTTGTCTTATTCCACATTTTGTTGTGTTAGCCTGAATTCAAAATGGATAAAAAAATATATATGCTCACCCATCTACACACAATATCTCATAATGACGAAGTGAAAACATGCTTCACCTTTGGTTGTGGTTACAGCTGTGAGTCTTTCTGGGTAAGTCTCTAAGAGCTTTGCACACCTGGATTGTACAATATTTGCACATTATTATTTAAAAGAATTGTCAAGCTCTGTCAAGTTGGTGGTTAATCATTGCTAGACAGCCATTTTCAAGCCTTGCCTTAGATTGTCAAGCCGGTTTAAGTCAGAACTAGGTAACGAGGCAGCTCAGGAACATTCGATGTCATCTTGGTAAGCAACTCCAGTATATATTTGGCCTTGTTTTTAGATTATTGTCCTGCTGAAAGGTGAATTTGTCTCCCACTGTCTGTTGGAAAGCAGACTGAACCAGGTTTTCCTCTTTAATTTGCCTTTGCTTCGCTCTATTCCATTTATTTTTTATCCAAATGATTTGTATTCAGGACATAAAATGTATTTCTTTGCCACATTCTTTTCAGTTTTACTTGACTGCCTTATTGCAAAGAGGGTGCATGTGAATATTTTCATTCTATACAGGCTTCCTTCTTTTCACTCTGTCAATTAGGTCAGTATTGTGGAGTAACTACAATGTTGTTGATCCATCATCAGTTTTCTCCTATCACAGCCGTTAAACTCTGTAACTGTTTTAAAGTCACCATTGGCCTCATGGTGTAATCCCTGAGCGTTTTCCTTCTCCGGCAACTGAGTTAGGAAGCACGCCTGTATCTTTGTAGTAAATGGGTGTAGTGATACTTCAAAGGGATTTTAAGTGTCTGCTTTGCAAGGCATTGGAACACTTCAATGGTCTCTGTGGTTGAATCTTTGTTTGAAATTCACCGTTCGACTGAGGGACCTTACAATTATTTGTGTGTGTGTGTGGGTTACAGAGATGAATTTGTGTGTGTGGGGTTCAAAAATCATGTTAAACACTATTATCGCACACAGAGTCCATGCAACTTATTATGTGAGTGGTTAAGCAGGTTTTTTCTTCCTGAACTTATGTAGGCTTGCCATAGCAAAGGGGTTGAATACTTATTAACTCAAGACATTCCAGCATTTAATTTTTTATTCACTTAACTTAAAGACATGTTCACACTGTAGAATGTGCACAAGACTGGAGGGAAAATAATGACACTGTCAAAAATGTGTTATGCACATGCGTACTCACGCATGACTCTCCTTTACACAAATGTGCAAAGGAGATTGCCTCCATTGACAGGTACATGGGCATCTACTGTGGATCATCAGGCTCACTCAGATGGACCTCTACTACAAGTCTACTACAAGTTCTGTGGGAATATAGTATATATAACTCTGGTCAATGTGCCGATGCTTAATTGATCAATGTAGACGACATCAACTGGACTGCCTGCCGACCTGCACTGTGACTAAATCAAACAAACGTTCTTTCTGGCCAACCGTTCAGGTATATTCCACCCTCCCGTTTGTTGACTTGGTAATCGTGTAATCACATTTGGAACATTCTGAACACACGCCACTTCCAGAAAAGATCCAATTACTTCTTGGGTTAATGAATGAGTGCTGTTTGTTTTGTTTACATGTGCTGTGTTTTGGTACCTCTTTGTTTGCGTTCCCCTGTCACTGTTAACGTTAAGATCTAACTTTACCACATACCCACACACACACACACACACACACAATCAGACATCCACCCAATCACACACCTGAGCTGTTCCATTCCCACTCAGACAGCCGGTGAGTCTAACAGCCCTACAACAGGAGTCTGAATGGTCTCCAATCACAGGCAGAGATGTTCAGGGACAGCACAGAGTACTTCTCTCTTCCCTTTCTCATCACCCATGTGTCTGAGCACTGAGCTGTTTCCCCCTGTTCCCCTTCAGCTCTCAGTTGTTTTATAGGTCCCTTTGGACACAGCGGTAAATACACAGGGAGTGGCGGTTTGAGTGAGTGTGTGTGTGCGTCAATGTGTGTGCGCTCATGTGTGTATGCCGGTTTAAGGAACCTGCCAAGCGCAGCCAATTACCAGGAACAATTAGCCGTGTTTTCACTATAGGAGCCAGGACGACACCGTAGCCCCCTAAAAAGCTGTTACGCTGGGAAACAAGGGCAGACCGTTTTCTCTTCGTGGTATAAAATCCATGGGCCCTTCTGGAGGCTCAATGTGGAACCCCAATGGTCCCGACCACAGCCCCTTTATCTGAGACACAAACACACACACACCATTACTTCCCCAGATTACAGATTACATTATTTTAAAGAATAGGTGTATTGTAGCTCTGGTACACACACACACACACACACACACACACACACACACACACACACACACACACACACACACACACACACACACACACACACACACACACACACACACACACACACACACACACACACACACACACACACATAGTACTGGTAGTGTAGCATGTACATATAGAATGGGGCAGTCAGGATTTTCATTAGGGGGATTTAGGTTTTTATGCTCTTGCCTGATTGCTGGCTGTATGTTACCTGGCTTTACCGTTTCCTGTTTTTTCCCTGTATTTCCCGTTACCAGTCATTATGTCCTGTAGCTGTGGGCCTTACTGATGCACTTCATCAGGCTCTGTCCCAGTCAGCACTTTCCTGCTGGGACACAACACATTAGGACCACTGCTGCTGCCATTGTAGAGCAGCAATGCTCTATACTACTGTTGTGCCTTTATTCACAGTGGGAACAGTTTATCCCCCCCCCTCCATGTCTCCTCTTCGCTCTTTCCCCTCTCCTCCCTTCCCGCCCTTCCTAAGTGCTACTCTACCAAACTCTCTCAGCCCTTTTCCATTTCCATTTAATCTAAACACAGTTCATTTTCCGCTTCCTATTCTCTTTCTTCTAAATTTAAAGGAACATTTCTGCGCCAGGCACGGTGGCACGCACCACGAGAGAGAGAGAGCCTGTTGGATCTCATAAATCATAGGAGTACAGACTTGGCAAAGTGGCCCACAGATACACATCTACTCCCATACTCACAGATACACAATATAAAGGCAAATTCTATATCTCCATCTCCTCCCCCTTTAGAATACTGATCATGTTAGTGCCAAATAGGAATTTCAGGTGTAATCTCTGGTGACAGAATGGAGGTAGCTAGCTAGCTAACACAAGATTTTGTTCTGGGTCCCGAGATTATTCAGGTGAGATTGATCAGTTTAGAGATGTTTGTAATGACACTTTCATATGTAACTGTGATTGCTTTGACTGCTCTCCGTCTTGACCCAATCAAAGCCCCCACAATGTAATGTCTGCTGCCAAACCCTGATGAAGGCTACAGACGACCGAAACGGTTTGACTTTGAACAATAAAGAAGCATTTTTTTATCAACTCCCACTGTCCTCCAAGAGTTGCTGAATTTGGTTTTCTCTTTAGTTTGCAATCTCAATTCATTCACCTTGGTTGGAGAGCAAGGTTCCCAGATGCTCAGGGGAAAGCAGACTATCCACTAAGTTGACACTATAGAAGAGTTTTTCTTCCCTTTTCTCAGAGGTGGCCTGAAGCCTCTGCATAACTGTGTATTAGGAGCTGTCTACATTTCCATTCTAGTCATTTAGCAGACACTCTTATCCAGAGTGACTTACAGTAGTGAATGCATACATTTCATACATTTTTTCCCCCCACAACTTTGGCATTGCAAACACCATGCTCTACCAACTAAGCCACACCGTAGAGACTAGCGCTCCTAGTACTCCAACTATCCATTGTCTTCTCTGCAAAACGGGCTGTATTCGTAAATCTTCTCAGAGTAGGAATGCACATCTAGGACGGGCCCTCCTAGCTCTGAGATGCGTGTTACGTACGGCCGTGGGAGAACAGTCTGAAATATATGGCTTTTTGAGGATCTGACTGTACTACGGAGGAACAGTAGGATCTTTTCACACTCTGATGCAGTCACCGCCCTGCACAAACATATGACTGCATCTACAGCAGACTATCAGAAATCAATGAGGCACAACTCCGTGTTCTTTTCTCAGTGCAGCTAATGTGTGCTTTACTGTGTGCATGCGGGCATGATTGATTACCAGAAGGATCTGTATGTATATTGTGCTTTGAAGCGCTGGCTCATGTGTGAATGGATGATTTGTGAAATATTTACTTTTTCATCTGACTATCTTCTCTTTCTCTAACCCCTCTCATCCACCCCTTCCTCTCCTCTCTCCTCCACCCCTTCTCTCCTTTCCCTAGGTGTTGAAGGGCAGTAAGAAGCTGTCCCTGTGGGTGCGGTCGGTGGGGCGTATCCCGGGGGGTTATGTCACTAATCATGTGTACACCTGGGTGGACCCTCAGGGTCGCAGTGTGACCCCTCCCCCTGACCTCCCAGAGCACCGCAGTGCCACCCTGAGACGCAGCGACAGCCAGCGACGCAGCAACATGCAGCTACTGCAGGAGGGAGACGAGAAGAAGGTGAGCCGGTAGTCAAACACACACGGTCGATCCCCAGTTGGTTGGCTGGCAGGGTGAAAGGTCACTGAACACACAAGTACCCACCCAGATAGAGTCCATCCACAATATCGCTGGCCTCTGAAAATGCTGTAGTTTAGTGTAATTTAGTGTTGGGCGTTTACACAGTGTTTCCAGATGCCAGCTGTTCAGGGCCTTCACATGGATCATAACGTTTTATTGTTGCGACAAATGCTCTGCTTAGCCAATAATAACTCACCAACAATAGCCACAATAGCTGCTCAACTCACTCTATAAAACACACAGCGTTCAGAATCTTAGACAATGCTGGAATCCGCATATTTTTTTCTCTCAAATCTCTCTCTTACCCCCCCCCTCTCCCCCCTCTCTTTCTCCCCCTCTCTCTGTCAGGTGAACTTGGTATTGGACGATGGCCGTTCGCTGGGTCTGATGATCCGGGGGGGGGCAGAGTATGCCTTGGGGATCTACATCACAGGAGTGGACCGGGGCTCTGCTGCAGAGTGTGGAGGACTCAAGGTAACCACTGACGTGGGATGTGTCCCAAATGGCACCATTTGTCTATAGTGCACTACATTTGAGGTCACTAGAGCTGTCCATGGTGCTGAATACTGTCCTGGGCAGTTCTCCTCCTCTCTCCCTCTGTTCTTTTTCTCTCTTTCCCTTTCTCTCTTGTTTCTTTCTCTGTATCATTTCCCTCCTCTCTACTTTGTGCTCCCTGTTTTATCTATATTCTCTGCAGTGGGTATCAGGTGCACAGACTAATGTTTAATAGCGGGAACCGGGTCACCAAGATTTAAAGAGATTTCCTGCCCAAACCCACTCCCGTTTCCCTGGATAAATAACAGTGAGAAATATAATTATAATGAATTATTTCTATGAACAGCATGACATGAAATGGAACTGTTAAATTATATGCCATGTCTAAATCTGGCTTCTCTACGGGCTTCTTTGCTCTGCTATCGGCATGATCAATCATCAATGCTCAGGGTGGGGACAGACAGCGCATCTCATATGGAATACAGTTCACAATGCATGTGTCATCTCATCAGCTGGTAACTTTTTGTCTTGTGACAGATACATTTGCGGCAGCATAGTCTATGGTACAGTAATATTAAGACTAGTAATATATCTGAATGCACGTTTAATTTACACATCTCCATCTGGCTTTCGGGGGTCACCTTATTTTTTTATTGTAAAGATGATATATTTATATGTATATATATATACAAAAGTATGTGGACACCCCCTCAAATTAGTGGATTTGGCTATTTCAGCCACACCTGTTGTTGACAGGTGTATAAAATCGAGCACACAACCATGTAATCTTCATAGACAAACATTGGCAGTAGAATGGCCTTACTGGAGTGCTCAGTGACTAGGATGCCACCTTTCCAACAAGTCAGTTCGTCAAATTTCCACCCTGCTAGACCTACCCCGGTCAACTGTAAGTGTTGTTATTGTGGAAACATCTAGGAGGAACAACTGCTCAGCCTCGTAGTGGTAGGCCACACAAGCTCACAGAACGAGACTGCCGAGTGCTGAAGCACGTAGCGTGTAAAAATCTGTCCTTGGTTGAAATGGGTTTCCATGGTCGAGCAGCCGCACACAAGCCTAATATCACCATTCGCAATGCCAAGCGTTTGCTGGAGTGGAGTAAAGCTCGCCCGCCATTAGACTCTGGAGCAGTGGAAACGGGTTTTCTAGAGTGATGAATCACGCTTCACCATCTGGTAGTCCGACGTACGAATCTGGGTTTGGCGGATACCGGAGAACGCTACCTTCCCGAAAACATAGTGCCAACTGTAAAGTTTGGTGGAGGAGGAATAATAGTCTGGGGCTGTTTTTCATGGTTCGGGCTAGGCCTCTTAGTTCCAGTGAAGAGAAATCAGCATACAAACAGCATACAATGACATTGTAGATGATTCTGTGCTTCCAACTTTGTGGCAGCATGTTGGAGAAGGCCCTTTCCTGTTTCAGCATGACAATGCAACCCTTGTACAAAGCTAGATCCATACAGAAATGGTTTGTCGAGATCGGTGCGGAAGAACTTGACTGGCCTGCACAGAGCCCTGACCTCACTAATGCTCGTGGCTGAATAAAAGCAAATCCCTGCAGCAATGTTCCAACCTCAAGTGGAAAGCCTTCCCCTAAGAGTGGAGGCTGTTATTGCAGGAAAGGGGGGGACCAACTCCATATTTATGCCCATGATTTTGGAATGAGATGTTCGACGAGCAGTTGTCCACATACTTTTGGCCATGTAGTGAAAATATACAGTACCTCTCAAAAGTTTGGACACACCTACTCATTCAAGGATTTTTCTTATTTTTTTAAACTATTTTCTACATTGTAGAATAATAGTGAAGATATCAAAACTATGAAATAATACATGGAATCATGTAGTAACCAAAAAAGTGTTAAACAAATCAAAATATATTTTGGATTTGAGATTCTTCAAAGTAGCCACCCTTTTCCTTGATGACAGCGTTGCACACTCTTGGCATTCTCTCAACCAGTTTCATGAGGAATGCTTTTCTAACAGTCTTGAAGTAGTTCCCACATATGCTGAGCACTTGTTGGCTGCTTTTCCTTCACTCAGCGGTCCAACTCATCTCAAACCATCTCAATTGGGTTGAGGTTGGGTGATTGTGGAGGCCAGGTCATCTGATGCAGCACTCCATCACTCTCCTTCTTGGTCAAATAGCCCTTACATAGCCTGGAGGTGTATTTTGTGTCATTGTCCTGTTTAAAAACAAATTATAGTTCCACAAAGAGCAAACCAGATGGGATGGCTTATCACTGCAGAATGCTGTGGTAGCCATGCTGGTTAAGTGTCTCTAAATATTCTAAAAATCACAGACAGTGTCACCAGCAAAGCACCCCCACACCATCACACCTCCTCCTCCATGCTTCACGGTGGGAACCACATATGCGGAGATCATCCGTTCACCTACTCTGCGTCTCACAAAGACACGGCGGTTGGAACCAAAAATCTCAAATCTGGACTCATCAGACCAAAGGACAGATTTCCACCGCTCGTGTTTCTTGGCCCAAGCAAGTCTCTTCGTCTTATTGGTGTCCTTTAGTAGTGGTTTCTTTGCAGCAATATGACCATGAATACCTGATTCACTTAGTCTCCTCTGAACAGTTGATGTTTAGATGTGTCTGTTACTTAAACTCTGTGAAGCATTTATTTGGGCTGCAATCTGAGGTGCAGTTAACCCTAATGAATTTATCCTCTGCAGCAGAGGTAACTCTGGGTCTTCCATTCCTGTGGCGGTCCTCATGAGAGCCAGTTTCATCCTAGCGCTTGATGGTTTTTGCGACTGCACTTGAAGAAACTCTGTGAAATATATAGTTTCACAGACATATTGTTGCATTTTTTTCTGGTTTATGCGAAATGGTTAAGAATAATATAAAACCAGTCTGCACACCACCAAGGTGAATTGGTTTAGTCTTGACTCTTGGTTGACAGTGTTGGGGGATGGGTAATGTATTGATGCTCGAGTGCCAAATCAACACAAACTTGTTTATATTTGTCTTTGTTACTTTTTTGTCTTTGTTACTTTATTTGTCTTTGTCTTATTTTTGTATATATTTTTATATTTATATAGTTTTAAATGTTATGATTATTTATTTGTGTTGTTCCAAATGTCTGAATAAAAATTACAGTTAGTGCGGAATGGTGCTTTTTTGGGGGGAGCAGGTGGGTGGGTTCGCCCAGGGAGCCATACAGGCTTGAACCGCCACTGCTGTGATTGGAGACAGTTCAGACTCCTGTTGTAGAGCTGTTAGACTCACCAGCTGTCTGAATGGGAGGGGAACAGCTCAGGTGTGTGATTGGGCTGTGTAGAAAGTCCTCTCTTTTAAGGCTGGCTCTCAACTCTGCCTAGCTTTATTACTCTGCAGAGAGCAGAGGTGCTGAGGGGATGGGCTTTCAATTCACAGCTCAGCTTCTGGAACACTTTTCCTGGGTCACCTGACCTCTTCCAGCCAATCGTTGGCCTACCTTGGGTAGGGGAACCCACAAACAGTATTTCTGAACTTCTTAGTTGTTCCTAGGAGGGCAGGTTGAGAAGGTATCTGTAAACTCCTGTCCTCCATCACAACTCAGCATCTGGGCCTTTCCACCAATGGACAATCCTCACCTGGGACTTTCCCCAATATGATTATGGTCCTTTGTAGCTCAGTTGGTAGAGCATGGTGCTTGTAATGCTAGCATAGTGGGTTTGATTCCCAGGACCACCCATATGTAAACTGTATGCACACATGACTGTAAGTCACTTTGAATAAAAGTGACTGCTAAATGGTGTTAGTGTCTTAGTACCATGAAACCGTTATTTACTAGTTTGGTGTGTGTGTGTGTGTGTGTGTGTGTGTGTGTGTGTGTGTGGATTGTATCCCTGTCTCCTACTGGTAATTTCTAACTCGTAAGTTTGTATCTAAACCAGTTGCTGGTGCTCTATTTCAGTGTGTGTTTGAGCAGTTTGTCACACATTAGGTCACTAAGGGATAGTTGGAGTGTGGACACTCCTGTCAATGGTTTGTCTTGCACCTGTTTCGACACCCACTGGCCAAGCAGGCACTTCTACAGCCCCCCTATTAGAGGACCCAGACACACACTTAGGGCAGGATATGGATCCTCTGTGTTGTTAGCGACTGACAAGCCCTCCCAAGGGAAATGGAGACTGTGAGAGAGGGAGAGGGAGGGGGTTGAGAGAGTGATGACACTGTGGTTGGTTGGGGTGTTTTTATTGAAGCCCTGCAGGGATTGGGAGAGAGAAGGGAGAGAAAAAGAGGGAGAGGGAGAAGGAAAGTGAGAGATAGAAATGGAGAGAAAGAGGGAGAAGGAGGCTCAAAGGCTCAACATCATCATTACATCTGAGTGGGGCTTCAAGGGAAAAGACTTCTGTTTCTTTCTCTTCATCCGTCTCTCTTTGCTCTGTTCCAGACGCTTGTCTCAACATCAGACGCTTGTCTCAACATCATCATTACATCTGAGTGGGGCTTCAAGGGAAAAGACTTCTGTTTCTTTCTCTTCATCCGTCTCTCTTTGCTCTGTTCCAGACGCTTGTCTCAACATCAGACGCTTGTCTCAACATCATCATTACATCTGAGTGGGGCTTCAAGGGAAAAGACTTCTGTTTCTTTCTCTTCATCCGTCTCTCTTTGCTCTGTTCCAGACGCTTGTCTCAACATCAGACGCTTGTCTCAACATCATCATTACATCTGAGTGGGGCTTCAAGGGAAAAGACTTCTGTTTCTTTCTCTTCATCCGTCTCTCTTTGCTCTGTTCCAGACGCTTGTCTCAACATCAGACGCTTGTCTCAACATCATCATTACATCTGAGTGGGGCTTCAAGGGAAAAGACTTCTGTTTCTTTCTCTTCATCCGTCTCTCTTTGCTCTGTTCCAGACGCTTGTCTCAACATCAGACGCTTGTCTCAACATCATCATTACATCTGAGTGGGGCTTCAAGGGAAAAGACTTCTGTTTCTTTCTCTTCATCCGTCTCTCTTTGCTCTGTTCCAGACGCTTGTCTCAACATCAGACGCTTGTCTCAACATCATCATTACATCTGAGTGGGGCTTCAAGGGAAAAGACTTCTGTTTCTTTCTCTTCATCCGTCTCTCTTTGCTCTGTTCCAGACGCTTGTCTCAACATCAGACGCTTGTCTCAACATCATCATTACATCTGAGTGGGGCTTCAAGGGAAAAGACTTCTGTTTCTTTCTCTTCATCCGTCTCTCTTTGCTCTGTTCCAGACGCTTGTCTCAACATCAGACGCTTGTCTCAACATCATCATTACATCTGAGTGGGGCTTCAAGGGAAAAGACTTCTGTTTCTTTCTCTTCATCCGTCTCTCTTTGCTCTGTTCCAGACGCTTGTCTCAACATCAGACGCTTGTCTCAACATCATCATTACATCTGAGTGGGGCTTCAAGGGAAAAGACTTCTGTTTCTTTCTCTTCATCCGTCTCTCTTTGCTCTGTTCCAGACGCTTGTCTCAACATCATCATTACATCTGAGTGGGGCTTCAAGGGAAAAGACTTCTGTTTCTTTCTCTTCATCCGTCTCTCTTTGCTCTGTTCCAGACGCTTGTCTCAACATCAGACGCTTGTCTCAACATCATCATTACATCTGAGTGGGGCTTCAAGGGAAAAGACTTCTGTTTCTTTCTCTTCATCCGTCTCTCTTTGCTCTGTTCCAGACGCTTGTCTCAACATCAGACGCTTGTCTCAACATCATCATTACATCTGAGTGGGGCTTCAAGGGAAAAGACTTCTGTTTCTTTCTCTTCATCCGTCTCTCTTTGCTCTGTTCCAGACGCTTGTCTCAACATCAGACGCTTGTCTCAACATCATCATTACATCTGAGTGGGGCTTCAAGGGAAAAGACTTCTGTTTCTTTCTCTTCATCCGTCTCTCTTTGCTCTGTTCCAGACGCTTGTCTCAACATCATCATTACATCTGAGTGGGGCTTCAAGGGAAAAGACTTCTGTTTCTTTCTCTTCATCCGTCTCTCTTTGCTCTGTTCCAGACGCTTGTCTCAACATCAGACGCTTGTCTCAACATCATCATTACATCTGAGTGGGGCTTCAAGGGAAAAGACTTCTGTTTCTTTCTCTTCATCCGTCTCTCTTTGCTCTGTTCCAGACGCTTGTCTCAACATCAGACGCTTGTCTCAACATCATCATTACATCTGAGTGGGGCTTCAAGGGAAAAGACTTCTGTTTCTTTCTCTTCATCCGTCTCTCTTTGCTCTGTTCCAGACGCTTGTCTCAACATCATCATTACATCTGAGTGGGGCTTCAAGGGAAAAGACTTCTGTTTCTTTCTCTTCATCCGTCTCTCTTTGCTCTGTTCCAGACGCTTGTCTCAACATCAGACGCTTGTCTCAACATCATCATTACAT
Source organism: Salmo trutta (assembly GCF_901001165.1). Taxonomy (NCBI): domain Eukaryota; kingdom Metazoa; phylum Chordata; class Actinopteri; order Salmoniformes; family Salmonidae; genus Salmo; species Salmo trutta. The sequence continues at coordinate 64,953,900 of NC_042968.1, forward strand.
CTGAGTGGGGCTTCAAGGGAAAAGACTTCTGTTTCTTTCTCTTCATCCGTCTCTCTTTGCTCTGTTCCAGACGCTTGTCTCAACATCATCATTACATCTGAGTGGGGCTTCAAGGGAAAAGACTTCTGTTTCTTTCTCTTCATCCGTCTCTCTTTGCTCTGTTCCAGACACTTGTCTCAACATCATCATTACATCTGAGTGGGGCTTCAAGGGAAAAGACTTCTGTTTCTTTCTCTTCATCCGTCTCTCTTTGCTCTGTTCCAGACGCTTGTCTCAACATCAGACGCTTGTCTCAACATCATCATTACATCTGAGTGGGGCTTCAAGGGAAAAGACTTCTGTTTCTTTCTCTTCATCCGTCTCTCTTTGCTCTGTTCCAGACGCTTGTCTCAACATCAGACGCTTGTCTCAACATCATCATTACATCTGAGTGGGGCTTCAAGGGAAAAGACTTCTGTTTCTTTCTCTTCATCCGTCTCTCTTTGCTCTGTTCCAGACGCTTGTCTCAACATCAGACGCTTGTCTCAACATCATCATTACATCTGAGTGGGGCTTCAAGGGAAAAGACTTCTGTTTCTTTCTCTTCATCCGTCTCTCTTTGCTCTGTTCCAGACGCTTGTCTCAACATCATCATTACATCTGAGTGGGGCTTCAAGGGAAAAGACTTCTGTTTCTTTCTCTTCATCCGTCTCTCTTTGCTCTGTTCCAGACGCTTGTCTCAACATCAGACGCTTGTCTCAACATCATCATTACATCTGAGTGGGGCTTCAAGGGAAAAGACTTCTGTTTCTTTCTCTTCATCCGTCTCTCTTTGCTCTGTTCCAGACGCTTGTCTCAACATCAGACGCTTGTCTCAACATCATCATTACATCTGAGTGGGGCTTCAAGGGAAAAGACTTCTGTTTCTTTCTCTTCATCCGTCTCTCTTTGCTCTGTTCCAGACGCTTGTCTCAACATCAGACGCTTGTCTCAACATCATCATTACATCTGAGTGGGGCTTCAAGGGAAAAGACTTCTGTTTCTTTCTCTTCATCCGTCTCTCTTTGCTCTGTTCCAGACGCTTGTCTCAACATCAGACGCTTGTCTCAACATCATCATTACATCTGAGTGGGGCTTCAAGGGAAAAGACTTCTGTTTCTTTCTCTTCATCCGTCTCTCTTTGCTCTGTTCCAGACGCTTGTCTCAACATCATCATTACATCTGAGTGGGGCTTCAAGGGAAAAGACTTCTGTTTCTTTCTCTTCATCCGTCTCTCTTTGCTCTGTTCCAGATGCTTGTCTCAACATCAGACGCTTGTCTCAACATCATCATTACATCTGAGTGGGGCTTCAAGGGAAAAGACTTCTGTTTCTTTCTCTTCATCCGTCTCTCTTTGCTCTGTTCCAGACGCTTGTCTCAACATCAGACGCTTGTCTCAACATCATCATTACATCTGAGTGGGGCTTCAAGAGAAAAGACTTCTGTTTCTTTCTCTTCATCCGTCTCTCTTTGCTCTGTTCCAGACGCTTGTCTCAACATCAGACGCTTGTCTCAACATCATCATTACATCTGAGTGGGGCTTCAAGGGAAAAGACTTCTGTTTCTTTCTCTTCATCCGTCTCTCTTTGCTCTGTTCCAGACGCTTGTCTCAACATCATCATTACATCTGAGTGGGGCTTCAAGGGAAAAGACTTCTGTTTCTTTCTCTTCATCCGTCTCTCTTTGCTCTGTTCCAGACGCTTGTCTCAACATCAGACGCTTGTCTCAACATCATCATTACATCTGAGTGGGGCTTCAAGGGAAAAGACTTCTGTTTCTTTCTCTTCATCCGTCTCTCTTTGCTCTGTTCCAGACGCTTGTCTCAACATCAGACGCTTGTCTCAACATCATCATTACATCTGAGTGGGGCTTCAAGGGAAAAGACTTCTGTTTCTTTCTCTTCATCCGTCTCTCTTTGCTCTGTTCCAGACGCTTGTCTCAACATCATCATTACATCTGAGTGGGGCTTCAAGGGAAAAGACTTCTGTTTCTTTCTCTTCATCCGTCTCTCTTTGCTCTGTTCCAGACGCTTGTCTCAACATCAGACGCTTGTCTCAACATCATCATTACATCTGAGTGGGGCTTCAAGGGAAAAGACTTCTGTTTCTTTCTCTTCATCCGTCTCTCTTTGCTCTGTTCCAGACGCTTGTCTCAACATCAGACGCTTGTCTCAACATCATCATTACATCTGAGTGGGGCTTCAAGGGAAAAGACTTCTGTTTCTTTCTCTTCATCCGTCTCTCTTTGCTCTGTTCCAGACGCTTGTCTCAACATCAGACGCTTGTCTCAACATCATCATTACATCTGAGTGGGGCTTCAAGGGAAAAGACTTCTGTTTCTTTCTCTTCATCCGTCTCTCTTTGCTCTGTTCCAGACGCTTGTCTCAACATCAGACGCTTGTCTCAACATCATCATTACATCTGAGTGGGGCTTCAAGGGAAAAGACTTCTGTTTCTTTCTCTTCATCCGTCTCTCTTTGCTCTGTTCCAGACGCTTGTCTCAACATCATCATTACATCTGAGTGGGGCTTCAAGGGAAAAGACTTCTGTTTCTTTCTCTTCATCCGTCTCTCTTTGCTCTGTTCCAGACGCTTGTCTCAACATCAGACGCTTGTCTCAACATCATCATTACATCTGAGTGGGGCTTCAAGGGAAAAGACTTCTGTTTCTTTCTCTTCATCCGTCTCTCTTTGCTCTGTTCCAGACGCTTGTCTCAACATCAGACGCTTGTCTCAACATCATCATTACATCTGAGTGGGGCTTCAAGGGAAAAGACTTCTGTTTCTTTCTCTTCATCCGTCTCTCTTTGCTCTGTTCCAGACGCTTGTCTCAACATCAGACGCTTGTCTCAACATCATCATTACATCTGAGTGGGGCTTCAAGGGAAAAGACTTCTGTTTCTTTCTCTTCATCCGTCTCTCTTTGCTCTGTTCCAGACGCTTGTCTCAACATCAGACGCTTGTCTCAACATCATCATTACATCTGAGTGGGGCTTCAAGGGAAAAGACTTCTGTTTCTTTCTCTTCATCCGTCTCTCTTTGCTCTGTTCCAGACGCTTGTCTCAACATCAGACGCTTGTCTCAACATCATCATTACATCTGAGTGGGGCTTCAAGGGAAAAGACTTCTGTTTCTTTCTCTTCATCCGTCTCTCTTTGCTCTGTTCCAGACGCTTGTCTCAACATCAGACGCTTGTCTCAACATCATCATTACATCTGAGTGGGGCTTCAAGGGAAAAGACTTCTGTTTCTTTCTCTTCATCCGTCTCTCTTTGCTCTGTTCCAGACGCTTGTCTCAACATCAGACGCTTGTCTCAACATCATCATTACATCTGAGTGGGGCTTCAAGGGAAAAGACTTCTGTTTCTTTCTCTTCATCCGTCTCTCTTTGCTCTGTTCCAGACGCTTGTCTCAACATCAGACGCTTGTCTCAACATCATCATTACATCTGAGTGGGGCTTCAAGGGAAAAGACTTCTGTTTCTTTCTCTTCATCCGTCTCTCTTTGCTCTGTTCCAGACGCTTGTCTCAACATCAGACGCTTGTCTCAACATCATCATTACATCTGAGTGGGGCTTCAAGGGAAAAGATTTCTGTTTCTTTCTCTTCATCCGTCTCTCTTTGCTCTGTTCCAGACGCTTGTCTGTTTACTTCTCTCCGTCTCCCTCAATCCATCCGTCGCTTGCTTTTTTCTTATGCCTCAATGTCATCTTAAAGCCAATTTGCCTGTGTTCTTGAGGAGATTGTTTTGCTTGAGGTTTTTCAAAAATCTTCATCTAGTTTGTTTTTTTACCTCTGAGTTTTGATGCATGGTGGTTTGATGTGGTTTGATAGGGAAGGTGAATGTTGTCACCTGAATATATTGAAATGGTTATAGTCATGTCCTCTATTCTATTGAGCAGCGTGTATACATTGCACAGTAGGCCATGATGAAACACAAAGGGGAGGCAGGATGGCAGGATCTAAATATATCCATGTCTCTGTCTGATGTGTTGTGTCTGTACCTTTGTTGACGGGGGGAGATTGAACTAGGCTTCAATGGATACCTGGTTTCGTGGTGCTGAGACACACACGCTTTTGACGAGTTGGGGGGAGCATAAGTCAACACACACGGACACGCACGGCATTCACACACGCACGCACACACACACGATGGACACGGAAACAATGCACGCACACACACACACACACAGACACCACCACAAACCCACTTCACTGATACCTTATAGCAATCATCGGTACCGACCACATGAAATGAGGTATTCGACATACATCCATACAGTACGCTGCAACCTTGATGTGCATAATCATTCTATTCCACGGTGTTTTGTGAATGTGTCTCTGTAATGTTCCAGCCCAGTGCTTTGTAATGGCCCCCCTGTGGGCTGGTTATAAGAGGCCAGCGGGCAGGAGACCCAACTCTCTTGGGGGGATCGGGGGTCTAGGTCTGGTAACCCATTGGAGCCCGACACTTTGACTGATGGAGTTATTACAGGCGTAGCACACAGACCAAGGGGGCCGTCCATCTCCCCCTTGCCCCCTCTACGAAATGGAGGTGGTCGTGTCCCAAGTGGCACCCTATTCCCTATGTAGCACACTGCTTTTGACCAGAGCCACATTTGACCAGAGCCACATGTTGGGATCTCGCTTTGCACCATTAAGTATGTCATCTTGGGTTTATTCCTATTGCTATAACATTGTAGATGAATGATATGTTGATTAAAGCTGTCGTTCACCCTGGAGGAGGCCTTCAATCCATTACATTTTTTAAATTTTGAAATACTTCAGAATATTATTATACACAGTGTCCTTCATTCCAGAAAAAACAGAATGGAATAGACTACCCAGCTAGCACATTTGGTTTCTTTGAAGATTAACGTATGTTTTTGGCTTCACATTGGTTGTGGGAACGAAACAATAAGTTTCCTGACCGGTCAAACTGAATGTTTTTTAAACATTCTGAGAACAGAAGTAAAAATGTTGCCTGTCCTGGGAATGTTTATTTTTAGATTGCAGGGACGTTTTTCAACGTTTTTCTTGGAGATTTTATTAATGATCTGAGAATGGAAATTCTAGGTTATTTAAAGTTAATTAAATAACATTCTCTAAATGCTGTGAATTTAGTTTTCTTAAAATTGTAAGAACGAAATGTAACTTATAGGTTTTCTAATAACTTCCTTAAATTGTAATAACACTGCTAGCTGGTTTAGGTTCAAGCACAGTAGGACACATATTTGCTTAGGAATTGATCATGCAAACAGCTTTTTTTTTTTTGCTTTATCACAACATCAGTGAGATTTGAACATATGATCTTCTGTTTTCTAGCCCTGGAATTAGTCCACTGCACCACCAGGATGTAGCTAGTTTGCCCTGTTTTTTTACACATAGAAAGCTGTTCATTTTAATCTATTCACACAGACCCCATTTCAAAGGAAACAAGCACTCATTAAGATCAGGTGTGGCCAATTAGTGGTGTGGCCAACAAACTTAACAAGATAGAGTATAGAGAGAGTTTTGTTGGCGTTGAGAATGGAATGGATGTTTTTAAATAATAGTCTTAGAACATATTCTGAACATTACAAAAGTTTTCTTGTGGTTTTTATGGAAAGTTTTCTTCATGTAGTAAAAATATGACATTAAATAGAACCATATGGGATCGTGTGGAATCAATGATGTGTATAAACCCTGGATCACTGACAGGGGGCGCTGTATTAAAGCCACCGTGCAACCATCTTGGTACTCCTCCTCCATTGTAAAAAAGATTTTGGAAGCTATGAATGTCTACATTAGTATTTGACTTGTTTATTATATGACAGACACATTGATGTATACTTTGAAACATAAAAAAAGGAAAAATACATACAACAACAAAAAAATACATGTTATTTTGTCCTTGAAACATTAAATTGAAATAGTGTAGAATAACATTAATTCCTATGAAGGACTGCTCCGATTGGGGAGTGCCAATATGGCCGACCGGTGCCTTCAAAGCCTTTCAATGGACAGTACATAGCATCAGACCCCTTGACTTTTACACATTTTGTTATGTTACAGCCTTATTCTAAAATTGATTAAATTGTTTTTTCCCCTCATCAATCTACACACAATAATCAAATCAAATTGTATTGGTCACATACATGTGATTAGCAGATGTTATTACGGGTGTAGCGAAATGCTTGTGCTTCTAGCTCCAACAGTGCAGTAATATCTAACAAGTAATATCTAACAAATTACACAACATATACCCAATACATAAAAATCTAAATAGGAATGAATTAAGACTATATACATATGGACGAGCGATGTCAGAGCGGAATGGACTAAGATACAGTAGAATAGTATAGAATACAGTATATACATATGAGATGAGTAATGCAAGATATGTAAGCATTATTAGGTGAATAAGATACCGTAGAATAGTATAGAAAACAGTGTAGACACATGAGATGAGTAATGGCAGATATATAAACATTAAGTGACTAAAATACCGTAGAATAGTATAGAATACAGTATATACATATGAGATGAGTACCGTAATTTCCGGACTATTGAGCGCACCTGAATATAAGCCGCACCCACTGAATTTAATATATACTGCTAAAAAAAATAAAGGGAACACTTAAACAACACATCCTAGATCTGAATGAAATAAATAATCTTATTAAATACTTTTTTCATACATAGTTGAATGTGCTGACAACAAAATCACACAAAAATAATCAATGGAAATCCAATTTATCAACCCATGGAGGTCTGGATTTGGAGTCACACTCAAAATTAAAGTGGAAAACCACACTACAGGCTGATCCAACTTTGATGTAATGTCCTTAAAACAAGTCAAAATGAGACTCAGTAGTGTGTGTGGCCTCCACGTGCCTGTATGACCTCCCAACAACGCCTGGGCATGCTCCTGATGAGGTGGTGGATGGTCTCCTGAGGGATGTCCTCCCAGACCTGGACTAAAACATCCGCCAACTCCTGGACAGTCTGTTGTGCAACGTGGCGTTGGTGGAGGGAGCGAGACATGATGTCCCAGATGTGCTCAATTGGATTCAGGTCTGGGGAACGGGCGGGCCAGTCCATAGCATCAATGCCTTCCTCTTGCAGGAACTGCTGACACACTCCAGCCACATGAGGTCTAGCATTGTCTTGCATTAGGAGGAACCCAGGGCCAACCGCACAAGCATATGGTCTCACAAGGGGTCTGAGGATCTCATCTCGGTACCTAATGGCAGTCAGGCTACCTCTGGCGAGCACATGAGGTAAGAAATGCCACCCCACACCATGACTGACCCACCGCCAAACCGGTCGTGCTGGAGGATGTTGCAGGCAGCAGAATGTTCTCCACGGCGTCTCCAGACTCTGTCACGTCTGTCACGTGCTCAGTGTGAACCTGCTTTCATCTGTGAAGAGCACAGGGCGCCAGTGGCGAATTTGCCAATCTTGGTGTTCTCTGGCAAATGCCAAACGTCCTGCACGGTGTTGGGCTGCAAGCACAACCCCCACCTGTGGACGTCGGGCCCTCATACCACCCTCATGGAGTCTGTTTTTGACCGTTTGAGCAGACACATGCACATTTGTGGCTTGCAGGAGGTCATTTTGCAGGGCTCTGGCAGTGCTTCTCCTGCTCCTCCTTGCACAAAGGCGGAGGTAGCGGTCCTGCTGCTGGGTTGTTGCCCTCCTACGGCCTCCTCCACGTCTCCTGATGTACTGGCCTGTCTCCTGGTAGCGCCTCCATGCTCTGGACACTACGCTGACAGATACAGCAAACCTTCTTGCCACAGCTCGCATTGATGTGCCATCCTGGATGAGCTGCACTACCTGAGCCACTTGTGTGGGTTGTAGACTCCGTCTCATGCTACCACTAGAGTGAAAGCACCGCCAGCATTCAAAAGTGACCAAAACATCAGCCAGGAAGCATAGGAACTGAGAAGTGGTCTGTGGTCCCCACCTGCAGAACCACTCCTTTATTGGGGGTATATATATATATTTTGAACATAAATAAGCCGCACATGTCTATAAGCCACAGGTGCCTACCGGTACATTGAAACAAATGACCTTTACACAGGCTTTAAGGGCTGTCGTCGTAATGAGACCAAGGTGCAGTGGAGGATGTGTATTCATCTTTGGTTTTTAATGAAAAGAGAACACTTTACAAAAATAAACAAAAATCACAGCCAAACAGTCCTGTGAGTAAAAACTCTAAACAGAAACAATCACCCACATAAACCCAAAGGAAAAACAGGCTACTTATGTGTGACTCCCAATCAGCAACAACAAACTACAGCTGTGCCTGATTGGAAGCCACACGGCCAAAATCAACGAAACAAACCAACCTAGAAAAAAGAACATAGAACGCCCACCCAATGTAACACCCTGGCCTAACCAAAATAAAGAACAAAAACCCCTCTCTATGACCAGAGCGTTACACAGGCTTTAACGAAACACGGCTTGTAACAAAAATAAATAGGCTTTAACGAAACACGGCTTGTAACAAAAATAAATAGGCTTTAACGAAGCACGGCTTGTAACAAAAATAAATAGGCTTTAACGAAACACGGCTTGTAACAAACAATTTAAAATTAGCAGTAAACAGTAGCCTACCAAGAAAGTCATTGGTCACCATCTTCCTCCTCCTGTGCACTGAAACCACTGAAGTCATCTCCTTCGGTGTCGGAGTTGAATAGCCTCAGATTTGCTTCATCCGATATTGGATCGTTTTCATTGTCGCTCTCGTCACTGTTTGACCTTAACCCATTCGGCAATTTCATTGGTCTAATGAAAGCTTCATGCCGCCAAAAAACTGAGCACGTCACAGAATGTGTTTTTTTGGAAGAAAGAAAATTGAAAGCGGGAAAAATCCATATATTAGCTGCGTCATTGTTTAAGCCGCAAGGTTCAAAGCATGGGAAAAACGTTTTGGCTTATAGTCCGGAATTTACGGTAATGCAAGATATGTAAACATTATTAAAGTGACTAGTGTTCCATTCCTTGAAGTGGCCAGTGATTTCTAGTCTATGCCTATAGGCAGCAGCCTCTAATGTGCTAGTGATGGCTGTTTAACCGTCTGATGGCCTTGAGATAGAAGCTGTTTTTCAGTCTCTCGGTCCCAGCTTTGACGCACCTGTACTGACCTCGCCTTCTGGAGGATAGCGGTGTGAACAGGCAGTGGCTCAGGTGGTTGTTGTCATTGATTATATTTTTGGCCTTGTGGCAAAATGGCTTAAGGACAACAAAGTCAAGGTATTGCAGTGGCCATCACGAAGCCCTGACCTCAATCCTATAGAAAATTTGTGGGCAGAACTGAAAAAGTGTGTGCGAGCAAGGAGGCCTACAAACCTGTAGGACTCCTTGCATGATGATGCTACAAGCTTGGCACACCTGTATTTGGGGAGTTTCTCCCATTCTTCTCTGCAGATCCTCTCAAGCGCTGTCAGGTTGGATGGGGAGCGTTGCTCACAGCTATTTTCAGGTCTCTCCAGAGGTGTTTGATCGGGTTCAAGTCCAGGCTCTGGCTGGGCCACTCAAGGACATTCATAGACTTGTCCCGAAGCCACTCCTGCATTGTCTTGGCTATGTGCTTAGGGTTGTTGTCCTGTTGGAAGGTGAACCTTCGCCCCAGTCTGAGGTCCTGAGCTCTCTGGAGCAGTTTTTCATCAAAGATCTTTCTGTACTTTGCTCCATTCATCTTTGCCTTGATCCTGACTAGTCTCCCAGTCCCTGCCACTGAAAAACATCCCCACACCATGATGCTACCACCACCATACTTCACCGTAGGGATGGTACCAGGTTTCGTTCAGTTGTGAAGCTTGGTATTCAGGCCAAAGAGTTCTATCTCGGTTACATCAAACCAGATAATCTTGTTGCTCATGGTCTAAGAATCTTTAGGTGCCTTTTGCCAAACTCCAAGCGAGCTGTCATGTTCCTTTTACTGAGGAGTTGCTTCCGTCTGGCCACTCTATCATTAAGGCCTAATTGGTGGAGTGCTACAGAGATCGTTATCCTTCTGTAAGGTTCTCCACAGAGAAACTTTGGAGCTCTGTCAGAGTGACCATCTGGTTCTTGGCCACTCTGACCAAGGCCCTTCTCCCCCGATTACTCAGTCTTGGTGGTTCCAAACTTCTTCCATTTAAGAATGATGGAAGGTGTTGTATTCTTGGGGACCTTCAATGCTGCAGACAGCTCTACGGACAATTACTTCGACCTCATGGCTTGGTTTTTTTTCTGATATGCACTGTCAACTGTGGGACCTTATATAGACAGGTGTGTGCCTTTCCAAATCATGTCCAATCAATTAAATTGACCACAGGTGGACTCCATTCAAGTTCTAGAAACATCTCAAGGATGATAAATGGAAACAGGATGCACCTGAGCTCAATTTCGAGTCTCATAGCAGAGTCTGAATGCGTATATGTAAATAAGGTATTTCTGTTTTGTTTTTTTTATAAATTTGTAAACATTTCTAAAAACCTATTTTCATGTTGTCATTATGTGGTATTGCATGTAGATTGCTGAGGAAATAGTTTTATTTAATCCTTTTTAGAATAAGGCAGTAACGTCACAAGATGTGAGTAAAGTCAAGGGGTCTAAATACTTTCCGAAGGCACTGTATATAAAATATTTCACATTTTGTTACGTTACAACCTTATTCTAAAATGTATTCATACATTCCTTTCCTCCTACACAATTTTTTAAATATATTTTTTAATAATTTTTTATTATGGGGTATTGTGTGTAGATTAATGAGGGGGAAAAAACGATTTAATCAATTTTAGAATAAGGCTGTAACGTAACAAAATGTGGAAAAAGTGAAGGGGTCTGAATACTTTCCGAATGCACTGTACATCATTGTGTGGAATGTTCTGTGGAAGTACTGACATTCCCACAGACGATTGTTGTTTCTTAAAGTTCTCTAAACAATTAAAGAACATCACTTTAAATATGTTTTCAAATAGTTCAGAGAACGATTAAGAAATAATGTTCTTCAGTGGGAATATCAATATTTCAGCATAACAGTTCCCACATGTTTCTACATGGTTCTATTTAAAGTCATGTTCTCAAATTGTTGAGGAAATCCTGTAGGAAACGTTATAATGGAGTACTGACATTTCCACAGAGGAACTTTATTTCTTAACGTTCTCTGAACAATTTGAAAACATTCCTAATGTTGAACCAGTTGAAGAACATTCCTAGAACATTACCAACATTGAAATTTAAAGTAACTATGTTTGAACTTTTAGGAAAAGTTCTATTAAAGTAATGAAATACCAAGAAGATAACATTTTGTTTCTGTCAAGTTCCTTTAATGTGCTGAGAATGTTCCAAAGCCAAGCAACTATCCTGCACCATTCCCAGAAAGTTGTGGGAAGGTTGTATGCAACGTGTCTCACAACGTTATGTGCTTGCTAGGTAGTGAGTTTCCCAATTGTACAGACTGCATCCAAACCAAAAAAAATGAATAGGGTTTCTGAAGGGAAGTGAATTTGCACCCAGTCAATTTATGTGCCAATGAGAGTTTTCTGCAATAACCTACATTATGATGATGCACAGCACATTGTAAAAGAAAGCAGCAACCAACCAAAGCCATGAACTCTTATCAGTCCAGATGTCCACCTAAAGACGTCTGAGCAGCAGATCTCTGTGGGGAGGGATACTATCCAATCACAGCCGATTATAGTGTATGTTGGGGGGATGAAAGTCCTGCTGCTAGTAGTCATATTAACCAGGGGGAGATGTCTGTTCAGGTACTTTGTGAAGGTATTCATCTAGCATTGGGTAGATGGATCTCTCTCTCTCTCTGCCTTGCCAAAGTGTTGTTATAAAGTGCTGGGGTGCGTTTAACAGCTATGTTGGTCCTGCATAGAAAATAATGGAAGGGAATGATAGGCCTGACCTCCACAGCCAGGTTAGTGAGCTCTACAGGGGGACAGGCTTTTCCCCATCAAAGAAGCCTGTGGGCCTGTATCCCAAATAGCACCCTATTCCTGTTCCTGGAGGGCCGGCAGGGACTTCATGTTTTTGATTTAACCGACCTGGAAGACTAGGTGTGTTGAATTTAGGAAATCACCCAAACGGATCAATTTGCTCAGTTGGTCAGGTGTGGTACCTAGTACCAAAATCCTGCAGTAACTACAGCACTAGGGATAGGGTTGTCTTCCCCTGCCCTATACATTCTCTATTGGTCCTGGTCAAAAGTAGTGCACTAAATAGGGCATATGGTGGCATTTGGGACACAGAATGGGTCTTGGTCTTCTCCGCTTTGGAAAAGGCTACTAACAGTCGTCTGCCCTTTTAATGACACCTGGCGGCTTCAGTCTAATTGAATTGAATGTCTTGAGAAAGGTCACACTGCGTCAACACAATAACACATGCACAGTGGTGAGAGAGTGTCAGAGGTACGGATGAGACAACTCCTACTCAGACCGAGTCTGTCCTAATATGGACACCGTACAGACAAACTGTTATGGACGGCGAGGTCAATTGACTACTAACACCACCTGAAGAGGGGACTACATACGAGAAATTGTACTCACGTGTTGTTTTTTAGTCACACTTGAACAAGAGTGATTGATTACAGCTGGTGATAATGCTCCGGTCGACAAACTAAATGGTTCCAACGGGGCTCTTGCTCTCTCTTGCACACAGTGCTTTACATTTAGATGGATTAAGGAACACATTTTCTATTTGGTTTTTGGGCAGTTTTCCATCTATCGTGATAATAGAGGGTTATGCTGAAAGAGCGGAAAACAAATCAGGGTGTTCAACCTGCCTGTCAGTCCGACTCCGCACTCTGTTTTAGTTACACTATAGTACCACTTCAATGGCCTCTGTGGAAGTCTATAGCATTCTGTGTATGATTCTTCTAAGGAAAGGTTTCATTTACTGGTTTGCATTGAGTCAGACTTCGTTGAATCTACTTTGTCTTCTTTGTAGTAGTGATCTCCTTTGTATGTACTGTAGCTAGTGATTTGAAAACGGCAGTGCATTTATTCAAGTTAATTCATTACATCTTTATTGTCTCGAAGGGCAATTCTTGTGCAGCGTAAAATAAGACATATACTGTACATAGATAAAGACATACACACAGCATTGATGCTATGAATGAAAAGTTACCGCTCTATGTACTTTGTATCTAGTTAAATGGCCTGTTTTGGTTGTTGCCTGTGAAGAAATGCATCATACAGTACATTGTCTGCATTTGATATATGGATATTTGGGGTGAATGGTGTTTGGTTGTAGTTTTCAATGCAGCGCCGTGGCTGTCTCTAGTGTTGGAGTCATAGATTATCAAAGAACAGTCGCTCTATCTCTAGGTTAGATTCCTCCTGTAAGCCTCAGATTGAGATTCCTGCCCAGTGCTCTGTTCCTCTGTTGGAAAGGCTGATTCTCACACACACACACACACACACACACACACACACACACACACACACACACACACACACACACACACACACACACACACACACACACACACACACACACACACACACACACACTGCTATAAATGCAAGATTATGCACATAAACGCATGTTTACATAAACACGTGCACACACACACACACACACACACACACACAAACACACACTGACATATTGCATATGAAGTACGCATGTAAAATACCAGCGACCTACTGCTGTGGTCCAATAGTACATTTGGACTGTAGCTAGGCAGAACCTCCACAGTGAAATAGAGAATGGATGATCTGATTGGAGGTATAGAACACACTTTACTATGATGACTCATAATGGATATAATACTATTGTATATCTGGTCATGGACAAATAACTTTTTGCTAGTAGGGAAAAAACACTTGGAAATCCATGTCTCTGATCATATAGGCTACATCCAATACAAAAGCACACACACACACACACACACACACACACACACACACACACACACACACACACACACACACACACACACACACACACACACACACACACACACACACACACACAGCCACTATAGAGAGAAACAGATCATTGCAGCCTGAAGGCCCGTAGATCAAAGCCCAGGCCCAGCTGATAGTAGACTCGATGGACACCTGGGTTTCATCATCTAATCTCAGGGCCACCAGGGTGCTCTCAGGATGGGAGTAAATAACCATTATAGCTTTACCCAGACACACCGGCACAGGTGCTAGGGGGGCCAGACAGGAGACCATGCAGTAGTACATGCCATCTGCTTTACTTTGGTGGGGACTCACTTTTAAATCTCCTCAATGGCCCAATCAAGGAAAATACTGTTAATTGTAGGCTACACAGGAAATACCAGTGAATTGCCTTTCATAAAAAGCTCAAAGGGAGCCAGTTCTTTTCGCCGTGCTTTGCATAGAGCATTGTGAGAACTAGAGGATGGATTGAAAAATAATACAATACCACCATATTTAATGTGTCCAAGATTTGACATTTTGTAGTTGTCGTCTTCCAAGTCGTTTCCACAGGTCGCAAATAGCAAAATTAGCAGGCCACGAACTGAATTAAATATAAAAGGCTTTGGGGGAGAAAAGCTTATGGTAAGCTCAGTGATCCATTGACATTTCACAGAGATGCGCTTGTTTTTGTCCGAAATCTTGGAAAAAGAACAGGAACGTTGCATTAATATGAACAGCGTGTACTAAAATATGAAAATACTACATGTCATGTCTCAAAATCTGATATACTTTGGTGGTGTCACGCCCTGACCAGGTGAACTCTTCTATTTTGGTCAGGGTGTGGCATTTCTATACTTTATTTTCTATGTTTTTTGGTATAGCCTTGCTTTGGGCCTTGGTCCACTTCTTCCTTCCTGCACGACGATCGTTACAGAACAACCCACCAAACCAGGACCAAGCAGCAGAGGAACGAAGAGGAAGGATGGACATGGGCCGAGTTAAGGAGGAGCATTTCCAGGGCGATGGAAGAGTTTAGGGAGACCGAGAGGCATCCCCAAGAATTTTTTAGGGGGGGGCACAAGGGCTGTTTGACGGGGCAGGAGCTGCCCGCCAGTCAACAGTCGTCGGAGCTGCCCGCCAGTCAACAGTCGTCGGAGCTGCCCGCCAGTCAACAGTCGTCGGAGCTGCCCGCCAGTCAACAGTCGTTGGAGCTGCCCGCCAGTCAACAGTCGTCGGAGCTGCCCGTCAGTCAACAGTCGTCGGAGCTGCCCGCCAGTCAACAGTCGCCGGAGTGGTCAGACTGCGCTGAACTGCCGGAGTGGCCAGACTGCGCTGAACTGCCGGAGTGGCCAGACTGCGCTGAAATGCCGGAGTGGCCAGACTGCGCTGAACTGCCGGAGTGGCCAGACTGCGCTGAACTGCCGGAGTGGCCAGACTGCGCTGAACTGCCGGAGTGGCCAGACTGCCCAGACTGTCCCGAGCTGCCAGACGTCCCCAGTCCAGTCCGGCCCGTCCCTGCTCCCCGCACCAAGCCAGTGGTGCGTGTCCCCAGTCCAGTCCGGCCCGTCCCTGCTCCCCGCACCAGGTTAGTGGTGCGTGTCCCCAGTCCTGTCCGGCCCATTCCTGCTCCCCGCACCAAGCCAGTGGTGCGTGTCCCCAGTCCAGTCCGGCCCGTCCCTGCTCCCCGCACCAAGCCAGTGGTGCGTGTCCCCAGTCCAGTCCGGCCCGTCCCTGCTCCCCGCACCAGGTTAGTGGTGCGTGTCCCCAGTCCTGTCCGGCCCATTCCTGCTCCCCGCACCAGGTTAGTGGTGCGTGTCCACAGTCCTGTCCGGCCCATCCCGGCTCCCCGCACCAAGCCGGTGGTGCGTGTCCCCAGTCCAGTCCGGCCCGTCCCTGTTCCCCGCACCAGGCCCACGGCGCGTGTCCACAGTCCGGCACGGCCTGTGTCCGGTCCACCGGTGACCAGTCCTGTTCCGGTCGGCGGCTCCGCTCCGGAGCCTGAGCATGCCGCTCCACCGTGGTCCGGGCCAGAGGGGTAGGGCTAGGGTGGAGGCAGGGGGAGAAACACGCCCGGGGCCAGAGCCTCCACCGAGGGTGAGGCGCCCACCCGGGTCCCCCCCCTAATAGACTTTAGGTTGGTGCGCCGGGAGTACGCACCGTTGGAGGGGGGGTACTGTCACGCCCTGACCAGGTGAACTCTTCTATTTTGGTCAGGGTGTGGCATTTCTATAGTTTATTTTCTATGTTTTTTGGTATAGCCTTGCTTTGGGGCGTATTTCTATGTTGGGTTCTGTTGATTCCCAATCAGAGACAGCTGTCGCTAGTTGCCTCTGATTGGGGAGTCATATTTAAGTTCCTTTTCCCCCCACGATGTTTGTGGGTTGTTGTCTCTTTTTGTTTGAGCAGTAGCGATACGTTTATTCTCTGTTTTGACCGTGTTATTTCAGTCTGAAATAAATAACATGTGTTCGCTCCCAGCTGCGCCTTGGTCCACCTCTTCCTTCCTGCACGACGATCGTTACAGGTGGGGACTCACTCTCTTTAATCAATTCAATTCAAGCAAGTGAAGTAGATAATACACAGACGTGAAATAAACAATAAAAATGAACAGTAAACATTACGCTCACAGACGTTCCAAAAGAATAAAGACATTACAAAGGAAAACATTGCTAATTGTAGGCTACATAAGATTACCAGTGAATTGTCTTTCATAAAAAGCTCAAAGGGAGCCAGTTCTTTTCGCCGTGCTTTGCATAGAGCATTGTGAGAACTAGTAAGTAGGGGATGGATTGTAAATTATACCATATCACCATATTTGTTTTCCATTGAATGAATGTTCTGCTGACAGTCTATTGTGAGCTGAGTGATTAACCACGTTTTCATCCTCAGTTTTTGTCCGAGTATAGTCATACCGTATTAAAACAAAAAATCACAACAGCTCTGATGGAAACAGGAAGTTTCGGTTCAATTTTATAATTGCTGACAGATCATTTGTTCTTTTCGACATAGTGGGATCTTTTTGTGTCCGTAAAATGAATTATGCGAGAAATAGAGGTGGAAACGCCTTTTTGCGCAAATATTGATATAATAACCATCGTATCGAAGTAAACTTGGAATAACGCGATGATAATAAGTTATAATGAACATCACAGGGAGGTGAAAGTGCACTGTGATTTTGATGCTCCTTTCCAATAAATATTGAGAGTCTTATTCTGGTGACATGATGATCGATGCTTGATTGCCGTTTGACAAATACACATATTCTCGCTGTTATCCGTAATAATCTCGTCTTTGGACTATATCTGCACAGCCTACCCGCACTGTATTTGCGAGATATTGGTTAGAGCGCACATGCCAAGACCAGAGTGTAAGGTTCTGTATTTATTTTCTTAGTTAGTCAACCTTGTGTTCTGTTTCTTGGTGTTCTTGAACGTAGCCCTGTTTCGTTGTGTTCTGGAACGTAGCCCTGTTTCTTTGTGTTCTGGAACGTAGCCCTGTTTCTTTGTGTTCTGGAACGTAGCCCTGTTTCTTTGTGTTCTGGAACGTAGCCCTGTTTCTTTGTGTTCTGGAACGTAGCCCTGTTGCGTTGTGTTCTGGAACATAGCCCTGTTTCATTGTGTTCTGGAAAGTAGCCTTGTTTCGTTGTGTTCTGGAACGTAGCCCTGTTTCGTTGTGTTCTGGAACGTAGCCCTGTTTCGTTGTGTTCTGGAACGTAGCCCTGTTTCGTTGTGTTCTGGAACGTAGCCCTGTTTCTTTGCGTTCTGGAACGTAGCCCTGTTTCGTTGTGTTCTGGAACGTAGCCCTGTTTCTTTGTGTTCTGGAACGTAGCCCTGTTTCTTTGTGTTCTGGAACGTAGCCCTGTTTCGTTGTGTTCTGGAACGTAGCCCTGTTTCGTTGTGTTCTGGAACGTAGCCCTGTTTCGTTGTGTTCTGGAACGTTGTTCTGGAACGTAGCCCTGTTTCTTTGTGTTCTTGAACGTAGCCCTGTTTCTTTGTGTTCTGGAACGTAGCCCTGTTTCGTTGTGTTCTGGAACGTAGCCCTGTTTCGTTGTGTTCTGGAACGTAGCCCTGTTTCTTTGTGTTCTGGAACGTAGCCCTGTTGCGTTGTGTTCTGGAACGTAGCCCTGTTTCATTGTGTTCTGGAAAGTAGCCTTGTTTCGTTGTGTTCTGGAACGTAGCCCTGTTTCGTTGTGTTCTGGAACGTAGCCCTGTTTCGTTGTGTTCTTGAACGTAGCCCTGTTTCGTTGTGTTCTGGAACGTAGCCCTGTTTCTTTGTGTTCTGGAACGTAGCCCTGTTTCTTTGTGTTCTGGAACGTAGCCCTGTTTCGTTGTGTTCTGGAACGTAGCCCTGTTTCGTTGTGTTCTGGAACGTAGCCCTGTTTCGTTGTGTTCTGGAACGTTGTTCTGGAACGTAGCCCTGTTTCTTTGTGTTCTTGAACGTAGCCCTGTTTCTTTGTGTTCTGGAACGTAGCCCTGTTTCGTTGTGTTCTGGAACGTAGCCCTGTTTCGTTGTGTTCTGGAACGTAGCCCTGTTTCTTTGTGTTCTGGAACGTAGCCCTGTTTCGTTGTGTTCTGGAACGTAGCCCTGTTTCGTTGTGTTCTGGAACGTAGCCCTGTTTCGTTGTGTTCTGGAATGTAGCCCTGTTTCTTTGTGTTCTGGAACGTAGCCCTGTTTCATTGTGTTCTGGAACGTAGCCCTGTTTCTTTGCGTTCTGGAACGTAGCCCTGTTTCGTTGTGTTCTGGAACGTAGCCCTGTTTCTTTGTGTTCTGGAACGTAGCCCTGTTTCTTTGTGTTCTGGAGCGTAGCCCTGTTTCGTTGTGTTCTGGAACGTAGCCCTGTTTCGTTGTGTTCTGGAACGTAGCCCTGTTTCGTTGTGTTCTGGAACGTTGTTCTGGAACGTAGCCCTGTTTCTTTGTGTTCTTGAACGTAGCCCTGTTTCTTTGTGTTCTGGAACGTAGCCCTGTTTCGTTGTGTTCTGGAACGTAGCCCTGTTTCGTTGTGTTCTGGAACGTAGCCCTGTCTTTCATTTTTGTTCATTGATTTCACCTGTGTTAGTTACTCACCTGGTCTCATCAGCTCCTTATTGAGTTCAGTTCAGTCTGTTTGTGCCTTTGTGAGGTATTGTTGGTTTAGACTCTACTAAGCTTTTTCCTAGCTCGTTTGTGAGAACCAGTTATAGCCTTCAGTCCTAGTTTTGATTCACCTGCCTGTTTGTCTACCTGTGTATGACCATTGCCTGCCTGTGACCACGATTCCTGCCTTCTGTGAAGGCGAAATAAACACCTGCCGCGCTCTGCGCGTGAATCTACACGTTTTTCTCCCTGAGTATTCATTACACAGAGTAGGCACGTTTTTCTCCCTGAGTATTCATTACACAGAGTAGGCACGTTTTTCTCCCTGAGTATTCATTACACAAAGTAGGCACGTTTTTCTCCCTGAGTATTCATTACACAGAGTAGGCATGTTTTTTTCTCCCTGAGTATTCATTTACACAGAGTAGGCACGTTTTTCTCCCTGAGTATTCATTACACAGAGTAGGCACGTTTTTTCTCCCTGAGTATTCATTACACAGAGTAGGCACGTTTTTCTCCCTGAGTATTCATTACACAGAGTAGGCACGTTTTTCTCCCTGAGTATTCATTACACAGAGTGTGCATGTTTGCTATTTAAAGCAACAGTAGAGTTGAAAATACGATTGGAAACATTGAACTTCAGATTTGTATTCGGTACGTGAACATTTAAGCGAAAAAGTACATTTTGTGTGCACTACCTCATCACGCACTGATTTTTATCCTCAAAAAGTCAATTTGGTGGAAACACATCACTGGTGGTAAAATGCGCATATTTTCTTTATGCAGATTCTAGATTATTCGTATGAACATCTGTCACCAATTGGATGGAAACCTAGCTATTGGCAATGCTATTTTAAGGCTACAGCTAGATTTCCATCTAATTGGCAACATTTTTTAATGCAAATATTTAACAATCTGCAGAAAGAAAACGTGCGCATTTTACCACCAGTGGTGTTTCCACCAAACTGACTTGTTGACGATAAAAATCAGTGAGTGATGACGTAGTGTACTGAATAAAATGTTCAATGTGTTTCCATTTCATGTTCAACTCCACCGATAGTTTTGTCACAAAAAAAATGAAATTCCCATTTTAAATAGAAAATGTGCCTACTCTTATCTTGGCATGTGCTCTCTGCAGGTAGGGTAGTCTACATGATAAGATTATGGATAAGAATGTTTTTATTTGTCAAAACAGCAGTCAAGCATCGATCATCATGTCACCAGAATAAGACCCTCGATATCTATTGGAAAGGAGCATCAAGCTCATCACAGTGCACTTTCACCTCCCTGTGATGTTCATCATCACTTATTTCATCTGTAGCCTAATGAACTGGATTGTTTCCCGAGTCGTAGTGGGAGGACCACACACCATGTCATCGCATGACTCCAAGTTTACTTCCATGTGATGGTTATTATATCAATATTTGCGCATAAAGACGTTTTTACTGTCAATTCTTGCATAATTAATTGTACCGACATAAGATCCCACCATGTCGAACGAAGAAATGATCTGTCAGCGTTTATAATATTGTTTTGATCACAGCTGTCGTGATTTTTTGTATACATGGTATGACTTTACTCACGTAACTGTGGATGGAAACGTGGTTTATGAATGGGTTTTATTGTGTAAAATTATTAAGTGTGTAATTATGAATAGAACGTCATTTGTGTGATGAATGTTGTAGGCGTTTTGATCCGGACTGCTAAAATGAAATTGCCTTTGATAAACTGCACAGAGTTTGCCGGGCTTTCAATGACACAGTCAATCTTTACTGTTCCCTCGAACGCTGGATCACTCTTCTCCACGTTATGGTCCCTTTCAGAGGATCCTCTGTGCTGAGACCTGTCAAGATTCTTATCAGAGATATTTAGTGTCATGCCAGTCATTCAAAAGTGTCAAAAAAAAATGTTGATACAGAAAGGACCTTGAGACGAGGAGTAGCTGAAGAGAGAACTTGAGACAAAATCGTGAAAAAAATATGCTGACTCCTGAACACACAAAAATAATGGTTCTAAATAGTACCAGATAGGGGTTCTTTGGCTTGTAACCATAGCGGAACCCTTTTTGGTGCCATATACTATAGAACCCTTTTTTGAAGATTCAATAAAGAACCAAGCTCATAAGGTTCTAAATGGAACCTGTATGGTGTTATAAAGAATCATTTCATAAGAACCATTAACAAAGGTTCCATATCGTACCAAAAAAGGGTTCCACTATTGTTACAACCCTTTTTTGGGCTATATAGAAGCCTTTTTATGGTTCTTTATAGAACCTTTCTCAATCTGGAAGGTTCTTTGTAGATCGCGAGGGGGAGATGTAGTGAGACAGGAACAGAGGGAGAGAAGGAGAGAGGGGAGATGTAGTGAGACGGGGACAGAGGGAGAGAAAGAGAGAGGGGGAGATGTAGTGAGACGGGGACAGAGGGAGAGAAAGAGAGAGGGGGAGATGTAGTGAGACGGGGACAGAGGGAGAGAAAGAGAGAGGGGGAGATGTAGTGAGACGTGGGGACAGAGAGAAAGAGAGAGGGGGAGATGTAGTGAGACGGGGACAGAGGGAGAGAAAGAGAGAGGGGGAGATGTAGTGAGACGGGGACAGAGGGAGAGAAAGAGAGAGGGGGAGATGTAGTGAGACGGGGACAGAGGGAGAGAAAGAGAGAGGGGGAGATGTAGTGAGACTGGGACAGAAAGAGAGAGAGAGGGGGAGATGTAGTGAGACTGGGACAGAGGGAAAGAGAGAGGGGGAGATGTAGTGAGACGGGGACAGAGGGAGAGAAAGAGAGCGGGGGAGATGTGGTGAGACAGGGGGACAGAGGGAGAGAAAGAGAGAGGGGGAGATGTAGTGAGACGGGGACAGAGGGAGAGAAAGAGAGACAGGGGGACAGAGAGAGAGAAAGAGAGAGGGGGAGATGTGGTGAGACGGGGGACAGAGGGAGAGAAAGAGAGAGGGGGGATGTAGTGAGACAGGGGGACAGAGGGAGAGAAAGAGAGAGGGGGGATGTAGTGAGACAGGGGGACAGAGGGAGAGAAAGAGAGAGGGGGGATGTAGTGAGACAGGGGGACAGAGAGAGAGAAAGAGAGAGGGGGAGATGTGGTGAGACGGGGGACAGAGGGAGAGAAAGAGAGAGGGGGAGATGTAGTGAGACAGGGGGACAGAGGGAGAGAAAGAGAGAGGGGGGATGTAGTGAGACAGGGGGACAGAGGGAGAGAAAGAGAGAGGGGGATGTAGTGAGACAGGGGGACAGAGGGAGAGAAAGAGAGAGGGGGAGATGTAGAGAGACTAGGACAGAGGGACAGAGAGAGAGAGGGGGATGTAGTGAGACAGGGGGACAGAGGGAGAGAAAGAGAGAGGGGGGATGTAGTGAGACAGGGGGACAGAGGGATAGAAAGAGAGAGGGGGAGATGTGGTGAGACAGGGGGACAGAGAGAGAGAAAGAGAGAGGGGGAGATGTGGTGAGACTGGGACAGAGGGAGAGAAAGAGAGCGGGGGAGATGTAGAGAGACTGGGACAGAGGGAGAGAAAGAGAGAGGGGGAGATGTGGTGAGACAGGGGGACAGAGAGAGAGAAAGAGAGAGGGGGGATGTAGTGAGACAGGGGGACAGAGGGAGAGAAAGAGAGAGGGGGGATGTAGTGAGACAGGGGGACAGAGAGAGAGAAATAGAGAGGGGGAGATGTAGAGAGACTGGGACAGAGGGAGAGAAAGAGAGAGGGGGGATGTAGTGAGACAGGGGGACAGAGGGAGAGAAGGAGAGAGGGGGATGTAGTGAGACAGGGGGACAGAGAGAGAGAAATAGAGAAGGGGAGATGTAGAGAGACTAGGACAGAGGGACAGAGAGAGAGGGGGATGTAGTGAGACAGGGGGACAGAGGGACAGAGAGAGAGGGGGATGTAGTGAGACGGGGACAGAGGGAGAGAAAGAGAGAGGGGGGATGTAGTGAGACAGGGGGACAGAGGGAGAGAAAGAGAGAGGGGGATGTAGTGAGACAGGGGGACAGAGAGAAAGAGAGAGGGGGGATGTAGTGAGACAGGGGGACAGAGGGAGAGAAAGAGAGAGGGGGAGATGTGGTGAGACGGGGGACAGAGGGAGAGAAAGAGAGACAGGGGACAGAGAGAGAGAAAGAGAGAGGGGGAGATGTAGAGAGACTAGGACAGAGGGACAGAGAGAGAGAGGGGGATGTAGTGAGACAGGGGGACAGAGAGAGAGAGAGAGAGGGGGGATGTAGTGAGACGGGGGGACAGAGAGAGAGAAAGAGAGAGGGGGAGATGTAGAGAGACTAGGACAGAGGGACAGAGAGAGAGAGGGGGGATGTAGTGAGACGGGGGGACAGAGAGAGAGAAAGAGAGAGGGGGAGATGTAGAGAGACTAGGACAGAGGGACAGAGAGAGAGAGGGGGGATGTAGTGAGACAGGGGGACAGAGAGAGAGAGAGAGAGAGGGGGGATGTAGTGAGACGGGGGACAGAGAGAGAGAAAGAGAGGGGGAGATGTAGAGAGACAGGGGGACAGAGGGAGAGAAAGAGAGAGGGGGAGATGTGGTGAGACGGGGGACAGAGGGAGAGAAAGAGAGACAGGGGGACAGAGAGAGAGAAAGAGAGAGGGGGAGATGTAGAGAGACTAGGACAGAGGGACAGAGAGAGAGGGGGATGTAGTGAGACAGGGGGACAGAGAGAGAGAGAGAGAGAGAGAGGGGGGATGTAGTGAGACGGGGGGACAGAGAGAGAGAAAGAGAGAGGGGGAGATGTAGAGAGACTAGGACAGAGGGACAGAGAGAGAGGGGGGATGTAGTGAGACGGGGGGACAGAGAGAGAGAAAGAGAGAGGGGGAGATGTAGAGAGACTAGGACAGAGGGACAGAGAGAGAGACAGGGGGATGTAGTGAGACAGGGGGACAGAGAGAGAGAGAGAGAGAGGGGGGATGTAGAGAGACAGGGGGACAGAGAGAGAGAAAGAGAGAGGGGGAGATGTAGAGAGACTGGGACAGAGGGACAGAGAGAGAGACAGGGGGATGTAGTGAGACAGGGGGACAGAGAGAGAGAGAGAGAGAGAGGGGGGATGTAGTGAGACGGGGGGACAGAGAGAGAGAAAGAGAGAGGGGGAGATGTAGAGAGACTAGGACAGAGGGACAGAGAGAGACAGGGGGATGTAGTGAGACAGGGGGACAGAGAGAGAGAGAGAGAGAGGGGGGATGTAGTGAGACGGGGGACAGAGAGAGAGAGAGAGGGGGAGATGTAGAGACTAGGACAGAGGGACAGAGAGAGAGAAATAGAAAGCTGTAAAGAAGACAACAGCCTTTGTAAAAGTTTAACACCAACAAGGTACTGTATTGCACTATAAAGAGAATAGGGATCCAGCTCGCCAGACATTCCTCTATCCCTCTTTTTGGCACAAACATACACTTCCCCATATTCCCAAACCCCCAGCTGCATTCCTTCACTTAGGGAATCCCGGTTAGTTGTTAGAGCATGGTGTTTGCAACTAAAATGTAAATGTAAAAATGCTGCATTTCACAGAGCAGAGAGTTGGACAGAGGGGCATGGCGCCAGTCGATATCCAATCTCTCCCCAGTTCTCCTCTTTTCTTCACTGGAGAACAGAACATGAGAGAAATGTCAGGGGTGCCCCAGTGTAGAGAACAGCGGAGGGTGGTCAAATGCCAAATGCTGCTCCGTCACAGCATGGATCCTTGCACTCTAAGAGAGAGAGGGAGAAAGAGCAGAGAAAGGCAATGAGAGAGAGAGACAGTAAAGGAGACAACAACAAAAACGAGAATGGGCATAATAAAAGAGAACAACAATGAGGCTCAGACAGGGACAACGAAGTGAAAGACACGTCATTCCAAAAGATGAGTGTATGGCTGTATAGAGATGACTGGACTCTTATATCTTCCCACCCCCCTCTCCCATCTCACAGTAAAGTCATCTTCCCCCTACTGTAATGTCAACGGGATTCATGACAGTGGGCCAGATCAAACAGATACAGAGTGCGTCCCAAATGGCTCACTATTCACACCCTAGTGCACTACTTTTGACCGGAGCGCTGTGGACCCTGGTCAAAACTAGTGGACTATATAGGGAATAGGGTGCCGTTTTGGGACAGAGACACATTGTCAGGGAAGAAAGACACTTCAAAGGGGGTTTAATGGGATGCCTGTTCAGCTCTCCACAGCTCTCCTCTCCTGAGATGAGGGCTCTTTAACCTTTTCCTACTGCTGTGAGATCAGCTCTGGTCAGCTTTCAGCTCTCCCTCTCTCATCTGATTCGCTTAACATGCAGACTTCATCAAAATCATGATCTTTGTTTCATACGGTCTGTGTATTGGTCACAGTGCCACAGTGATATACCCGTATTACAGTAGTGGTTGGTGGGTGGAGATATAGGACCAAAAGCTGTCATGGCTTGAAAGGAATGAATGGAACAGTATGTTGTTGATAGCTTTCCATTCAGTCCATTCCAGGCATTGCAACAAGCCCATCCTCCTATATCTCCACCCTACCAGCCACCACTGCAGTAGCCCAATTGCTTATCAGGCTTCCTTCCTCTGACTGTTTCTCTGGTTGTCGATCGAGTGAGGGAGGGAGTTGTTGTTGCTTCCTTGTGGAGCTTTTGGCACACAAGCTGAGAAAGCGAGACAGAAAAGAGAGACAACAGGAAGGACATGGAGAGAGGAGGAATCGATGGCAATGTGAGACTTGTGATAGAGAGGTGTGTGTGGGGAAAACAATGGGCCGTGTTTAATGGCCATCGATCCAGTTGTACTCATCTGTGGCCTGAGTCGTATTCCCAGAAAACACAGTCACTTATTATTCATCTCCACATTGATTGGCCTTTTGTTTGTAAATGTCATTATCATTGGCCCAGCATTTCTGCTGCTGGTTAATTACCCAGGATGCTCCCTGGCGGCTTGGCCACGCTCTGATCTGACGCAGTGCATTGATCTGTGTGTGTGTGTGTGTGTGTGTGTGTGTGTGTGTGTGTGCAAAGCAGTACTTACTTCCCATGCCAGCTTCTCTGAGCCCCCAAATGAATGTATAGTGTGAAGGAGGGTGAAATGGAGGGTGAGATGGAGGGTGAGCTGGGGGGTGATAGAGAGAGCAGGAAGAGTGGCGTCAGCGCAGCAGCACCATCACATTCAGGTGACGTATCTGTGGTGACTCAGGCTTATTCAGAGACTCTTCTCTATGCTCTGATTACAGGGGGAGGTAGGGACTGACGGAGAGAGAGAGAGCGAGAGAGTGAGAGAGAGAGCGCGAGAGAGGGAGAGAGAGAGAGAGAGTCAAATATACATTGAGTATACCAAACATTAGGAACGCGTTCCTGATATTGAGTTCCATGCCTCCCTTTTTCCCTCAGAACAGCCTCAGTTCATCAGGGCATGGACTCTACAAGGTGTTGAAAGTGTTCTACAGGGATGCTGGCCCATGTTGACTCCAATGCTTCCCATAGTTGTGTCAAGTTGGCTGGATGTCCTTTGGGTGGTGGACCATTCTTGATACACACAGGAAACTGTTGAGTGTGAAAAACCCAGCAGCGTTGGAGTTCTTGACACACACCGGTGTACCTGGCACCTACTACCATACACCGTTCAAAGGCACTTAAATCGATTGTCTTGCCCATTCGCCCTCTGAATGACACATATACACAATCCATGTCTCAATTGTCTCAAGGCTTAAAACTCCTTCAACCTGTCTCCTCCCCTTCATCTACACTGATTGAAGTGGATTTAACAAGTGACATCAATAAGGGATCATAGGTTTCACCTGGACTCACCCGGTCTGCTATGTCACGGAAAGAGCGGGTGTTCTTAATGTTTTGTACACTCAGTGTATTGTCTTAACACCAGTCACTGAACACCAGTCACTAGATATATTTTTTCACACACAAGCACAGTGTCTGCAGTGATTTGACTGAGGGGCTGTTGAAGTTATTGATGGTGAGATATGGATGACTGAGCAGAGTGAAGTAAAATATTGCAACACATGTAAGAACAGCTGCCATATGGGAAAACAATGTTTAAATGGCAAACAACACAAAATGAAACTCTAAATGCTAAACTAATGCGCTAACGTGGACGGAGACTGAGAGTTCATTCTGTACCTGTGTGTGTTCAGGGACCTGTCAGCAGAACAACCAGCCAACTGTACGATCAAACCATGCATGTCACAGCACATCACTCCACTTCCATCCGAATTCCCGTGAACTGATTTGAACATGTAAACTTTCCATTGTGATTCATTTTCGGCGCTGAATAGAATTTGATCTAAAAGGCAAACCTGATGAATAGTCAGCACTCCTATTCTACAGGTGTACCTTTTTCATTTGATAACTCATGTTGTCATAGAGAATTTTCCTGCGCAGTAGGAAATGCAAATTGTAGTGTATTCCAGGTTTAAAAATCGTTTTTATTTGTCACACGTGCTGAATACAGCAGTGAAATGCTTACTTACAAGCCCTTAACAGACCAATGCTTTAAGAAGTTAAGAAAATAAATAAAAATAAGTGTTAAGTAAAAAATAGAAAATAAAAGTAACAAATAATTAAAGAGCAGCAGTAAAATAACAAGTGAGACTATATACAGGGGGTACCGGTACAGAGTCAATGTGCGGGGCACCAGGTTAGTCGAAGTAATTGAGGTAATATGTACATGTAGGTAGAGTTAAAGTGACTATGCATAGATAATAAACAGAGAGTAGCAGCAGCGTAAAAGAGGGGTCTGGGTAGCCCTTTGATTAGATGTTCAGCATTCTTATGGCTTGGAGGTAGAAGCTGTTAACCTCTACGGGATCAGTCAGGGTTCTGTGCAGGCCAGTCAAGTTCTTCCACACCGATCTCGACAAACCATTTCTGTATGAACCTCGCTTTGTGCATGGGGGCATAGTCATGCTGAAACAGGAAAGGGCCTTCACCAAACTGTTGCCACAAAGTTGAAAGCACAGAATCCTCTAGAATGTCATTATATGCTGTAGTGTTAAGATTACCCTCCACTAGAACTAAGGGGCCTAGCTCGAACCATGAAAAACAGCCCCAGACCATTATTCTTCCTCCACCAAACTTCACAGTTGGCACTGTGTATTCGGGCAGGTAGCATTATCCTGGCATCCACCAAACCCAGATTCGTCCGTTGGACTGCCAGATGATGAAGCATGATTCATCACTCCAAAGAACGTGTTTTCACTGCTCCAGAGTCCAATGGCGGTGAGCTTTACACCACTCCAGCCGACGCTTGGCATTGCGCATGGTGATCTTATGCTTGTGTGCGGCTGCTCGGCTATGTAAACCCATTTCAGGAAGCTCCCGACGAGTGTTGTACTCGAGGACAGACAATTTTTACGCTCTACACGCTTCAGCACTCGGCGGTCCCGTTCTGTGAGCTTGTGTGGCCTACCACTTCGCTGCTGAGCCGTTGTTGCTCCTAGACGTTTCCACTTCACAATACGAGCACTTACAGTTGACTGGTGCAGCTCTAGCAGGGCAGAAATTTGACAAACTGACTTGCTCGAAAGGTGGCATCCTATGACAGTGCCACGTTAAAAGTCACTGAGCTCTTCAGTAAGGCCATTCTACTGCCAATGTTTGTCTATGGGGATTGCATGGCTGTGTGCTCGATTTTATACACCTGTCAGCAACGGGTGTGGCTTAAGTAGCCAAATCCAGTAACTTGAAGGGGTGTCTATGTACTTTTGTATATCTAGTGTATGTTTAACCCTTTATCATGGTTGGTGTCTTGAAGGATTTGTCCAAAATCGTGTGACATAAAGCATTACTTTTCTGTCCTTGTATTTATGGCAGTGTAAGTTGTCGTTATATCATATATATTAAGCATTAATCAGTTAAATTAGACATTGAACTTGAACCCTGTAAGAATCCTGGATCTAGCTGTCGGACAGTTTTTTGTCTAGAGATCTCAGAAATGCAGTATAACTACGTAATATTTTGTGTCTCCTTATGTTACGGGGTGAAAACAGTTTTCATGGGCACACAAGTCCAAAATAAAATAATGCGATTGAGAAATCAAATGCTTCTAACCGAAGGAGCCTCCTTACCTTGATACATAAAACCTAAATCGATACTGACGTTAACGTGGTTCTTCAATAATTGTGCATAATACACGTTGGATGTGCATTTGGGGTTCAGCTGTTTCTTTTCACACATATTTTCACACATCGTCATACATTTTCAGAATGACAGCCAAGTGACGAACAGCTGTTGTGATAGGCTGTTGTTGCATTGCATGCGCTAAGGGCTGGGGGGGGGGAGTTGTTTGTGAGGAAGGTCCAGAATATTTTGGCGTCTCATTCGTTACTCCGGTGAAGACGGTTTGTGGCTGGGTCCACGTTGGATCTAATATCCCTAGCGAATTGTTGATAATCTGTTGTCTGCTTGATTTACAGCAGGGTCTCGTTAGATTGAACAGAGAAAGCATGAAGGTAATGTGTTCATGTTTACATATGTTTTTGTGGCTCTGATTAGACACCGAGTCTACTGAGTAATATTGTGTCGTGTGGAGTATTGTGCAACACCCAACGCTATTCTTATTAACTGGTTTGATTCCAGGCTGTATCACAACCGGCTGTGATTGGGAGTGCACAATTGGCCCGGCATTGTCCGGGTTAGGGTTTGGCCGGGGTAGGCCGCCTAATAAAATAAATAAATATAATGACAACACATTACACAACACCCAACACTATTCCTATTCATTATTCTGGATATAATGATTACATCGCCTAGTGGGCTTATTCACAATATGATCTGGTAATGAAATAACATGACAAATACATTTTGGTTTCCATGTTACACCTGCAATTTAAAAAAATACAAGGGGCTTTAAGTAGCTCAGAAATTAAAGTATCGGAATAGGCCTACCTTGAAAATCAGACATTTCTTCAATGCTCCATTAAAAAAGGAACCTGGTTTTTGGTCACTTTCTCACTATAAAAACAACGATGGTGAGGTTGATGCTATGTGTGCCTGCGTCGGTCACGTAGGATACAGAAAAATTGCCATGCTGGCATCTGGTCTATTTAGTCAGGCAATGTCCTCATTATTCTCCCATATTTTAGCATGTAATAATCATTTGACTATCGAGGCCTGAAAAATCATTATTCTTAAAGTGGTAATGGCCTACTTTTTCATGCTTTTCGGGAGGGATGGAGGGGTTCTATAATAGGCCCAATATGTACAATTATATAAATTATACAATTGGATAATATTGAGGTCCGTGAATTTTTTTTTTTTTTTAAAGTCCCTGAAAGTTATTTGATTTGACTTGCCAATGTCTGTATGAACCCTGCTTAAAAGATGCATAAGCCTATGCTGTTGTATAGGTGAAGTTATGGGCCAATTTACATATATTCCATTTCATTCCTCTAAGTACACATGCGGAACTGCATAGAAATTTTTATTTCTGTTTCAACCCATTTCGAAGTGTTTATCTCAATGTCACACATTGCCCCCGTTATTTATAGAAAGACCCACGTCTGTCTGCTCTCTGTTTAGTGTGGTGGGTCGCTATACTTATTGTACTGCTCCATAGATGGACTACCTCCCAAATGGCACCCTATTCCCGTCATGATATATTCTCTATATTGTAGGGAGTATGGTTTCATTTGGGATGCATACATTATTTATCTATACAGTCCACAGTCCAGAGTGCTATATAATTTAATGCATATGATGATCTTGTAGATGATCAGAGATCAGCCAAGTGCTTCCTGTGAGGTCAGAGGTCATGTATGAGTCTACTGGGGGGAGGGCAGAGAGACATGGGTGGTGTCCCAAATTGCTCCCTATTCACTACATAGTGCACAATGTTTGACCAGAACCCCAACGGCACTACAATAGGGTGCCGTTTGCAGCTGGAGATCAACATCAGTAGACAGAGTAGTCTTCAGTGGCCTCTAGATCTCTACTCTCAAACTCCTCACAGTCTCAGCAGGGGTCAGAGAATACCCCTGACCCTGTGTTCCACGTCTCTACCTGGGATCTACAGTGCCTTCAGAAAGTGTTCATGCCCCTTGACTTATTCCACGTTTAGTTGTGTTACAGCCTGAATTCAAACTGGATTCATTTCATTTCCTCCCCATCTACACACAACACCCCATAATGACAAAGTGAAAGCAGAATCTCATTTACATAATATTCACACCCCTGAGTCAATGTTAAGATCAACTTTGGCAGCGATTACTGCTGTGAGTCTTTCTGGGTAAGTCTCTAAAAGCTTTGCACAACTGGATAGTACAATATTCACACATTATTATGTTTAAAATTCTTCAAGCTCCGTCAAGTTGATGTTGATCATTGCTAGACAGCCATTTTCAAGTCTTGCCATAGATTCTCAAGCCGATTTAAGTCAAAACTGTAACTAGGCCACTCAGGAACATTCGATGTCGTCTTGGTAAGCAACTCCAGTGTATATTTGGCCTTGTGTTTTAAGTAATTTTCCTGCTGAAAGGCGAATTTGTCTCCCAGTGGTGGAAAGCACAGGTGGATTTTACCTGTGCTTAGCTCTATTCCCTTTCAGTACAGAGAAAAGCTTGGACGGGGGTGGGAGGGCCAAGAGACCTGAGGTGGCAGAACGGAGCTCTCGGGTTGGGGTGGGGGGTTTGAGCAGAGCCTGAAGGTAGGGAGGGGCAGTTCCTCTTGCTGTTCCGTAGGTAAGCACCATGGTCTTGTAGTGGATGCCAGCTTCAACTGGAAGCCAGTGGAGTGTGTGGAGGAGCGGGTTGACATGAGAGAACATGGGAAGGTTGAAAAGCATCCAGGCTGGTGTGTTCTAGATAAGTTCCAGGGGTTTGATGGCACAAGCCTGGAGCCCAGCCAACAGCGAGTTGCAGTAGTCCAGACGGGAAAGGACAAGTGCCTGGATAAGGACCTGTGCCGCTTCCTGTGTGAGGTACGGTTGTACTCTACGGATGTGGTAGAGCATGAACCTGCAGGAATTGGTCACGGCTTTGATGTTTGCAGAAAATGACAGGGTGTTGTCCAGGGTCACGCCAAGAAAATAAGTTGAGTGTCATCCGCATAGCAATGATAGGAGAGACCATGTTAGGATATGACGGAGCCGAGTGACCTAGAGAAGAGGAGATGACCTAGAACAGAGCCCTGGGGGACAACAGTAGTGAGAGTACGTGGTGCAGACACAGACACAGATCCACTCCACGTCACCTGGTAGGAGCGGCCTGCCAGGTAGGATGCGCTCCAAGAATGTGCATAGCCTAAAATGCCCAGCCCTGAGAGGATCTGATGGTTCACAATGTCAAAGGCAGTGGATAGATCTAGGAGGATGAGAACAAACATTAAACTCTGTAACTGTTTAAAAGTCACTTTTGGCCTCATAGGGAAATCCCTGAGAGGTTTTCTTCCTCTCCAGCACCTGAGTTAGGAAGGACGCCTGTATCTTTGTAGTGACTGGGTGTATTTATACACCATCCAAATTGTAAATAATAACTTCACCATGCTCAATGGGATATTCAGTGTCTGCTTTTTTTATTTTTATCCATCTACCAATTCTTTGCGAGGCATTGGAAAACCTCTCTGGCCTTTTTGGTTGAATCTGTGTTTGAAATTCACTGCTCGACTGAGGAACCTTACAGCTAATTGTGTGTGTGGGGTACAGAGGTGAGGTAGTCATTAAAAAATCATGTTAAACACTGTTATTACACACAGAGCAAGTCCATGCAACTTATTATGTGACTTGTTAAGCAGGTTTTTCCTACTGAACTTATTTAGTCTTGCATAAACAAAGGGATTGAATACTTATTAACGCAAGACATTACAGCTTTTCCTTTTTAAATAACTTGTAAAAATTTATAAAAACATAATTCCACTTTGACATTATGGGGTACTATGTATAGACCACTGACACAAAATCTAAATACAATCCATTTTAAATTCAGGCTATAACACAACAAAATGTGGAAAAAGTCAAGTGATGTGAATACTTTCTGAAGGCACTATACCTCCCTGTGAAGTTCAGCACTGATCAATATACCAATCTAACTCCCACTCTGTTTGTTATCTAACACTCTCGTCTGTGCTCTACCTGGACTCTATCGCTCTAACCCCACTGTGTCACCTCTGACCTGTGTACTGTAACCCAGTGTCTGCCCATGCCAGTCCACCCACCAGCCCTTCCTCTCTATGCCTTCCCCGCCCCGCAGGTGGGTGACCAGATCCTGGAGGTGAACGGGCGCAGCTTCCTGGGCATCCCACACGACGAGGCGGTGCGCATGCTCAAGTCGTCGCGCCACCTGATGATGACGGTGAAGGATGTGGGGCGCCTGCCGCACGCCAGGACGGTGGTGGGGGAGACCAAGTGGATCACTAGCTCCCAGATAGCAGAGAGCTCCGCCAGTGGCAGCGTGGCCGGGTAAGAGAGATGGGGAAGGAGGGGGGTGGGGAGAGGCATAGGGAGAGGGTCTCTGTATGACTGTACAGGTAAAAGAGAGGGGGGAGGGGAGGGATAGGGAGACTATGGTGGGTATAGAGTGATTGAAGGGGATGAAATATGGCAGAATGACAGAAAGGGAAGGGTGAGATGGAGGTTTGGGTATGTGTGATATAGACGAGGGGATTGCAGAGGGGGTAATTGATTTTAGAAGATAAGCTACAATAGAGAGAGAGAGTGGTGGAGGGAGATGGGGGGAGGGGGTATTTACAACTAGGATTCGCTAATTCAATTGGAATCTCCGGGTGGCACAAGCGCTGGATTTAATGTGCCATTTCAAGAGGGCATCGCACAATTTTTCCGTCTTTGATTTTACAGTATGTCCTCTCCTTTTACTGGCCCCAACGGCCATGCTTTGAGTTGGTTTATTTTCTCATCGTCTAAAAACGAATTATGTTATCGGCTGCTTAGATTGCTACAATAAACCAGAATCACTTTCACTAAAGACAAAGACGTTGGACTTCTTCGCGTTGTGATGAAAGATACAAGTAGCTGTGATCTATTCTGCCCGTACTGTAGATCTATTCTGTGTGCATGTCATGAGGCACGTATGTGTCGTAAATTCAGTTGAAAGACTTCCATACATTTCCATTCAAAGGATTTTCTATGTGTGCCAGGTTATTTAGTGTCATTCCGGGAAAAGTTAAATGAGATACAGTAAAAAAGGACAAAATAGAAACTTCACTCAGACGTGAACGATGCAGTTCCATGAGAAATGGAGGAAGAAAAAAAGGGAATATAAATGTCCCTACTTAACCCATCAATCATATGGAAATGTCAGTTCCCAGCTAATCCCAAGCACATGAAGCACAACCTCTGAACAGCTTGGTGTCTAAGCATACCTTTTGTCTTTGTCTGTCTGTATCTGTCTGTCTGTATCTGTCTGTCTGTATCTGTCTGTCTGTCTGTCTGTCTGTCTGTCTGTCTGTCTGTCTGTCTGTCTGTCTGTCTGTCTGTCTGTCTGTCTGTCTGTCTGTCTGTCTCTCTGCTCCAACTCAGTGTCATTTTCTGTAATGCATCTCTCCTGATTAAGAAAGCTTTGGTGTACTGGTCACACACCAGGCAGAGAAATAGATCTGCAAGGTAGCTGGACATGTTTAACTAGAAGACCAGCAGAGCCCACAAGAAGAGTAAACAAATAAACATTTGACTAACTGGGGACATTTTGTTAGCCCCTACAAGCTCAAATGCTATTTCTATAGGGTTTAGGGTTAAGGTTAGAATTAGTGTTAGAAGTCAGTTTAGGGTACGGGTTAGGAGCTAAAGAAATCAAATTGTATTTGTCACATGCCCTTAACCAACAATGCAGTTTTAAGAAAGAATAAGTGTTTACAGTTTTTCTCAATCGCTTTGGTGCATTTTTCACATCATCCCTAACATGTCCAAAATAATAAGTGCATTTCTCAGAACAATTTGTACAAACTGCAATATACAATAGATGTGTTTCTAAAGCTAGTCAGTCACTAAAAATCCTTAGTACATCTCTCAAAAGTAAATATTCATGCCAATGATCATGTCAGTGTCATCAGAATGATAAGTCCTTGAGTCATTGTTCATGAACAAGGTTGTCAAAATGTTTAGGCATGTTGTCAATGGAACTGTGTACTTTGACAGTATTACCTGATGTAAACTTAGGCTACAGTTTGGATGACAGTTACTGTATTGAAAATGCACAAGGCTGCACTTCTATGGCATATATCAATTTCAACAGTACTATTTACATATTACTGTATGTGGGTTATTGATTGAAAGAGACTGGACAACCCAAGGGGCACAAAGGAAAAAGACTAAATTACAAAGAAACACAGGAAACCACCCCTAAGGCACAACTTTGCCCGCAGCACTGTTCTAGTGCTGTCTCTACACATCCAGACGTTCCTGTCTGTCGGCCCACATATTCTCATCCACATCACACTGGATATTTTCCCCTCCAATGCAACGTGGAAAGAATCTTTTGGAATGCCTTATCCAGCCTCTGCAGGCGTCTACTGTGATGTCCTCACATGCTGCATCCATTGCAGCCAGCAGGGTCATCTGTGTGTGTGGCTGACGATTGTACACCTTCCACCTCCATGCTGAAAATAACTCCTCAATTGGGTTAAGGAATGGTGAATAAGGTGGGAGGAATTCTATGAGCATCCTCGGGTGGGTCACAAACCATTGCCTTATGATGTTTGATCGATGGAAACTCACATTATCACAAATGACCACATACTTTGGCAAATCCTCTCTAAACAGACCCCTCTCATCATCAGGGATGAGAGCCCTGTAGAGAATCTCCAAAAAGTTGAGTAGATGCTGGGTGTTGTATGGCCCTATAAGGGGGATATGGGTTAGGACACCATGCTCCGAAATAGCAGCACACATGGTGATATTTCCTCTCCGTTGGCCTGGCAAATCCACAGTAGCTCTGTGACCGATGATATTCCCACCCCGCCTTCTGCATTTGGTCAGGTTGAAGCCAGCCTCATCCACGTATACAAAGTTGGGAGAGGGTTCACTTGATTCCAACTCCATTATACGTTATATCCCAGAACACACAGTTGAATTTGTTTTGGTAAGGAAGAGTGACATAAAATGTACATATATTGCATGTTCCTTCCACAGCAATGGAAATGTGTGCAGTTTATGCTTACTGTACTATGTATCACTGTAAAATGTTGCTGTAAAGTAGTTACATAGATATATGTTTTACCTGTACATACTGGTACCGTAGCTCCTTAACTCTGTCCTCATTCCTTTGGAATGGTACACGGTACAGCTGTTTCATACTCATCTGGTTTCTATGCAGCACCCTGTCGATGGTTGAGATGCTAACCGTATGGATGTTTTCAAAGACATCGTTGTCTTCTATAATGGTCCTTTGTATTTCCCTGAGTCTCATGGCATTGTTTGCTCGGACCATGGTGCAAATAGCCTCCTCCTGTTGAGGTCTGAAAAGGCGTCCTCTGCCACCGGTTTGAGGTAATCTTGCAGTCCTATGTGGGGAAAAATGCAGTGATGCATCGCACACTTTCACATAGACAAAAACTATGCGAACACACATTTTACTGTAAAACATACAGGTGGGTGCATGTAAGGTGCAGTATGTATCTGTATAGAGTATATTTCTGTATGCTGTGAAATACAAGTGGACTACTGTAATATGAAGCATTGTAGGAAGTATACAGTATACTGCTTATATACAGTAACTGTGCACTGTACATTGGTGGACATACCTGTTCTCTCTTCGAAACGTTTGAACTATTGAGGACACGGTTGATCTCCCAATATTCGGCTGCACCCTTCGACGCGCCTCAGCCATTGTAAGGCCATGATTGACAACATGGTCTACAATAGTGGCCCTTATGTCATCAGATATGCGCCTATGTCCTCTTCTGCCTCTTCCTCTGTTTTGCCTTCCACCATGCATCCTTGCTCCTCTTCTTCCTCCTCTTGGCTGTTGAACCTGTTCTTTTCCTGGTCCATCCATTATTGGAAAATTGCAACTCTGTGTTGTGGTCTGTCTATATATGCTTGCCAATTGATTCTTCATGAGATGCACCTTTGAGCAATTTAGACAACTGGTTGACTGTTGGTTGAACTAACACTTTACATTCCTTCATGAGTGAGGGTCAATTTCACCTGCACCATTCATCAATTCACGTTTTTGTACAAAAGGTCTAATAATTGAAATGTGTAAAACAATTGAAATGTGTAAAACTATGCCTGACAGTTTATGACAAATAGTTCAACAATTTTGCATGTAATGGCTTATGCAAGGAACTAATGCCTAGATGTTTTGAGGGGTAAGACTATTCAACAGAGAACCATCTACTATATTTTGATCAACATGACAAGAGCAATTGAAAATGTGGAAAAAAGCTGACACTTGTACATTATCAATTGCAATATGTACAAAAGCAAATGCAATTTGTTCAAAGGAATAAGAAATTGCTTTAATGATGTGCACAAGTGACTAGATGATTTGGAATTTGTACAAGTAGTATCAAGAATGGCACTTTTGATCTAAGAAATGCACCAAAGCGACTGAGAAAAACTGTAAGAAAGTATCTACTAAATAAACTGAAGTAAACAATAAATAAATAAAAATACAAAAAATAAGAAAATAGAGGTAATTGAGGTAATATGTACATGTAGGTAGAGGTAAAGTAACAATGCATAGATAATAAACAGAGAGTAGCAGCAGTGTGAAACTGGGTGGGGGGGGTCAGTACAAATAGTCTGGGTAGCCATTTGGTTAGCTGTTCAGGAGTCTTATGGCTTGGGGGTAGAAGCTGTTAAGAAGCATTTTGGACCCAGACTTGGCGCTCCGGTACCGCTTGCCGTGCGGTAGCAGAGAGAACAGTCTATGACTAGGGTGGCTGGAGTCTTAGGCAATTTTTAGGGCCTTTCTCTGACACCGCCTGGTATAGAGGTCCTGGACGGCAGGAAGCTTGGCCCCAGTGGTGTACTGGGCCGTACGCACTACCCTCTTTGGCGCCTTGCGGTCGGAGGCTGAGCAGTTGCCATAGCAAGCGGTGATGAAACCAGTCAGGATGCTCCCGATGGTGCAGCTGTAGAAAATGTTGAGGATCTGAGGACCGATGCCAAATCTTTTAGTCTCCTGAGGGGCAATAGGCATTGTCATGCCCTCTTCCCGACTGTCTTGGTGTGTTTGGACCATGACAGTTCGTTGGTGATGTGGACACCAAGGAACTTGAAGCTCTCAACCTGCTCCACTACAGCCCTGTCAATGGGGGTGTGCTCTGCCCTCCTTTTCCTGTACTCCACAATTATCTTGATCACCACACTGCCAGGTCTCTGAGCTCCTCCCTATAGGCTGTCTCACAGTTGTCGGTGATCAGGGCTACCACTGTTGTGTCATCAGCAAACTTAATGATGGTGTTGGAGTCGTGCTTGGCCACGCAGTCATGGGTCAACAGGAAGTACAGGAGAGGACTGAGCACGCACCCCTAAGGGGCCCCCGTGTTGAGGATTGCAGACCGCCACTGAAGACTCTGGACTGCAGACCGCCGCTGAAGACTCTGGACTGCAGACCGCCGCTGAAGACTCTGGACTGCAGACCGCCGCTGAAGACTCTGGACTGCAGACCACCGCTGAAGACTCTGGACTGGAGACCGCCGCTGGAGACTCTCGACTGCGAACCGCCGCTGGAGTCCAGAGTCTGCGGACCCCCGCTGGAGGCTCCGGACTGGGGAACATCGCTGGAGGCTCCGGACTGGGGAACGTCGCTGGAGGCTCCAGACTGGGGACCGTTGCTGCAGACTCCGTGCCATGGGTCATCACTACAGGTTCCGCGCCATGGACCATCACTGGAGGCTTCTTGCCATGGATCGTCACTGGAGGCTCCGGGCCATGGATCATCACTGGAGGCTTCGTGCCATGGATTATCACAGGAGGCTCCGGGCCATGGATTATCACTGGCTTCGTGCCATGGATCATCCCTACAGGCTCCGGGCCATGGATCATCACTGGAGGCTTCGTGCCATGGATCATCACTACAGGCTCCGGGCCATGGATCATCACTGGAGGCTTCGTGCCATGGATCATCACTGGAGGTTTCGTGTCATGGATCATCACTGGAGGCGTCGGACCATGGATCATCACTGGAGGCTTCTTACGTGGAGCTGGAACCGGTCTCACCGGACTGGGGAGACGCACTGGAGACCGGGTGCACAGACCAGGCACAGGGTATACTGGGCCATGGAGGCGCACTGGAGGTCTGGAGCTTAGGGCTGGCACAACCCGTCCTGGCTGGATGCTTACTTTAGCCCGGCAAGTGCGGGGCACTGGCACAGGACGAACTGGGCTGTGAAGGCGTACTGGTGACACAGTGCATAAAGCTGGTGCAGGATATCCAGGACCGAGTAGGCGCACTGGAGACCAGGAGTGCTGAGCCGTCACAATCCGTCCTGGCTGAATGCCCCCTCTAGCACGGCAAATGCGGGGTGCAGGCACAGATAGCACCGGGCTATGAATGCGCACTGGCGATATAGTGCGCATCACAGCATAACTCGGTGCTTGACTGGTCACCTGCTCCCTGCGGTAAGCACGGGGAGTTGGCTCAGGTCTGAACCCTGACTTAGCCAATCTCCCCGCGTGCCCCCCCAAAAAAATGTTTTGGGGGCTGCCTCTCTGTAAGGGCTGTCGTCATGGAGAGAAGAAGACCAAGGTGCAGTAGAGTTAGTGTTCATGATTTAATTCAAAAAAAGAACACTGGAACACTACAAAACAAGAAAACTCCGACAGCTCAACAGTACTGACAGCATAACACACTGAACAGAAACAATTACCCACAACCACAAGGACAAACACACACTACTATATAGGACTCCCAATCAAAGGCAACTCAACACACCTGCCTTCAATTGGGAGTCCAACAACCAACTCACACATAACACAAAAATCTCTGCCACGTCCTGACCAAAACTAATACAATTGCTCCCTCTGCTGGTCAGGACGTGACAGTACCCCCCCCCCTAAAGGTGCAGACCCCGGAATGCACCTTAAAAAGAAAACACAAAAAATCCCCAATACCCCAACAAAACCAATAAACAATACGCCCTAAATAATAAGGGAGGGAAGGGAGGGTGGCTACCGTCAACGACGGCACTGTGCTACACCCTCCCTCCCCAACCCACCTATCCTGGAGGTGGCTCAGGTGCGGGACGTGAACCTTGCTCCACCTTCGGCGTTGCCCACTTCGGTGGCGCCGATAGCTGCGCCGGGAAGACGGGCCACTCGGGCTGACCCTGGCAGACGGACCACTCTGGCTGGGCCGGAGGACAGGCGGGCCACTCTGGCTGGGCCGGAGGACAGGCGGGCCACTCGGGCTGGGCCGGAGGACAGGCGGGCCACTCGGGCTGGGCCGGAGGACAGGCGGGCCACTCGAGCTGGGCCGGAGGACAGACGGGCCACTTCGGGCTGGGCCGGAGGACAGGCGAGCCACTCGGGCTGGGCCGGAGGACAGGCGGGCCACTCGGGCTGGGCCGGACGACAGGCGGGCCACTCGGGCTGGGCCGGAGGACAGGCGGGCCACTCGGGCAGCTCCGGGCAGACGGGCCACTCTGGCTGATCCGGGCAGACGGGCCACTCTGGCTGATCCGGACAGGCGGGGCACCCTGGCAGCTCCGGGCAGATGGGCCACTCCGGCAGCGCCGGCATGGCGGGCCACTCTGGCTGATCCGAACAGGCGGGGCACCCTGGCAGATCCGGACAGGCGGGCCACTCTGGCAGATCCGGCTCAGGATTCACCAGGCTGGGGAGACATGAGGGAGGCCTGGCTCTGGGCGCAGGCCCTGGACTCACCAGGCTGGGGAGACCCGCTGGAGGCCTGGTTTGAGGAGGTGGCACAGGAGAGACCAGGGTGGAGGGATCCACCGGAGGACTGGTCCTTGGAGGAGGCACAGGACGAACCAGGATGGGGAGATCCACTGGAGGACTGGTCCGTGGAGGAGGCATGGGTTTGACCAGGATGGGGAGACCCACTGGAGGACTGGTCCGTGTAGGAGGTACGAGCTTGACCAGGATAGGGAGACCCACTGGAGGACTGGTCCGTGGAGGAGGAACGGGCTTGACCAGGATGGGAAGACATGCAGGAGGCCTGGTTCTGGGCGTAGGCACAGGACGTGCAGGACTGGGAAGACATGCAGGAGGCCTGTTTCTGGGCGCAGGCACAGTCTTCACCAGACAACCAGCACGCACCTCAGGACGAGTATGGAGAGCTGCCTCAGGTGACATAATTTCATCGACATGCTCCGTAGGGCGAATGCTGTGCCTTATGCATCAAACTAGCAGCTCTCTCATCTCTCTCTCCTTAATCTAACCACACTGTCCGATTTCAAAAAGGCTTTACAACGAAAGCAAAACATTAGATTATGTCAGCAGAGTACCCAGCCAGAAATAATCAGACACCCATTTTTCAAGCTAGCATATAATGTCACATAAACCCAAACCACAGCTAAATGCAGCACTAACCTTTGATGATCTTCATCAGATGACACTCCTAGGATATTATGTTATACAATACATGCATGTTTTGTTCAATCAAGTTCATATTTATATCAAAAACCAGCTTTTTACATTAGCATGTGACGTTCAGAACTAGCATACCCACCGCAAACTTCCGGTGAATTTACTAAATTACTCACGATAAACGTTCACAAAAAACATAACAATTATTTTAAGAATAATAGATACAGAACTCCTTTATGCAATCGCTATGTCCGATTTTAAAATAGCTTTTTCGACAAAAGCACATTTTGCAATATTCTGAGTAGATAGCTCGCCATCACGGGCTAGCTATTTTGACACCCACCAAGTTTGGCCCTCACCAAACTCAGATTTACTATTAGAAAAATTGCATTACCTTTGCTGTTCTTCGTCAGAATGCACTCCCAGGTCTTCTACTTCAATAACAAATGTTGGTTTGGTTCAAAATAATCCATAGTTATGTTCAAATATCCTCTGTTTTGTTCGTGCGTTCAAGACACTATCCGAAGGGTGACGAAGGGTGACGCGCCCGACGCGTTTCGTGACAAAAAAATTCAAAATATTCCATTACCGTACTTCGAAGCATGTCAACCGCTGTTTAAAATCAATTTTTATGCGATTTTTCTCGTAAAAAAGCGATAATATTCCGACCGGGAAACCCTGTTTTCGTTCAAAGACGAAAAAACAAAAACATGGTG
Organism: Salmo trutta; assembly: GCF_901001165.1. Classification (NCBI taxonomy): domain Eukaryota; kingdom Metazoa; phylum Chordata; class Actinopteri; order Salmoniformes; family Salmonidae; genus Salmo; species Salmo trutta. Next base: position 64,995,997 of record NC_042968.1, read on the forward strand.
TCGGCTCATGCACGCGCCCCCAGTCTCATTGTTCTCTGATCGACCACTATCCAAATGCGCTACTGTTTTTCAGCCATGGCCTGCAAAGTCATCATTCAACGTTCTGCCGCCTTCTGAGAGCCTATGGGAGCCGTAGGAAGTGTCACGTTACAGCAGAGATCCTCAGTTTTCAATAAAGAGAGTGTAGAAGGCCAAGAAATGGTCAGAGAGGGCACTTCCTGTAAGGAATCTTCTCAGATTTTTGCCTGCCATATGAGTTCTGTTATACTCACAGACACCATTCAAACAGTTTTAGTAACTTTATGGGGTTTTCTATCCAAACCAAACAATTATATGCATATTCTAGTTTCTGGGCAGTAGTAATAACCAGATTAAATCGGGTACGTTTTTTATCCGGCCGTGCAAATTACTGCCCCCTACCCTAGAGAGATTAATCTTCCCATTAACTCCTTCACAGTCTCTGCCTCGTACCCCTCGCTCACCTCCAATGTCAGCCCGACTGGCTCTGGTTCCGACTGTCCCGTGTGCCCCCCCAAAAAAATGATTGGGGCTGCCTCTCGTGCTCGTTGCGCTCTCTCTCCTCAAAGTATCGCCTCTCCGCTCTCACCGCTTCAATCTCCCACTGCGGGAGGCGATAATGTCCATGGTCCCTCTCCGTCCAGGATTTGTTCCCATGTCCACGAGTCCATAACGCTGTACTCCTGTTGCTCCTTTCTCCTCCGCCGCTTGGTCCTGGTTTGGTGGGTAATTCTGTAAGGGCTGTCGTCATGGAGAGAAGAAGACCAAGGTGCAGCGGAGTTAGTGTTCATGATTTAATAAAAAAAAAGAACACTGGAACACTACAAAACAAGAAAACACCGACAGCTCAACAGTACTGACAGCATAACACACTGAACAGAAACAATTACCCACAACCACAAGGACAAACACACACTACTATATAGGACTCCCAATCAAAGGCAACTCAACACACCTGCCTTCAATTGGGAGTCCAACAACCAACTCACACGTAACACAAAAATCTCTGCCACGTCCTGACCAAAACTAATACAATTGCTCCCTCTGCTGGTCAGGACGTGACACTCTCGTGCTTGCCTCGTTGTTGATTCTCCCCTGGCCAGCTCGTCTTCCCAGTAAGCACACGCTGCTTGGCCTTCTTGTGGTGGGTAATTCTGTCACGTTCGCTATCTTCAAACTCCCTGTCATATATCAGCCAAGGCGCAGCGTACCGGTAATTCCACATTCTTTATTGGAGAAAACCGGACAAAACATTAAACAGGTAAACAGAAAGAAACGTGACGCAACTGAAGCGCACACAAAACACACAGAGAAATAATAATTACCCACAAACACAGGTGGGGAAAAGGCTGCCTAAGTATGATTCCCAATTAGAGACAACGATAGACAGCTGCCTCTGATTGGAAACCATACTCGGCCAAAACAAAGAAATACAAAACAGAATGCCCACCCCATGTCACACCCTGACCTAACCAAACAGAGAAAAACAGCTCTCTCAGGTCAGGGCGTGACAGTGTTGTTTGTTTGTTTTTGTGTGTGCATGTGTGTGTGCATGCGTTTGTGTGTGTCCACATATTCTCAGAGCAGACAGGAAATTAGAAAATGCTGGCAGTGATACCTTTGTGTCTAGAGTGAACTGTCATGAGTCATGAGTACAGTGCAATAATGTGTTCTGTTTATCTGTGTGTCCTGCAGCTTGTCCATGGACCAAGGAGCCTCTGCATCAGGAAAGGTAAGGCCCACCTCCACACGGAGATCTGTCTTTGAAATCAGTAGTCTTATACTTGTGTGTGCATGCGTGTGTGCTTGTCTGTGTGCGTGTGTGCGTGCGTCTGCGCATGTGTGTGAGAACGCACTACTTACTTCCCATGCTTGTGTGGTTGTGCGTTTGTGTGTTTGCTGGAGGCTGTGTGTGTGTGTGCACATTATCATGTTTCAAATAAAATAAAATGTTATTGTCAGATGTTGTTTGTATGATCATATTTGCTCTCTCTCCATCTGTGTCCACATCTGTGACAGCGTGGCATTATGTCAGCCTGTAGGGGGAAAGGGACGCTGGCATTGCAGCCATGTCACGCGGTGGGCCCGTGTTATTGAGTGTGAGGGCATCAGCAGGGCGAGAGGCCAGGGTTAGAGAACATGACCTGAGGAGGGGGAGAGGGACTGTACATAGCTCTGGTCCAAGGCATTACGTGCAGCTTACTGATGCTGTTCATTCTTTTCATTTTCCTCATCAATCTACACACAATACCCCATAATGACAAAGCGAAAACAGGTTTTTAGAATAAAAATCAGAAATACCTTATTTACATAAGTATTCAGACCCTTTGCTATTAGACTCGAAATTGAGCTCAGGTGCATCCTGTTTCCATTGATCATCCGTGAGATGTTTCAACAATTTGATTGGAGTCCACCTGTGGTAAATTCAATTGATGGGACATGATTTGGAAATGCACACAGCTGTCTGTATAAGGTCCCACAGTTGACAGTGCATGTCAGAGCAAAAACCAAGCCATGAGGTCAAAGGAATTGTCCGTAGAGCACCGAGACAGGATTGTGTCAAGGCACAGATCTGGGGAAGGGTATCAAAAACAATCTGCAGCATTGAAGGTCCCCAAGAACACAGTGGCCTCTATCATTCTTAAATGGAAGAAGTTTGGAACCACAAAGACTCTTCATAGGGCTGACCGTCTGGCCAAACTGAACAATCGGGGGAGAAGGGCCTTAGTCAGGGAGGTGACCAAGAACCCAACGGTCACTCTGACAGAGCTCCAAAATTCCTCTGTGGAGATGGGAGAATCTTCCAGAGGGACAACCATCTCTGCATCACTCCACCAATCAGGCCTTTATGGTAGAGTGGCCAGATGGAAACTACTCCTAGGTAAAAGGTACATGACAGCCTGCTTGGAGTTTGCCAAAAGGCACCTAAAGACTCTCAGACCATGAGAAACAAGATTCTCTGGTCTGATGAAACCAAGATTGAAGTCTTTGGCCTGAATGCTAAGCGTCACAAGAAACCTGGCACCATCCCTACTGTGAAGCATGGTGGTGACAGCATCATGCTGTGGGGAGGTGTTTCAGCGTCAGGGACTGGGAGACTAGTCAGGATCGAGGCAAAGATGAATGAATCAAAGTACAGAGAGATCCTTGATGAAAACCTGCTCCAGAGCGCTCAGGACCTCAGACTGCGACAAAGGTTCACCTTCCAACAGGACAATGACCTTAAACACACAGCCAAGACACCACAGGAGTGGCATCGAGACAAGTCTCTGAATATCTTTGAGTGGCCCAGCCAGAGCCCAGATTTTAACCTGATCAAATATCTCTGGAGAGACCTGAAAACAGCTGTGTAGCAGCGCTCCCCATCCAACCTGACAGATCTTAAGATGATCTGCAGAGAAGAATGGGATTAACTCCCCAAATACAGGTGTGCCAAGCTTGTAGCGTCATACCCAAGAAAACCTGAGGCTGTAATTGCTGCCAAAAGTGCTTCAACAAAGTACTGATTAAAGGGTCTGAACACTTATGTAAATGTGATATGTCAGAAAATTAGCAAACATTTCTAAAAACCTGTTTTTGTCATTATGGGGTATTGTGTGTAGATTCATGAGGGGGAAAATACAATTTTAGAATAAGGCTGCAACGTAACAAAATGTGGAAAAAGTCAAGTGGTCTGAATACTTTCCTAAGGCACTATATGTAATGTGGTTTGTGGTTGTCATTCTTCACCTACTTGACCATGCAGTGCTCTATCTGAACATGATGTCCCAGTATGCTTGTACTGTAGAGAGAGAGAGAGAAATGCCCGATCAGCAGAAAGAGCCTGTAGTTGAAAGGTCCTCGGTTTCTCACAGACGCTCCGTGTTTTGTCTTTGACTTCAAAATCTAATTTTATTTGTCAAGTGCGCTGAATACAACTGGTGTGGACTTTACCTTGAAATACTTGCTTATGAGCCCTTCCCAACAATGCTTAGTTTAAAAATAAAAAAGTAACACAAGAGGAATAAAATAAAATACACAAGAATGTACTGTAGAATGTATTGTAGAATGTACTGTATCACATCCGGCCGTGATTGGGAGTCCCATAGGGCGGCACACAGTTGGCCCAGCGTCGTCTGGGTTTGGCCGGAGTAGGCCGTCATTGTAAATAACAATTTGTTCTTAACTGACTTGCCTAGTTAAATAAAGGTGACATTTTGTTTTATATATGTACAGGGAGTACCAGTATCAGATCATTGTGCAGAGGTACGAGGTATTTGAGGTAGATATGTACATGAAGGCAGGGTAAAGTAACTAGGCATCAGGATAGATAATAATAAGAGTAAAATAAAGAACAGAGTAGCAGCAGCATATGATGAGTGTAAAAGTGTGTGTGCATGTGTGCAATGTGTATTTGTGTTTTTGTTGTCAGTCTGGGTGTGTGTGTGTTGTTTGTGTGTGTGTATGTAGTGTATGTGAATGTATGTGGATTTTGTGTGGGCGTGTCAATGTAATGTGTGTGAGTGTGTATATCTGGCCCTCCAACAATATTGTTTGGCCCCACCCAAAGCCCCCCAATTTAATTATTAATATTATTTTCATTAAAATAAAGAAATGAGTAAATCTCGAACCTGAGATGCAAAACATCCTAAATGCAATATCCCAAGAAGGGAGTTACCCCACCTAAATAATGCAAACGTTACATTTTCATTTCATTCATGAGGAGAGAAAATGCAGGAGACAGTCAACTAATAAAGCAGGCAGCGGACCATTTTGTGGTGCTGAAATGTAAAGCTGCAACCCCAGCACAATCAAGAGGAGGTAAACAGTGCCTGGTGCTGAAAATATAGCTAACGTCTGATGCAAGTGGCACACAGCAACAGATGGAGAAAAACTACACCAGTCGAGTAATTCATTTCAACTATAATGTAGATGCAGGGAGTCCGGAAGCAAGTGCAGTTAGTGAGTTGAATGACGGTGAACATGGAACGATACAAAACAAGAAAAGCTTCTAAACATGGAAACAAAAACAATATTTTCTGGTGGGTGATAACAACGGAGTGCTATGTAAAGGGGAAGTAATCAGGCTAGTGATGAAGTCCAGGTGTGCCTAATGAGGCGCAGGTGTGCGTAATGAAGGTTCCCAGGTGTGCATAATGAAGGTTCCAAGGTGTGCGTAATGAAGGTTCCCAGGTATGCATAATGAAGGTTCCCAGGTGTGCGTAATGAAGGTTCCCAGGTATGCGTAATGAAGGTTCCCAGGTGTGCGTAATGAAGGTTCCCAGGTGTGCGTAATGAAGGTTCCCAGGTGTGCGTAATGAAGGTTCCCAGGTGTGCATAATGAAGGTTCCCAGGTGTGCGTAATGAAGGTTCCCAGGTATGCGTAACGAAGGTTGCCAGGTGTGCGTAATGAAGGTTCCCAGGTGTGCATAAGAATGGGTTGCCAGGACCGGTGCTTAGTAGATCGGCAACGTCGATAGCTGGAGAGGGGTCTAGTGGGAGTGGATGTGACGTGACTACCCTCGATGTCCAGGGGAGGCGGAGGGGTGTCGTGGGGGACGGCATCAGCATTGGAGCCTCACGTGGGCAGTGTCCCAAACCTCTACTGCGCATCGGAACCGCTCATCCGCCAAAGGGGCTTCGGTCTGGGTCAAGTACCACGGAGCCAGGGCCAGGTGTTACCCCAGGACGCACTGAAAGGGAGACAACCCGGTGGAGGAGTGACGAAGTGAGTTTTCCGCACAGGGAAGAAACCGGGCCCACTCCCTCTGTTGGTCCTGACAGTGACTCCTCAGGAACCTCCCCAGCTCCTGGTTGGTCCTCTCCACCTGCCTGTTGGACTGAGGTCGGTACCTGGATGTGAGGTAGACCGTGACCCCCAGTTTCTCCATGAAGGCTCTCCAGACACGTGACATGACTTGGGGGCCACGGTCGGAGACGATGTCCTCCAGACGGCCATAGTGCCGGATGACCTGCTGTAACAGAGTCTCAGTGACCTGGTGAGTGGTAGGGAGACCAGAGAGTGGGATAAGCATGCCACCAAAACGCACACAAGGACTCGGCTCTCCTGAGCGCATCCCTGATTTGTCTCGATGTCTGGAATTCAATCAGCTTAGTTTGAATTGCGGCCTCATCCAGCGAGGGAATCATTTTCTTAGCAAGGGAGGAGAATTCTCCACCTGAGCGGACTGTGAGAAGAGCACGTATGCAACACAATGATATTCTTGGGCATGCTGTAATCTTCAAATCTAGTGGAGAAGTTGTCCCTCAGCTGCTTGTTGAAATCTTCCATCACCTCTGTGACAATGCTGTGGCCTGGTCCCTCTGCCTGTTGTTTCTTCAGTGTGCTGAAGTGCAGTTGCCTTCTAGATGACAAGTCCAAATCGAACGACTCAAGCTTCCTAGTAAAGGCCTCAAGTTTTCCCACCATGTCCACCACTGTTTTCCCTCTTCCTTTTCACTGCAGATTTAACCCCTTTCATTTACAGAATGTCAGGCGAAAAAGCTGTGTGCGTTGCTTGCAGTTAACGCTTCAATGTTTCTGCGTCAGGCCTCTGTCTGGGACAGGAAGGCCACTTTGAAAGTTCCATGCTTCAAAGTTCCAGATTCATAATGATGTCTGAGATTGAATTCTTTGCAAATAAGACACACTGGCTTGTCATTGGGAAAGATGGTAAGATGAGCGCATTTCTCTCTGCTCTTTTGATACTTTGTGAGAGGGACATTTTCTCTCGCTATCAAGCTAATTGTTCTGAACGAATGTTTTCCCCCACCAATCAACGCACAAAGAAATAGACAAAAATAATTGAATAGAGACATGATTTTATGAGCGTAATCCGATCAAAATGATTGTTGTTGTCACTGAATTTATTATGTACTAATCAGATGTGTTAAAAATGTTGCTCAATTTGTAGCGTAGGCCAATAAATTGTGCTAATATTGTTCTGGCAACTATTAGCACAGAAAGAAATTGGCCCAAGGCCAAACCTAGTTGACAAACCCTGGTGTATATGGTTTGTATAGTCTAGTGGGTGTGCTTGACTTTTGCCATCAGTGCCACAGGGAACATTTATTTAGATGGAAAGGAGACAGGTGGAGAGTTGGGAGAGACAGCAGCTGCCAAAAGGAAGGACAGCAAGGGAAGAAGAGGAGAGGAAGAGACACGAAGAGATCACCATCGATTACACATCTCCTGAAGTGCTGACCCTCTCCATTGATATTACAAGGCAGTGTCTTCGAGTCCACAGGGACTTGAAGAGGAGAGGGGTATTGGGGAGACTTCCACAAAAAGTGTTACAACCCTTGTGTGTACAAAGTCAGTCGTCTTACCTTGTGGAGAGCTCTAAGGTCTCTTTAGCCCTAAGTGTGTGTGTGTGTGTGTGTGTGTGTGTGTGTGTGTGTGTGTGTGTGTGTGTGTGTGTGTGTGTGTGTGTGTGTGTGTGTGTGTGTGTGTGTGTGTGTGTGTGTGTGTGGTCAGAGCGATCTTATAGGATGAACACGTTCCCTCGCAAAGTGTCATGAGCTTTTTTTAGTGGATGAGTGAGCTTCATAAGATGCTGTGAAATCCCCCTTGGTTCATATCAATCAAATTTAATTAGAAAGCCCTTTTTACATCAGCTGATGTCACAAAGTGCTGTACAGAAACCCAGCCTAAAACCCCAAACAGCAAGCAATGCAGGTGTAGAAGCACAGTGGCTAGGAAAAACTCCCTAGAAAGGCCAGAACCTAGGAAGAAGCCTAGACAGGAACCAGGCTATGAGGGGTGGCCAGTCCTCTCCTGGCTGTGACGGGTGGAGATTATTACAGAACATGGCCAAGATGTTTAAATGTTCATAGATGACCAGCAGGGTCAAATAATAATAATCACAGGGGTTGTCGAGGGTGCAACAGGTCAACACCTCAGGAGTATATGTCAGTTGGCTTGTCATAGCCGATCATTCAGAGTATCTCTATTGCTCCTGCTGTCTCTAGAGAGTTGAAAACAGCAGGTCTGGGACAGGTAGCACGTCCAGTGAACAGGTCAGGGTTCCATAGCCGCAGGCAGAACAGTTGAAACTGGAGCAGCGTCACGGCCAGGTGGACTGGGGACAGCAAGGAGTCATCAGGCCAGGTAGTCCTGAGGCATGGTCCTAGGGTTCAGGTCCTCCGAAAGAGAGAAAGAAAAAAAGAAAGAGAATCAAATAAAATGTATTTATACAGCCCTTCGTACATCAGCTGAAATCTCAAAGTGCTGTACAGAAACCCAGCCTAAAACCCCAAACAGCAAACAATGCATGTGAAAGAAGCACGGTGGCTAGGAAAAACTCCCTAGAAAGGCCAAAAACCTAGGATGAAACCTAGAGAGGAACCAGGCTATGAGGGGTGGCCAGTCCTCTTCTGGCTGTGCCGGGTGGATATTATAACAGAACATGGTCTAGATGTTAAAATGTTCATAAATGACCAGCATGGTCAAATAATAATAATCATAGTAGTTGTCGAGGGTGCAACAAGCACGTCCGGTGAACAGGTCAGGGTTCCGTAGCCGCAGGCAGAACAGTTGAAACTGGAGCAGCAGCATGGCCAGGTGGACTGGGGACAGCAAGGAGTCATCATGCCAGGTAGTCCTGAGGCATGGTCCTAGGGCTCAGGTCCTCCGAGAGAAAGAAAGAAAGAGAGAAAGAGAGAATTAGAGAGAGCATATTTAAATTCACACAGGACACCGGATAAGACAAGAGAAATACTCCAGATGTAACAGACTGACCCTAGCCCCCCGACAAATAAACTACTGCAGCATAAATACTGGAGGCTGAGACAGGAGGGATCAGAAGACACTGTGGCCCCATCCGATGATACCCCCGGACAGGGCCAAACAGGCAGGATATAACCCCACCCACTTTGCCAAAGCACAGCCCCCACACCACTGGAGGGATGTCTACAACCACCAACTTACCGTCCTAAGACAAGGCCGAGTATAGCCCACAAAGATCTCCGCCATGGCACAACCCAAGGGGGGGCGCCAACCCAGACAGGAAGACCACGTCAGTGACTCAACCCACTCAAGTGACGCACCCCTCCCATGGACGGCATGGAAGAACACCAGTAAGCCAGTGACTCAGCCCCTGTAATAGGGTTAGAGGCAGAGAATCCCAGTGGAGAGAGGTGAACCGGCCAGGCAGAGACAGCAAGGGCGGTTTGTTGCTCCAGTGCCTCTCCGTTCACCTTCACACTCCTGGGCCAGACTACACTCAATCATAGGACCTACTGAAGAGATGAGTCTTCAATAAAGACTTAAAGGTTGAAACTGAGTCTGCGTCTCTCACATGGGTAGGCAGACCATTCCATAAAAATGGAGCTCTATAGGAGAAAGCCCTGCCTCCAGCTGTTTGCTTAGAAATTCTAGGGACAGTAAGGAGGCCTGCGTCTTGTGACCGTAGCATACGTGTAGGTATGTACGGCAGGACCAAATTGGAAAGATAGGTAGGAGCAAGCCCATGTAATGCTTTGTAGGTTAGCAGTAAAACCTTGAAATCAGCCCTTGACTTAACAGGAAGCCAGTCTAGAGAGGCTAGCACTGATCAATATATATCAATATATATGATAAAATATTTTGGTTCCAGTCAAGATTCTAGCAGCTGTGTTTAGCACTAACTGAAGTTTATTTAGTGCTTTATCCGGGTACCTGGAAAGTAGAGCATTGCAGTAGTCTAACCTAGAAGTGATAAAAGAATGGATACCTTTTTCTGCATCATTTTTGGACAGAAAGTTTCTGATTTTTGCAATGTTACTTAGATGGAAAAAAGCTGTCCTTGAAGCAGTCTTGATATGTTCTTCAAAAGAGAGATCAGGGTCCAGAGTAACGCCGAAGTCCTTCACGGTTTTATTTGAGACGACTGTACAACCATCAAGATGAATTGTCAGATCCAACAGAAGATCTCTTTGTTTCTTGGGACCTAGAACAAGCATCTCTGTTTTGTCCGAGTTTAAAAGTAGAACATTTGCCGCCATCCACTTCCTTATGTCTGAAACACAGGCTCCCAGGGAGGGCAATTTTGGGGCTTCACCATGTTTCATCGAAATGTACAGCTGTGTATCGTCCGCATAGCAGTGAAAGTTAACATTATGTTTCCGAATGACATCACCAAGAGGTAAAATATATAGTGAAAACAATAGTGGTTCATATGCAAAAATATATATATTTCCATAAAAATGATACCCTGCATGAGAACGCAGATACTATGACAGGACAGTCGTTTAGAATGGCTTAGAAGAGGGGGAGTATCGGGTATCGAGGTAAGACCCAAGTGCAGACTGTGTGAAGTAACAATGTTTATTGTAACAGGGGCAGGCAAATGACAGGTCAAGGCAGGCAGGGGTCGATAATCCAGAGTAGGAGCAAAGGTACAGGACGGCAGGCAGGCTCAGGAACAGGCAGAGTGGTCAGGCGGGCAGGTACAGGACAGGCAAGGGTCAAAAACCAGGAGGACGAGATAAAGAGAGGCTGGGAAAAGACAGGAGCTGACAGGACTAACCGCAGGTAAGCTTAACAAACAAGAGGAACTGGCACAGACAGACCGAAAACACAGGTATAAATACCCAGAGGATAAGTGGGGAAGATGGGCGACACCTGCAGGGGGTGGAGACGAGCACAAAGACAGGTGAAACAGATCAGGGCGTGACAGGGAGAGGAGAGGAGCATAACACTACAGTTCTGTGTATGTGTGCATGCGTACGTATCTACTATTTCCTGAAAAGGGCATCACTCAAATGGGATGTATTTGATTTCCTGGGTCAAACCATCCTAAACAATCTACATGAAATACTTGTCTCCGGATTCCTATGGGCCATAATCAAAAGTAGTGCACTATGTAGGGAACAGACTGTCATCTGGGACACAGCTTCAGAGTCCCAATCGTGAATAGCCAGCAGGCTTTCCCTGCGCCCTCTCACCCCTAGAAAGCTCTTGTGTCATGTCTGCCTGTGCAGAGCCTCAGGCCAGCGTTTTAACATATATACAGCAGAGAATTGACTAGTGTTAGTCGAAGCATGGTGATGTCATCATCAGCCATAGGGTTGTGATCATAGAAATACAAATGATTATGGTTGTGACCGGGGTTGAACTGACCCCCCGAAAAAAGACAGATTGGTTTCATTAACACATTTTTTTTATAACGAACTCTGTTGGGAAGTTGTTGGACATCCAAGGTTCATTCAGCGGTTCTGTGATATGACCTGAAGCCATTATCTGTCACTCTGTCAGACCCAATGTCAGTGTTGTTTCGCTATGGACTGCCTGTCAAGTCAATCAAATACACCCAGGCAGAGCAGGGTTAATCCCCATTGTAGCCTCTGGCCCTGTGTGTGTGTGTGTGTGTGTGTGTGTGTGTGTGTGTGTGTGTGTGTGTGTGTGTGTGTGTGTGTGTGTGTGTGTGTGTGTGTGTGCGTGCGTGCGTGCGTGCGTGCGTGCGTGCTGATAGGTGAGGTCTCTCCTGACCCCGATGACTGTTTACTGTAGTGATTGTAATTGTTGTTGCAGAGAGAAACCTCCAGCTCTGCTCACCCCTCCAGACATCTCTGAGCTCCTTCAATCTAACTTAAACACCTTGCTTTCAAGTAATTGGCAATCTGTGGCTGACGCTCTTAAAACCTGTTGAGGATCTTATCCCGATCTTATCCCGGTATTGGGATTCATTGTCATGTGACCATGGCGGGGAATTCAAAACTGCAAGAGTAATCATTTCAAAAAATCAAATAATCAACTATTTTCCTCCATTTGAAAGATATATCTCCTAAATCTAACCACGCTGTCCGATTTTCAGAGGCATTACGGAGAATGCATAAAGTTAGGTTATGTGAGGAGAGTACATTGACAATAGCTGCGTGTAATGTTTAGCCAATTCAAAGAAGGGCATCAACAGACAGAAAACTAGCTAGAATTATGCACTTACCTTTGACAATCTGCATCAGATGACACTCATAGGACATTATGTTATACAATACATGCATTTTTAGTTCCATCAAGTTCATATTTATATCCAAAAACAGCATTTACAGTCGCGGTGAAATTCAGAATTTTTTTCGGCTCGAATGCACCCAGTGAATCCAGCATTACAAATCACGGAATTACTATTCGAAAACATTGGTAAATTATAATATTGTCATTCAAAGAATAATATATTATCATCTCGTAATTGCTACCGAAGGGCCAGATCTCAAAATAACTTTACTGGGAAATCACATTTTGTATAAACTGGGTACTATGCTAACAACAATAAGCTATATGCTAAGCTAAGCTAAGCTATACCGTTAGCATTAGCATCATCTAATATCGATAATAACATTCTAAATATCCCCTTACCTTTGATTATCTCCATCAGAAGGCGCTGCCAGAGATCCCAGGTCCAGAACAAATGTGGTTTCTTTTGACAAAGTTCATAATTTATGTCCAAATAGTTAGCGTTCAGTAGGCTCCCACAAAATGAGGTGGGCAGTGTAAAGTCACGTCGAAAAACTAAAGAAAACCTAGTAAATAATCTATTTACGTTTGTTTAAACATGTCAAACGTTGTTTAGCACTAATCTTTTGTTCCATTTTTAACGTGAAACATCAGTAAACATCAGTAATATTTTCACACAACCTATCAAGTGTCTAGAATAAACGATAATGACAAAGGCACTCTTCTCAGATTCATGCGCAGGCGCAAAAAATGAAGTGATGACGTGTCAACTTGTAAGCTTTCTAATTCGGTGTGTATTTATCACAGATGCTTCAAACAACTTTCTAAAGATCGTTGACATCTAGTGGAAGCAGTAGGAGTTGCGAACTGAATCCTTTCTCACTGTGGTATCTTTAAAACAATGACACTAAATAGTACAGTCACAAAATTCTCTTTTTTTTAAATCTATTTTTCACAGGTTTTTGCCTGCAATATGAGTTTTGTTATACTTACAGACACCATTCAAACTGTTTTAGAAAATTCAGAGTGTTTTCTATCCGAATGTGTTAATAATATGCATATCCTAGCTTCTGAGTTGGTGTAGGAGGCAGTTAAAAATGGGCACATATTTCTTTCAAAATTCTCAATACTGCCCCCGTGGCCCGTAGAGGTTAAAAGGATTTTGAAGTAAACAAAAACACAGGGCACTCTTCAGAGAGAGAGAGAGAGATGATAAGGGGGACAGAGGAAGGGAGAGGTTGAGGAAGACAGAGGGAGGGAGAACAGGAATGAGAGAGAGTAGATAAGGAGGGCAATTCTACTGAAGTAGGGAGGGAGTTTCGATACGTTTTCAGTGTTCCCTAGCCAGTTGCTACCATGCCCAGAGCTGGCTGTAATACATGCAAGCAAGCAGCATGGATTTGCAGTCTGAGTGCTGTTAGTTGGGAAGGCTGTTAATACACTGTGTAATAGCTTCAGAGCTATTCGATATGAACAGGGAGGAACGCTCTGTAAAGTTAAATATCCATCCACCCCAACCTCGTATACAGCGTCGACAGCTCTCAACTCGTTTCAGCTGTGAAGATACAGCCAGATGGTGACATCTTCACAAGCCGAGAACTGTCGTCCGCTGCACACCCTTCTCTGTCCTTCACCTTGATTCAGTCCATCACACTGGTCATAGAGGGACCGTTGTTCGTCCCGCCACATCCCTCTTTCCCTCCCTCCATCCCTCTCTTTTTAATTAGAGCCAAAGGCCAGAATGGACCGATAAGCTAATTAATTAAGAATAGGTTGCACGGCAAACCGAGCACGGGTTCAGCGCAGCAAAAGTCTCATAGCAAAGGATCAGGCATATGACCCCTTTCATTTCATGGTGAATGGATGGGATAGCCCAATCAGTGGCTATGCTCTAATCGATTTTGACACGGCTATTATTGGCTAATAGCTTTTCACCCCAAAGAAACCTTGTCTAAAGAATTACAAAGTCTGGTCTCACAATTAGATTGTAGAGGTGGATACGCTTTTACATACGATTTTCTCCGTTTCAGCCATCGATTGGAGAAGCTCACACAATCAGTGGAGAAGATAGCATGCTGGATTGTTCCGTTTACATCTGACAATGGAACAGTGGAACGCACACACATATGCATGCACACACACACACTCACACACACTCACACAAACACACAGTCCAGACCACCCTCCCCCCCACCTTGACCCTTACCCCCACCTCAGGGGGACCAATAGCTGTCACAAGGCTTTGTGTGTTTAGTACCAGGATGTAGCCATTGTGTGGCTCCAGGGCCTCACTGCTCCTCGTGGACAGTCACACAGATAAGTTGCCCCTCGGTATAGCTAGGTAAGAGCTCATCCCTCTGATGAAGTTGAATCTAACGCTTACAGATGCACTATGTAGTAATGTGAGTTATAGCTCTGTCATTCTCATTGAAAGCAAGTCTAAGAAGTGGTAAAGCTGTTCTATGTGCACTATTTCTATGCTTCCCGTTCTTAAGTTTAGTTTTTGCATCTTTTACTTTTGGTTTTGTACAACAGCTTCAAACAGCTGAACATACAATGTGTTTTGTTATGGAAAATATATTTCACAGCAGTTTAGATGGTACAATGATTCTCTGCATAATACTTGATTGTTTTGTCATACAAACTGAAATTTTATCAACCAGGAAAATGGCGTCGTGATTTCTGCATAGTGCACCTTTAATTGCTAGGTCAGAGGTTGATTTCACTTCTGTGGTGGTCAGTGATATGTGCAGGAGGATGAAGAGTGAGACTGGGAATATGTCCCAAATCACAGATTTTGACCTGGTTATTAAAAGTAGTGCACTACACAGGGAATTTGGTGCCATTTGGGACACAGGGAGAGTTTATTCTGCATGGTTTAGCAGGGGGTCCAAGATGCTCCAGTCCAGTACACAAGCTTGATGGTTATTGCTACGAAACAATAGTTATTTAATTTCTCTATCGGATTGGATTATTAAGGAGCACTGTGGTCTGGTAAAGTGATTTAATCAGCAGGCATTCCCCTGTGGGAAAGATGGATGTCAATCAATACACTAATGGCCTACCATCTAAAATGCCCAGTGTGAATGTGATAACTGCCTAGCTTTAGACGCTCAGCCACAAGAACATTTCATTTGTTTTGGTTTCCATAGGCTTTTACTGTAAATCAACTGTTTGGGCTTCTTTTCGACATTTGGTGAAATTGGAAGAGGTAGAAATGTATAGCATGGTTTAAGGGTTCTAGACTCGAGAATGTGTCCCTGGGCCTGATACCGTTCCATTACATACGTGTCTGCTGGGTCCCACTCTCTGTAGGGATAGGGTTTAATACCTGGATGTATGCAGGGATAGGGTTTAATACCTGGATGTATGCAGGGATAGGGTTTAATATCTGGATGTATGCAGGGATAGGGTTTAATACCTGGATGTATGCAGGGATAGGGTTTAATACCTGGATGTATGCAGGGATAGGGTTTAATACCTGGATGTATGCAGGGATAGGGTTTAATACCTGGATGTATGCAGGGATAGGGTTTAATACCTGGATGTATGCAGGGATAGGGTTTAATACCTGAATGTATGCAGGGATAGGGTTTAATACCTGGATGTATGCAGGGATAGGGTTTAATACCTGGATGTATGCCTTCCAAGGTCACCTTATCTGTCCCACATCATGTGAAATCGATTTGTCCTCCCTTTGCGTGGACATTTTTCTTACCCCCGGTGAAAACTCTCCTCACCTCTTCCTCCTCCTCTTCCTCTGTCATTATATATCCCTGAGCTGCAGCCTTGGACGTGTTCTTCCCCCTGTGAAAGATAATGTTCTCATTTCTCCAAAAACACTGAGCGTGAGGAAACAGAGAGCGCTGTCATTGTCACAAGGGACTGTGCTGAGTGGTGTCAGGCAGCATCGGTGTGTTCTGGAACAGTCCATACTGGGACAGAGGGGCTAGGCTAGGACAGGCAGGGAAATAGACTAAACACCCTTCACACTGGTTTCCTAATGATGCACCCTTCCCACGTCCTAGTTCATGTCCATTTCTTACTTCTCACTGATCTGCCAGGTATGTTGCTTTCCCCCATCCAGTACTTTTAGTAGCAGTCAGGGCCGTAACCCCCCCCCCCCCCCCCACCCCCGATTGCTGTAGCTCCATTCACCTCAGTCGATCCACAAACATCTAGCCTATTAGCTATACAATTAGCCGCTACAAATGAACTCACATTAACTCAGCACTGGGATTAAAAACTATCATTTAATACGTACAGTAGGATCTGTTAGCAGAAACAGTACGATAAAAACACACTTTTTGCCATGGGCTGGGGATAATTTGTTGTAGTTTTTAAGCTAATTTCCTGTAATTCTACAAATTGTTCCGTGAGATGTCATGTTAATATGATATCAAAATCAATGGGGCACCCCTGGAGGTCAGTACCCATGGGCATGTACCCTGCGTACCCGGTCGGTAATTCGCTATGATTACTACAAGTTTAGATAGTTTGCTAGACTAACAGGACTAATTTAACTACAGTTGAAGCCGGAAGTTTACATACACCTTAGCCAAATACATTTAAACTCAGTTTTTCACAATTCCTGACATTTAATCCTAGTAAAAATTCCATGTCTTAGGTCAGTTAGGAACACCACTTTATTTTAAGAATGTGAAATGTCAGAATAATAGTAGAGAGAATGATTTATTTCAGCTTTTATTTCTTTCTTCACATTCCCAGTGGGTCAGAAGTGTACATACACTCAATTAGTATTTGGTAGCATTGGCTTTAAATTGTTTAACTTGGGTCAAACATTTCGGGTAGCCTTCCACAAGCTTCCCACAATAAGTTGGGTGAATTTTGGCCCATTCCTCCTGACAGAGCTGGTGTAACTGAGTCAGGTTTGTAGGCCTCCTTGCTCGAACACGCTTTTTCAGTTCTGCCCACAAATTTTCTATGGGATTGAGGTCAGGGCTTTGTGATGGCCACTCCAACACCTTGACTTTGTTGTCCTTAAGCCATTTTGCCACACCTTTGGAAGTATGCTTGGGGTCATTGTCCATTTGGAAGACCCATTTGCGACCAAACTTTAACTTCCTGACTGATGTCTTGAGATGTTGCGTCAATATATCCACATAATTTTCCTTCCTCATGTTGCCATCTATTTTGTGAAGTGCACCAGTCCCTTCTGCAACAAAGCACCCCCACAACATGATGCTGCCACCCCCGTGCTTCACGGTTGGGATGGTGTTCTTCGGCTAGTAAGCCTCCCCCTTTTTCCTTCAAACATAACAATGGTCATTATGGCCAAACAGTTCTATTTTTACTTCATCAGACCAGAGGATATTTCTCCAAAAAGTACGATCTTTGTCCCCATGTGCAGTTGCAAACTGTAGTCTGGCTTTTTTACGGCGGTTTTGGAGTAGTGGCTTCTTCCTTGCTGAACGGCCTTTCAGGTTATGTCAATATAGGACTCGTTTTACTGTGGATATAGATACTTTTGTACCCTTTTCCTCCAGCATCTTCACAAGGTCCTTTGCTGTTGTTCGCGGATTGATTTTCACTTTTCGCACCAAAGTACGTTCATCTCTAGGAGACAGAACGCGTCTCCTTCCTGAGCGGTTTGACGGCTGCGGTGTCCCATGGTGTTTATACTTGCGTACTATTGTTTGTACAAATGAACGTGGTAACTTCAGGCGTTTGGAAATTGCTCCCAATGATGAAGCAGACTTGTGGAGGTCTACAATTCTTTTTTCTGAAGTTTTGGCTTATTTCTTTAGATTTTCCCATGATGTCAAGCAAAGAGGCACTGAGTTTGAAGGTAGGCCGTGAAATACATCCACAGGTACACCTCCAATTGACTCAAATGATGTCAATTAGCCTATCAGAAGCTTCTAAAGCAATGACATCATTTTCTGGAATTTTCCAAGCTGTTTAAAGGCACAGTCGACTTAGTGTATGTAAACTTCTGACCCACTGGAATTGTGATACAGTGAATTATTGTCATAGGGGTCGTGAAATGGAGACCAAGATGCAACGTGGATAGTGCTCATTTTCAATCTTTTAATGAAGACACTTGACAAAATAACAAAAACGACCAACACAGTCCTGTCGGGTACTTAGACTAGAACGGAAAACAACTAACCACAACCCCAAAGGAAAAACAGGCTGCCTAAGTATGGCTTCCAATCAGAGACAACGAAAGACACCTGCCTCTGATTGGAAACCATATCCGGCCGAACATGAAAACCAACACATAGAAATAGACAACTAGAACAAACCCACATAGAAACAGAAAACCCAAAATACATACAAAACAAACCCCCCTGCCACACCCTGACCATAATACTATGGCAAATGACCTCTTTCACTGGTCAGGACGTGACAATTATAAGTTAAATAAACTGTCTGTAAACAATTGTTGGAAAAATGACTTGTGTCATGCACAAAGTAGATGTCCTAACCAACTTGCCAAAACTATAGTTTGTTAACAAGAAATTTGTGGAGTGGTTGAAAAATGAGTTTTAATGACTCCAACCTAAGTGTATGTAAACTTCCGACTTCAACTGTATCTATAAATCTACTGCCATGGGCTAATTGTGTGAGTGACATATTACAGGAGGTAAACTGCTGATGCACAACTAACTTTTGAAATTTGCAACCCTGTGTATTCTACTATTCTAGCTCTCAACAGGAAGTTAAGACCCCGACTGAGTCCCCCCCCTCCCCCATTTTTTAAATGTATTTTTTAATCTGAACTTGCTGAGGTCCGGACCTGGGTGTCCTCATATGTATTGACGGCCCTGGTAGCAGTGTCATGAAGTTTAATATAAGCACTTTGATCCTACTATCAAAGGGCATTGATCTACATTGATCTACAACATTGATCTACAACAGAGTGCTAGACAGTGCAGTGGTGTGAATTGGACCTGTCTGGTCTCCATCTCATCTTGTCTTGTTTTGGTCCTATCCCTCTCTCTGGGTAGTCATTGGAATGGGGTCAGTGGTGCTTGTAGTTGATGCCTTTGGTAAAGGGAGCAGTCATCTTGTCTGGCAGAATGCACACCGGGAATTGACAAAGACCCAGTGCGTGTCCCTAATGGCACCCTATTTCCAACATAGTGCACAAGATTTGACCAGAGCTCTATGGGCCCTGGTCAAAAGTAGTGCACTACATAGGGAATAGGGTGCCATCTGGCATGCAGACAGAATCCAGCAGCACACTGGCCATTGTAGTATTTGATTAATTATTCATTAATGGGTCATTATTCATTAATTATTCATTAATTATTCATTAATGGGTTTAACATGGGATACAGGTTAGATCTGAGTCTTAGTTTAACATGGGATACAGGTTAGATCTGAGTCTTAGTTTAACATGGGATACAGGTTAGATCTGAATCTTAGTTTAACATGGGATACAGGTTAGATCTGAATCTTAGTTTAACATGGGATACAGGTTAGATCTGAGTCTTAGTTTAACATGGGATACAGGTTAGATCTGAATCTTAGTTTAACATGGGATACAGGTTAGATCTGAGTCTTAGTTTAACATGGGATACAGGTTAGATCTGAGTCTTAGTTTAACATGGGATACAGGTTAGATCTGAGTCTTAGTTTAACATGGGATACAGGTTAGATCTGAGTCTTAGTTTAACATGGGATACAGGTTAGATCTGAGTCTTAGTTTAACATGGGATACAGGTTAGATCTGACATGTAACCCAAACCGGCTGCGCGCGTGCACCATTGTGCAACATTGTGCACACATTTATTTTGGCCCCCCACACTAAACGCGATCACGACATGCAGGTTAAAATATCAAAACAAACTCTGAACCAATTACATGAATCTGGGGACAGGTCGAAAAGCATTAAACATTTATGGCAATTTGGCTAGCTAGCTTGCACTTGCTAGCTAATGTGTCCTATTTAGATAGCTTGCTGTTGCTAGCTAATTTGTCCTATTTAGATAGCTTGCTGTTGCTAGCTAATTTGTCCTATTTAGATAGCTTGCTGTTGCTAGCTAATTTGTCCTATTTAGATAGCTTGCTGTTGCTAGCTAATTTGTCCTGGGATATAAACATTGAGTTGTTATTCTACCTGAAATGCACAAGGTCCTCTACTCCGACAATTAATCCACATAATAAAATGGTCAACCCGAATTGTTTCTAGTCATCTCTCCTCCTTCTAGGCCTTTTCTTCTCTGGACTTTATATTGCGATTGGCAACTTTCATAAATTAGGTGCATTACCGCCACCGACCTCATTCGTCTTTCAGTCACCCACGTGGGTATAACCAATGAGGAGATGGCACGTGGGTATAACCGATGAGGAGATGGCACATGGGTATAACCAATGAGTAGATGGCACATGGGTACTGTGGTGGTTAATTTCTTTACTATCAAATGAGGAGAGACAAATTTATCACAAGTCAGAGTCATACTTAAACAAAATCTTTAATAGTGAGAGCAATGGCTTGTCGTCAAATCACCGTTTCTGATGATCCGTTGAGAGCGGCAACACAAAGGCTACTGAGATCTTTTATAGCAAAGATCCACCCGCTAGTCTACATAACAAACCACAGATGTTTTGAACGGGTCACAAGATGAGACTTTTTAAATGAGAAAGGAGTATCCCATAGCAAGATAGCATTCACTATAAATTATCGTTCAGTTTGGTCCCTAAGACGAGGTTCCTTGCTCGTTCCTGGTACTTCATAGCACAAAAACACCAACTCATCCAATGGCATAAATCAATTGTCAACTCCAGATACACCCATCTCATGTAAAACCCCTTCTTGACCCCACTCCTGGACAAGCTCACTGAGGGGAGTGAGCCTCTAGGTCATACACTATCCCAGGATAAGTGCAACATCAGAGATGACATACAGTGGTTCCAGACACTAACACACACATCCCCCAATGCCAAAGGAGGGAGTGACTGGCGCACAGACATTGTGGAGACAAGTAATTAGTTCCCCATTAATCACGCAATCCCTTCACATGGTTTAAGAATAGGTAGACGCATTCACATATGAAGACAATGTTCCCTCCTGTCCTCTTCCCTTTCTGATATTCTGCATAGCACCAGGGACATGTGAAAGACAAGCCTGACCTTTCCCCTCTCTGGGCCCCAGGTGACTGAGCCCCAGCTGAGGGAATAAGTGCAACTGCCAACACCAGAGCCCGAAGGGATACATTCTAATAACAAGTATATCACATAAGCATATTATGCAGATAAGACATCTTAATTATCCATGTTACACAACTAATTTGGATTATTCCGCCACAGTACCTGCTTCTATAAACCAATGAGGAGATGGGAGAGGCAGGACTTGCAGCGTGATCTGTGTCACAAATAGAACTGACTTCTATTTTAGCCCTTGGCAACGCAGACGCTCATTGGCGTGCGCAAGCAGTGTGGGTGCAATAATTGAATAATATAGACTTCTAAATTTAGTTTGCAACACTTGCGCACGTGACGCGAACGGTGTAGTCAGCCTGTGAGTCTTAGTTTAACATGGGATACAGGTTAGAACTGGGTCTCAGAGGCTAATCTCTTTAATTATTATCATTGGCATCATACATGTCCTAACAACCATCAAATAAGTTGTCATTAAGGGATTGATTGTTCTTACGCCTTGTAGGTTTGAACTATACTCAGGCTGTGTCCCAAATGGCACCCTATTCCCTATATAGTGCACTACTTTTGACCAGGGCTCTATAGGGAACAGGGTGCCATTTGGGACACAACCGATGTGCACTTTTCAATAGGATTCTTCAGGTAAATGCATGTTGTAAGCATAGAGTTAATTATGATACTGCCTAAGTGTGGCTTCACCTTGGGGTAGGGACTTATGTTTGGCAAAGGCTGCAACACCTCACTCCTCCAGACCTGGTGGCTAACACAGACGAATGAGAGTGGTTAAGAGTTTGGGATGAGGAGTCTGGGGCAGGTGGGGGGGGTGAGTTGCCCCTCTCTCCTTCCTTCCTTCCCTCCCTCCCTCCCCTCTCGCTCTCTCTCCCCATATCTCTCTCTCTCTTTCCTCTTTCACTCTCTTCTCTCCTTCTCTCTCCCTCTCCCCATCTTTTTTTCTCTTTCTCTCTCTTACACAGCCTTGGGGCTGGTGACTTTGAAGTGGTGTCTTTGATTAAGGAGTTAATTAAAGAAAAGCTGCTTGTGAGGAGATACCGAGAGCGAGAGAAAGAGAGATAGGAAGAGAGGGAGAAAGACAGGACAAGGAAGAGCGAGGAGAGAGAGAGAGTGTGTGTGTATGTATGAATTCGGGGTACAATTCTCATCTGGTTCTCAAGTGCCGTGGTGCCATCGCTGAGTGAATTGATTGGATTGGCTGAGCTGGCTGTGGCATATGAGAAGGGCAGTTGCATAGAGTAGGCTGTGGTTCTGTGGAAGAGATGAGAGAGCCTTAGTGCCCAGTGTTAGAGTGATGTACTCTGGCCCCTCCACGCCAGCTGTGGGTGGGATGGATGGATGGATGATGAGCAATGACAAATGCATGTACATGATTTCTCTCTTTGTTCTTTTTCTGTCCCTTTGTTTCTCATTTCCTGCCTGACACACACCTCCCCCCTCACCTCTGGGTCTCTCCTGTGTCACCTTTCTACTTCTCACCCCCCCCCCACACACACACACACACACACACACACACACACACACACACACACACACACACACACACTTTCTCCCTCACTTTGTCCCTTTTCCAACCCTCCTCCACACCCCATCCTCCTCTCCCCCTCCCCTTCCAGCCGGTGTTCTATAAGGGTGTGGCGGGCTCCCAGGTGACCCTGTCCAGCCTGGTGAACCAGAGCAGAGCCATGCTGGAGGAGCAGGCCCGCCACCTGCTGACGGAGACTGAGAGGCAGACCATGGGCTACTACATGGAGGAGTACCGAGACGGACACATAGGGGTGGAGCAACTGGTCATGGCCCTGTTTGAATTGCTCAACACACACGCCAAGGTGAGGAGTGACTGTGGAAAGACAGCGTGGGGTGTGTGTGTGTTGGTGTGGGTGGATGGGTGGATGGGTATCTTTTGTGTGTTTGTATTTGTGTGTGTGCATGTGTGTGTGTGCACGTGTGTATGTGTGTGTGCGTGTGTGTGTGTGTTTTAGAGAAAGAGCGCGAGAGAGAGACTTAGAATTGTTTGTGCATACATGTGTGCAAGAAACAGAGAAAGACAAATTCCGGTGTGCATGCGTGTGTTGGGTTCTTGTGTTCCCTCACTCATAGTGCTTATGGTGATTGCTCGCCTTTTCTCTGTACATCCATCACTTGAATGGCAAGTTTTGTGAGACTTTCCGTGATTTATGTTAAGGCTTTTGTGGTTGCTCAGACATCTGTTTTTCTCAGTTTATTAGAAAGCCACTTGTTTTTCTGTCAATGTCCTTGCCCTGCACCTCATGTAAAACAATGATTTATCAAATGTATTGAATTCACAATTGGTAAAGTGCTTTAAACAGTGTTGTTTTGTTGCAGTCTTCCTCGTGGTCTCCTGATGCATGTTATAGCTCCCTATAACTCTAGAACCCTGTCTCCCTCTTCTCCCCCAACCCTCCTCTTAGTTCTCCCTGCTATCAGAGGTGCGTGGCCTGGTGACGCCCCAGGATCTGGAGCGTTTCGATGGGATGGTGCTGCGCCGCGAGATCCAGGCTTTGAAGGCCCGGCAGGGGGGTGCCAGTGCGGCCGCCCTCCACCCTGACTCCCTCTCCATGGTTTCCTACCCAGATACACTGGCCTCCTCGTCAGCCAGCTACATGACCTCCACCACCCTCAGCTCAGCACGGGTAGGAAGGCTGGGCCGCAGTGGACCCAAACTGTCTGTCTGTCTGGCTCTGTCTCTGGCTGTCTCTGGCTGGCTATGTTTGTATGTCTGTCAGGCTGCCGTGTCCGTCTGGCCGTCTGTCCATCCGTCTGTCTGTATGTCTGTGAGAGTCTGAGTCACTACTCATTTTTAGGTGTCACTTTTGTCTCGAAGCAGAGCGATTTGAAGGTGTCCCTGTTTGATGAGGGGTAGAGGATAGAGCTGTTAGGATGACATATCGTTACTCGGAGTGCATGGGGCAAGGACAAGGGTTTCTGCAGGACAGAGGTGATGTGTCCCAAATGCCATTCTATTCCCTATATAGTACACTGCTTTTGACCAGGCCCCTTAAAAAGTAGTGCACTAAATAGGGAACAGGGTGCCATTTGGGACATAGTCAGGGATGAGAGCACTGTGCCCCTGCTGAGTCGGAAAGGGCCTAACCAGGGATCATTAACTAGATCCAGCCGTGGGCCGATTTTTTTCTGGAGCGGATGGGCAGGGGGCCAGAACATAATTACAAATAATTTGTAGACTGCAAATCGACGGAAATATAATAATTTCAAACCATGCTTACCTTTGTATAATATCACGTCTCTCTATTATGCGTGGGAATACTTGGGAACAGATTTCTTAAATTAAGATCACTTGGAGCTAATTTTCTGGTGTTTTTACAGTCTTTTATGTCCGACAATGAAAATTCCACATGTATTTTTAAAACCCCGGCCTAAACCCTTCACTAGAGATGAAAGAGACGTATTTATATAGAAACTTCCTCCGTTTAACCCCGACTCCCCCCCTGCCTTTTCAACCCCCCAGGAAAGACTGCTGTGGTTGATAGATATGATGGAGGTAGGATTGTTGCCAATTCTCTTATTTTACATCCATTTGCAGTGGTTCTCTGCCTCTAATTTTGAAGTGAATATGGTTTGGAGTGCTTCAGTCTGCATTCATTTGTCAGGTTGCATAAAGACAATGGATCTAACTTTTTCTCTTGATGTGACTGTCCTTTTGAACATTTCTGTGTATCCCTGTGTGTGTTGTATGTGTGTGGACATATACTTGTGGGGGCCAAAAAAAAGTACAAATTGGGGGCGTTTTACCGGTCACCACCTTGAAAAAGGCTATTTCTAGGGGGTTTAGGGTTAAGCTTATAATTAGTGTTACGGTTAGAATTAGGTTTAGGTTTAGGGGTTTAAGGTTAGGTTTAGGAGTTAGGGTTAGGAGTTAGGGTTAGGTGTAGGTGTAGGGTTAAGGTTGGGTTTCGGGATTAGGGTTAGGGAAAATATGCATGCTGATGTGTGCTTGCATGCATGTGTCTGTATGTGTTTCCCTATTCGCAGTGCATACACACACATTGTTTCTGCAGGAGTAATTACAGACAGTCAGACTAAGCTGCTGCTAGCCCGTCCACTATTGATGTTTCCTTCTGGGGCGCAAACCAGAGGACAACACTATTAACCAGCTAGCTATGTCACACATGCACTCACACACACACACACTCAAACACACACACAGGCATTCACGTACACACACACACACCAAGGCACGTGCAAACACACACACACACACACAGGCATATGCACACACACACAGACACACAGACGCAATACACTCTGGACAGTTGAGATAAGCTGCAGCTGTCTTACTATAGTACACCGTGGACAAGGCCAGACATCCAGATCTGTGTGTGTGTATATGCGTGTGTGTGTGTTCGTGTGTGTGTGTGTATGTGTGTGTGTGTGTGTGCGTGTGCATGTGTGTGGTTTGGACTGTGGCCCAGCTTATAGTTGTTTATGTTTGAGTCACAGTTGAATGCTGCTGCTACTGTTTTGGAGAGATTAGTGAGGCTGGGGGATCACCAACATTGGATTTATCAACACAAAATGAGGTGTACAGTCACAAACCCAATCACATACACACACACACACACTGACAGCTGATTACATGCGTGTGCGCTCACATACACACACACACTCTCTCTCTCTCTCTGTCACACACGCACACATATAAATAAACAGCTTCCTCTCACCATGCACATGTGCAAGATAGATGGAGGTAAGTACTCCCTGTGCTGATAGTGAGTGTATAATTAGGCTGAATAGGTAGGGTTTTGTTTTGGTACAGGAAGAGTTTAATGAAGGGCACTGCTGCTCTGAACTCACTAACAGTGAACAACACCATGCAGATATCTTTGGTTTCAATTCGTGTGTTTGCACTTTTGGTTGTGTGCCGTGTGTGTGTGACGAATACCCACCTGTGGT
Organism: Salmo trutta; assembly: GCF_901001165.1. Lineage (NCBI taxonomy): Eukaryota > Metazoa > Chordata > Actinopteri > Salmoniformes > Salmonidae > Salmo > Salmo trutta. Next base: position 65,022,002 of record NC_042968.1, read on the forward strand.
ATTGCGTTCCAAGCTTAGAGATTTTGAAGGTCAGAGGTAAAGAGGTGTGTGTTTGTTTTATATCTACCTCCCAAACTTTGAGATTGGAAGGTAGATTTAGAATGCTATTGAGTTATTTTTCCTCCCACGGAGAGATGGAACAACTCGTACGAAATGCAATTTGGATCAACATTTGCTTTGGGATAAACAAGCAGCTGTGTTTGTCATCTGTTCACGTACTCTCCCTCGTTCTCCCCCCTCTCTTGCTCACTGCCTGTCTTTCTTCTCTCTCTCTCCCCTCCGCTCTCTCTTCTCTCAATCCCCTCATCTCTCTTCTCTCTATCCCCTCATCTCTCTTCTCTCTATCCCCTCGTCTCTCTCTCTCTTACTCTCCCCTCCACCCTTTCTCTCCCCCCCCCCCTCTCTCTCTCAGAATGACAGTACGGTGGAGAGTAATGGGGGGGATACTCAGGAGAGTCTGGATGCGCTGCCGGACATATCTCTGGTGAGCCTTGAAGTAAGACCCAGGCCCACAACCTCATTAAGATGGACAGTGCAGAAGATGGAGGGAGGGATGGAGGGTTAGGGAAAAAAAACAACAAGACTGAGTGAGGGAGAGGAAACAACGGATATGCAGTTTTATATATATACAGTATACATACAGTACCAGTCAAAAGTTTGGACACACCTACTCATTCAAGGGTTTTTCTTTATTTGTACTATTTTCTACATTGTAGAATAATAGTGAAGACATCAGAACTATGAAATAACACATATGGGTGTTAAAGAAATCAAAATATATTTTAGATTGTAGATTCTTCAAAGTAGCCACCCTTTGCCTTGATGACAGTTTTGTACACTCTTGGCATTCTCTCAACCAGCTTCACCTGGAATGCTTTTCCAGCAGTCTTGAAGGAATTCCCACATATGCTGAGCACTTGTTGGCTGCTTTTCCTTCACTCTGCGGTCCAACTCATCCCAAACCATCTCAATTGGGTTGAGGTCGGGTGATTGTGAAGGTCAGGTCATCTGATGAAGCACTCCATCACTCTCCTTCTTGGTCAAATAGCCCTTACACAGGCTGTAGGTGTGTTGGGTTGTTGTCCTGTTGTCCTGTTGAAAAACAAATGATAGTCCCACTAAGCCCAGATGGGATGGTGTATCACTGCAGAATGCTGTGGTAGCCATGGTGGTTAAGTGTGCCTTGAATTCTAAATAAATCACAGACAGTGTCACCAGCAAAGCACCCCACAACATCACACCACGTCCTCCATGCTTCACCGTGGGAACCACACATGCGGAGATCATCCGTTCACCTACTCTGCGTCTCACAAAGACACAGCGGTTGGAACCAAAAATCTCAAATGTTTCTTGGCCCAAGCAAGTCTCTTCTTATTATTGGTGTCCTTTAGAAGTGGTTTCTTTGCAGCAATTCGACCATGAATACCTGATTCATGCGGCCTCCTCTGAACAGTTGATGTTGAGAGGTGTCTTCTGTATACCACTCCTACTTGTCACAACACAACTGATTGGCTCAAATGCATTAAGAAGGAAAGAAATTCCACAAATTAACTTTTAAAATGGCACACCTGTTAATTGAAATTAAATCCAGGTGACTACCTCATGAATCTGGTAGAGAGAATGCCAAGAGTGCAAAGCTGTCATCAAGGCAAAGGGTGGCTACTTTGGAGAATCTCAAATCTAAAATATATTTTGATTTGTGTCACACTTTTTTGGTTACTACATGATTCCATATGTGTTATTTCATAGATCTGATTTCTTCACTATTATTCTACAATGTAGAAAATAGTCAAAATAAAGAAAAACCCTGGAATGAGCAGGTGTGTCCGATCTTTTGACTGGTACTGAATATATATATATATTAAACAACATTATATGTGTATATATAGCCTTCATCCCTTCTTTTTCTTTCTTTCTTTCTTTCTTTCTTTCTTTCTCTTTCTTTCTTTCTTTCTTTCTTTCTCTTTCTTTCTTTCTTTCTTTCTTTCTCTTTCTTTCTTTCTTTCTTTCTTTCTTGTGGAGGAGTCTGTTTACAGATAGATATTAGTTCACACCCTCTTCCTGTTCCTCCTCTTCCTCCTCCTCCTCCCTCCTTACTAAGGAGGAACTAGTTCTGTTTGACACCTGAGGTAAAAGCTATAATTACCTACCATGGTTACCAGAGCAACGGTAACCGATGTTGATGGGAGGTTGTGTTGGTTCCAAGGCGATGTAATGTGGGACACAGAAAGCAGAGACCTGAAGAGTCTTAAAAACACTTGAACTCCATTCAGCCAGAACATATTTGTGTTAGTTCTGATTGCTTTCTCTTATATTTTTTTTTACCAATCACTTCATTCATTTTCTGGCCACTCATGTTACTGTTTTCGTTGTTCATTTCACCGTTGGTTTTGGTTGGAGGGGAGAGCTTGTTGCCGCGGACTAGGGAGGTGTAGCCTGAGGTTACACAAAGACCATAACTGAGTCCTGGCCTGACTAATTCAGTTGTGTTGTGTTCTGAGGCGTGACTGTTGGTGGTGTGTGTGTGTGCGTGGGTGCGTGCGTGCGTGTATGCGTGTGTGGAATGATGAGATGTGCTGTAGTATATGAGTGTTTTGTGGGATGAGGGGAATGTGATTTATTTGTTCTCCTCTTACCTTAGGATGAGGTGCACTCCACGTCCGAATCTCCCCCCACCTTCAAACCACCACCCCCTCCAGGGGTGCAGAGACGCCCCAGCAGACGGGACCAGGTCAAAAAGCTTCCCTCCTCCGAATCCTCCCATTCTGGGCTCTACTTCACCGCCCCCTCCCGTAACCCCCCCATTGACCAGAGGGGGGAGCAAGGGCCCCCCTCCTCAACCAAGGTCCCCCCCAAAAAGGATCCCTCAGTCCCCCCTAAGAGGGACCCCTCTGCCCCCCCTAAGAAGGAGATGGCAACTGCCCAGCTCTCCATGGTCAACAAGCACCCTATAGGCCCCTTCCCCCGAGTCCAGTCCCCTACTAGGACCACCAAGCCTGCCGCCCCCTCTCCATCTCCACCCCCTCCGCCGCCGCTCACTGCCCCATCCGCACCCCCTCCGCTTCCCCACAGCCAGGACAAGTCCTCCCCTGGCTCCAACAAACAGCACTTTGTCATGGTGGAGGTCCATAGGCCCAATGCAGAGTCTGATGTCAACGAGGTGCGGTCACTGCCCCAGGCACGAGGTAAGAGGCATGGGGGACAGCCAGGATAACTGAAGGGAGGAGGTTGGAAGTTGGACTCCGAAAACCATGAGAGCTGATTTGGACGCAAAGGATTGGTTACACAAATAAGAGGAAGTGCATGTCTATGTGTACTCATAGGTGTATGTGTTTCTACCTGAGTGTGTTCCTGTGCCAGTCTCTAACCTCCTGCACCCATCCCCCCACCCCCCCAGGTGCCAACCTGTCCCAGCTGTCAGACAGTGGACAGACGCTGAGCGAGGACAGCGGGGTGGACATTGGCGAGTCAGGGCGTTTCAGCAAGGAAAGCAGTCCGCGTCCCGCCCGCCTACGCCCCCCACGACATCCCCAGGGGGCAGGAGGGGACACCCCCGCCAAACCGGTGAGGAGGACACACCAGCGGGAAGAGAGAAGACACAGAGAGAGAAAAGAGGGAGATGGATGGAGGGTTGAATGGATGGATGGGTGGATGAATGGATGGATGATGGATGGGGGGAGCCGAAAGTGAGGGATGACAAGAAGAGAAATAGAGCCGAGTTGTCTTCTGTCACTGCTCCCTTGGAACTCGTTCTCAATCCTAACTGTGATTTCTTTGTGTTTTCTTCTCTCTTTGTGCACATAGTTTTTCTTTCTTTGCTCATTGATTCATTTCTGTGTCCTTTCAATGATTTCTCATCCATTCAATCACATCTCATACTGCAGTAGAGGTCTCTCTTGTCCTCTGCCTGTCCCTTTATGCTTATTGCTGATTGGTGGTTGGGTGGAAGGGAAATTGTTGATTCGTTCCAAACTGAATGGGTGGACCAATAGGTAACAAAGGTGCAAAAGAAAAGTGTACATGGTCAGACCAGTTAGACCAGGCTCTCCAAGGTCAATATTTGAGTAAAAAAGCTGAGTTATGTTATCCACCCTCTCTCTCTGTCTTTTTGCAGCCGGGTCTCTTGGAACCCACCTCCACACTAGTGAGGGTGGCAAAGAGTGCCAGCACCCTCGGCATCGCCATCGAAGGGGGTGCCAACACTCGCCAGCCCCTGCCACGCATCGTCACCATACAGGTGGGTGTCAAACAGCCTGACATCCCTCCATCTCAAGTCATCTCCGAAATGACAGTTTGTCAGGCAATCCCCTGCACCTGTCAGAAATGATCCAACTATGGTAGTGTTCTGCGACTCTGCGCTGTCATTGGTCCGTGCCACCTCCTCTTCAACACATGGCTACACAACACAGCCTCTGTCAGATCAGTCTGTGTTTACATGCTGGAAGTAGAGAACTCAGAGGGCTTTTATAGGTTTATAGCCTTTAGAACACAAGTGTGTATTGGAAATGTGTCACCCTCAGAGAGTGGGGTCACAGCCAGGGTCTTCCATTCAATGGCAATCCTGGAGCAATCAGGGTTAAGTGCCTTGCTCAAGGGCACATCGACAGGTGTTTCACCTTGTCGGCTCTGGGATTCAAACGAGCCACCTTTCGGTTACTGACCCAATGCTCTAACCTCTCTAACCACTAGGCTACCTTCCGCTCCACATATGGCACGTTCTGTGTTGGTATGCTAGCGAGAAACTGCTGCAAAGAGGGAAGGGTTTAGATTCAAATATTGCAGTAGCCATAGCAACAGGGTCGAACTTAACCCTGTGATCTCGTGGCTGAGGTAAGCTGTCTGTTGGGGGCTAGTTCAAGATGGCCCGAAAATATTTATCTCGGATTGTTCTGGCAATTCTGACATAGAAACTTCATTGGGAGGAAGGATGTTTTGATCTGCTTTGTACATTGTTTCACACATTTTTTTTTTTTATGATGAAAGTGGCCCTTTTTAGACCTATGCATACCTTCTGTTTGACCCTATGATCTGTGAACTGTACACGAAACAGATAACATCTTGGTGACAATATACTTCTTATGTGCTCTGAAATATGGTGGTGCTCATAAAATGGATCAGAACTTTCCAGCCTCTCTGGAAATGTGATGTACTTGTAGAGTACATATATTGTTCCTAATAATGTCTTAAAAAGACAAAATCCAAAATTGTACTCTTGAGATGTTACTATTAATATATTTAATGTTGAATAAATTCATGTGAACATTTTTATTTCTGAATCTAGACATACTGCATATGTTAGAGCTCACTATAAGGAGTATAATGTCACCAAGCTGTTGTCTGTATCGTGTACAGTTCTCGGATCATAGGGTCTTACAGGAGGTAAGGGCCTAAAATAGCCACTTTCATCATGATAAAAAAAAGGGGGAACAAATCTAAAAAGCAGGTCAAACATCCTTCCTCCCAATGAAGTTTCTATGTGAAAATTGCCAGAACAATCTGAGATACCCCAAATGTTATCGGGCTACGCTGGCGTTGGAATCACCCTTTCACCTTTTACCCTCACCAGGTGCTTGACATGAATGGATTACATCAAAACGATTTTTGTTTTACTTGTTCCAAGCACCCTTTCATTTGTTTACGCAAGAAGATAAGAGTTGAGCATGTTCTCTCCCTTTACCTGAAAGAGTACATCCACTGAGAGCACTGACCATTATGTGGAATAAAAGTGTTGCCACCTTGGCTGAAGGCCACAGCTATAAGAAGCTGAGGGTAATAACAGTGAGTCTGGCTGAAGCTCTGTTCTGCTCTGATTTGTCTGTGCCTCTATTGATTAGCATAAAGACTGAGGAGAGAGGAGGGCTGGGGAGGGAGCTGTGCTGTTCTCTGGAGTTCAGTGAACCACTGAAAGCCCCAGCTCGAAAGATGCTTTGGTGCGACCGGCGTGAAAGGCTAATGAAAAATAAAAGTGCCACTGATTGCGAGGAGAGCGACAAAGGCTCTTTCTGGGAAATCAGCATATTCAAAATCAAAGACAGCAAGAGAGGGAGGGGGAGAGGGAGAGAGGGAGGGGTGAGAGATATACAGAGACAGAAGAGAATATGTTATACTGTGTTAATAATAAAGGGGACGTGGACTGAGAAAGGGTGCAGGGAAGGGGAGATAGGGGAGGAAGAGAGAGAGAGAGAGAGAGAGAGAGAGAGAGAGAGAGAGAGAGAGAGAGAGAGAGAGAGAGAGAGAGAGAGAGAGAGAGAGAGAGAGAGAGGCGGCCTAGCGACAGACAGGCATGAGTGGGTTTTAATTCCAGGACCGTAGCTCTCCTCATCAATGGCTGTAATGGAAATGCACAGACAAAATGCATGAGCCATGATATATGGACGCGCTCTCCTTTCTTTTGTCTCATCCCCCTTTCCCTTTATTTATGTGTTTTTCCGCTTTTCACTATCTTAGGAGTTGGGAGTCTGCACAAAGTATCCGAGCGCGCTCGTCAACCAGGCTGATTTTCATATCAACGTGGCGCTGCCGTGCTCCCCTACTATGACATCACAGTGTCCACAATCAGTCACAGGGGACACGGCCTCATCAGCATCGATATTGGTTGAGGGGGTCGGATGGTCCAATCATAACCTCTCCCATTCCACTGTAGCTCCAGCGAAGAACTCATGCCATTATCAGCGAGGTTAATATGGGACTGGGCGTTAATTGGCTCGAAATCACCTATGGAACTATGCGTCCCAAATGGCTCCTTGTTTCCTATGTAGTGCACTACCTTTGACCAAAGCACATCCTTGGGACACATACTTTGTCCCGGACATATCAATCACTGTATACAGGGCTCACATCATACCCTAGCAACATTCCTGAATGATTGCTTACTCACACCATACTCACACGTATACACATATAGAGTATTCACAACCGTTCACAACACCTAAGACGTTCGTTTCATTCAGGATGATACATTTCGGGGTCATATCTAGGTCCGTCTGGTGCTCCCCGGGCCCTGTACAGCACTACAATAGTCTTTTAGTAGTAACGTTAGTTTTTCCTCTTGTAGTAGCTTCAGTCTCCCAGGTCAGCGCAGTCCACGATGTGGTGAACGTTCCAGGCCAGTAGGCCTGTAGAGTGAAGGCGCCGCTGCGGCCACTATCACTCCATACCACACTCCCTGAGCTGCTGCTGCTGCAGTCCCTATCACAGACATCTCCATGTCGCTCCAGTGGCTGGGGGTAATTGTGGCCCGGCTCAGTAAAAAAGAGAACCAATAATGCTCTAAATAACAAAACGTATAGTGATAATCATGCTGATAATGCATGGCATTTAAGGGACTGGAACTGTGGTGAGAGATGAGATCACAAAGGTCCTTTTGCGTCCTGGTTCGTCAGCAGTTGTAATGGTGACCAATCACCAACGAGCATTTGACATCTGTTTGTGCTCTCTTTATCACTCATTTTGTTGGTCTTCCTCTCTCGCTCTCTCCCCCAATCTCTTTCTTTCTCTCAGAGGGGCGGCTCGGCGCATAACTGCGGGCAGCTGCGGGTGGGTCAGGTGATCCTGGAGGTGAACGGGGTTTCCCTGAGGGGACGGGAGCACAGGGACGCCGCACGCCTCATCGCAGAGGCCTTCAAGACCAACGAGAGGGACCACGTGGACTTCCTGGTCACCGAGTTCAACGTGGCGCTATAGGAGGAAGTAGAGGAGGTAGAGAGAGAGAGACTTGTCATGGAGAAAGAAGGGGTGAGGTATAGGCACGGCAGAGGTAGAGAGGAGAGGGGGGCTGTTGGGGCAAAGTGGCATAGGCCTACATACTGTATTTTACATGGGTTCATCTACCAACTACCCTTGTTCCTTCCACCTTAGTATCCTCCAGTTTAATTCAAGCTTTAGCCCACACAACTAGACATGGATACAGTTGCACTCTAAGTTGAGTTGCACCCATGAGTTTTCGGTAACACTTTACTTGACAGCCAGTTTCATGACACATTCATAACCATGTCATAATATGTCATAACAGCTGACATAACTTGTCATAACCAGTCATAATATGGTCATAACACTGTCATGACCCATATATTTACACCTGTTGTGACATATTTTGCGTTATTTTATGGCTGGTTATGACACTTATATAAGGGTATCAAAATCCACATTTATTGAAATGTATTTTTTCCCTGCCAAGTAGTGCACTAAATATGTCTCCCTGTAGCGCTGTCTTAGGCGTCTCAAAGTACGGACATTGAAATGTATTGCCCTGGCCACATCTGCAGTCCTCACGCATCCTTGCAGCATGCCTAAGGCACGTTCATGCAGACGAGCAGGGACCCTGGGCATCTTTCTTTTGGTGTTTTTCAGAGTCAGTAGAAAGCTGTTAGCTGTGTCTTAATGACCGTTCCACAGGTGCATGTTCATTAATTGTTTATGGTTCATTGAACAAGCATGGGAAACAGTGTTTAAATCCTTTACAATGAAGATCTGTGCAGTTATTTGGATTTTTACAAATTAGTTTTGAAAGACACTGTTCTGAAAAAGGGATGTTTCTTTTTTTGCTGAGTTTACAACATAAACATGCTGTTGACACGTAGGCTATGGTGTAATGGAATGTTTTGCCTTGTGTGGTAGGTTTTGTGAGTTTTGACACACTTATGTAGGTGTCATAACCAGCCATAGAATAACGCAATATATGTCAACACAGGCCTAAACATATGTGTCATGACAGTGTTATGACATATTATGACATGGTAATGACCGTGTCATAACGTGTTATGACGCTTGGGTGTCAAGTAAAGTGTTACCGAGATTTCTCCCATGTATCATGGACTTCCACCGTCCTTGTGACCGTGGTTTGTGGGATACTCCCTGTAGCAGTCCCTTCTCTTGCCTATGTGTATCTATATCTCATGTGCTGTCACTCTTCCTGTGTTGGCTAGTGGCTACATTCTGTGGATCTCAATTGGACACTTGGACAATGAGGCCATCGGCACTAGAGCTCTAGCTGAAGACGTGCTCCTACAGTGGTCAGTCTGCGGTCGGTGTCTACTAATCCATGTCAGTCTGAGAGACAACCGCACACGTTAGAGGGCGCGGGCTGTGTCCCAAATGGCACCCTATTCCGATATAGTGCACTACCTTTGGCCAGAACCCTATGGGCCCTGGTCAAAAGTAGTGCACTAAATAGGGAACAGGGTGGGATGCAGGCTCGCCTCCCTTCCAGCAGAGCGGAAGAGGCAGGGGGAAACACCATTTTCCAATGCCGTTTTGTTTTTGTATATGTACAAATGAACAAATGTACATACAACAAAAATATATATATAAAGATAATCTATGAATTATAAAAACCTAATCTTATATGCTTAAAAAAAATAGAATACTTCAAAGTGTAACTGTTAAGTCCCTTAATCGCTCCGCTTTTCTGCAAACGTGTCCTCAAGTGAAGAGTAATGGAGATGATTGTGATTTAATTGCCCTCTCTGGCAACGCTAGTGTTTGTGTTTGGGCAGAGGGCTTGCTGGGACCTGTGTCACCTAGTAATTACTGTGCCTAAGAAGTGGTAATGAGGCATTGGGGAAAAGGAACTGCTACAGAAGCTCTCTCTGAGACACACTCCCAGATCACACACGTGGCCCAGCACACACACGCAGGCATGCCGTCTTACCACACACACACACACACACACACACTCACACTCACACGCACACATACATACGGGAATGAGTAGGGAGTCATGCCAATCAGAAAGAAGAGAGGAAGGAGGAACAAGAGGATTATTTTGTTTCCTCTCTGGGAGAGAGAGGGGGAAGTGGGGGGGTGCAAGGTAGTGATGGGAAGTTTGTCTCTTTTTATTGACTAAGATCTTTTCAACGCGTTCAGTCAAAAGAACAAATTGTTCGACTAATTTCGATCATTTCAGTGGGTAAAGCCCAGAGCACACAGGACCCCGTAACGCCGAACGATTAACTGAAAAATCGAGAGTCATGATTCTACAAGTCTCTCGTTCACATCTCGTTCACCATAGCGGGCTTATTGGAGCTGCCATTTGTGACTGAGACATGTAAACGTGTGCTATGAGCAATGTACATTTGTGGATTGCTAGGCATACAAATAAGATTAGCCTATTTCTTCAAACATTTGAAATGAGGTGTGGTTGTGGCCACAACCGGTCTAGATTGTGGAGGACTCTTAAATGACTGCTGTGAGGGTGATAAGTACAATGTCGTTCGTGAACTGCAGCCCCCAAATGATTTGTTCTCGAGTTCGAGTTTGTTGAGCAGAGGCTGCGTATGTTTTGGTTCTACAAATCTGTGTCCATCATAACATTCAATAATCAAATAATTGCATTCATTATTGCAATCAATTATCAGTTCTAAATATGTTTTTTTCTTCTCTATGCTCGTGATCTATTTCCCTGCGCACATGACAGAGAGTTGGGGGTCGGGGCACGTCTCTGGAGCCGCTGAGCCGGAGGAGCGTGTATTAAAGGGGAATTTCACCCTGGGGGAATCTGGGCTTGTTTTCATTATGTCTGTGGCATTTCGAGGACAGTGAGATGTAATTGCCCAGGAGGAAGGCAGGTCAGGGATTCACACGTTGAATGATACACCCAATGACGGCTTCCGGTGTATTGGGGGGGGGGGGTAGGTACCTCATGCTCTAGCCCCTGTACCTCCCCCAAGACAGGCTTTTTTTTTTTTTAAGAGGCAGACACTAACAACAATCCTTTGGGCAAAACTGAAAAAAATAACCAGACGCTATGGCTTCAAGTGATTCCTCCAATCAACATGAATTCGACGATGGAGCATCTATTAGCTACATGGTGACATTCAACCATACATGTTTCAACCAGAATATAGTGAAGAGGATTCTAAATAAAGAGTTGGATTTAGCTAATGTTAGAAGCTCAGCTACAGCCGATGCCAGCACCAAGAGGGCAGATGACAAATACGGTGCCTAGCTAAGTAAGATATTTTTCCAGAAAGCCACCTAGCTAGTTAGCTAACTTTAGTTTATCAACTGAAACCCACATTGTGTATTGCTGGCAAACATACTACTGTATTACAGTGGGGGGAAATCTAATTATTTTTCTCTTTGCTAACTTAGCTAGCTATGTAGTAAGCTATCTCGCTAACTAGCTAAGTCAGCTAGCTAAACAACTACCGATAGCCATATCAATGACTAAAAATAGAAGTGGTTTTACAATCAGAGATCTTTTGTATCTCGATAGATATGTTGTAGATGTGGCTAGCTACTAAGCAGCAAGCTACAATGTTACACCCACCCACCTAAAGCTAGGTTGACCAGCAAAGGTTAGCGCCTGCTAACTTGTTATGCGCCACGCCTCACATTTGTAATTTGTTAGCAAACGTGTAACATCAGCAACTTGAAATAATTTGACTAGCTAGCTACAGTATGTACCGTAATTGACAAAGGTTGAAATTGGTTATGATTATGATTATGACCTTGGATGCTTTTCAATCTCACAGAATTATAGGCATGACGCAAGATAGGATTCCCAACAGATATAAATAACAAGAATTTCCAGCCAGCTAGCTACATAAGTTTACTAGCAAACAGTGAGGAGAAACAATAATACAACAATTTACTGTTGTAAATCTCTAAAACTGAAGCTGGTTTTACTTGAAAAATATTTCCCACAGCATGCTTGATAAACATGGCTGTAGGTAGATACTGTCTGATCACTGTAAAATGGTTGAGGGTTATGCCATATTTCTTTCTATTAGGATAGATATTGATGTAAATGTAATCTCTGTGCCTGTGCACATGAATGCATGTTCAACTAGTCTACCCTAATGTTGATGTTATGCTGGCACGGTTCAACTGTTGCTCAAACTGTTCAATAGAGTATAATTATAATTTTTCTGTCTTAAAGACAATACCGTTTGGTGCCTGGACAACATCCTGGAGTGAATTCTAGATACAGAAACAGAATTCATTTGCCTGCGTGTGTCATTGTAGCAGAACTGTATCCTGTGAACTGTATCCATCTCGAGCGATTTGACATTATGCTGGAATTCAAGATGACTCACGAGGAGCTGAATGGCAGTTTGATCATGACAACACTCCTCCCACTCCTCCCACATCTTTACAAGCATTCCCTGATCTTACTGTTTCTTTGGAATGGCAATTTTATCATGGCCACCTCTCCCATCATCTGCTGATCGCCAGTTGTCTTAGCTACAGATCGTTACAGCAGATAACACCAGTGATTTAACCAAAGATGTTTGGTATCCATTGCTGGGACTTACAGGACAGGTAGTGTTTGGTGTAGCACAGAGAGATCAACCTTAGCGGTGCCGTCTTTGTCCTCGATTCGAGGAAACAGGAGTCTCTCAAAATGTTTGTGCCCCGTTGCAGGGGGTCAGTTTGAATTTAGAAAATGCTCTGTTATTAAAATAAATACTATTTTTTTTGCTCCATCAAGTAATCAAACTATGTGCGCCGCCATCGTGTGTATTTCAAGTCTTCTCTTTGATCGAGACAGCTATCTGTGTCATGACATAGAGCTCTGTGAGAGAAGACTTGAAATAGACAAGATGTCGGCAAAAATCTTTGGGTAAATCACATTATCTGGCGTAACAATCTGTAGCTACAGTTCTTGGCACTTGTGTGTCTCTACACCTGAGACACACTCTGACACATTGAACTGTACTACACTATTCATACCAATTTTTTTTGTATGTTACTTTTACCATATAACATTGTTGTTCTCTTGAGTTAGCATTAAATAGTGTACAATCTCCTCTATTTTAGATTTTGAGAAATAAACAAACATTCTTTGGATATCTGAATGTCTAGCATCTGTTTGACACCACATAGCCCTGGACAGCTTATATTAATATCTTCTGTGAATCCATAAGGGCAGACAAATGTTGATGATTGATAGATTCCTGATTGTAATAATTAGCTGGTTGATAAGCTGAACCAGGTTAGTGACAACTGGGTTTGGAGTGAAAACCTAAAACAGGGTACTGTACTATTGGAAAGTATTCAGACCCCTTGACTTTTTCCACATTTTGTTACGTTACAGCCTTATTCTGAAATGAATTTCATTGTTTTTTTTCCGTCATCAATCTACACACAATACCCCATAACGACAAAGCAAAAACTTTTTTGTTTTGCAAATGTATTACAAATAAAAAACTGAAATATTTTATTTCCATAAGTATTCAGACCCTTTGCTATGAGACTCAAAATTGAGCTCAGGTGCATCCTGTTTCCATTGATCATCCTTGAGATGTTTCTACAACTTGATTGGAGTTGATTAAATTCAATTGATTGAACATGATTTGGAAAGGCACACACCTGTCTATTTAAGGTCCCACAGTTGACAGTGCATGTCAGAGCAAAAACCATGGTCAAAGGAATTGTCCCTAGAGCTCCGAGACAGGATTGTGTCAAGGCAAGGGTCCCAAACATTTTCTGCAGCATTAAGGGTCCCCAAGAATACAGTGGCCTCCATATTTCTTAAATGGAAGAATTTTGGAACCACCAAGACTCTTCCTAGAGCTGGACACCCGGCCAAACTAAGCAATCGGGGGAGAATTGCCTTGGTCAGGGAGGTTACCAAGAACCCAATTGTCAGTCTGAAAGAGCTCCAGAGTGAGAAACAATTTCTCTGGTTTGATGAAACCAACATTGAACTCTTTGGCCTGAATGCCAAGCATCACGTCTGGAGGAAACCTGGCACCATCCCTACGGTGGAACATGGTGGTGGCGGCATCATGCTGTGGGAATAAACTGGGACATGCTTAACACCCCAGCCATTCTATAATCTAAGCTTGATGCCCTCAATCTCACACAAATTATCAATGAACCTACCAGGTACCACCCCAAAGCCATAAACACGGGCACCCTCATAGATATCATCCTAACCAACTTGCCCTCTAAATACACCTCTGCTGTTTTCAGCCAAGATCTCAGCGATCACTGCCTCATTGCCTGCATCCGTAATGGGTCAGCGGTCAAACGACCTCCACTCATCACTGTCAAACGCTCCCTGAAACATTTCAGCGAGCAAGCCTTTCTAATCGACCTGGCCCGGGTATCCTGGAAGGATATTGACCTCATCCCGTCAGTAGAGGATGCCTGGTTATTTTTTTTAAATGCCTTCCTCACCATCTTAAATAAGCATGCCCCATTCAAGAAATTTTGAACCAGGAACAGATATAGCCCTTGGTTCTCTCCAGACCTGACTGCCCTTAACCAACACAAAAACATCCTGTGGCGTTCTGCATTAGCATCGAACAGCCCCCGTGATATGCAACTTTTCAGGGAAGTTAGAAACCAATATACACAGGCAGTTAGAAAAGCCAAGGCTAGGTTTTTCAAGCAGAAATTTGCTTCCTGCAACACAAACTCAAAAAAGTTCTGGGACACTGTAAAGTCCATGGAGAATAAGAACACCTCCTCCCAGCTGCCCACTGCACTGCGGATAGGAAACTCTGTCACCTCCGATAAATCCACTATAATTGAGAATTTCAATAAGCATTTTTCTACGGCTGGCCATGCTTTCCACCTGGCTACCCCTACCGCAGTCAACAGCACTGCACCCTCCACAGCTACTCGCCCAAGCCTTCCCCATTTCTCCGTCTCCCAAATCCAGTCAGCTGATGTTCTGAAAGAGCGGCAAAATCTGGACCCCTACAAATCAGCCGGGCTAGACAATCTGGACCCTTTCTTTCTAAAACTATCTGATGAAATTGTTGCAACCCCTATTACTAGCCTGTTCAACCTCTCTTTCATGTCGTCTGAGATTCCAAAAGATTGGAAAGCAGCTGCTGTCACCCCCCTCTTCAAAGGAGGGGACACTCTTGACCCAAACTGCTACAGACCTATATCTATCCTACCCTGCCTTTCTAAGGTCTTCGAAAGCCAAGTCAACAAACAGATTACCGAGCATTTTGAATCCCACCGCACCTTCTCCGCTATGCAATCTGGTTTCAGAGCTTGTCATGGGTGCACCTTAACCACGCTCAAGGTCCTAAACGATATCGTAACCGCCATCGATAAGAAGCAATACTGTGCTGCCGTATTGTTATAGGAATTTTATATCTTGATGATAATAATCAATAATCAATTCGCCTTGACTAATGCCCAAGGTTTGTAAGACAATGGGTTAAAATAATTAGGCAAGGACTCAGCTTTCTGCAAAAGGTTTCTGTAGCTTTATTCATGAGAACGTTCTGCCGTCAGGAGAACAAAACAGTCATTATATAGTTCTTGCATACTTACGCACATGCATTTACACACAATCCGTTGGTGACCTGCAACCCCCATAAACTTCTCACACTGTTTATCACCTTCTGGCTCAGCCTGTTCCTTTCCTTCAAGGTTAGGAACTCTCTGAGGTTTTACTCCCTTGACCATCTGCTTCTCTAGCTCTCTATCCTAATTGCATACACACATTTCTTTCCCTCTCCAGTGGTTCCTGGACTTTCTGGAACTAATCAGACCAATCGATCCCTACATTGATCATTACATTGATTATTCATTAACCATGCTGTATGACTAATAATTCATCATGGTTTATTGATTCATTTACCTTTATTAGATAATTATGTTATCACGTATTCATTGACCTGGCCAAGGCTTTCGACTCTGTCAATCACCACATCCTCATCGGCAGACTCAATAGCCTTGGTTTCTCAAATGATTGCGTCGCCTGGTTCACCACCTACTTCTCTGATAGAGTTCAATGTGTCAAATCGGATGGCCTGTTGTCCGGGCCTCTGGTAGTCTCTATGGGGGTGCCACAAGGTTCAATTCTTGGGCCAACTCTTTTCTCTGTGTAGATCAATGATGTCGCTCTTGCTGCTGGTGAGTCTCTGATCCACCTCTATGCAGACGACACCATTCTGTATACTTCTGTCCCTTCTTTGGACACTGTGTTAACAACCCTCCAGACGAGCTTCAATACCATACAACTCTCCTTCCGTGGCCTCCAACTGCTCTTAAATACAAGTAAAACTAAATGCATGCTCTTCAACCAATCGCTGCCCGCTCCTGCCCGCCCGTCCAGCATCACTACTCTGGACGGTTCTGATATGTGGACAACTACAAATACCTAGGTGTCTGGTTAGACTGTAAGCTCTCCTTCCAGACTCACATCAAACATCTCCAATCCAAAGTTAAATCTAGAATTGGCTTCCTATTTCGCAACAAAGCATCCTTCACTCATGCTGCCAAACATACCCTCGTAAAACTGACCATCCTGGTGATGTCATTTACAAAATAGCCTCCAATACCCTACTCAATAAACTGGATGCAGTCTATCACAGTGCCATCCGTTTTGTCACCAAAGCCCCCTATACTACCCAACACTGCGACCTGTACGCTCTCGTTGGCTGGCCCTCGCTTCATACTCATCGCCAAACCCACTGGCTCCAGGTCATCTACAAGACCCTGCTAGGTAAAGTCCCCCCTTATCTCAGCTCACTGGTCACCATAGCAGCACCCACCTGTAGCACGCGGTCCAGCAGGTATATCTCTCTGGTCACCCCCAAAGCCAATTCCTCCTTTGGCCGTCTCTCCTTCCAGTTCTCTGCTGCCAATGACTGGAGCGAACTACAAAAATCTCTGAAACTGGAAACACTCATCTCCCTCACTAGCTTTAAGCACCAGCTGTCAGAGCAGCTCACAGATCACTACACCTGTACATAGCCCATCTATAATTTAGCCCAAACAACTACCTCTTCCCCTACTGTATTTATTTATTTATTTTGCTCCTTTGCACCCCATTATTTCTATTTCTACTTTGCACTTTCTTCCACTACAAATCTACCGTTCCAGTGTTTTACTTGCTATATTGTATTTACTTTGCCACCATGGCCTTTTTTGCATTTACGTCCCTTATCTCACCTCATTTCATTTGCTCGCATTGTATATAGACTTATTTTTCTACTGTATTATTGACTGTATGTTTGTTTTACTCCATGTGTAACTCTGTTGTATGTGTCGAACTGCTTTGCTTTATCTTGGCCAGGTCGCAATTGTAAATGAGAACTTGTTCTCAACTTGCCTACCTGGTTAAATAAAGGTGAAATAAAATAAAATAAAAATGTGTTTCAGCGTCAGGGACTGGGAGACTATTCAGGATCGAGGGAAAGATGAACGGAGAAAGTACAGAGAGATCCTTGATGAAAACCTGCTCCAGAACGCTCAGGACTTAAGACTGGGGTGAAGATTCACCTTCCAACAGGACAACGACCCTAAGCACACAGCCAAGACAACGCAGGAGTGGCTTCGGGACAAGATTCTGAATGTCCTTGAGTGGCACAACTAGAGCCCTTTCTTGAACCCTGATCTAACATCTCTGGAGAGACCTGAAAATAGCTGTGCAGCAATGCTCCCCATCCAACCTGACAGAGCTTGAGAGGATCTGCAGAGAAGAATGGGAGAAACTCCCCAAATACAGGTGTGCCAAGCTTGTAGCATCATACCCAAGAAGACTCGAGGCTGTAATCGCTGCCAAAGGTGCTTCAACAAAGTACTGAGTGAAGGGTCTGAACACTTATGTAAATTAAATATTAACGTTTTTTATTTTTAATAAATTTGCTGACATTTTTTTTATACTGTTTTTGCTTTGTCATTATGGGACATTGTGTGTATAAAAAAAAACAATTTAATCTGTTTTTGGTTTCGGCTGTAACGTAACAAAATGTGGAAAAAGTCAAGGGATCTGAATACTTTCCAAATGCACTGTAGCTCTCCAGGAACAGGACTGGAGATCCCTGTCCTACATGATATTATGCAGAGCCACACTGGCTGCTGTTACACAGGCAACCCAATTCTGGTATTTTTCCACTAATTGGTGTTAATCACATCAGATCTTTTTCAGAACTGATCTGATTGTGAAAAAAATATCAGTATTGGGCTGCCTGTGTAAATTGTCCGGGTTCAGTAAGCTTTGTACTTATGGCAATGGGCTTGTCCTGTCTGCGGTGGACGGCCTGCTGTATAAGACTCTGCTGAAAGTGGTATAGGGCTTTTTAATCACCAACTGTTTGGCCCTCTTGCAGAAGATTAGCTGGTACTGTGCGTCTCCTGGAAAGACATGGTTGTGGTCTTAGCATTTTACACTTTTTGTGGAAGGGACGTTGGGCAAAACACCTTTATGGGTAAAGGTATCAACCAAATGGGACTGGCTAGAGCATTGTTTAGGGACAATGAGGGGACATTGGAGCTGGTTTTGAGGGGAAAGATCAGTCAACAAAGTCAATGGGCTGGTGGGCGAAAGAAGGTGTGAAAAGTCTTTGCAATTCAGTTCTTACACATATGAATTGTTGAGTATGGGAGATTGAGGAGAAATGGCACCTCAATAGCTCTCATACATAACAATACATTTACTGTCTAAGCACAACCCTGCACAACCCCAAAAAAACTTCCTCTTCTCAAAGTTCTGTTTGTAAACCTCCCCCAGCCCATTGACTTTGACAAATCATTCTTGTCCATAGTAGCCCTGTGCAGGGGAATTTTGTAGACATGTCATTGTATTGTGTTTTGAGAGTTTGCAGAGAGAAGAATGAGGTGGTTGGGTCATTGTTGTTGTCTTGATTTTATACCTTTCAGTGTCCCTTGCTAGTTTCTGTCCCACAATCTTCTCGTGCTCCATAACCACAAGGTGTGTCCGCTCCGCCATGCTTGTGTACCCAACATGCCTCCGCTTTGGGGTATTTTTCAGCAGGGTACTGTGGAATCAAATCAAATCAAATTTATTTATATAGCCCTTCGTACATCAGCTGATATCTCAAAGTGCTGTACAGAAACCCAGCCTAAAACCCCAAACAGCAAGCAATGCATGTGAAAGAAGCACGGTGGCTAGGAAAAACTCCCTAGGAAAAACTCCCTAGAAAGGCCAAAAACCTAGGAAGAAACCTAGAGAGGAACCAGGCTATGAGGGGTGGCCAGTCCTCTTCTGGCTGTGCCGGGTGGATATTATAACAGAACATGGTCAAGATGTTAAAATGTTCATAAATGACCAGCATGGTCAAATAATAATAATCATAGTAGTTGTCGAGGGTGCAACAAGCACGTCCGGTGAACAGGTCAGGGTTCCATAGCCGCAGGCAGAACAGTTGAAACTGGAGCAGCAGCACGGCCAGGTGGACTGGGGACAGCAAGGAGTCATCATGCCAGGTAGTCCTGAAGCATGGTCCTAGGGCTCAGGTCCTCCGAGAGAAAGAAAGAAAGAGAGAAAGAGAGAATTAGAGAGAGCATATTTAAATTCACACAGGACACCGGATAAGACAAGAGAAATACTCCAGATGTAACAGACTGACCCTAGCCCCCCGACACATAAACTACTGCAGCATAAATACTGGAGGCTGAGACAGGAGGGATCAGAAGACACTGTGGCCCCATCCGATGATACCCCCGGACAGGGCCAAACAGGCAGGATATAACCCCACCCACTTTGCCAAAGCACAGCCCCCACACGACTAGAGGGATGTCTCCAACCACCAACTTACCGTCCTAAGACAAGGCCGAGTATAGCCCACAAAGATCTCCGCCACGGCACAACCCAAGGGGGGGGGCGCCAACCCAGACAGGAAGACCGCGTCAGTGACTCAACCCACTCAAGTGATGCACCCCTCCCATGGACGGCAAGGAAGAACACCAGTAAGCCAGTGACTCAGCCCCTGTAATAGGGTTAGAGGCAGAGAATCCCAGTGGAGAGAGGGGAACCGGCAAGGCAGAGACAGCAAGGGCGGTTCGTTGCTCCAGCCTTTCCGTTCACCTTCACACTCCTGGGCCAGACTATACTTAATCATAGGACCTACTGAAGAGATAAGTCTTCAGTAAAAACTTAAAGGTTGAGACTGAGTCTGCGTCTCTCACATGGGTAGGCAGACCATTCCATAAAAATTGAGCTCTATAGGAGAAAGCCCTACCTCCAGCCGTTTGCTTAGAAATTCTAGGGACAATTAGGAGGCCTGCGTCTTGTGACTGTAGTGTACGTGTAGGTATGTACGGCAGGACCAAATCGGAAAGATAGGTAGGAGCAAGCCCATGTAATGCTTTGTAGGTTAGCAGTAAAACCTTGAAATCAGCCCTTGCCTTAACAGGAAGCCAGTGTAGGGAGGCTAGCACTGGAGTAATATGATCAAATTTTTTGGTTCTAGTCAGGATTCTAGCAGCCGTATTTAGCACTAACTGAAGTTTGTTTAGTGCTTTATCCGGGTAGCCGGAAAGTAGAGCATTGCAGTAGTCCAGCCTAGAAGTAACAAAAGCATGGATTAATTTTTCTGCATCATTTTTGGACAGAAAGTTTCTGATTTTTGCGATGTTACGTAGATGGAAAAAAGCTGTCCTTGAAACAGTCTTGATATGTTCTTCAAAAGAGAGATCAGGGTCCAGAGTAACGCCGAGTTCCTTCACAGTTTTATTTGAGACGACTGTACAACCATCCAGATTAATTGTCAGATTCAACAGAAGATCTCTTTGTTTCTTGGGACCTAGAACAAGCATCTCTGTTTTGTCCGAGTTTAAAAGTAGAAAGTTTGCAGCCATCCACTTCTTTATGTCTGAAACACAGGCTTCTAGCAAGGGCAGTTTTGGGGCTTCACCATGTTTCATTGAAATATACAGCTGTGTGTCGTCCGCATAGCAGTGAAATTTAACATTATGTTTTCGAATGACATCCCCAAGAGGTAAAATATATAGTGAAAACAATAGTGGTCCTAAAACAGAACCTTGAGGAACACCGAAATTTACATTTGATTTGTCAGAGGACAAACCATTCACAGAGACAAACTGATATCTTTGCGACAGATAAGATCTAAACCAGGCCAGAACTTGTCCATGTAGATCAATTTGGGTTTCCAATCTCTCCAAAAGAATGTGGTGGTCGATCGTATCAAAAGCAGCACTAAGATCTAGGAGCACGAGGACAGATGCAGAGCCTCGGTCTGACGTCATTAAAAGGTCATTTACCACCTTCACAAGTGCAGTCTCAGTGCTATGATGGGGTCTAAAACCAGACTGAATGACTCCAGACAATCTGAGTTTTACAAAAATAAAAGGTTAAAAGAGAAGAGGGGTAGACTAAATTGAGTACACGGTCTGGAAGGTACTTTATGGTACTCAGGCTACCTCAACCACCTATAAACTCATAGCACAAATACAAACCAAAACAAACACTACCCAATTCATGTTTATACCATGCTTACTGTAAATGTAGCTATCTTAGCCGTCAGCTTGTAAATATTTTGGCCAACTTACCATCGTCACCTTGTGCAGAGCTAGGGGTTAGAAGCGTATTTTGGTGGAATCAGATTCTGTACCACCTACAACAAAATACAAAACAATACACAATTTAGCCACCCCACTAATTGTATTGATCTCTATTTGACTGGCTAGCTAAGCATACCTTATGTTAACATTCCAATATTGTCAGCTTGCTATTAGCTAACTAGCATCACTAAATTGACAGAAAGATTGCTAGCCAACTGAGACTGGCTGAGAACCACCTAACCAACTATATACTATTTATACACATTCATCATTGCTACTAACACACAAACATAGAGTGAGTTAGCTATATCGACAATTCTATTTTTGGTAACGGAGTATTTTCCAGACAAGGGTGGAATAGATGGCTACCAAAAAGAGATACTCTTTATTTGGTAACACTAGCTAGCTTACATTAGCTAACGTCAGTCAAAGATAGAACGAACAAACAAACATGATTACTCTGCTGAAGGTAGCTACCAGTCTAGCAGTGACTACCATTGCATAGGCGAAATTGATTGACAGTGTGTATCCAAAAGATAGCTAGCTATATGATTTAGCTGATGGCTTTCAGAGTTCAATACAGGACTGTTACGTTAGCTAGCTAGCTAACTTACCCAGTTAGGCTAGCAAGATAGCTAACGTTAGGTTATCTCTAATTGAGAATCTTCAGTTTTGTTTAAAAACAATGATAGAATCTATGGTATTGCGTCACTTCTCAGCTGTTGTCGAAATAGATTCCCCATCAGTTCTGCCTGAAAATCCCTTTGATAATCTTTGGTCACTGAACCACTCTATAGCCGCAAATCACTGTCAGAATTGGTGTTAATCTCTGGTAGGTAGAATGGTGAACGATAACACATTTTTGCGCTTGTTTGTAATTAGCACAACCAGGCACAGAACACCACACGGGCATGATGACAAACAGAGAAAAACTAAAATTTTCCCCAAAAATCTTGCGTAGAGAAGTTGTGAGATTACTTTTTATTGGTCGTTCGAAGTAAACAACGTCGTTGTTCAAGTTTGTGGGCGGTTTCAGCATTCGCTATGAATGCCGGACTTTTGAGTTTCAATATGAGCCGACGAATACACAGGGAGCTGTAATTTCCCGATTCTACAAGTGGATTTTTTTTTTTGCTAGTTCTAATTGTGATGTTTATGATAAAAACATGATGGTGTTAATATAGTAATGACTATATGCCGTTTCAGATACAGGGTGAAATTCCCCTTTAATCCTACTGTAGGGAGTAGGACTCATTGCGACTAGCAGTTCAATCGAATGACTAAAATGAACGAGTCACTCAGAAAAAAGATTAATGAGTCTAGAGTCAGTAAAAAGAGTCGTTCAAAAAAAGCAAATCGTTCGCAAACTGCACATCACTAGTGCAAGGGAGTGGGACAGAGGGGTTGAGCGAGGGAGGGGGAGAGAGGTGGGGTGAGTGAAGCAGAGGGACAGAGGGGCACAAACAGAAGAAAAAGAGGTCACATCTAATTAGGAAGAGTGAGTGAGGTGAGAGAGACTGTGTAAGAGTGTGAGACAAAATACTGATGGAGGGGGACTGCTGGTTGCTGAAGTTTGACACACTAACCTGATTGATGACACGTTATCAATCCTTCCAGTGACTCACCCTGACAACTAACCAATCACCTTTGTCGCCACCGCAGACATACAGTGGGGAAAAAAAGTATTTAGTCAGCCACCAATTGTGCAAGTTCTCCCACTTAAAAAGATGAGAGAGGCCTGTAATTTTCATCATAGGTACACTTCAACTATGACAGACAAAATGAGAAGAAAAAAAAATCCAGAAAATCACATTGTAGGATTTTTAATGAATTTATTTGCAAATTATGGTGGAAAATAAGTATTTGGTAAATAACAAAAGTTTATCTCAATACTTTGTTATATACCCTTTGTTGGCAATGACACAGGTCAAACGTTTTCTGTAAGTTTTCACACACTGTTGCTGGTATTTTGGCCCATTCCTCCATGCAGATCTCCTCTAGAGCAGTGATGTTTGGGGGCTGTCGCTGGGCAACACGGACTTTCAACTCCCTCCAAAGATTTTCTATGGGGTTGAGATCTGGAGACTGGCTAGGCCACTCCAGGACCTTGAAATGCTTCTTACGAAGCCACTCCTTCGTTGCCCGGGCGGTGTGTTTGGGATCATTGTCATGCTGAAAGACCCAGCCACGTTTCATCTTCAATGCCCTTGCTGATGGAAGGAGGTTTTCACTCAAAATCTCACGATACATGGCCCCATTCATTCTTTCCTTTACACGGATCAGTCGTCCTGGTCCCTTTGCAGAAAAACAGCCCCAAAGCATGATGTTTTCACCCCCATGCTTCACAGTAGGTATGGTGTTCTTTGGATGCAACTCAGCATTCTTTGTCCTCCAAACACGACGAGTTGAGTTTTTACCAAAAAGTTATATTTTGGTTTCATCTGACCATATGACATTCTCCCAATCCTCTTCTGGATCATCCAAATGCTCTCTAGCAAACTTCAGATGGGCCTGGACATGTACTGGCTTAAGCAGGGGGACACGTCTGGCACTGCAGGATTTGAGTCCCTGGCGGCGTAGTGTGTTACTGATGGTAGGCTTTGTTACTTTGGTCCCAGCTCTCTGCAGGTCATTCACTAGGTCCCCCCGTGTGGTTCTGGGATTTTTGCTCACCGTTCTTGTGATCATTTTGACCCCACGGGGTGAGATCTTGCGTGGAGCCCCAGATCGAGGGAGATTATCACTGGTCTTGTATGTCTTCCATTTCCTAATAATTGCTCCCACAGTTGATTTCTTCAAACCAAGCTGCTTACCTATTGCAGATTCAGTCTTCCCAGCCTGGTGCAGGTCTACAATTTTGTTTCTGGTGTCCTTTGACAGCTCTTTGGTCTTGGCCATAGTGGAGTTTGGAGTGTGACTGTTTGAGGTTGTGGACAGGTGTCTTTTATACTGATAACAAGTTCAAACAGGTGCCATTAATACAGGTAACGAGTGGAGGACAGAGGAGCCTCTTAAAGAAGAAGTTACAGGTCTGTGAGAGCCAGAAATCTTGCTTGTTTGTAGGTGACCAAATACTTATTTTCCACCATAATTTGCAAATAAATTCATTAAAAATCCTACAATGTGATTTTCTGGATTTTTTTTTCATTTTGTCTGTCATTGTTGACGTGTACCTATGATGAAAATTACAGGCCTCTCTCATCTTTTTAAGTGGGAGAACTTGCACAATTGGTGGCTGACTAAATACTTTTTTCCTCCACTGTACATCTATAATGATACACTATATTTTACAGATATATTCTACATTTATTTTAGAGATATTTCATATTCTTTGATATAAGAATATGGATGAGAGACAGAGCAACAGAGAGAGAGAGTGTGTTAATTTAGTCATTGGTTAGGCCATTCCTTCTCATAGTAGGTCTGCGCTGAGTTCAGCCTGTTCTTATTTGTTTCTAGTGGTGCGCTAGTGATCTGTCATCTCAGCACATCAGTCTTTGTTGCAAGGAGCAAATTGCCCCAGGGGAATTCACAGCAAAGTGTCAGTTTGGCGACATTGGTACGCACCATTAAAACTAGAATCACCTTAAAACAGCAAATGCAACAAAGGACATTTGGCTGATTTGTGCTATTGTAGGCCTAGATCCTTTGTACCAATAATAGCCATCAAGTGTAAGTCAGGTTTCTCTTGATGTCTGCATACATACAACTGATTTTTTGACCCCCTTCAGATGATAGAGGTTTTCCGTCATTTCATGTGTTGTATATTTACTCCGCATCCCAAATGGCACCCCATTCCTATAGCCCCCCCAAATGATTTCCCATGACTGAAACTTAAGTGGATCTCAGATCGATTTTCTGAGGCCAAATGAACCTCCCCTTTCATGTAAGAAAGTAATGACCATCATGCTTTTAGGGAAAGAGGTTCATTTTCTGTACTAAACTGCGGGTTTGACAAAATCCAGTCCCCTTGCTAAGTGTTTCCGGGGGTCCTCCCCTGGAGAATGTTTAGGTAGAAGGACTGAGAAGTTCAGTTCTGTTGACTTTTTAAAAGGACAGTCTACTCTAAAATGAATGAAAATAAAATGATGCTGACACCATCTAAAATGTAATTGCCACCTCCAGAAATAGGCCCGATAACATATTGGTAAAAATGATGTTCAAATGATTTTAACATATTGGACCACGCATATAGCCTATGAATGTTCTACCTATATTGTCAGATGTGCTGTTAGCAATAAGCATCATTACTGATGAAGCATAGTGACTATAACATGTACATAGGCTAAAGTATGGGGTTTGTCCATCTGCATTTACCCCATTGGACACAACATCCTGATCGTTATTATTAATCATTATTTTGTATTATTATTTTAAATGTTTAGTTTGTTTCTATTGCCCTTTTAAGAAGACATTGGCCCTTTAAGAGCTCTGTTGAGCAGCTGCCCCTAAACCATGCTTGAAACTGCATTTGTAAAACATGCCACATGAGCAATTGAAGGAGTAGAGAAATAAACATGGTAGCAATGTATCATTTTTTTTTAACAAAGGCCAAAACTGCTTTCAAAATACAGTTTGCCAAGACTGCTTTCAAAAGTGTTTTCCGCTATTGCATGAAGAATTGTTGTGCATTGACTGCTTGTCAGAACACAGAACACACAAGGAGAAGCTGACTAGGTAAATAGGTCAACTGTTTTACAATGGGGTTGTCTGATTTTGTTTGAGTAACAACATTACATGGCAAAAATAGTAGCACTGGGAAGTTACACCCTGAGTGATAAAGTATAGGCTTTGAATGACTTTGCCAGCAGCTACAGTAAACTACACACCGCTGTCTGAGTCGGGTGCTGCTGTGGTGCGCATTATAGACTATTTCATTCCCTTCTGTAAGCTCCGGAGTGTCTTCAACAATCATGCATGTCAGTTCTGTCCACACAGCGTAACAGAGAAAATAAAACATTTGAGAATACATTTATTTGTGAATATATTTCGTGCTTCTGTCTGTATTTGGCTATATCATCTCCAAACCATCTGCCATTTGGGATGTAATGTTATTCTGTATTCATACTCAGGATATCAGACACAATCATGAGAAGACTCCCTTTTCCCGGGCAATTCTACCTCAAATGCTTATCATTCAGCGTGTGTGTGGGAGTGTGGCCTACTTCTATCCACAAGGCAGTCACTATTAAACACTGCTATCTGGGAGGAATCACAGATGATGACTTTGTTCCCTGAGCCTAGTCTTTACAACGTGCTCGTGACACCGACTACCCTTCAGAGGGAGGAGGGTGTGCCGTGTCTAAAGTTGTTTCTACTTTGTTGCGCTGGGGATGGGAAGAGAATGCAGCGCAAGGATAAGGAAGAGAGACAAAGAGAGAGAGAGGGAGAGAGAGAGAGAGAGAGAGAGAGAGAGAAAGATAGGTTGACCTGATGCAGGTAGAAGGAAAAGGCAAATACACACACACACACACACACACACACACACACACACACACACACACACACACACACACACACTGGTCAATCCAAGTTTTACTTCTAACAGGCTGTTTCTTCAATGCACTTCCTTTTTGCACACACTGACTCAGGCATGAATCCACACACAGGGACTCTTCAAACAGATATCCTCCTTGTCTTGTAATGTCCTAAACACTGTTAGTAACATAACTACAGCGCAGAAATGGGATTATAGACATATCATTTGGGGCCCATAAGGTGCTGGTGAAAAATAACGCACTATATAGGGAATTGGGTGCCATTTTGGATGCAAAAGTAGACTGGTCATTGTGATTTATCTCTCCCCTCTGCTCATAGCTTAAACACAAAAACTTGCGCTACTCAATGGAATATATTGATAACCACTACTGTTTTTTTCCCTGTCTCACTCGTGCCTCCCCATTGACTGCAAATGTTTAGTTCAGCGTTCGTATTGCTTTCTACCCTGTAAAGCTCTTGAATTGCCTCCTTTTTGCCTTTATTTGCCTATCAGTCTGTCTATTTGCCTGCCTCTTGTACAGTTTAATGAGAAGTGGTGTATACAGCCATGCTATTTATACAGGAAGTGTGTTACATTTTCCAGTAAAGATACCTGCACAATAACTGCCTGGCTGTTTGTGTCTTTTTGTGCTTAGGCAGTGCTGTGTGAGTTTATGACAATACAACAATGACATAGAAATATTAGAAATACTGGCATTCACACTCACATTCAAGCCTACTAATGTTCCATATAGTCAGACAATACACAAACACGTAATGTTACAGGAATCATACATATTCATGAATAGCCTATTAGGCTTGCAAAATTCCAGTAACTTTCCCAACATTTTCAGGTTTTCCAGAAATCATGGTTGGAAAATTCCCAGAATCAGCGAATAAGCAAGCTGTAAATCAGGAATCCTCCAACCAGGATCTCTGGAAGACCTGGGAACTTTGGCAAAGTTACTGGAATTTGTGCCACCTTTAAGTTATGATTCATTCTCTATCTGTCTGCTTGTCTGTCTGTTACTCTGAGTGCTGATCTAGGATAGTTTTGCATTTTAGATCACATGGATAGGGGAGACTTGGGCCAATAATCATAAATTGTCTCAGTTGTAGTGCTGATATAGGATCAGTTAAGGTGTTGGCTTGACAGTCGTTGGACCGGAGTTCAAATCCTCCGAATTCGCTACAACATATGTGGGAATAATGGGCGTTTTCAGTCATGTGGAAAATAACTGCAGATACAGTATCACACAATATGTAGAATCATACATGCATGAAGGTTCTGCTGTAAATCATCTAACTGCGCAATCCTGAGGAACAATAATTGATGGCATTAAAGTCGAGTTGAAATCTAAGAAAATGCTGCCCTCGTGTGGATGAAAATTATACAAAATGTGTTTTTATCTCCCCCTTGATCAGTCGATAATTCTGAGAATTATTCGGGAGGCTATAGAGTTGATCTCTGACACACTGGATGTGCACTTATTTTATTCTGTCTACATTTTGATATTAATGTACCGTCAATGTTTTTATCAGTGTATTTTTTTGGAAACGTCAGTCCAAGCCAAGTCCTTCCCCCAAGCGATGCAGCGAACCAATCGGCACTTTGCTTTTGGCGTCAGTTCGGTTTCTTTAATAACTTTTCCTCCAGAAAAATCAGTGCCACGCTCCGAGAATGGAATTATTAGCCAACGGTACTATTTCGCTTTTTTCCCGATGGATTGACGTTAATACCCACGATCACAGGTATGATCAACCAGTTCATTTGCCTTCGCCATGATTTAGCCACGATCACATTTAGGACTTTTAGTTTTAAGTGATGGGAATTCGAATACTGATTATGTAGATAAAAGACTTGGATCGCGCCAACACAACATTGGAGAGTGTGTACAATCCCTAGAAAGTGCAGAATAGTTTCTAGCTAAGCTAGCTAGCTACCTAACTATTACCCACTTTTTTGAATGTACTGCATACTCTTTGCTAATAGTATCTCCGATGGCTGAATTGAAACTGAACCTAGCTATAGTTCCGTTTTTTTGGGAGGGTTTACTCAGGTAAAGTGGGTGGCATTGAGTGAAGTCGTGGTTTGCAATGCATCGCTTGGTGACATTGGGCTGGGTCTTTTTGTAGTTTGGAAGCGGTTCTCAAGGCAACCAAGGCCTGCTACTTTGCAGTCTGCCCATGCTGCAATCTCGATGTCTCTCTGAATTTCTGCTTCAGCTGCCTTGGATGATATTAACACGAGGTAAGTTTAGAATTTGTAAATGTGTAGTGTTCTTGCTTGTCACAAGTAATGAGCATTCTTGAACAAAGTCACAAAGTGGATTCAGTCATTGAGAGAAAGTACTCAAAAGTACTAACGTACTGTGTTGTGTGTTAGTACACTTAAAGTAATGACAAAAAAACTCTCAACTCCATTGCTATGCACTTACAAAGCTCTTACTAAAAAATGTATACTGTAATTACTATGTATTACTAATGCTACTAGCCTACTACACAGGTATAATTTAAGAACAGGTTAAACGTCTGATGGGTTTTTGGGCTGTCTCTGTGTTGATGCTTTACTCCATCATGGACCCAAGGAACCCCTAAACCCTCATTATCCCCATACTTGCAGTCCGTTGTGGGACTATGTCTTCCACTCACTAGATGTATACGAACTGGTATAGCATGTTGTCAGGATGGAAAGTCTTGTAGGTAGGCAGTTGGGAGACTTGGGAATTTTGCAACACTTCCGTGGTCCCCTGACTTTGGTTTGGCTCAGCATAAGGCCCAGGTTGGTTTCTCCTAGCTCTGTGTCTGTCTGCATGTCCTTATCTCTCCCCTCGCCTTGTAAGAAGATTAGCCTATGTTTGCTTAGTTAGTTAGTAGGCCATCTTAGCCAACCTTCACAGGACTGGACTCTCTCAGCGTGGGTGAAGTCCGGAGGCTTCAAATAGATTCTCTGAATGGGCAGAATGCTCTGGTCGTCAGCCTAACAAAACTGAAACATGTTGCTTTTGGCTCTGTTGACGTCTGTCCTGACAGCTTTGGGAGGGAGGGAGGGCTGGGAGTCTGGGAGAGGAGAGCCTGGCAGGTGCACTAATTAGCCTAGCAGCTCTCGTTATCCCAGACGAGAGAGAGAGAGAGACAGAGAGAGACAGAGAGAGACAGAGAGAGAGAGAGACAGAGAGAGAGAGACAGAGAGAGAGAGAGCTCCACTGACACCCCAGGGATTAGCCTAGCTGTCAGTGGGGCTCTCTGGAGATGCAGGACTACTACTGGGTGTGCGCAACAGATCAGCCCTGTCTGTCTGGCTGTCTGTCCGTCTGACTGACTGACCGGCTGTGAGCTGTTGGTGAGCCCCTCAGGGTTTAATAACCCAGCCTGACCACATAACGCAACCTCGGAGTGCCTCATGGGCTGTATGCACACGCCGCTTGGATTGAAGCAACAGGTGAGTCCATTCTTGATGCTTCACAATCCAGCGAATGGCTGTGATATTGCTGTAATGACGAGTGAAGATGTGCATCATCTGAACGTATCAAAGATGCGATCTTCGCTTTCAACTCATGGGCCTGTTTTAAGAACGACTGCCTAAATTGTTTATGTTGAATGCATTCTATCTAGGCTACATCAAAAATACTTTTGATGTTCACTGATGAACCAAGTCCCGGAGCTGAAATTAGCTATGAAAAATGCCCTTAAATTGTTTGTCTGCCTGAAGAGCTTGTGTTCTCCCTGTTGTCTCGGTTTGGATAGGTTGTGCGTCAGCCCAGCTGCCTCCTCTCCGCGGAGAGAGACTCTCCGTACATTTGCGTATGAAAGGAGGACAGAGGGGCTATGAGCCTGTTGCTTGTTCCACACATAGTGAGAGTCCTGTTTGTTTCCTCCACAACAAAGATGAGCTGGTGTGTGTATGCTAGAAGACACTGCTGATGGGTTCGTGTGTCAGATATGCTAATCTGGCATATTGATGAGGACCACGATGCACGGTGGCCAAGTCTAAGCTTGCTGCTTCACTTTCCGGGTCCGTGTGTCTTGTAAAACGGATTTGTTTTCCCCCTTTTTTTTGTGTTGTGTTCCATGGTTCCTCCTACAACACCTTTACAAGTAGAATTTCCGTGTGCCTTTGTGCGGTGCTTTGAAGTGCATGAAAGAGTACTGTAGTATGGTGAGGAGGTAACAAGTGTCTCATGTACAGATAAGGCTTTGTCAGCTTCCCCAGCGAACCCCCAGAAACGTCTCTCACTCGTCTCCCCTCGCTGCTTCTCGTCTTGTCCATGAGTCAATGCTCCGAATGCTGTTTGGCTGAAGGTGGGGGTGTGAAGTGCAGCATTGAGGCCTGTTGTTCTCCGTGTTGGTGTTGTCGGTTACTATGGGGACCGTTAACAACAACCCCAGAGCTCTGTAGTAGGACTGAAGAGACTTTACACACCCATACTCCATGACATCCAGAAATAGTTGATCTTGATGTTCCCTGTTTTTGATAAAACCCCCAAAATGTTTTTCCATTATTAGCCTAAATAAGCAATCTTTCAAAACGGAGCTATAAAACGTGAACCTAGTGATCTAATATGCACAGCCTGACTGATACTGAGCCACGGAGATAAGTGTTTCTTCTAAGAGTACTGTACATTTAGGAATTCATTCATGCAATTTGTCTCCCCCTTTTTTGTTATCTGTCTTTGAATGAAGCAACAATATTTTTTTAAATACGTATAGTAAATATGATGAAATGTAAAGATTGGGCATAGTGAAGGAGCGACACATGGTTAACTGCTGATTGGTTTAGATGCCTCCATGTTAACTTTAGGGAGCAGCTGTGTGTGAGGATGGAGACAGACTGTTCATTTCCTTGCTCTTTAGTCACAGTTCATTAGCGCTGCGATCTGTGTTCTGCATCGTGTGAATGACTGCCTTACTTACTGCCTTAAAGATGGCCTGCAGTTTGCGGTGTGGTGAAGTCACATCTTACAGAGAGGTAGGGATGCGGTATAGAGCTTTATTTGGCTTTTCCCAATCGCCAGATGTTGAAGTGAACGTGTGCATCCGTGAATATGTGTGCTTGCATTTGAAATGTGTTGTATCAGAAACTGGGTGAAGTTATTTCTCTCACTATTGTTACTGCATTTGGTTTCAGGGCATCAGGTGTCCCCAGTGACAAAGCTTTCCATAAGACGGACATAGGCCTTCAGCCAGTAGGCTAGATTCTAAGCCATGGCTTTGGAGGCGGGCTTCAGAGGAGCAGCCAATCAGGATACTGGGCGACACCGGACCTGGCTAGAGGTCAGAGGTCAGATCTGAGAGAGGATGGAGACCAGAGGGCAACGCACAAGGGCAGGAATTTTGTTCTGGACCCCCGCTCCTCAACGCCCCTCTCCCTTCAGCTCCATAGGCTCAGAGGTGGACTGGGGGGAAGAGGAAGAGGAGGATGAGGAAGGTTGGGACAGGAGAGCAGAAGAGGAGGAGGGCTTCCACACCCAGATGGATGAGAACGGGATCATAGGACTGGACGAGGCCTTGGAGGATGTGGGTCTGGGAGGAGAAGAGGAGGGAGAGGAGAATCCACCCCGGTACTCTGGAGCCTTGGAGGGGTCCCTGTCCCCCAGTAGGGCAGGTGGGCTGGGGCTGGTAGACCCTCTGGAGGAGCTGAGTTATAACCTGAGTGAGCTGCAGGACTCTGAGCCACCTGGAGAGGACAGGCACACGCTGTCACTCTGTGAGTCACACATACACTACTAACAATGTCACAACAATGTTATTGCTATCAACGGCCAGTAAGGCTCTGGTCAAAAGTAATGCGCCATGCAGGGAATAGGGTGCCATCAAAGACCTAAGCCGCCTAAGGCCTGCAAGCAGGGGTGACCATGCTATGTGTGTATTGATATTTCATTAAATAACCTAGTTTATGAACACGGTTACCGCTGAGATGGATGCATCTGAACTGACTCTTCTCCCATGCCCCTCTCTTTCTCTGTTAGATGACGATCTCCCGGAGGACAAGGACAGTGTGGAGATCTGGATTGAGGAAGAGGAGCAGCAGAAAGTTGAAGAGGAGCAGAGCTGCGTGGTCGACAGGCAGCGGATGGAGCATCTCCCAGAGAGAGACAGACAGCTGGACATGACGGAGGACGAGAAGGAGGTAGAGGAGGATGGAGAGGAGGAGGAGGACAGCGAGCCACACGCACACACTGACATGATGGCATATCCTGTCATAGCCGGGGCTGGGCCTGGCTGGGATCAGGGCCTTAGTGTCAGAGGAGAAGAGTGGGAGAAGGAGGAGAGAGAGGTTCGTGCCATAGGCAGTTATAGGGCCGACCTACAAATAGAGGAGACTAGTGAACTCTCAGAGAGTGACAGCAGAGGGGGGGAACGGTTGGGAGAGAGTGTGTCTGGAAACCTCTCCTCCATTTTCCCTCCCGACCTGCTCTGTTCATCCCCCCAGTCTCTCCCCTCCCCTCCCAGGAGTTCTACCTTTCCTCACCTCCTCCACTTCTCCTCCGAGGAGTTGGCCTATGCTCCAGGGATTGAAGCCGAGACTTTCCCGGAGGATCCCACCTTCACAGAGAGCCTTCCGGAATCCCGCAGCAGCCGGATGAGCAACGCCCCCAGGCCTCATTGGGTGCTTGAGTCAGGGGGGGAGGATCTCAAGCCTAGGACCTCCCCTTACCCAGCAGCTATCTCTCCTGAGTGTGGGATATCTTACCATCTCAGCGAGAGAAAAGAGAGGGGTGGAGAGAGCCCACAGGATGAGGCAGGCGTTAACCATCGGCAACACCCCTATCCGAGGAAGATAAGACAGAGCTTATCTGACACCCCACAAGCCATGGTTTGTTCCTCTCAGAAATCCTGGCATGTACCCTCACAGTCCCCCCTTCACAGCAGCACCAAGGACTGGAGCCACCAGACCCCCAGGGAGAGCCCCCCCAAACCCCAACCCAGGAGTCATGACCCTGACATGGACGAGAGCCGAAGAGGCCCACTGACCTACCCCACCCCAGACTTCTCCAAGGTAGAGCCCAGGGTCCACTTCCCTAAGAGCGGCTACACCCCCCCCAAGAGCAAAGGCTCCCCCAGAAAGAGGTCTCTGTCACTGGAGCCCCCGCTGGTATTCAAGTCCCCTGCTGACATAGTGAGAGAGGTGCTGCTGAGCAGTACAGACGGACCCCAATCCCCCTCGCCGACCAACGGGCCCCACAGGCCCCTAAACTCTATGGTGCCAGAGGATTTCAGATGCCCACAACAGGCCAGCACTCTGGTACAGCAGCTGCAGGTGAATACACAGAGATTAGGAGTACACCACGGGCACACACTCAGACTAACTCTGATTCCTTAGCGTTCTGGCGTACTCCGACTTTTCAAGTGTCTGACACACTGACACCAATTCACTTACAAATTCACTGAATGATTCTCTAATTGACTATCTCTGGGTAGTGCTTCTCTACTTCCTATCCAGCTCACAGTTTTCACTCCCCCCCTCTCCTTCCCCCTCTTTTCTCTAGGAGGACTACAACCGGCTGTTGACCAAGTATGCTGAGGCAGAGAACACTATTGATCGGATGCGTCTGGAAGCCAAGGTAGTCTATATTAGAGGTCGACCGATTAATCGGAATGGCCGATTAATTAGGGCCGATTTCAAGTTTTCATAACAATCGGTAATCGGTATTTTTGGCCGCCGATTTAAAAAAAAATATATATTTTTTTGCACCTTTATTTAACTAGGCAAGTCAGATTAAGAACACATTCTTATTTTCAATGACGGCCTAGGAACGGGGGTTAACTGCCTTGTTCAGGAGGGATTAGGGGGTTCGTTTTTGCAACCTTCCGGTTACTAGTCCAACGCTCTAACCACCTGCCTTACATTGCACTCCACGAGGAGCCTGCGTGGCAGGCTGACTACCTGTTACGCGAGGGCAGCAAGAAGCCAAGGTAAGTTGCTAGCTAGCATTAAACTTATCTTATAAAAAACTATCAATCTTAACATAATCACTAGTTAACTACACATGGTTGATGATATTACTATTTTATCTAACGTGTCCTGCGTTGCATATAATCGATGCAGTGCCTGTTAATTTCTCATCGAATCACAGCCTACTTCGACAAACGGATGTTGATTTATCAAGCGCATTTGCGAAAAAAGTACTGTCGTTGCACCAATGTACCTAACCATAAACATCAATGCCTTTCTTTAAAATCAATACACAAGTATATAATTTTAAACCTGCATATTTAGTTAATATTGCCTGCTAACATGAAATTGTGTCACTGCTCTTGCGTTCATTGCCTGGCTTGTTGCGAACTAATTTGCCAGAATTTTACGTAATTATGACATACCATTGAAGGTTGCGCAATGTAACAGGAATATTTAGACTTATGGATGCCACCCGTTAGATAAAATACGGACCGCTTCCGTATTTTTCGAGATGATAGTTTCCGGATTCGACCATATTAATGACCGAAGGCTCGTATTGTGTGTTATTATATTATAATGAAGTCTATGATTTGATAGAGCAGTCTGACTGAGCGGTGGTAGGCAGCAGCAGGCTCGTAAGCATTCATTCAAACAGCACTTTCGTGCGTTTGCCAGCAGCTTTCGCAATGCATTGCGCTGTTTATGACTTCAAGCCTGTCAACTCCCAAGATTAGGCTGGTGTAACTGATGTGAAATGGCTAGCTAGTTAGCGGGTGCGCGCTAATAGCGTTTCAAACGTCACTCGCTCTGAGAATTGGAGTAGTTTTTCCCCTTGCTCTACATGGGTAATGCTGCTTCGAGGGTGGCTGTTGTCGATGTGTTCCTGGTTCGAGCCCAGGTAGGAGCGAGGAGAGGGACGGAAGCTATACTGTTACACTGGCAATACTAAAGTGCCTATAAGAATATCCAATAGTTAAAGGTATATGAAATACAAATCGTATAGAGAGAAATAGTCCTATAATTCCCATAATAACTACAACCTAAAACATCTTACCTGGGAATATTGAAGACTCATGTTAAAAGGAACCACCAGCTTTCATATGTTCTCATGTTCTGAGCAAGGAACTTAAACGTTAGCTTTTTAACATGGCACATATTGCACTTTTACTTTCTTCTCCAACACTTTGTTTTTGCATTATTTAAACCAAATTGAACATGTTTCATTATTTATTTGAGGCTAAATAGATTTTATTGATGTATTATATTTAGTTAAAATAAGTGTTCATTCAGTATTGTTGTAATTGTCATTATTACAAATACATTGTAAAAAATCGGCCGATCAATCGTTATCGGCTTTTTTTGGCCCTCCAATAATCGGTATCGGCGTTGAAAAATCATAATCGGTCGACCTCTAGTCTATATGGTCTGTCCACTGAGTGTACAAAACATTAGGAACACCTGCTCTTTTCCATGACAGACTGACCAGGCGAATACAGGTGAAAGCTATGATCCCTTGTTGACGTCACCTGTTAAAGCTGCAATATGTCACTTTTCGGGCAACCCGACCAAATGCATATAGAAATGTGACTTATAAATCTGTCATTGTCATTGAAAGCAAGTCTAAGAAGTGGTAGATCCGTTCTATGGGGGCTTACTTTCAGTTTTGAACACCAGCTTCAAACAGCTGAAAATACAACATTTTTGGTCATAGAAAATGTATTTCACAGCGGTTGTAGATGGTGCAATGATTCTTTACACCATACTTGCTTGTTTTGTCACATAAACAAAAGTTAAATCAGTGTAGAAGAAGGGGAGGAGACAGGTTAAAGGAGTTTTAAGCCTTGAGACAATTGAGACATGGATTGTGTATGTGTGCCATTCAGAGGGCGAATGGGCAAGACAATCGATTTAAGTGCCTTTGAACGGGGTATGGTAGTAGGTGCCAGGCGCACCGGTTTGTGACAGAACTGTAACGCTGCTGGGTTTTTCAAGCTCAACAGTTTCCCGTCTGTATCAGGAATGGTCCACCACCCAAAGGACATTCAGCCGACTTGACACAACTGTGGGAAGCATTGGAGCCAACATGGGCCAGCATCCATGTGGAACGCTTTCAACACCTTGTAGAGTCCATGCCTCAACACATTGATTCTGTTCTGAGGGCTAAAGGGGGTGCAAATTAATATTAGGAAGGTGTTCCTAATGTTTTGTGTGTGTGTGTGTGTGTGTGTGTGTGTGTGTGTGTGTCTAACATTGTGTTAGCACACAAGTGTGTCATCTCGATAGCTGTATGTGCTACAAAACTTCTATTGAGCAAGGCTTCTCTTCAAGGGCCAGGGGCTGTATTTATCAAGCGTCTAAGAGTGTAAGCCCTGATTTGGGATCAGTTCTGGCTTTTAGATCACAACATATCAAATATGTTTGGTGTCTCTGGCAGACAGAGTGGTTCTATTTAGTCCTCTATGCTCTGCATATGAATACACGCAGGCCACATGAAAGACAACACAAAGCAGATGCTGGAGAAGGCCCCTCAGGTGACCTGTATGATCATAGCCTGTGTTTGCCTCCCCAAATAGCACTCTATTCCCTTGGTAGTGCCCTACTTTTGACCGGGGCCCATAGGATTCTGGTCAAAAGCAGTGCACTATATAGGGTGCAATCCGGGACACTGCTTGTTTCAGAGGGCGCCCCGCATGTATAATACACTACCTACTGAGGAAAAACACCAGCCTCTGTGGCTGTCAGACTTTTCTCAGCACCTCTGAAGAGCCACAGTGGGATTGTGATTCAAATGAAGGAATTAGACTCTCAAAGTGTGTTATGGAAAGGGAGTTGTAGAAAGAGTAGTAAACAGCTAAAGAAAAAGATACAACTAGATACAACTACTGCATTCTGACTGGAACTAGATACAACTACTGCATTCTGACTGGAACTAGATACAACTACTGCATTCTGACTGGAACAAGATACAACTACTGCATTCTGACTGGAACTAGATACAACTACTGCATTCTGACTGGAACTAGATACAACTACTGCATTCTGACTGGAACAAGATACAACTACTGCATTCTGACTGGAACTTCTTTCAATGCTGCTTGTGTAATATAGATACAACTACTGCATTCTGACTGGAACAAGATACAACTACTGCATTCTGACTGGAACTTCTTTCAATGCTGCTTGTGTAATATAGATACAACTACTGCATTCTGACTGGAACATGATACAACTACTGCATTCTGACTGGAACTAGATACAACTACTGCATTCTGACTGGAACTAGATACAACTACTGCATTCTGACTGGAACTAGATACAACTACTGCATTCTGGCTGGAACTAGATACAACTACTGCATTCTGGCTGGAACAAGATACAACTACTGCATTCTGACTGGAACATGATACAACTACTGCATTCTGACTGGAACTAGATACAACTACTGCATTCTGACTGGAACTAGATACAACTACTGCATTCTGACTGGAACTTCTTTCAATGCTGCTTGTGTAACCCAGTTTCCTATTTGGTAAGAGGGTTAACTACCCCACTTAGCTTTTGCCCATTTGGTTGATAGTTCTTAATTGCTCTCTGACCACCAATACTAGACACACACTAAATCGACCCATCCTGTCATGTGGGGTACAGTCATATGACCCTGCGGTTCACATTAGGACAATCGCGTGCATTGTTTTGGCCATCACGATGCAGTGGAGGAAAACAGGAAATGACATCATTGATGTCCGAGCCCTGTAGGGGTGTCATCTCCAAGTGGACAGTGTAGTGACAGTTTGTTGTCGTAGTCTTGGCCGTTCATGGTACCTCGTCTCGTAATTGTTGGTTATAGCCTAGTCGTTGATTTTAAAAGGCAATTTACAGAGAGTTAGGTATTCCTATCTACTGTGTTCTATTCCATCTGCATAACAGTCTGCTCTTAATACCAATTAAAATCTAGCTTACCCCCCTCCCTCCTCCACCTCTCCTTACACACACTACCATCTGTCTCGCTCCTCCTCCTCCTGGAGACATAATTACGTAGATGTGCTGGGAGGGCCAATTCAACCCTTTGTCAAGCACAGTCCAATACCTGCTTATAGGTTTGCCTGTATAATTAAACCTGCGATATGCACAGATACATGTGTGTTATAGATCTGTCATTGTCATTGAAAGCAAATCTAAGAAGCGGTAGATCAGTTCTATGTGCTCTATTTCTACGCTTCCCGATATCAGTTCTATCATCCTGAGACCGAGGTAGAGCCGAGAGGGGTTGAAATAGAAACCTCTCCCCAAAAGGGAGGATGTGATGCATACATATCCATTAAACACACCAAAGACGGTAGAGCCACCCCATATACCTCAGACTTTTCTGTATTGCGAAGCATCTCTCCTCCAAGATAGCATAGCTATAAAGGTCCCGAGACTACAACATCACTGGGGTTTAAATCCTTGCCTGCAGCTTTATGACTCAGAAGACATAGACTGTTCTCTCTGCTACCGCAGGGCAAGCGGTACCGATGCACCAAGTCTGGAGCCAACAGGACCCTGAACAGCTTCTACCCCCAGGCTATAAGACTGCTAAATAGTTAGTTAAATAGTTAACCAATTGACTCATCACCAATGTTCCCTCACATTGTTTGGGGCGCTGAGCAAATTTCAGGTCTGCTGAGCGCAAACTTGAACGTTGTGAAAATTCTGTGCAACTTCCAGTGTGCATTTACTGTGAACGCTGAGGCTGTACCTGCTTTAAGTTACAGCTTTAACAGTGGCCATGAAGACTACTGTGGCTATTTGATCATAATGTGGGCCTACCAGAGTGGCCTACCATCAAAATAATGGAGAAAAGGTAACCCATAACATTTAACATGGAAATGGCTGTTCTATCATTCAGCCTACAGTAACAGCCAAGGTGTGGTGTTCAATGTAGGCCTACATTCCATGAATGTACATGCAGGGCTTGATTTGAACTTGTTTTAACCTGTACTGCACGCCCGCAAACGTGTGCAGCTTGGAGGGAACATTACTCATCACGTATTCTGCTGTTACTGTTTATTATCTATCCTGTTGCCTAGTCACTTAATCCCTACCTATATGTACACTACCGTTCAAAAGTTTGGGGTCACTTAGAAATGCCCTTGTTTTTGAAAGAAAAGCCCTTTTTTCTTGCCATTAAAATAGTGTCAAATTGATCCGAAATACAGTGTAGACATTGTTAATGTTGTAAATGACTATTGTAGCTGGAAACGGCTGATTTTTAATGGAATATCTACATAGGCGTACAGAGGCCCATTATCAGCAACCATCACTCCTGTGTTCCAATGGCACGTTGTGTTAGCTAATCCAAGTTTATCATTTTAAAAGGCTAATTGATCATTAGAAAACCCTTTTGCAATTATGTTAACACAGCTGTTGTTCTGATTAAAGAAGCAATAAAACTGGTCTTCTTTAGACTAGTTGAGTATCTGAAGCATCAGCATTTGTGGGTTCGATTACAGGCTCAAAATGGCCAGAAACAAAGCACTTTCTTCTCAAACTCGTCAGTCTATTCTTGTTCTGAGAAATGAAGGCTATTTCATGTGAGAAACTGAAGATCTCGTACAGTACTGTGTACTACTCCCTTCACAGAACAGCGCAAACTGGCTCTAACCAAAATAGAAAGAGGAGTGGGAGGCCCCGGTGCACAACTGAGCAAGAGGACAAGTACATTAGTGTCAAGTTTGAGAAACAGATGACTCACAAGTCCTCAACTGGCAGCTTCATTAAATAGCACCCGCAAAACACCAGTCTCAACGTCCACAGTGAAGAGGCGGCTCTGGGATGCTGGCCTTCTAGGCAGAGTTCTCTGTCCAGTGTCTGGGTTCTTTTGCCCATCATAATCTTTTATTTTTATTGGCCAGTCTGAGATATGGCTTTTTCTTTGCAACTCTGCCTAGAAGGCCAGCATCCCGGAGTCGCCTCTTCACTGTTGACGTTGAGACTGGTGTTTGCGGGTACTATTTAATGAAGTTGCCAGTACCTAAATGACCTTGTAGCCCTTCACAGTGACTCGGTACTGGTACTCTGTGTATACAGCCCAGTTATTGTTACTCATTCTGTATTTATTCCTTGTGTTATTATTTTTTGTCTTTTTTTTCTCTCTGCATTGTTGCATTGTTGGGAAGGGCCCGTAAATAAGCATTTAACTTAGTCTACACCCGTTGTTTACAAAGCATGTAAAAAATAAAAAATAATGATTTGAAACTCTTATTATTTATCAATTTTTAAAATAATTTTGCTCATATAATTTATTCATTTTGATGCCTGTTTTTCCCTGTTGTCTCTATCTCCAGGTGAGCCTCTACTCCGACCCTCCCAAGCCCAGTTACGCTGTCCAATCAGGTGTACTCCATGAAGGCTCAAAGGTCATGACCCTAACTTTTCCCCACGCTCAGAGGGCGGAGCTCAGCTCAGGCTCTGTTTCCCTAAACGGACAGGCTGCCCACCAAGGTACTAACAGCCATCTTATATATACTCCCAAATGACACCCCAGTCCCTTTATAGTGTATTACTTTTGACCAGAGCCTTATGGGAATTAGGGTAACATTTGGGACACAGCCATTGCTTTGTTTCAATACGTTCTTACACTCCATTGACAGTTGATTCTGCCTCTCATTCAACATTTCTTTACACATTTCTATTGTCCTTTACTAAAAACCTATTTTCTCTCCGCACTACAGGACATAGTGGAGTCTCCTCTGACCGTCCCTCCTCAGCGGCCTCCTCATCCCCCAGAAGCCTGGGCCCTGGAGTTGGAGAGCAGCTGACCAGGGCTCTCTCAAAGCAGGCTGAGAGGTTCCTCCAGCAAGTGCAAACATTTGAAGAGCTCCTGAGGAGAGGGAAACTTAAACCGTTTGAGCAGATGAAGGTATTGTTCTGATATTTATCTAATATGAATCTTGCATATATTGTATAGAGGAGCGTCTCCCAGTGCTCACCGGCCACCATGTTGTTTGAGTAATGATGTGATGTTGTGTCCATGCAGGGTTTGTCCCAGCTGCTGCAGGGGCAGGATTCTCTGGAAAGAGGTTATCTAGCAACACGAGACGAACACAGATTTCTACTGCAGAGAGGGGCCGAGTTGGGCCCCTTTGACCCCGGCAGGTGAGACCACACTGCAGGATTATCTACAATACTGTGTTTAAACTGTTAGATGAAGTGGACATTAGGAAATACAAATATGGTGGATATCAAGTGTGTGTTTGGTTGTGTGTGTGTGTGTGTGTGTGTGTGTTTGTGCGTGTGTGATAGGGAGTTGGAGGGCCGTATATTCCAGTGTGGGATGCGTGTGGAGGAGCTCAAGGAACAGGTGGAGCAGACCGAACAGGACCGGCCCACCTCAGAAGCCCCTCCCACTCCACCTCCTCACCCCACCCCCTACTCCATGCCTGCAGGGGGCAGCGAGCCCATGCCACTCCCTGAGGTACCGTGGCAACACAGCTACTGAAGACACTACAGTAGATTAGTCACTATTCATCCCATAGAATAAAGGCCTGCATTTCCAAGACTGTTAACATCTCTCGCTCTTTCTCTCTCCAGAGCCCAGTGTTACCTCTGCCGGGGGAGTCTGGGGTGGGGGTGGAGGTTAGCTCGGCCAGCGGAGAGAGCGAGGGAGAGGAGGGAGGGATGCCGTCCCTGCTCCTCCATCCCTTACGTCACAAACACAAACGCATAGAGAGAGACTTCAGCGTGCTGATGGACCAGTAAGTCTCAATCGATTTTAAACACTTTGGAGTGATTGGGACATGAAATACAAAACATTCTAATATCAGGGATCATTTTTAGACTGCTTACAGAGTAAGGAAATAGGTCATTTATGTCATTTGGATGAACTATCCTTTTAAAGAAGGTCTAGTCTGTATTACATAACGTTGTAGAACAGAAGTATTCCAAATCAGCCAATGAAAAGCAGGCTGTTCTTTTGTTGTAAACATAACCATGGCATTTTTTTGCTTTTACCTCCCTTATCTCACATCATTTGCTCACATTGTATATAGTCTTATTTTTTTTTCTACTGTATTATTGACTGTATGTTGTTTACTCCATGTGTAACTCTGTGTTGTTGTATGTTGTCGAACTGCTTTGCTTTATCTTGGCCAGGTTGCAATTGTAAATGAGAACTTGTTCTCAACTTGCCTACCTGGTTAAATAAAGGTGAAATAAATAAAATAAAATAAAAAAAATTGGCCAATTGGAGTCATGTAAATATCAGTTTGCTTACAAATGCCCCTTCCAGCTACCAGAGTTTCAGGGAGCTGCCCAGACTGCTAGACCTGGATCTGACAGAGGGAGACCACGATTCTCCTGATACAGGAGAACAAGCCACACATTCAGATGGTGAGGGGACAAGAGAGGGACCACACCCAAGGACAGGGAAGGAGAAGGGCCACACAAGTCTCGCTCAGAGGTGAGCCTGAACTCTGCACCAGGCTTGTATTCACTAGGAAGCAAAACAGAAATGGGGAGTGACTACCTGAACTTATCCAATAAGAAGCCCTTGTTTTCGTTGCAGCAGGTTTTGCTACAGTGTGCACTGCGTACTAATGAATACGAACACTGGATAACATTTATATTACTCTAAATTATATTGTGTTTTCAGATGGCCAATACAAGGTCAGCAGGACGCTACATTCATTCCAACGGCGAGACCAAGGACCAGCAAATCAGTTCCTCCTTCCCCAAAGGACCTCAGCCAATCCACCTCATTTCCTGATCTGCTGGTCAATGACAGCAAGAGGTCAGAGGTCAGGAAGTCTCATGGCAGCAGTCTGACCAGTCTGGGGGAGAGTGCTGCCACAGAGAGACGAGGCTCCAAACTGCAGCATGGGACCAGGAGAGTGCCGTCCCAGGTCAGTTATATATATTTTTTATTTGTTATAATGAATGAATGAATGATAATTAAGTTACACATTTATCTCCACAATTCAGCGATTTCTACTGAGCCTGAAATAGTAATTTGTCTGTGTTGACCAGGATGGGATCATCTCACCAGAGACTGACAGTGGTTTTGTTGGCTCTGAAAGCAGTCGTCTGACTCCTGCAGCACCGAGTCCTCTCCACCAGAGGGCCATAGCGAGGTGAGCTACTGGTGTCATCTCCCCCTCCTTCCCTCTTCCTCTACCCTCAGTGACTCGGCTGTCAATCTCACAGAACATGACAACACATTCCCCAGTGTCTCACACACACACACACACACACACACACACACACACACACACACACACACACACACACACACACACACACACACACTACTGACACACCTACACACAGCTCCGCACTGTGCCCTCACAATGTCCCTGGCTAGTTGCCTACATATCTTAACCTTCCCCTGTTTTGTTCCTA
Source organism: Salmo trutta (assembly GCF_901001165.1). Lineage (NCBI taxonomy): Eukaryota > Metazoa > Chordata > Actinopteri > Salmoniformes > Salmonidae > Salmo > Salmo trutta. The sequence continues at coordinate 65,066,001 of NC_042968.1, forward strand.
TTGCTGTTTGCCCATGACTGACAGCTCATGGGTTCCCTTGTAATCTTATCAGTGTGTGTGTTCCTGTCTTTGTTTTACTTTCCTCTTCCCTAGGCTGTCAGTCCCTGAGGAGCAAAACTCAGGGAAGCCCCACCACACAACCCCCGTGTCAGGTCAGCCTCTCCCCTCTCCCTGCACCCCCTCACACAGACCACAGAGACCAACCTTGCTGGAGCACAGTGGAGGCTCTCGTCTGAGCACCCCAAGGCAGGTACGGGGGTCTTCAGGGAGAACCAGAGGGGAGGAAAGGAGGGGCACCTCAGCCTCCAGTTCCCCCCAGCACAGGGCCAGCAGGACCCCCCAGCCCTGGGCTGGCAGTGGGACCAGTGAGTTTGGACCAGACAGTGACCACAGTGAGTCCATGCTGTTCTGTCTATAACCGTCTTATTTAGGTTAGGTTGCAAATTGTGTTCTTACAAGTGACTAAGAACAAATTAATCTATATAGTTTTTATATTTTATATATATATATATTTTTAAATTAGAAAAGCCAATAAATGAAATTGGCACCGGCCAATTTTCCAGGAGAAGTAAAAAATTCCCATTGCGAAATAATGCTTTTTAGTCTATTCATGCATGGAAATGCATTTGACCAGTCATGCTTATCGGTCTATGGGTTAATTTGCATAATTTAGTGTAGTTAAATTGGCCCGTGTGTATATTCGTTATGTATCTTATTTATCACACGCATACAGATACAGAGCCTTTGAGCTGAAAATCTGTCAGACAGCTTTTATAAGCTTTTATAAGCCCAATCATTGCACAACAATTTTAAATACAATCGTGTGTTAAAAATAGTTTTATGGCCATGATTAAAAATAGCTAATATTTTTTTATTCTCAACTGCTAATTGAAGCGCCTTCGCCATTCAAATGCATAGGCAACGGGAGGCAGGCTTCATTAGCATTTTGAACACATATAGCTACCTAATTGTTTGAAACCTGAACGTTTTACTACATATTATGAGGCATGTTTTTACCTTGCTTCAAAGTAGCCTAGGCAATATCCAACCATATCTGCAGAGGCAGTAATAAGACTTCCATATGCCATTAAAACCAGTAGTCTATTGTTTTATAAAGACTTCCATATGCCATTAAAACCAGTAGTCTATTGTTTTATACAGACTTCCATATGCCATTAAAACCAGTAGTCTATTGTTTTATAAAGACTTCCATATGTCATTAAAACCAGTAGTCTATTGTTTTATACAGACTTCCATATGCCATTAAAACCAATAGTCTATTGTTTTATAAAGACTTCCATATGCCATTGAAACCAGTAGTCTATTGTTTTATACAGACTTCCATATGTCATTAAAACCATTAGTCTATTGTTTTATACAGACTTCCATATGTCATTAAAACCAGTAGTCTATTGTTTTATAAAGACTTCCATATGCCATTGAAACCAGTAGTCTATTGTTTTATACAGACTTCCATATGCCATTAAAACCAGTAGTCTATTGTTTTATAAAGACTTCCATATGTCATTAAAACCAGTAGTCTATTGTTTTATACAGACTTCCATATGCCATTAAAACCAGTAGTCTATTGTTTTATAAAGACTTCCATATGTCATTAAAACCAGTAGTCTATTGTTTTATACAGACTTCCATATGCCATTAAAACCAGTAGTCTATTGTTTTATAAAGACTTCCATATGCCATTGAAACCAGTAGTCTATTGTTTTATAAAGACTTCCATATGCCATTAAAACCAGTAGTCTATTGTTTTATCAAGACTTCCATATGCCATTAAAACCAGTAGTCTATTGTTTTATAAAGACTTCCATATGTCATTAAAACCAGTAGTCTATTGTTTTATACAGACTTCCATATGCCATTAAAACCAGTAGTCTATTGTTTTATACAGACTTCCATATGTCATTAAAACCAGTAGTCTATTGTTTTATAAAGACTTCCATATGCCATTAAAACCAGTAGTCTATTGTTTTATCAAGACTTCCATATGCCATTAAAACCAGTAGTCTATTGTTTTATACAGACTTCCATATGCCATTAAAACCAGTAGTCTATTGTTTTATACAGACTTCCATATGTCATTAAAACCAGTAGTCTATTTCTCTCATGTTCTATTGGTTTTCAAATTCCTTTCATTGTCTGGTAGCCAAATGCACATTCGCGCGTCAACTACTGCCTTGTGCGCATTTCTGCACTAATAACGTTTCGAAATAATAGTTTATCAACATTTTAAGCTAAACGTTCTGATCTGTTGCCTCAGATTCAGTGCTTTTTAACTTTTCTTATGTTAATGTAGCGTAGACCTACTGGTTGTATGAATTTGGAGATCGATCGTCCCACAGCTCTACCAGAGTCTGTTTGGACTATTTCTTTCCCGACAAGCTGACCTACAGAATAAGGACATTTTTCTACTATGGGGGATAGTAGATTGACATAGGCTCACAGACACCGCGTCCATAAGACTAGAGGAAGCTAAGTTTTCCTTAAGTAAATTGAGTTAAAGTGCCAAAATTACAGTATATAGCCTAATTGGACTCGTTGGCCTATTATATGGACAAGGTCGTTTTTATTGATCTGTTTGTCAGTGCCAGCACAGTGGGATACCCTGTAATGTGTCTTAGTAGCCCTTTCCTGTAGTCAAATGAACTAGCGACCTCATGGGTGGAATGTTATTAATACTTTTCATAATTCGTTTTGCTATATTTCAGTCTTCTGTGATGTATATAAAGTGTAATATTGGGATTCAAACTGTAATACCTTTTAAACTCTATATCTGACATCTATAGGAGTCTTCTGTTTTTTTAAGCCCATAACCACGTGTGTGAGGTGTACACTGTCACGACCCTGGGTTTATAAAAGCGGATGTCGGCCCTGCAGCTGGAGCATGCGTCTGCGGCACAGTCGATAGCGCGCTGCACTTCGGGCTAGAAGGTCGAGGGTTCGAGACCTGCTCCCTGCTGTTTCATTACAATACTTTTGTTTCAAAGTAGATTTGTTTAAGACTACCAAGAAACACTCGGTGACCCTGATTTAGCCAACTGCAGTATTAAAAATATTCTACTAATGTCTCCAGTCATTTAAAGTGTAGTAGAATGGCATGAAATGTGTTTTTCCCGTGCAAAGAAAGAAGATATAGCCTGTAGCCCAAGCCTCTACACTATTCGCCTTCAGCGGTCTTTTTTTACAAACAGTGATTTAAGTTATATTATTAGCTTGAATTATGACTATCCAATCTACTCATCACATTACGAACAGTAAGCCATTTTACATAAGTCTGCAAATGCGATGACGAATGGCATGATTTATTATAAAGGTGCATTTTCTATGGTGAAAATGTACTTCCCCAAACTTTAAAAACTCACGCTCCTCCTGCAAAGGCTAGTGATTCAGCTGTTCGTTACTCGTCTTGTTGGCTGAGGAAAAGTAAATGTGGACAGTTATTCTAACATCTTCAATGTGAGCTGTAAGGACACGCGGCGTTGCATCCTCGACTTGCATGTTCTGTTAAGATTAATTACCATAATCGAAATGTGATTTCTGTCATTCTGAGCAGCGTGGGTTCGACGCCCTAATCAGGTTACGCACCCGATGCATATGATTCCGGTACATTTCTCACGTGTCCGGTACATTTAAAATGCTGCCGGTGAAATGTCGGGCGCCAAGTTTTCATACCGGAAACCCTGGTACACAGTCTACTCTGTGCCAGAAACGTGTACCCTCCTGAGAGGAAGCAGCTATTAGCAGTTTGGCTATGTTTCTTTCCCCGTTTCAGTTCATTTGAATCTCCACCTCTCCCCTGCCTTCTGTTTTAAACCCCTCTCTCCTCTTTAATTCCTCCTCCTATCCTAAGTCCACTCTGCGTCAGGGGAGGACGAGGGACGTAGTGACCGTTCCACCCGAACGACCCAGCATCGCTACCAGCCAAGCCCATCCCCCACTGCACCCTATCACCATGGCGATCCCATCCGAGCCCTGAGCTCTGGTCAGCTGACCAACCGCAAGTGAGTCTCTCTCTCTCTCTCTCTCTCTACACAACTGCTCCCATGGCGATAGTGACACAAACAAGCACAGATTTATGAGTCTCTTTGGAAAGTATTGGCTGGGAGGAGAAGAGGGCTGCTTCACTGCAGCAAAAATACCAGCTCAGCTCCAAGGCATTTTCTTCTGGCAACTCCCAGTAGAAGCTAGGAGGGGGGGATTGTTAGACGTTTGATATTTGATTTCCTTTTATGCTGAGGGTGTTGACTGGCTGGTGTCTATCTTTTATCTGGGAAGTGAGGTTCTGGCATTGGATCCTACCAGAGCCATGTCTTTATTATATCATTCATATTTATTTGAAAAATCTAGCTCTGGATCCCGCAGTGTTTTATTGGCAGGTGTCAGTGTGTTTCTAATGTGTATGTCTCCCTGGGTCAGGTAATTCCAGTCACCCTGAGTCATTTTTACATTCTGTATGATTTGATTTCGTTACAGACATGGAAGCTGGTAAATGTGGAGACTCAGGAGGTACATACTGTACCCAGTGATGACTCTTGCATGGTGTGACACTGCATGAGTGGGCCCTATTTATTGACTCGCATTACAGGAATGAGTTTAGAAAAAGATTGTGTATGGTTTGGAATGTCACATTGATTCGATTGGCTGGGTCAATTGTACATTTTAACACCTATAACAGACGTGCTGTGATATTACTACAATATTACCAACTACAATATTTGGAACAAGTAACAGTACAGTTACCAATGGAGTTGAAATGGCAGTGTCTACTCTATAACATTGAGGTAGAAAATATCAACACTTCTCTCTGTACTCATTCTCTTGTGTGTGTGTGTTTCTGTGTCTTTCCCCCAGTGAGGCCATCCAGTCCCTGCAGGCGGAGGTGGGCAGACTAAAGGAGCGACTAGAGGGCAGTCTGAGACACCCTCCCAGTCCTGTTAGAGCTCCCCCATCAGCCCAGGATGACCACACACACCCTCTCAGCTCAACACCTCGTAACAGGTTGGCCTTTTTTTTTTACCTTGTTACTTTTTTTAAGGGAGATCTCATCAGACTTTTGTTACTGTTGAAACAGGTTTATTGCCATTTTTACTGGCCCCATAGGGCTCTGGTCAAAAGTAGTGCACTATGTAGGGAATAGGGTCTCATTGTCTTTCAGCGTTTCTGCTTGGTAATGTTCCTTTTGATTTCTCTACTCTCTCAGGTCTGCTCAGCGAAGGGGGGATGGTGGTAGAGAGGAGAGCAGGGAGGACAGGAGGTGGGGTGAGGAGCAGCAGGTGGAGGAGAGGTCTCCCAGGTTGACTCCTAGAAGATCAGCCTCTGTACCCAGACAGAGACCTGAGCTGGACATCAGTGAGTTATGGGCTGACTGTAATTCAGAGGTTTTTTTGCAGCATATATAAACGTTGCGTCCCAAATGGTACCCTATTCCCTAAATATTGCACTATTTTTGAACAGAGCCCTTATGGACCCTGGTCAAAAGTTGGAAATATGTTGTACATAATGTTTTCTCCATTGTTTCCTATGACCAAAATGAGCTTCTAGACATCAGAACAGCTATCACTATTCTCGATTTTGGATGAGGACTTCTACTTAAGTGAGTCGGTAGCGAAGGACATTTTTATTATCCTGGGCCTGGCCCAAATCTCCGACACTCAGAGGAGGAGGAGGCGGCACTATAGACGCCGTCGTGCGGGATTCCTGACAAGACTACGTTGGAGAGTGGATAAACCGCCTCTGCCTTCCGTTCTATTGTCGAACGTGCAATCACTGGAGAATAAACTGGACGAGTTCCGTTCGAGACTATCCTATCAACGTGATCTGAAGAACAGTAATACCCTATGTTTCCCCTAGTCGTGGCTGAACAAGGACATGGAAAATATTAATCTAGCTGGTTTTTCTATACATCGGCAGGACAGAACGGCAGCGTCGGGAAAGCTCAGGGGAGGGGGTGTATGTCTCTTTGTTAACAACAGCTAGTGCATGATCTCTAATATTAAGGAAGTCTCCAGGTTTGACCAAATTTCTACCAGCATGTCACCTGTGCAACTAGAGGTGAAAAAACTTTGGTTACCTTTACTCCACACACAGGGACTCATACAACGCTCTCTCTCGCCCTCTGTTTGGCAAATCTGACCATAACTAAGATTGAATTGTCACGTTCGTCTGAAGAATGGGACCAAGGCGCAGCGTGTGTATCGTTCCACATTTTATTATAACTGTGAAACTATGCAATACATACAAATAACCGAATAAACAAAACAAACCGTGACAAAGAGGTGCAAAATACACTTACTCAAAATAATCTCCCACAAACCCAGGTGGGAAAAACAACCACTTAAATATGATCCCCAATTAGAGACAACGATGACCAGCTGCCTCTAATTGGAGATCATCCCCCCAAAAACAACATAGAAATACAACAAGTAGAATCCCGCATAGAAATACATAAACTAGACAAAACCCCCAACATAGAAAAAAGAAACTAGAACCAACATAGACATAAAGAAACTAGGCAAAACCCTCTGTCACGCCCTGACCTACTCTACCATAGAAAAATAAGCTTTCTATGGTCAGGACGTGAAAGTACTCCCCCCAAAGGTGCGGACTCCGAACGCACAACCCCAAACAACAAATAAAAACAGGGAGGGTTAGGGTGGGTGTCTAATGTCGGTGGCGGCTCTGGTGCAGGACGAAGAACCTTCACATCCCGCGGATCCTCCTGCATCGGAGGCGGTTCTGGTGCGGGACGAAGAACCCTCACATCCTGCTTATCCGCCAGCATAGGAGGCGGCTCCGGTTCAGGGCGTTGCCCCCGCTCCGCTAGCTGATCCCTCCGCTTTCGTGTAACCAGACTGTGGATCATCGCCGGAGGCTCTGAACTGCAGACCGCCACTGGAGACTCTGGACTGCAGACCGCCGCTGGAGACTCCGGACTGCAGACCGCCGCTGGAGACTCCGGACTGCAGACCGCCGCTGGAGACTCCGGACTGCAGACCGCCACTGGAGACTCCGGACTGCAGACCGCCACTGGAGACTCCGGACTGGGGGACGTCGCTGGAGACTCCGGACTGGGGGATGTCGCTGGAGGCTCCGGACTGGGGGACGTCGCTGGAGGCTCCGGACTGGGGGACGTCGCTGGAGGCTCCGGACTGGGGGACGTCGCTGGAGGCTCCGGACTGCGGGCCGTCTCAGGAGGTTCCGGACTGCGGGCCGTCTCAGGAGGTTCCGGACTGGGAACTGTCGCCGGAAGCTCCGGACTGGGAACTGTCGCCGGAAGCTCCGGACTGGGAATGCGCACTGGAGGCCTGATGCGTGGGCCTGGCACAGGTGGCGCCAGACTGGTAACACGCACCTCAGGGCGAGTGCGTGGAGCAGGAACAGGACACACCGGACTGGGCAGGCGCACTGGAGGCCTGATGCGTGGGGCTGGCACAGGTGGCGCCAGACTGGTAACACACACCTCAGGGTGAGTACGGGGAGCAGGCACAGGGCGTACTGGGCTGTGGAGGCGCACTGGAGGTCTGGAGCGTAGGGCTGGCACAATCCGTCCTGGCTGGATGCTCACTTTAGCCCGGCAAGTGCGGGGCACTGGCACAGGACGCACTGGGCTGTGAATGCGCACTGGAGACACCGTGCGTATCACCGCAAAACATGGTGCCTGACAGGTCACACGCTCCCTCAAGCGAGTGCGTGGAGGAGACACAGGATGTACCAGACTGGGGAGGCGCACTGAAGGCCAGATGCGTGAAACTGGTGCATATGACACCGGACTGGTGTCACGTTCCTCAGCACGCCCGCTCTGCAGCGCTCTCAATGCTAACACCTCTTTCCGGAATCTTGCGTCGAGTTCCTCACTCGTCTCCCTGACTGGCTCTGATTCACCCCTCAGCTCTCCACGGTAAGCACGAGGAGTTGGCTCAGGTCCCAAACCTGACTCCACCAAACTCCCCGTGTGCCCCCCCCCCCCCCCAATTTTATTTTTGGAGCTGCCTCTCGGGCTTCCGTCGTTGCCGTGCTAGTTCCTCGTATTGTCTCCGCCTGCTTGCCTTGATGGTATAACGCCTCGTAATATCGCCGTTCTGCTCTCGCTGCTTCAATCTCCTCCTTTGGACGGTGATACTCCCCGGGCCTTGTCCAGGGAGCTGTCCCATCCAGGATTTCCTCCCAGGTCCAGTCCTCCTGACCACGCTGCTTGGTCCGTTGGTGGTGGGAGATTCTGTCACGGCTGTCTGAAGAATGGGAACAAGGCGCAGCGTGTGTATCGAAACGATGCAATACATACAAATAAAAGAATAAACAAAACAACAAACCTTGACGAAGAGGTGCAACATACACTTACTCAAAATAATAAATAAACTAGACAAAACCCTCTGTCACGCCCTGACCTAATCTACCATAGAAAAATAAAAGCTTTCTATGGTCAGGACGTGACATGAATCAACAGGACTGATCAACAAGACTAAGATTGAAAGGTGCTACACCGTCTCCGACGCTCATCGAATGTGGCAGGGCTTGCAAACCTTTACAGACTACAAAGGGAAGCACAGCCGTGAGCTGCCCAGTGACACGAGCCTACCAGATGAGCTCAATTTAACTGCCGGTCAAAAGTTTTAGAACACCTACTCATTCAAGGGTTTTTCTTTATTTTTTACTATTTTCTACATTGTAGAATAATAGTGAAGACATCAAAACTATGAAATAACACATATGGAATCATGTAGTAACCAAAAAAAGTGTTAAACAAATCAAAATATGTCTTATATTTGATGTTCTTCAAATAGCCACACTTTGCCTTGATGACAGCTTTGTACACTCTTGGCAAAGCATGAAATGCTTTTCCAACAGTCTTGAAGGAGTTCCCACCTATGCTGAACACTTGGCTGCTTTTCCTTCACTCTGCGGTCCGATTCATCTGAAACCATCTCAATTTGGTTGAGGTCAGGGGATTGTGGAGGCCAGGTCATCTGATGCAGCACTCCATCACTCTCCTTCTTGGTCAAATAGCCCTTACACAACCTGGAGGTGTGTTGGGTCATTGTCCTGTTGAAAAACAAATGATAGTCCCACTAAGCCCAAACCAGATGGGATGGTGTGTCGCTGCAGAATGCTGTGGTAGCCATGCTGGTTAAGTGTGCCTTGAATTCTAAATAAATCACAGACAGTGTCACCAGCAAAGCACCATCACACCTCCTCCTCCATGCTTCACGGTGGGAACCACACATGCTGAGATCATCCGTTCACCCACACCGCATCTCACAAAGACACGGCGGTTGGAACAAAAAATCTTGGTCTAATTTTCACCTTTCTAATGTCCATTGCTTGTGTTTCTTAGCAAGTCTCTTTATATTATTGGTGTCCTTTAGTAGTGGTTTCTTTGCAGCAATTCAACCATGAAGGCCTGATTCACGCAGTCTCCTCTGAACAGTTGTTGTTGAGATGTGTCTGTTACTTGAACTCTGTGAAGCATTTATTTGGGCTGCACTTTCTGAGGCTGGTAACTCTAGGTAGGCCAGTACATCACTGGGGCTGATCTCCCTCCTATCCAGGACATGTATATCAGGCGGCGTGGAAGGAAGGCCCGTAAAATCATTAGACTCTAACCACCCAAGCCATAGACTATTCTCTCTGCTTCCGCACGGCAAGCGTTACTGGTGCGTTGTCTGACACCAGCAGGCTCTTGAACAGCTTCTATCCCCAAGCAATAAGACTGATAAATAGTTAACAAAATAGCTACACGGACTATCTGAGTTATCCTTGTACCTTTTATTTGCCTTTTTATTTATTTTTCCCCCACTCTCTATGCTCACTCACAGGGCCCTATACACTAACACACACTAACACACACACTCACTCCATCATCTGCTCACTCACAGGGCCCTACACACTAACACACACACTCACTCCATCATCTGCTCACTCACAGGGCCCTACACACTAACACACACACTCACTCCATCATCTGCTCACTCACAGGGCCCTACACACTAACACACACACTCACTCCATCATCTGCTCACTCACAGGGCCCTACACACTAACACACACTAACACACACACTCACTCCATCATCTGCTCACTCACAGGGCCCTACACACTAACACACACTAACACACACACTCACTCCATCATCTGCTCACTCACAGGGCCCTACACACTAACACACACTAACACACACACTCACTCCATCATCTGCTCACTCACAGGGCCCTACACACTAACACACACTAACACACACACTCACTCCATCATCTGCTCACTCACAGGGCCCTACACACTAACACACACTAACACACACACTCACTCCATCATCTGCTCACTCACAGGGCCCTACACACTAACACACACTAACACACACACTCACTCCATCATCTGCTCACTCACAGGGCCCTACACACTAACACACACTAACACACACACTCACTCCATCATCTGCTCACTCACAGGGCCCTACACACTAACACACACTAACACACACACTCACTCCATCATCTGCTCACTCACAGGGCCCTACACACTAACACACACACTCACTCCATCATCTGCTCACTCACAGGGCCCTACACACTAACACACACTAACACACACACTCACTCCATCATCTGCTCACTCACAGGGCCCTACACACTAACACACACTAACACACACACTCACTCCATCATCTGCTCACTCACAGGGCCCTACACACTAACACAAACACTCACTCCATCATCTGCTCACTCACATATAATATGCACAGACATTTACACTGACTCTACACACACACACACACACACACATCCGCTCACATACAAGCTGTTGCTACTCTGTTTATCTTATATCCTGTTGCCTAGTCACATATCTACCTCCATCACTCCAGTATCCATGCACATTGTAAATACGGTATTGAACTGACCCTGTATGTAGTATTTTAACTTACTTACTTATTGTGTTCTTCATATTTCTTCTTATTTCTCTTGTTGTTTTTCTAGTAATACATTGTTATTGATTATTGCATTGTGGGGTTTTGAGTTTGCAAGAAAGTCATTTCACTGTACTTGTGCACGTGACATTAAAACTTGAAACTTGAAGGCCCTAAAAATGGTCAAAGACTCCAGCCACCCAAGTCATAGACTGTTCTCTCTGCTACCGCACAGCAAGCGGTACCGGCGCGCCAAGTCTGGGACCAAAAGGCTCATGAACAGCTTCTACCCCCAAGCTATATGTCTGCTGTACAATTCATCAAATGGCCGACAGGAATATTTACATCGACCCCCCCCCCCCCCCCTTTTATTTTTCACTGACTTTCTTTCACTGGACTCTACCCTCACACACACCACACTGAAACTCCAACACACACACACACACACACTACATACGCTCACCCACATGCATATTGACGCCACACACACATAGACACACTATAACACTCTTCACATACGCTGCTGCAGCTCTTTTTATTATCTATCCTGATTGGGTAATACTTCTACACCAACATACATGTACATATTTCCTCAACTACCTCGCACATTGACTCGGTACCGGTACACCTTGTTTATAGCCTCGTTATTGTTATTTTGTGTTACTAACTTTTTTTCCCTAATTTGCAATTATTCAATTTCTTTACTTTTTAACTGCATTGTTGGGAAAGGGCTCGTGAGTACACATTTCACAGTAAAGTCTACACTTGTTGTATTTGGCGCATGTGACAAATAAAGTTTGATTTGAGCCTCATGTATGCTGCATTACACAGTACATACAGAGGGTATCATAATTATTCAGCCCCTCTTGGATTTTGGTGCATTACAAAGTGGGATTGAAATTGATTAAATTGAGATTTTCTTTTGCCATTGATCTACACAAACTACTCTGTCAAAGGGAAAAGAAAATACTGTAAATGTTTACAAATTACAAACAATGAAATCACTAAAATATAGTTGTCGCTTAAGTATTCACCCCTTTGTTCAGGTATGCCTAAATTAGTTCAGGAGTACAATTTGGCTCAACACATCGCATACGAAGTTACATGGACTCAGTCTGCGTGAAATAATAGGGATTGACATGATTTATTTTATGACTATCCCTTCCTCTGTCCCTCATACATATACAACATCTGTAAGGTCCCTCAGTCAAGTATTGAATTTCAAGCCCAGATTCAACTACAAAGACCAGTGAGGTTTTCAAAAGCCTCTTAAAGAAGGGCAGTGATTGGTAGATGGGTAACAATAACAAATCAGACATTGAATATGTCTTTAATTAAGCCTGGTCAAGTTAATAATAATAATAATAATACAGTCATCCTTTTGAACTGAGCTGCAGGACAGGAAGGAAACTGCTCAGCGATGTCACCATTAGACCATTGGTGGTTTTAAAACAACTACAGAGTTGAATGGACGTGATGGGAGAAAACAAAAAGGATTGATCAACAACATTGTAGTTACTCTGCAAAACTGACCTAAATGACAGTGGGAGTGAAAAGAAGAATGCAAATAAACATATTTCAAAACATGCATCTTGTATGCAACAAGGCACAAAAATGATACCGCAAGAAGACATGGCAAAGGCATAAATGTTTTGGCCTAAATGCAAAGCCTTATGTTTGGGGCGAATCCAACACAACACACTGCCTCTTCATTTTCAAGCATGGTGGTGGCTGCATCATGGTATGGATATGCTTTCCATCGGCAAAGACTGGGGAGTTTTTCAGGATAAAAAGAAACAGTTACAGTTTTGACTTAAATGTGCTTGGAAATCTATGGCAAGACTTGAAAATGGCTTTCTAGCCATGACCCCCAACATCTTGACAGAGCTTGAAGAATTTTGAAAAGAATAATGGACAAATATTGCACAATCCAGGTGTGCAAAGCTCTTATAGACCAATTCAATATTAGGATGGTGTTCCTAGTTTTTGGTATACTCAATGTAGTATATATCTAATATATTAGTGTTTCATTTGTGTAGATCGTTGACAATAAAAATGACAATTAAAATCAATTTTGATCCCACTTTGTAACACAATAAAATGTGAAGAAATCCAAGGGGTGTGAGTACTTATGAAACCCACTGTACATACACTTCAAAATCCACTTCACAATACAATAGCTTTCATTCTTCATTTACTAGAATGCTATGTTTTCTGGGTACCCTAAGTATAAGCTATCAGAATTTTGGGGGGGATTTAGTTTGTTTTATCCTTCAGCGACAGATTCGGAGCATTTCCAGTCCACACCCAGACTTCGGTTCTCCAGGCGTATCCCAGTGTCCCCTGCAACGTGGGGAGGCAGCCGTGGCAGAGCAGAAACCGTCAGGAACAGCGGAGCCCACACAAGTAGGAAAGACTTCTGTTTTATATACAGTATGCTACACGCTGATATAAACGTAAAAAATAGTATTTTAGGGCTGTCAGAGTTAATCAGTTAACTCAAGTACATTTTTGGTAATATTAGTACACATTTTTTTATTGTAATTAATCGCATTGTCTAAAAGCGTTCAAAATACACTGAAAACATCCCAAATACATCATCTATACAGCTAAAAACAACAATACCATGTAAAACTGTGTTGACGTTGAGCTTAAAGAAGGTGTGCTTTATCAATTTACCGGCTTTTTTCTTACCGCTATTTTGGAAAAAATCAAGACTTCAATATTCTTGTAATGCTTTCTGTATACAAAATATTAAATTACAGCTCAATATCAGCAATTTCAGATTTTGCGATTAATCGTGATTTATCTGTATTGTGATTGCAGGGCAGCATGTCAGTATGTCTGTAGGTGGAGACGGTGGTGATGAACCTGACTGTAGAGGGAGGCAGGCCCCTGTGTGTCCACAATGTTCCCCACAGACACACAGCCATGGACACTCCACACGTAAGAGCTTCTTTCCCTATTCACAATAGTGTACTACGCATAGGGTCTGGTCAAGAGTATTACACTACATAGGGAATAGGGTGCCATTTGGAACACATCCACAGTCTGTGGTGTAATGGTGGTTTGTGTGTCACAGTGACAGTCCATCCTGTGCCGTCTCCACTCCTTTCTGCTAAGTCTTTATTCTTCTTTCTCTTTTCTTCTGACTGACAGCACTAGAGGGGGGTGGTGGTGACACTGAGCCTATCCACAGTCACACGGGTCTTCATTCTCGTCACTGTCCTATGTGTGGAAGGTCTCAGACGTACCGGAGCACAAGCACGAAACACGGTGAGCAACAGACATGTCCAAGTTACCATCTACTGCCATTTACTTCCTGTTTTATGTTGTGCTGTATTGCTTTGCCATTTTAATTGACAACAAACGTGTGCAGATTTTTTTTTATTCGCAGACCGAAGGACAGAGAGAGACTCAGGTCCCGCCCACAGAGGCAGCTGGCCAATGAGCTCCCCCCACGGAGATGTGAGAGGCGTGTTCTTTGCAGCGCCGCCCCCTCCTGTGCTGGGCAGTGTGCCACTGGTCCAGTGTGTGCCAGTGTGCCCGCCAGTTCTGTGAGTACCCTGCTCTCTCTCTCTGTCTGGACATGAAGTGGCCATTAGGTCATTTCGCTACAACCCCATCTGTTGCCAACCCTAATGAAATCTCAGCGCTGAGACACACGATCTTTTGGTATTTGTTTCATTAGTCGATTGTTGATATAGTCCCAAAATGTTTTGAATGTCAGCAATCAAGTTTTCAAGATATATAACTTTCAAAATACAGAAATACAGCTGGTATGATATGATGCAAAACACAGCAGACATGGTGCAGGAGTTCATATTTGGCCAAAATCCTGACTTGAAGATGTAGGTGGTTATATTTGCATAAATCATCTAATTATTTTATTACTGTGAGTATTTGAATCACAAATAAGTGTGTGTCATGATTTTAGCATTGTTTAAAATCCCACTTTCTTCCCCTATGTATTAAAAGGTGCAATATGCAGAAATTGCTCCGCCTTTTCCTGGCTGCTAAAATTCTAATAGTTGGCCTAATTTCAGTTTATGTATAGTGTAGAGAATCATTGTACCATCTAAACCGCTGTGAAATATATTTTCCATAACACAAAATATTGTATCTTCAGCTGTTTGAAGCTGGTCTACAAAAACGGAAGTAAAAGACGCAAAAATGAAACTTAAGAGCGGGAAGCATAGAAATAGCGCACATAGAACAGATATACCGCATCTTCGACTTGCTTTCGACGACAGACCTTTAACGCACATGTCTATGTGAATTTGGTCAGGTCGCCCAAAAAGTGGCATATTGCAGCTTTAAGAGGAGTAGTAAGTGTAGTTAGAAGGGCTGTTGTTGTTATATTTACCTGGCTCGTTCCCTGCAGGTACTACTCCAGCCCTGTGATGAATGTAGCGCCATCCCACCCCCAGCCCATCTACGTGTCTCTGGGTGGGGGTGTGGCCACCGGGGTTAGGGGTCATCATGAGCAGGTCAGAGGTGGAGCTGGCCGTTCCCTGTCTGCTGACCAGCGCTCTCTGAGCAGCTCTCTGAACCATGCCATCGAGGCGGCCAGGGGGATGAGGGAGGCCTCCCGACGCATGGCCCGCACCATCGCCACCGGACTGCACCACCAGGAGGCGCTGTCACAGTCCTGCATGTACTGATGGACCAGACCAGACACACACACACACACACCGGGGTTGTATTCATTAGTGTACACCGTAGCAAAATGTTTTGCGACTTAAAGGAGAACAAGCGTTTCTTATTGGAGAAGTTCAGGTACTGGTAGTCCCTCCCCGTTTTGGTCTGTTTTCTTCCGCTTGGTGTTTAGTGAATATGACCCTGGCAAGTCTTTGGACCAGCCACTCTGTACTGACATGGACGTCTCTAAATGTGAAGTTATTGTACTGTACACTCAACATTTAGTATAACAGTTTGGTATTTGGGGTAACACGAAGCAAGTGCCTGGGTACAGATACTAGGGCCTCAAGCCAGTCATTCAGCTGCAGGTTTCTTGGTTGCAGGGAGTGAGGAACTACAGACCCTTGACATCAGTATTTGATCATCACCCAGTGGCTCAGCACTGATGGGAAAGTAGGGTCTACAAACTGTACTTTATACAGGTTACTACAGGTTACAGGTTACTTTATACAGTACAGATTACTACAGGTTACTTTATACAGTACAGATTACTACAGGTTACTTTATACAGTACAGATTACTACAGGTTACTTTATACAATACAGGTTATAGCTTTAGATGAAAGGTGGAGTGGCTATGTTGCAATCTCAGGTATCATATAGAAACAACAGTTGTGAGGATCTGGCAGCTTAAGTGGACAACAGTAGCCGTTCATCTCTTACTCATAAAATGCACTAGAATCTGCATATTAATGATTTACGTTTGGAAATAACGGACATCTGCACATGTTTAGGTTGCTATGAAACCTGGAATTAGTTTTGGATATTTGTCTTGTTACATTTGTACAATGGATGTGAGACAAAGAAATTAAATTGCTGCTATGGATCTTCAGATGAGATGAAACACATTTTACCCTAATTTATTGATTCTAAATCAGGGTTCCCCAACTGGCAGCCTGCGGGTGGTCCCATTTGAAATGATGTTTCAGTTTGCAGTCTACAAATGATTTGGAATTATGTTCCGGCCCCCTGACCGTTCGTTCAACAAAAAATAAATCGTCCCGCGGCTGAATCAAGTTGATGATCCCTGTTCTAAACGGTTTGTTTCAATTTTATTCTTCATCATTTTGTGTAATAATGAGTTAATAACCTTAGTAATTGGTCGTGCTGGTCGTATTTTTATAGATGTCTTAGAGTTTGTGTTGAACACAAAATAAGACTTTAGAAACACACATTTCTAGGATTTTGGAAATGCAGATTAAAAAAATATATATATCTAGATCCTGATATCTTTTGTACTATGATTGAATATCAAATGATTTTTTTAAGCTAATATTTTGTAGAAAAATATTTTTGCTTTGAAGCCAAATAAATGTTGATGGTGAAACAACTAGTAGTTGTTAGTAAGTAAGGCTGACTAAATGTGCTGTAGATCAGTCGTACAACCTGGGTGTGTACGGGGCCAGAGGTTTTCAGGGTCTTACTGCACAATGTGAACTGTGAGCCTGAAAATGAGAGGGTTAACTCACAGATACAGCACAGATACACTACGGTGAAGAACGGCAGAATTGCAACAGAGTACCTTACAATGTAGCTACGGTAAGAACGTGCTGAGTCTTTCTCCTTGTAATGGAAGCCAATTTATTAGACAGCCTTGGTACATTGGTACACATGAAGTATGCTTCAACACTCGCAGACATAGAATCCCAATGAGTTAAACAGGTTTAGGACAGACTTACATTTTTTTATTCAGATTTTTTTCTCTCTGATAAATAACTTTGATATACATGAATTGAATAGACAGAGACGCTATAAACAGCAACTGATAATAGGAAACAATTCAAAATAAATGAAGCGTTTGCATCACGGAAAACGCATAGTGCAATATACAACCTGTTTGGCCAGGAAAGAGAAATTAAAAATAGATATAAAACGTTGAAATATTTGTGTTACATTTTCTTTGCAAAGCCATTCGCCGTTGGAAGAGTTAACATTGCACCAGCAGAGAAAAACTAACGGACAGACAAACAAAATATAGATATTAGTTATTTTCCCAGTTCACCACTACAGCTACAGATAAAACAGCACAGACACACGTGGCTTTACATTCGCATTATTTTTAAAGGAAATCTTTTACTACTTCACTGTCAGAAACATCACCAGTCAACAGTGAGACACTAAAAACATCAACGTATGGCATATACACAACACACTACTCAGTGCATGGCCCGGTTAAACATTTTGATACTAACCAATGATGACTTACACTGAGTGTACAAAACAGTAGGAACACCTGCTCTTTTCCATGACCGGTGAATCCAGGTGAAAGCTATGATCCCTTATTGATGTCACCTGTTAAATCCACTTCAATCAGTGTAGATGAAGGGGAGGAGACAGGTTAAAGAAGGATTTTTAATGCTTGAGACATGGATTGTGTATGTGTGCCATTCAGAGGGTGAATGGGCAAGACAGAAGATTTAAGTGCTTTTGAATGTGGTATGGTAGTAGGTGCCTGGTACACCGGTTTGAGTGTCAAGAACTGCAACGCTGCAGGTATTTTTTTCAGCTCAACTGTTTCCTGTGTGTATCAAGAATGGTCCACCACCCAAAAGGGCATCCAGCCAACTTGACACAACTGTGGGAACCATTGGAGTCAACATGGGACAGCATCCCTGTGGAACGCTTTCAATACCTTGTAGAGTCCATGTCCCGATGAACTGAGGCTGTTCTGAGGGCAAAAGGGGTGCAACTCAAAATTAGGAAGTCGTTCCTAATGTTTTATGCACTCAGTGTATAATGTGACAGGATACAACACTGAAATACAAGCGGCCCTTTGATTATTCTGTAAACATCTGCAAGCAATGGCCTTTTTGACACTAAAACGTGAAATCTCTCCAGAGAAAAAGGAAAAGGATGTGGCGAGTAAATACAGTCTTATGGCTGGAGGAGGGATGCTTCTAGCATTCTGTAGCTATTTACACAGCCCCGTTTCTCTCTATCCTCAGACCCTGGGTCAGTCTAGCTGTTTGTCACTGTCTTACTCACAAGACAGCACTGTGATTGAATGATTTCTCGAGTTGCTTGGTTACGGTATTGCCACACTAAAGGATATGCAGTAACAGTACGGACAATGTTCAGGCATGCTACTGATACAAACATCTTGACCAGCTAGAATTCTCCCCCCTGATAGGACAGGGATGAGTTATGTTGCATGTTGAGTGATGTGATTCTACTGCATTGACTTTCCTAGTGCCAACCAACTATAGTAAGGCATCTCTCCTCCACCCACTATCAATAAAAATCACACCAAGAAGATAAACAGGGAACAAACAGAGAAAACCTCTACCTTTTACACTTTCTAGCAGGTTTCATAGCATACGATATTACATTTGGAACTTTCAGTTTCAAATGGCCTTGATATTTAAACCTTTTTTGAAATACTTTCCGTTATTTGCATCCATTGTAAAATATGAGAATACTTGCAACATGATTTAGATCTGTTTAAACATTTATTTTGTTAATTAACGCTGTCATTGTTTTTGTTTGTAGTTATTTTTTTCCCTCGAGCAAGATACATACAGAATGAACGTAGGATCTGGGGAAGGTGACTGGGGGGAGGTTAAGGTGAGAAGACTGGATGGGGCTGGGCGATTTTTAGCTCGCCGGTTCCTCGTCTGGTTTGTTCATGGTCTTGAGCTGTTCCAGGAGGGCGGTGGGGGTGAAGACGTGGGTCGATCCTAGAGAGGTGGACAGATAGGCAGCAGAGGAAGCACACAGACAGAGCATGCTATTAGAGTTTCCCAACCGTTCGCTCGCTACGAAAATGTGTTTTCAGCTCTTGCTATGAATGCTTGGATGAAAGCACTGTATTCTTGAGAATAAAAAATGTTGGAAATAGGATAAACATAAATACAACCCAAAAACTTGAAATCCTAGTCAATAGCCAGCATTTAAAGAATGTATTGGTTATCATTATTGGTTATAATGCGATGTGTGGGCTATTCACACGTTTTAAAAAATCAATGAAGATTGGTGATTGTGATCTAGTGCCCGCCAACAATTCACTAAATTGTACGTCACATGCAATTGGATCGCTTGTGATTGGACAGTGATGTACTGACGTCACAGAACTGGCTTCTGTGAGCTGCGAAGCACTGGTGGTGGAAACCCTGTGACCACAGCTATAGGAGGGAGCAGCAAATCAGGTGTAAGTGTCTGCATGTGATCTAAGAAGCTTTTATCGCAGTGCATGCAAACATCAGTCTAATAGCAATATGAAAAATCAGGTAAAGACAAAAGCAGATTTCTGTCCAGCCATTCTCTGATTGGATGACATCAGGGAAGTAATTGTGCCTGTGCTTGTAAATAAAAACGTGAAATGAAAAGCTAAACATAACAGCAGCACCAAAATATGAATGAGTGACTTTTTCATAGCTGAAGACACATTTGACACAGTATAACTCAGGAGGTATAAGATTGGAGTAAACCAAACCTTTCTCCATATAGTTTGTCACCAAGTCGTTGAATGTGTTGATGGCTTACCCTCCATCTTCGACAAACCAAGGCTTTCAATCATGAAGCGAACCGCTGGACCAAAGCTTTGATTTACTCCCCACACCTACTAAGCAGTTGGATTAGTATTATTGTCATTCTTCATCTGTTTGTTTCTGAAGCAAAGCTGAACGTTTCTGTTATTTTGGCTCAACAAGGAAGACGCTTGGTTTATCTGTGCTAGGTACAATTCATTTAAAGCTCAGTATATCTGATTGCTCATGCCAGTTAGGCCTTTCTAGATGTGATATTGACAGCCAATCAGGAGGGCTGGTTTATCCCATCATCAATAGGTACAGGCAGAGACAGGAGAGGAAGAGGCGAGTCCATCTTAAGTTGGGTCACCATGGTGATGCAGGCATCCTGGGTGTAAGGGAGGGTGGAGTGGGGTGTAGGTGAACACTAGTCACAGATCAACTTTGGACTGGTGCCTGGTTCTCTCCTGTCTCTCAGCGTCTGAAACACACAGCTTTGCAGGGCTCTGGCCAGAAACACAGTGAGCCACGTTACTCCCCAACACCCACTACATGGGTAGGATCATATCCAAACACCAAATAACAGAAACAAACAGTCTGAGTAAATTAACAATGGACATTTCGTTCAGGACGGGTTGAATACGGCAGTATATGGTAAAGCCTCCATCCTGCATGTGGTGATTGATACTTACAAAAAAAATACCAAAACCATAAAACCAAAAGTTGTTAGAAAAATATATGGTTTTAGCAGATAAGCAAGAATGAGATGGATGCCCTTTAATGTTGTGTTCTGGGAAACTCACTCAGGTGGCAATTGAACAAATTGTGCAGAATATCGCCACCTTACTTGCAATTAGACAAAATCCCCAAAATAGGCAGTGATGCGGTAATTGCTAATATTGGTGTTTGAAAAATATACCTTAACTAGACTATGTGCTTTTAGAATCCTGTCTCTGTGTACCAAAACCCATATTGGTCTACTATTGGTCGACCATGCTGTATGGGCCACATATGGTGTCGCAAAAGGGAAAATATGGAGCTATATGGCGAACACAGTGAGGGGGAAATCGTGAAGGCTTTTTATGAAGTGTCGCATCTTTTCTAGGTGCTAAAGCATATCGAGTGAACATCGCTACATTCCCAGTGTCAGTGTCTGCAGAGAAGCACTGTGTCCGAGCGAGCACAAATAGCAGTAGGGAGCTGAAGTTTATTCTTTGACCGAATGGTGTGGAGACCAACATTAGTGTTCTCTGCAGATGACTCCTGGGCCATGTACGCATGCATGTGATGTCTGGTGGACCGAGAGAGAGTGAGTTGGAGGAGAGGTGGAGGAAGTTGAAAGATTGGGAGCAAAAAATACATCTACGAAAAAAAATGACAATCCTTCCTTGAAAGCCAACATCAACTCAAGGACCTATCCTGAAAGAAACCATTAAATCAAGGTGATTGTCTTGGAGGTGTTATTTCCCAAAATAATTAGACAGTGATAATAAAGGAATAAAGATGATTCTCGAGGGTAGATTAAATCTGCGCCAACAAATGATCAATTCTGGGAAGCAGGGGCGATTTAATCCACCCAGTTGAGATGATGTGGGGGTGGAGGAGGGGGAGGGCAGCAGGGATGGGGTCAGGACGCCTGTAGCATGGCCAGCCCACATAGGCTTCACACCCTGAAGGCCCAGCAGATAGATACTGCAACACATGCGCATTCTATCTGTCAGCATGACAAGGCCAATCACTATTGGCTGTGGGGGTCAACAATCACACTGTCTTACGCTGTGATTGGGTGTTGGCCTGCAGGAGGTGGAGCCTGAGGTGACTGGGCCATGCAGTGAGCCAGGGGTCAGACGGCCATCCCTGAGGGTGGGGTGGAGTTCAAGCAGTAGTGAATGTAGTAAGAGGAGTACGGAGGGAAAGAAAGCCCTTGTGCTGTGGGCATTCAGAAAGGGCTTCTTTGCGCGGCTGCCTTTACTTTGTCAGAGTGTGATTTCTCTCTCCCTCCCTCCCTCTCTCTTTCTGTCTCACTCGTCTGAGCCTGCGTCTGGCTCCTCAAAGGACACCCTAGTGGACTCTCGGAAGTCAGGGTGCTGCAGGTCCGTTAAGAATTTGATGGGGGTGATGGTGTGGGTGGAACCTGTGAAGGAACAGAGGGTGCTTCACGCTCAATTCTCATCACATGCCACACCCCCCACGCCACTTTCTCTGCCATCTCGACAAGAAGGGGTTAAACACGCCACCGCACAGCACTACCCACATACTGTGAGTACTCACACACGCGCCCACACGCAAACACACGGACACGAAACCCAGACGCACAGAAAAAGACAGGGCGTAGCTGCAATTCAAAGACAACAGTGTTTTAGACAGAACAAGACTGAATCCAAAAGCAAAAGCATAGCACAGCAAAAAACAACAGACAAGACACACTCCCTTAGGACAAGGACTGGCTGACTAGAGAGACAACATTCAATAAACAGGGAACACACGTCACCCAAAAGGGGTTTACACATATCACAGGGGGTATCTTAGAGAAGTGTTCATCAGAAACATAACGTTTTCCTCCAGCTAGATCCTTAAGTAAGTCCAGCACTAACAGAATGAGTGTTGATTGCCTCAACAGGCAAACTAGGGTCATGACATAAGCTTACTCTTCAAGAATCTTTACTGACTGGGATTCGTGGTGTGAGTACAGTGCCTTGCAAAAGTATTCATCCCCCTTGGTGTTTTTCCTATTTTGTTGCATTACAACCTGTAATTTAAATTTATGTTTATTTGGATTTCATGTAATGGGTATACACAAAATAGTCCAAACTGGTGAAGTGAAAAAATAACTTGTATCAAAAAATTCTGAAAAGTGGTAAAGTGGTACGTGCATATGTATTCATCCCCTTTGCTATGAAGCTCCTAAATAAGATTTGGTGCAACCAATTACTACCTTCAGAAGTCACATAATTAGTTAAATAAAGTCCACCTGTGTACAATCTAAGTGTCACATGATCTGTCACATGATCTCAGTATATATACACCTGTTCTGAAAGATCCCAGAGTCTGCAACACCACTAAGCAAGGGGCACCATGAAGACCAAGGAGCTCTCCAAACAGGTCAGGGACAAAGTTGTGCAGAAGTACAGATCAGGGTTGGGTTATAAAAACATATCAGAAACTTTGAACATCCCACGGAGCACCATTAAATCCATTATTAAAAAATTGAAAGAATATGGCACCACAACAAACCTCCCAAGAGAGAGCCGCCCACCAAAACTCACAGACCAGGCAAGGAGGGCATTAATCAGAGAGGCAACAAAGAGACCAAAGATAACCCTGAAGGAGCTGCAAAGCTCCACAGAGGAGATTGGAGTATCTGTCCATAGGACCATTTTAAGCTGTATACTCCACAGAGCTGGGCTTTACAGAAGAGTGGCCAGAAAGAGCCATTGCTTAAAGAAAAAAAATAAGAAAACACATTTGGTGTTCGCCAATAGGCATGTGGGAGACTCCCCAAACATATGGAAGATAGTACTCTGGTCAGATGAGACTAAAATGTAGCTTTTTGGCCATCAAGGAAATCGCTATGTCTGGCGCAAACCCAACACCTCTCATCACCCCAAGAACACCAGTGAAGCATGGTGGTGGCAGAATCATGCTGTGGGGATGTTTTTCATCGGCAGGGACTGGGAAACTGGTCAGAATTGAAGGAATGATGGATGGTGCTAAATACAGAGAAACTCTTGAGGGAAATCTGTTTGTCTTCCAGAGATTTGAGACTGGGATGGAGGTTCACCTTCCAATAGGACAATGACCCTAAGTATACTGCTAAAACAACACTTGAGTGGTTTAAGGGGAAACATTTAAATGTCTTGGATTGGCCTAGTCAAAGCCCAGACCTCAATCCAATTGAGAATCTGTATTATGACTTAAAGATTGCTGTACACCAGTGGAACCCAGGAATGGGCTAAATTCCCAGTGGCTAGATGTGCCAAGCTTATAGAGACAAACCCCAAGAGACTTGCAGCTGTAATTGCTGCAAAAGGTGACTCTACAAAGTATTGACTTTGGGGGGGTGAATAGTTCCGCACACTCAAGTTTTATTTTTTTTGGTCTTATTTCTTGTTTGTTTCACAATAAAAATATTTTGCATCTTCAAAGTGGTAGGCATGTTGTGTAAATCAAATAATACAACCCCCCCAAAAAATATATTTTAATTCCAGGTTGTAAGGCAATAAAATAGGAAAAATGCCAAGGGGGGTGAATACTTTCGCAAGCCACTGTATATGTGAGT
Source organism: Salmo trutta (assembly GCF_901001165.1). Classification (NCBI taxonomy): domain Eukaryota; kingdom Metazoa; phylum Chordata; class Actinopteri; order Salmoniformes; family Salmonidae; genus Salmo; species Salmo trutta. The sequence goes on from NC_042968.1 coordinate 65,090,361, forward strand.
AAGGAAGCTAATTAAGGTCAAATATGTTGTTGTGTGGATAAGCCAGAGTTTTAATGAAGTACGGTTGAGTACGGTCGACGCTCAAATGAGAGAAAGATTATCCGGAATAATTCTCTCCTTTGTCCTTCTTTATTCACCTGTGGTTAACATAGTGGGAACAGAATACAGTTGCATTGGCACTGATGATGGCAGACACGTTGGCATTTGTGTCCTGCGGACCACAATGAATGGAGACTAGGGCTGTGGCGGTCACAACATTTCTTCAGCCATTGATTGTCAAGCAAATAACTGTCGGTCTCACGGTAATTGACTGTTAATTAACAAACACATTTAGCATCTCCTGGTTTCCACATCTAGCCTACAAGCCACTGATGCAGACCTTTGGAACATCTGCATTTTAAAAAGTCTAATAAATCCATGTAATATAGCCTACACCATCACAATAAATCCATTATTTATTATAGACAGGTCTAAAGAAGAATGATATGAAGAAAATGTAGTTTATTTCAGAAGAACAGAATATCATACTGAGTTGTCCTTATGTAAGGCCCTGATCTGGATATGCCATATGGCTGTGGGCTATGCTAGTTCACTTAGCAGACAAGATTTGCTTTGAATTCCGTGGCATTATTTTATAGTATGAAGAATACAATTGAACAAAGCTGAATAAAATAGAAAGGATCTTTTCTCCAAATTATTTGAGGGAGTGCGCACATATGCAGCTATTCTGTGTTGAGCGGTTAACAAAGAAATAGGCATTCTATATGCTTAATTTACAGTTATTGATGTAACTTTAGTTGTTCTACAAACGTTGGGCTATATGTTTACATTTGTAATACATTGTAAGGATGCGTGATGCGACTCTAATGATGATTTGAAAAAAGTCACTTGAAACGCAATGACCTCTGCTTTATTTTTTGAGCAGGTTGTACATACTTCATCAGTCTCTCATTCACAATTTGACAAGCACTTGATAATGCCTAGAATTTCACGGCGGCATCCCCTTTGTGTGGCTGTAATGTACCCTAAAAAAATCCATGCCTTTTGCGGCCAGTGGCCGTTATGCCCTTCTCAATGAGTGCTGCACGCTCCGAATCACCTCTCACTCACATGGCTCTCCATCACGTGATCGGGTCTTTCTCACAGGCTACAAGTGAAGACAGACACATCCGGGACGCAATTGCGCGGGCCCTTATCCAATTCCGAGGTGCATATTGAAGATATTGGAAGAACTGTCCACATTTACTTTTCGTCAGCCAACAAGATGAATAGGCCTAATGAACAGCAAAAGCACTAGCCTATGTCAATCTACTATCCCCCATAGTACATAAGTTGACCTACTGTATTCTGTGCGAGAAATACATATTCTAAACTGTCTGGGACAGTTGTGGGATGCAATAGATCCCAAATTAATACAACCACTAGCATAAAAAAAATACTTTTTACTATTAGTCTATTTCTTCACATTATAAGCGCAGCAATGCGCACATTAGTAGGCTAAAAGTGCAAATGTTCCATTAGCGGAAAACACCCTTATCAAAAGTGACCGCAGAAGCAATTATGCATGTAATGCTTTTATTATAAAGGTGCAGTTTTACCCCTTGTAAAGAGGATTAATGTGCTTAATTTTAAGAAGTTATTTGGCCACTTTATTTGTGATCAAAACATATAGGCCTATGGGCTAGGCTACATGAGGTGTGTGACTGTGATTCGAAAAAGTGCTGGGCATCATTCACAAGTGCTTATATATAATTCACAAGTGATAGGCTAATATTATCACCCATCAGACTATTCTTGATTTAATCTTGTCATTATTATTTTGTATATGTGTGAAATATGTATGGAAACAGAGGCAGCGGGAAAATATACATGTCATCTATGCACTTAAATAGCGAATGGAGGACACTTTTCCCGTGGTTCATTTTCATGCCAGCCAGGCAGGCTATACTCCTGTTGTAAATATAAGCAACATTAGGAAAGTTGAGAAATAAATACAGTAGACCTAACCTATAGAAAGCTGATGGGATCCTCCTCTTTTTAGTAGAGGCCATCTCTCTGTTTTATCATGCAACTGCATAGCCTATAGAAATGTTGCGCAACATGAGCTCATGGGCTCTCATGAAGCGTTTGATTAGATTTTCGATTACATTTGCATTGATACCAGAGTGATTAGACAATAGAGTGCTGAGTACCAGGTAGTTAGTACGTTTGGCAGGCTACTAATGACCAGCAGCAGCATCAGAGCATGGAGAAGCCTAATTACCGTGACTAAACAGTCACGTGGAATTTGACTGCCTTCATGACTCGTGACCGCCGATGTGGGGGTAATACGGTCACCATAACAGCCCTAATTTAGACCAATGACAGAATTAGCCAGTGTACGAGAGTCAGTCAGTTAGAGAAGTACACCCATTTCCCAATCTACATCCTAGTCCCCTATCCCTAGGCACTTTGTGTAGACCCTGAAAATAATTGGGTAGGTATAAGCCATTCCACCTAGCCTATCAGAGGGCATGGTGGACATATTACCTATTCAGACTGTTCAATTGTACATTTCGGTGTTCGTCAAGGTTCCGTTTTAGGACCACTATTGTTTTCACTATATATTTTACCTCTTGGGGATGTCATTCGAAAACATAATGTTAAATTTCACTGCTATGCGGATGACACACAGCTGTACATTTCAATGAAACATGGTGAAGCTCCAAAATTGCCCTCGCTAGAAGCCTGTGTTTCAGACATAAGGAAGTGGATGGCTGCAAACTTTCTACTTTTAAACTCGGACAAAACAGAGATGCTTGTTCTAGGTCCCAAGAAACAAAGAGATCTTCTGTTGAATCTGACAATTAATCTGGATGGTTGTACAGTCGTCTCAAATAAAACTGTGAAGGACCTCGGTGTTACTCTGGACCCTGATCTCTCTTTTGAAGAACATATCAAGACTGTTTCAAGGACAGCTTTTTTCCATCTACGTAACATTGCAAAAATCAGAAACTTTCTGTCCAAAAATGACGCAGAAAAATTAATCCATGCTTTTGTTACTTCTAGGCTGGACTACTGCAATGCTCTACTTTCCGGCTACCCGGATAAAGCACTAAACAAACTTCAGTTAGTGCTAAATACGGCTGCTAGAATCCTGACTAGAACCAAAAAATTTGATCATATTACTCCAGTGCTAGCCTCCCTACACTGGCTTCCTGTTAAGGCAAGGGCTGATTTCAAGGTTTTACTGCTAACCTACAAAGCATTACATGGGCTTGCTCCTACCTATCTTTCCGATTTGGTCCTGCCGTACATACCTATACGTACGCTACGGTCACAAGACGCAGGCCTCCTAATTGTCCCTAGAATTTCTAAGCAAACGGCTGGAGGTAGGGCTTTCTCCTATAGAGCTCCATTTTTATGGAATAGTCTGCCTACCCATGTGAGAGACGCAGACTCAGTCTCAACCTTTAAGTCTTTACTGAAGACTTATCTCTTCAGTAGGTCCTATGATTAAGTGTAGTCTGGCCCAGGAGTGTGAAGGTGAACGGAAAGGCTGGAGCAACGAACCGCCCTTGCTGTCTCTGCCTTGCCGGTTCCCCTCTTTCCACTGGGATTCTCTGCCTCTAACCCTTTTACAGGGGCTGAGTCACTGACTTACTGGTGTTCTTCCATGCCGTCCATGGGAGGGGTGCGTCACTTGAGTGGGTTGAGTCACTGATGTGGTCTTCCTGTCTGGGTTGGCGCCGATTTTTGTGGGCTATACTCGGCCTTGTCTTCGGACGGTAAGTTGGTGGTTGTAGACATCCCTCTAGTGGTGTGGGGGCTGTGCTTTGGCAAAGTGGGTGGGGTTATATCCTGCCTGTTTGGCCCTGTCCGGGGGTATCATCGGATGGGGCCACAGTGTCTTCTGATCCCTCCTGTCTCAGCCTCCAGTATTTATGCTGCAGTAGTTTATGTGCCGGGGGGTTAGGGTCAGTCTGTTTCATCTGGAGTATTCTCTTGTCTTATCCGGTGTCCTGTGTGAATTTAAATATGCTCTCTCTAATTCTCTCTTTCTTTCTTTCTCTCGGAGGACCTGAGCCCTAGGACCATGCCTCGGGACTACCTGGCATGATGACTCCTTGCTGTCCCCAGTCCACCTGGCCATGCTGCTGCTCCAGTTTCAACTGTTCTGCCTGCGGCTACGGAACCCTGACCTGTTCACCGGACGTGCTTGTTGCACCCTCGACAACTACAATGATTTTATTATTTGACCATGCTGGTCATTTATGAACATTTTAACATCTTGACCATGTTCTGTTATAATATCCACCCGGCACAGCCAGAAGAGGACTGGCCACCCCTCATAGCCTGGTTCCTCTCTAGGTTTCTTCCTAGGTTTTTGGCCTTTCTAGGGAGTTTTTCCTAGGGAGTTTTTCCTAGCCACCGCGCCTCTTTCAAATGCATTGCTTGCTGTTTGGGGTTTTAGGCTGGGTTTCTGTACAGCACTTTGAGATTTCAGCTGATATACGAAGGGCTATATAAATACATTTGATTTGATTTGATTTGATTCAGACCGACAACAAGTGCCCAGAGGGAGGAGTTAAATGTCTATTCAAAATGAGTCTGCATTCTTGCATAAATGAAAGGCAACTGTTCGTTAATGTACCAGTAAGATCAGTCTATGTAAGTGTATTTTCTCTTAGGACTGTTCTGTCACACTCCCTATGGGGGAGTCCCTCCCTACCACCTCGGCCTGCGCTCAGTGGCGCCCCCCCGGTGTCAGACTCACCAATGATGGCCTCCCACTTCCCGTTGGCCTGCGTGACCTCGTAGGCAGAGCGCATCTCGCTGAAGGACGCGCCTCCGATGATGAAGACCATGACGCGCGGCCCGGTGCGGTACTCGCCTGGGGTCTTATTCTTGTGCCATTGGCCATACCGGGCACTGCCAGGGAGGGAGAAGCACAATCAACAAGGGTGGCATATCACAGTGTTACTCTTCTTCACTATTTCACCACTGCTGTACTGAAGAAAGAATGTGCCTAACTAGGAAGAGAGGTAATGGGCAGAGAGAAAGGGTCTTTCTCTACGTGGAGACAACTAGCTATACAACATATCAGCAAACCACATCATATGATACAGCAATCTGATGCCCCACTGCGCAGTCAATGATGTGGCATGCAACCATGGGCTGATCAATGTAATGTCTACAATGTAGTCGGTCTGGAATGCAACCAGTGTGTGTGAATGTGTGTTAGGCTGCGTCATGGCTGTGCAAGGCGTCTAGTGAAATGTGCTCATGTAACTGAGCCTGTCTGTGGATTCTCAGAGCTTCTTGCCCAATGAGTCAATAACATTGGGGCTGGGGAATGAAAGGTGGTTGGTGGTGGAAGTGGCTCCCATTCTCAGCAGCACAGATCCCATGTCAAATCAATACACACACAATGAAGGTCTAGTGGGGGAGGGATATGCAGGGGTCAATGTGTCAACACTCTCTCTTCATTCCCCAGTGCACGCACACCTACCACTGTGGTAGTAGTATGAGGGTTAGATGCCTTGGCCTTGTCCCAAATGGCACCCTATTCCCTATATTGTCCACTACTTTTGACCAGAGCCCTCTGTTGCAATACTGTATGTTTGATTGAATACACAGCCCTCTGGTTGTCTTTTCTCCTGTTTGTCGCTGCTTAGTTCTGCCCTTTCTCTCTTTTACAGCCAATCAGAGTATTCATCTCCCCTCTCCCTCAGAGCCCAAACAACTATTGATCTGTGACCCTCCTTGCTTTGTCATCTCAATAGCGCTAATACACTGCAATACATTCCAGTGTGTGTGTGTGTGTGTGTGTGTGTACCTGACTGCAGTGCTGCTGAAGGAGGCAGAGGAGCGGGTAGATATGTAAGGGTAGTGCTTGGTGTCCAGCTTATCTTCAATCACATCCTGCAGGGATGACGAGGAGAAAGGCAGAACAAGAGCATGGTCAGCAAATATAATACACAGTGAAGACAAATGGGATGGCCTGAAACACACACAGACAGACAGACAGACAGACAGACAGACAGACAGACAGACAGACAGACAGACAGACAGACAGACAGACAGACAGACAGACAGACAGACACTCTGTGTATTTCCAGTAACTGACCTCCATGATGTCCTTGACCAGTGGTGTCCAGCGTGACAGCTGATAGGTCTGCTCACTCACACGTTCCTTCCTGTCCAGCTTCTTCCCCCTGCGGAGGGTGGACTAGAGGGAGGAGGAACATGGAGTGAAAAATAACAAAGGGGAGAGTTAAATTACTGCAAATATCAGTCTGAATGGAAGTGTTTAATTGAGACCCATATGAAAGGAATAATATGGTAGGAACATAGAAGAGAACGAGGGAGAGAGAGAGAGAGAGAGAGAGAGAGAGAAAATGGCCAGGAAAGCTGGTGACAGAGCGAGAGAGAAAGAGAGAGAGAGAAAGAGAGAGTATGGCATGAAGGAGAAAGCGTTTGTAACAGGTGTTGAAAAGGTGGCGGTGCATCTGTGTCCTTGACTGCAGCTGCAGGAGGGACAGAAGAGGAGGTTGGCCAGACACGAAGTGGCCAACAACAGGAAGTAAGAGTGCTGACTCACGTCTGTGATGATGGGCACACCCAGGTGGGCCATGTTGGTGATGATCTCACTGTCCTCTGGAGGGATCTGGGCATGCTGGATGAGCTTGTTCAGGTTCTCCTCTGTGATGCCTACCCAACAGCACACCACAGGTTGTTAAGCTCTTATAGGTTCACTTTAAGCCTCATTTATACACTACGTATGTGCGCAATGCAAGAAAGCAATTAGCTACACAAAATGGTGATACTGCGTAGTTGGATGAGTTACAAATTGCGTCACTGCACACGTTTGCATATTGCTACGCAACTACTGCCATTTTGCACAGCTTGCGTTGCGTATGTAAATAGGGCATAAAATAGGCTTTAGGAATAAACAGGAAAAACTGATCCTAGATCACCTCTTAGAGTTAGGGTTGTGTTTGAGGCTAGGGTTGAACCAAGATGTGGTTATGAAGCTAGGGTTAGTTATGGTTGAGGCAGGATGGGGACATGAAGCTAGGGTTAGGGTTGTGGTTGAGGCTAGGGTTACGGTTGAATTGGGATGTGGATATGAAGCTAGGGTTAGTTATGGTTGAGGCGGGATGGGGACATGAAGCTAGGGTTAGGGTTGTGGTTGAGGCTAGGGTTACGGTTGAATTGGGATGTGGATATGAAGCTAGCATTAGGATTAAGTTTGTGGTTTAGGTTAGGGTTGACCTGGGATGTGGATATGAAGCTAGGGTTAGGATTAAGGTTGTGGTTTAGGTTAGAGTTGAACTGGGATGCGGATATGAAGCTAGGGTTAGGATTAAGGTTGTGGTTTAGGTTAGGGTTGACCTGGGATGTGGATATGAAGCTAGGGTTAGGATTAAGGTTGTGGTTTAGGTTAGCGTTGAACTGGGATGCGGATATGAAGCTAGGGTTAGGATTAAGGTTGTGGTTTAGGTTAGGGTTGAACTGGGATGTGGATGTGAAGCTAGGGTTAGGATTAAGGTTGTGGTTTAGGTTAGGGTTGAACTGGGATGTGGATGTGAAGCTAGGGATAGGGTGAATGTTTGGGTTAAAAATGTAGCATCGTTCAGTTTCACCGTTCTTGAGGAAGATGTAGAGGAGGATGATGCGGATCTTGTCGTGGGTGGTGACATTGGCGTCCAGCAGGATGGGCACGATGGCCCTCATGGGGTCCTTGATCTTTTCCCCTTCAGCGTCTGTACCCATGGCCAGGTCCTACATGCCACACAGACAGGAGATTAGCGATACATCCCAAATAGCAACCTATTCCTTATATACAGTGCATTCGGAAAGTACTCAGACCCCTTCACTTTTTCCACATTTTGTTACGTTACAGCCTTATTCTAAAATGTTAATTTTTTTCCTCATCAATCTACACACAATACCCTATAATGACAAAGCAAAACTGTTTTTTAGACATTTTTGCAAATTTATTACAAATAAAAGCTGAAATACCTCACTCCACCAATCAGGCCTTTATGGTAGAGTGGCCAGACGGAAACCGCTCCTCAGTAAAAGGTACATGACAGCCTGCTTGGAGTTTGCCAAGAGGCACCTAAAGGACTCTCAGACCATGAGAAACAAGATTCTCTGGTCTGATGAAACCAAGATTGAACTGTTTGGCCTGAATGCCAAGTATCACATCTGGAGGAAACCTGGCACCATCCCTACGGTGAAGTATGGTGATGGCAGCATCATGCTGTGAGGATGTTTTTCAGCGGCAGGGACTGGGAGACTAGTCAGGATCGAGGAAAAGATGAATGGAGCAAAGTACAGAGAGATCCTTGATGAAAACCTGCTCCAGAGCGCTCAGGACCTCAGACTGGGGCGAAGGTTCACCTTCTAACAGGACAATGACCCTAAGCACACAGCCAAGACAACGCAGGAGTGGCTTCGGGACAAGTGTCTGAATGTCCTTGAGTGGCCCAGCCAGAGCCCGGACTTGAACCCGATTGAACATCTCTGGAGAGACCTGTAAATAGCTGTGCAGCGACGCTCCCCATACAACCTGACAGAGCTTGAGAGGATCGGCAGAGAAGAATGGGAGAAACTCCCCAAATACAGGTGTGCCAAGCTTGTCGCGTCATACCCAAGAAGACTAGAGGCTGTAATCGCTGCCAAAGGTGCTTCAACAAAGTACTGAGTAAAGGGTCTGAATACTTATGTAAATGTGATATTTCAGTTTCTTATTTTTAATACATTAGCAAAAATGTCTAAAATCCTGTTTTTGCTTCATCATTATAGGGTGTTGTGTGTAGATTATTGAGGGGAAAAAACTACAATCAATTTTAGAATAAGGCTGTAATGTAACAAAAATGTGGAAAAAGTCAAGGGGTCTGAATACTTTCAAAATGCAGTGTAGTGCACTATACTGTACAAGTAAGTAAGCTTGTGAGTCGGAATGGTAGACGGGTTGGGTGAAACGCAGAAGGCAAATTTCGGTTGAATGCTTTCAGTTGTGCAACTGGCTAGATATCCCCTTTCCCGTTCCCAATTGCGTATTTCTGTAGCGTGAGGCAGCTTGATGTACAAGTACATCCCTTGGACAGGACGCTAGTCTATCGCAGGGTTGTACCCCCAATCTATCTCCTTAATGATGAGCCAAACAGTGACGCATTGAGCTATAGTGCTCTAGAATGTTTCTCTTCTCTCATCCTCTCGGTCCCTTGCTATGCCTCCTCTCTCCATCCCCTCCCACCTCTTCCCTGCCATCACTTCCATCCCTCATCTCCCCTCCATCCCTTCCTCCCCTCCTCCCCCTTCCTGTCCTTTACCTGCTCCACACGACACAACTTGTCCACTGTGCCCTGGTAGTGCTTCATGCAGTCCTCAGCCAGCTGCAGGTGAGTGGAGTACTGAGACACACAGGGAGACAGGGTCAGTACACACACATCATGTGCACACACAGACACACACACACTAACCTTGCTCAGCTCCTTCTGGTACTGGGGCATCTTCTTCAGCATCTGAGAGAGGTCCCTCATGGTGGTCTGTTGGAACACACAACACAGTCACGTTCTCTCTCCACTCAGCCATAGGAGCGTACTGACAAAGAGTATTACCAGACAGAGAGGCTTTCTGAAAGCATCCCTCCCTCCGTACCTTGTCTCCAGCAGTGTTCATCCTCTTGCTAGCAGAGAAGTCCTTCAATTGGCGTGTCACCTCCCTGATGGCAGTCAGAGAAGATAGATGGAGATAGCATAAGAGAACCAGTAAGTAGGAGAGCTCGACTTTGTTATGGCTTTATTGAGTCCATATCAAACACACACACACAGAGAGAGAGAGAGACAGAGAGACAGAGAGACAGAGAGACAGAGAGACAGAGAGAGAGAAACAGGCGTGTGACTTACGTGGACACCTCAGCGATGTGTTTGTGTCTGAGCCCCACCCACAGGTCATCGTCCTCGTGCAGCAGGACCTCCTTCTGAGAAGTGTCTCCCATCCCAGGGGAATCATATCTGATACAGACAGACGTGAATGGACAGTCAGACAGATAGGCAGGGGGAAATAATTAGACAGGTAGATAGAGAGAGACAGGAAGCTCGATGGAGACAGGGGGAGAGGAAAAGATAAATTGGGTCCAAACAGGCAAAAGCACTCATATTTACTGTAATCAACATTTCATTACATCGGCAGCCAGCAACAACATTGTGTTACTTTTCTACACTACACTATATAGTAACACCAGTACATGTAATTTACAGCCAAGTATTTCAACACAAGACTAAACGGAATCCAGGCTAAATGGCAAAGCTATTCTTCGAACCTGGCACAGATGCCTGAGCCCTGAATGTAAGTGTGTGTGGGAAAGGTACTCTGATCGAAGTCTCTAGCGAGCTAAAACAGCACAGATGATTACCTTGTAGTGAAAGATTCTGTGGGCGCTACAGCTGCCCTCCCCGAACGGATTATTTTCTTCTATTTACGGTAGTTACACCTGAACCTTAGCAGCTAGCTAGGCCTCAGCCTGTCTCTTTCCTTGGAGACTGCTGAAGGGAGGGATGTGAATGCAGAGACACACACACACACACACACACAGGGGAACACGCACATAAACACACGAGCATAAACATACACACACACACACAAATGCACCCAGACGTACCTGTAGACGTCGTTTTCGATGGGCAGCAGGTCGTAGCCCATGGCCTGGAAGGTGAGTTCATGCAAGACGGGGGAGACGGGGTCAAAAGCCCTGTCCAGGATGATCAGCTGAGAACGAGCCTTATCGGGACCCTGCAGAGAGAGAAGGATGGAGAGATAGAGGGGTAGAGGAGAGAGGTGCAGATTTACTCTGTGCCCTGATAGCTCCTACATCAAATATGTACACAGTAATATAAATAAGAATAATAGTAATACATTTAATTTATAACACCCTTCCATTGAAAGACAATTGCAAAGTGCGACAGTGAGGTGTGATCTCTTGTAGCTTGCTGGTTGTTTATTAAAGTAGCACACGGTGACAGTACATGTCAGGTTAACATCTTCTATGTTCTCATATGTTCACTGCTAAAACATTTCCTTCTACCTCTAATCTAATAAACACTCTCTCCCTCATCCTTCCCTTGTTCCATCACTCCCTCACCTCTCCCATGGTGGGGTCATCAGCCTTGTAGGCGTCCAGTTTGTCCTGCAACAGCTGGGCCAGGGTGGCATTGTCTTTGTACTCCCTGAGAGAGAGAGACAGAGAGAGTCAGAGAGCGAGAGAGAGGATGGGATTTAACAATATGTTTCTATCCCATTTACTGAACATATTAGCCCTGACCCCTTGTCAATGACAGGTTTCCTCCCAAATGGTAACCTATTCCCTATACTACTATTGACCCATTCCCAGTAGTTCTTACGTAGGGAATAGACTGCCATTTGGGACACAGTAATATTGCTGTTCCTAATGTCCCCGTTATCTGAGATGCGCCCCCTGTGGCTCACCCTCGGTATCTGACAGCAGGGTACTCCTTCAGGGTGGCACACAGGGTGGCCAGCTGGTCTGCCAGCCTCTCCATCACTGGGTTCTTTAGCTGGGTCTTATGGGGGCTGTAGAAACTCTGGAAGGCATCCGGGTTGTCCAGAGAGTACACCTGCACACACACACTTCATCAATCAAATGTTATTTGTAAGCAGAGCTAACAGCAGCAAATCAAATCCCCCCCCTACACAGACGGAAGAAACCTTGAGAGGAACCAGTTTTATGAGAGAGATCCCACAGTATATATGTTCAGTAATACTTTAAATGTAGGTAATACCCGTGTGGCTCAGTTGGTAGAGCATGGCGCTTGCAACGCCAGGGTCGTGGGTTCAATTCCCACAGGGGACCAGTATGAAAATGTACTGTAAGTCACTCTGGATAAGAGTGCCTACTAAAATGTAATCGTACAGCATACATAACAAATATGTTAGCACATCATTAACATTACAGCTATATTCGGTTCATTATTTTGTGGTGAGGCACATGCTCTCTGGATGGTGATAGTGAAGGACACACGGCGGTTTGCACCCTATATTCTAGAAATGATCATCCAATAGCATCAGAGCATAGCGCTGGGCACAGTAGCATAGTATGTTCTATCTAGGTTTCCTGTTATGCACTGGTTGATTGTTTCTGAGGGCAAACTCAGGCCTACTGGCTACTGTATGTGTGTATGATATGCAGCGTGACAGTGATGTGACTGTGGCCTTTCCTTCCTGGATGTGTGTGTGTATGATGTGAAAGTGATGTGACTGTGGCATTTCCTTCCTGGATGTGTGTGTGTGTATGATGTGACAGTGATGTGACCGTGGCCTTTCCTTCCTGTATGTGTATGATAGGACAGTGACGTGACCGTGGCCTTTCCTTCCTGTATGTGTATGATGTGACAGTGATGTGACCGTGGCCTTTCCTTCCTGTATGTGTATGATAGGACAGTGACGTGACCGTGGCCTTTCCTTCCTGTATGTGTATGATGGGACAGTGACGTGACCGTGGCCTTTCCTTCCTGTATGTGTATGATGGGACAGTGACGTGACCGTGGCCTTTCCTTCCTGTATGTGTATGATGGGACGGTGACGTGACCGTGGCCTTTCCTTCCTGTATGTGTATGATGGGACAGTGACGTGACCGTGGCCTTTCCTTCCTGTATGTGTATGATGGGACAGTGACGTGACCGTGGCCTTTCCTTCCTGTATGTGTATGATGGGACAGTGACGTGACCGTGGCCTTTCCTTCCTGTATGTGTATGATGGGACAGTGACGTGACCGTGGCCTTTCCTTCCTGTATGTGTATGATGGGACAGTGACGTGACCATGGCCTTTCCTTCCTGTATGTGTATGATGGGACAGTGACGTGACCGTGGCCTTTCCTTCCTGTATGTGTATGATGGGACAGTGACGTGACCGTGGCCTTTCCTTCCTGTATGTGTATGATGGGACAGTGACGTGACCGTGGCCTTTCCTTCCTGTATGTGTATGATGGGACAGTGACGTGACCGTGGCCTTTCCTTCCTGTATGTGTATGATGGGACGGTGACGTGACCGTGGCCTTTCCTTCCTGTATGTGTATGATGGGACAGTGACGTGACCGTGGCCTTTCCTTCCTGTATGTGTATGATGGGACGGTGATGTGACCGTGGCCTTTCCTTCCTGTATGTGTATGATGGGACGGTGACGTGACCGTGGCCTTTCCTTCCTGTATGTGTATGATGGGACGGTGACGTGACCGTGGCCTTTCCTTCCTGTATGTGTATGATGGGACGGTGACGTGACCGTGGCCTTTCCTTCCTGTATGTGTATGATGGGACGGTGACGTGACCGTGGCCTTTCCTTCCTGTATGTGTATGATGGGACAGTGACGTGACCGTGGCCTTTCCTTCCTGTATGTGTATGATGGGACGGTGACGTGACCGTGGCCTTTCCTTCCTGTATGTGTATGATGGGACAGTGACGTGACCGTGGCCTTTCCTTCCTGTATGTGTATGATGGGACGGTGACGTGACCGTGGCCTTTCCTTCCTGTATGTGTATGATGGGACAGTGACGTGACCGTGGCCTTTCCTTCCTGTATGTGTATGATGGGACAGTGACGTGACCGTGGCCTTTCCTTCCTGTATGTGTATGATGGGACAGTGACGTGACCGTGGCCTTTCCTTCCTGTATGTGTATGATGGGACAGTGACGTGACCGTGGCCTTTCCTTCCTGTATGTGTATGATGGGACAGTGACGTGACCGTGGCCTTTCCTTCCTGTATGTGTATGATAGGACGGTGACGTGACCGTGGCCTTTCCTTCCTGTATGTGTATGATGGGACAGTGACGTGACCGTGGCCTTTCCTTCCTGTATGTGTATGATGGGACAGTGACGTGACCGTGGCCTTTCCTTCCTGTATGTGTATGATGGGACAGTGACGTGACCGTGGCCTTTCCTTCCTGTATGTGTATGATGGGACGGTGACGTGACCGTGGCCTTTCCTTCCTGTATGTGTATGATGGGACAGTGACGTGACCATGGCCTTTCCTTCCTGTATGTGTATGATGGGACAGTGACGTGACCATGGCCTTTCCTTCCTGTATGTGTATGATGGGACGGTGATGTGACCGTGGCCTTTCCTTCCTGTATGTGTATGATGGGACAGTGACGTGACCGTGGCCTTTCCTTCCTGTATGTGTATGATGGGACAGTGATGTGACCGTGGCCTTTCCTTCCTGTATGTGTATGATGGGACGGTGACGTGACCGTGGCCTTTCCTTCCTGTATGTGTATGATGGGACGGTGATGTGACCGTGGCCTTTCCTTCCTGTATGTGTATGATGGGACGGTGATGTGACCGTGGCCTTTCCTTCCTGTATGTGTATGATGGGACGGTGATGTGACCGTGGCCTTTCCTTCCTGCCTTTGTCTTTGCTGTAGTGCTCTGCTCCCCACAGCCTTTTTCACATTCACTCTCAGTCTCTCCTCTGCCATTCCTCTCTTGCCTACTCCTCCACTCCACCTCTCTTTGTCCTCTCCTCTACCCCTCTGGCTTCTCTTCTCCTCTACCCTTCCCTCTCTTCCTATAGAACACAACCACTCTGCCCAAGGTCATCCCTCGGTCTCAGACACCTTCATCACTAACACAGGTGCCCCACAAGGGCTGATATGTACATAACTCTCTGGCTATTCTAGGATCCCTCTATCTCTGGATCTTTCCCTCTGGCTCTTCATGGATCGCTCAATCTCCCTCCATCTCTATATCTCCCTGCCTCTCTCCTTCTGTTTCTCTCCCTCCGTTTGGTACCTGCGATTCGTAGGGCAGGAAGGCGATGTTGATCTCGGTCAGGGTCTTGATGGATTTGGAGGCCCGGCTCTTCACTACCTCGTTGAAAAGTGGGTCTGGGCAGGCTGAAACGGAGAGGTTGATGTGAGTGTGAGTGGTGGTTCTGCGTGGCTCAGTTGGTAGAGCATGCACGGCACTTACAACATCAGGATTGTGGGTTTGATTCCTGCTGGGGCCACACGTATGAAAATATATGCACACACTACTGTAAGACGCTTCGGATAAAAGCATATTGAAACATGGGCTTGTATATTAAGAACCCTTGTTTCAAAGGATGTGATGCTGAAAATTATGAGCTCTATTTTGGGTGTCTAGATCAACTCTGGTTTTGTAATAAAATGAACCGTAAAAAAAAAGTGTTTTCTTTCATTGCACATTATTCCTTCCATGAAGTCATTTTACCAACGTCACAGCCCTCTCCACTAAGAATGAATGGCTGAGGTTGCACTCATGTCCATTGAGCTGTGTAGTGAATCCACAGAGCGATTGAGGTGTAGTGGAAAGGCTCCTCAGGTATCTACTCACAGTCAGTGAAGAAGACGTGGGCTGCTTTGTATTTGGCTGAATGGGGGTCTTTGAAGTCTCCGATTAGGGTCTGCACAGACTGGAGAGAGAAGGACACGAGAGAGTAAAACGTCTGTCGTGTGTGTGTTTCTGTCAGCGTGCGTCTGTCTGCGTGTGCCTGCATGTACTGTACGTGTTTGAATAAGGATGGGAGAGGTGGAGAGTAAAACTGGTAGAAGGAAGGTAGGAAGGTAGAGTCCAGTCAGCTAGAGATCCTGTCCACAGACACACATGAGTATTGTGTGGTTTGCGTAGGCTGAGTCAACAACCCTGGGTTTGGGTACCATCTTACACAGAATGGTGGCATATGGTCTCTGTGTACAGTGAGAACAGAAAGCTGCCAGAGACAGTGTTCTAAATATAGACTGTGAGAGGGAGATGATGGTGTGTGTGTGTGTGTACCTTGTCAGTGGGGGTAATTAGGTAAATGGCCTCCAGGGTGGGAAGAGGCTCTCGCCGCTTGTTTATGTCCTCCACAACTGGGAGAAAAGTGAGAAGGGGGGAGAGAGAGCGAGAGAGAGCGAGAGAGAGTTATATCACGTTAGCTGATGGCTGAGTCATGGTAGCCAAATGGTAGCTACAGTGCATATGTAACAAGTGTTGAATTTCATGTAGAATTACACAAAACCTGAATAGTTTCCATTGCTTTTTTATGTTGCACACTTCATTCTCCTTCTGCATTCCCCCTCATAAACATCCCCCCCCCCCTTAGGTTACTGAAACATTTCCCCATGAAATCATAATCAATCCTATATGTTACAACACTTATAATGAGTTTATATGGTTTACTTACCGGTACATTATAATGTCTCCCACCATTCATTGGGATATTCATGTTAATTTGTACTTTGCAGAGGAGTTTGGTGTATTAGGGCAGCTAAGTATTTGTTCATGGAGGTTTTTCCTGTCATTATCAGTTATGTCATGTGTTTTTGTTTGTCAAGTTATGTTGACGATATTTAACTGTTAGTTTGAAAGTGCATGTCATGTACTGTAGTGTACGTAACGCCTGGCTGTCGTTCAGAAAGTTGGCTAGTCTAGGCCTATAGGTTATACAGTACATTTCTCTTTCATTTGTCTTTACATTGTTATGTCATTCATGAGCTTATTGTTATATGCCCTGTTTACTGTACCCATGTGGAAGAGAGGAGTTTGGCGTATTAGGGCAGCACAGCATTTGTTTCTAAACGTTTTTCCTGTCATTATGAGTGAATAAAAGACCTACACCAACCCTGATCCTTTGGTCGTATGTAAGCCAATCAAAACACAACGCAGAGGCAATGTACACCCCGGTCACACATACAGTATAACAACAGAGGCTGATGACGTTTAAACAGAGCAGAGTGCTTACTGGTGATGCCCTCTGACATGATGTCTGTCATCTTGCAGCAGGAGGACAGCATCCTCATGCTCAGCTGGTCCACAATCAACGCCTGAGACCAGGAAGAGAAAACAATGAGAAACCAGGGAGAGTGAGACAGAGGAAGGAGTAAGACATAGGTTTTGGAAAACAAGGTTAGGACTCTCCAATCATATTCAGTGCACCCAACTTAAAAATGTCAGGAGCATCAAACAGTATTGAGGAGCACCAGAAAAAGAGATGGATTGAAATGAATTTAGATAGCCTATAAGACTACTTTTGATGTAGCTATCCAGAAGCCCCTTTCTAGTCATTATACAACATTAACAATGTCTACTGTATTTCTGATCAATTTGATGTTATTTTAATGGACAAAAAAAACGTGCTTTTCTTTCAAAAACAAGGACATTTCTAAGTGACCCCAAACCTTTGAACGGTAGTGTAAGTCGAAGAGCCTTATGGTCTTGTCAAATAGCTGTCATGTAGCCCTACTACCATTGCTGCCAGGTGGTGAATGTTCGGGGTACAGTAATCGTGGGTTCAAGGTGCCTTCGCATCAAGCTTTTTTATTAAGGAAAAAGAAACCTGTTCACTCCTGGTCGCCTTTGCTGAATTCAAATACCGCATACGTAAGTGGATGATTATAATAATGCATATCAAATGTTGTATATGTGAGTGTCGCAAAAATAAGAAATTAAGTGGTGTTTTTGGTCTAACAGCAACCTTTTAGTATGCTATTATTTTCGGTATGTTAGGCCTGTGTAGAATACTAATGAATCATTCAAATAGACGTTGATTCAGCTTTGATCTGAACTTTATTAAATGACCACCATTCTGAAAAGTGGTGGTGTCACTCTGGTGCACTCCGGTAGCACTACGCTACCCAAGGGACTCCAAGAAGCTCCTCATTAAATATATGTATCCCGTTTCAAGAAGCTAGGCGTATGTCGCATGTCACTACTTCATAGGAGAGGCATGTGAACGTTTTTTTTGTTATATATATATATTTTTTAATCAAAATACGTTTTGACAGAAATGACTTCTGGAACATGTGAACTTTCATGTGCCTTAATAACAAACTTGTATGCCATCTTTAAATACAAATAAAATTGTTAAATTAGGAGCCTAGTTGCTTTAGCCATGGAAAAATACAGGAACCTTCCCGCTAGCCATGATTGGCTGAGATAATGGATGGGCTGGACATGCCGAGAGATGAGTTCGGATTGGTCTGCCATGTAGCATGTTTCTGTCTATAACATGAGCTGGTCAGAACGTGTGGATAATCCTTTCTACCGCAGCTTTTTTTGAAAGATATCATGAAGAACTGAAAAAGTGTTGCAGTGCTGCACTGAAGTTATCAGGTGCTATTGACAAAGGTCAGTGGGAAAAAGTTGTGATGGACTACTTTCTGGAGGATGATCGTGTCATGTTGACTCTCTCGGACCCTGAAAATGAATCAGACAATGAGGAAATCCCTGATTTAGGTAAAAACATTTTAATTGAACCAGACATTGTAGAGTCTTCCCCATCACTGTCCTCAGAAAAAAATGGTGATCAAAAATGTTGTTGTCACAAAAGAAGTTGACTGAGTTTTGAAATCCCTGGAACACCCAGTGGAAGCAGAGAGATGATTCCCAAATACGGAGGGAGTTGAAAAGAGAACACAGGAGGCTGTTGTATAAAACACCTGTCTCCGGATTACATCTTCAAACTAAGGGCAACCATGGCATCTGTGACAGAGGGAGAAGCGTTCATCCATGTATGCGGTTAAGCGTCTAGCCTACATTTTTAGATATTATACATTTCTAATTTAGTCAGAAAGTCGTTTTCATTGCAAGTTAAAGCGTACTGTTAGCTAGCTAACGTTAGCTGGCTGGCTCGCTAGCTAACGTTATGTGAATGATCTGTGTAGTAATATACATTTTTAATATCTCAGAAAGCCATTTGCATTGCTAGTTATAGCCTAATGTTAGCTAGCTAGCTAACATTGAACCTAGTTGATTAGCTTTAACTACCTGCAGATTCATGCATGGTGCATGCATAGTATCATGAGTTGGGATTATGGTTAACTCTTTAGCTAGCTAGCTACATGTCTAAACAAAAGACTCCATTATGCAAGTAACCATTTCACTGTACCGTTTACACATCCTGTATCCTGTGCACCTGACAAATAAACTTATAGTATGTGTTTACCAGAGACAGTAATGTGAAGAACAACATGACCTGCAACAAAATCAGATTAGCATATAGGCCAAGGATTAGATAAAGTGTATTTTTACGACTACTTTTTGCTACTACTTTCACCACTTTTAGTCTTGAAAGCTTTGGTTGTTTACTACACTACCAAATTCACTCTGTTTAGCACATGGCCTCACATGTGGATCCTTAAAGAGATGGGTGGGGCTATGGCTTAAGAGGATGTGAACAATACTGAATGGTTTAGACAAGGAAGAACTCTCCATAGGTGTACCAAAACATTCATGGGCCATTTTCTCAAAAGTGGAGTTACGAGTTTATCAACTTCAAAGCAGAATTACTTTCCCATTGCTCCTCAACTGTAGTGTTTAATATACCATTTCCTTGCTCTCTACTTTTATCCAATGTAAAAAACACAATTTCAAATTTTGCTACATAGGACCAAATCCAGGCGGGGGGTGACATATTTGTAATCTTGGTGCACTACCCGTTGCAACACACTAATCACAATAAATGTAATTCTACACTTGAAAGGAAAAATATATATCTCACCTGGGATTCGAAGTTGGCACAAACTGTGAAAATGACCAGGAGCCAGGCTTGCTACACTGTGGCCTATTCATGCTGTTTTTATGCCTGTTAACAACACTTTCATGACAGTGTTCAATAACTAACTACGTCAACAGTTGGAATTGGCTGATGCAAAATGTGTCCAGCTGGTCTTGTTAGCATAGGTCTCTGAGTGTGCTGGGTTATCTGATGGGAAAACGAACATAACGGTCTATCATGTGCAACTACGTTGACAATTTTAATTGTCTGGTGTGGATTTTGAGACTAGAAAAATGTTAAGTTAAACTTTTTCTCAATGTTCTCAAATATGGGTTTTACTTTTAACAATAAAGAGGGATTTTATCAACTTCCACTCTCCTCGAAAAGTTGCTGAATTTCCTCTTCACTCTCACAGGTGAGGTGAAATCCTACAATGTATCCTCTTTGCTCGTGATGTGTGTTGCTCAAATAACGATACAAATGTAACAACAGCCGGAAGGCAGAAATATAATTTTGCCATTCAATGTATTATCTGGGTGAATATTTTTCTAGGTACCTGGTGACACCAAATAAAAACTCCAGGTAATATTTACGAGAATACACAACGAAATGGTCTCAATTAGACCAAAGGGTCCATGTTTCACTGAACAATTTCACTTTTATCTTTCCATCGTGGGAATGAACTCTGTTTTCGGTCAACAAAGCCTGAAAAATCCTGATTAACAGAATTTAAAAAAAAAAAGTTAAACTGCAGTATAACAAAGACAAATATTAATACTAATGGGCCTCTCACCTTCCATTCTCCCTTCTTCTTCACCTTCTTGATGACATCATTCATAATCTCTGTGAAAGAGAAGAGAGGAGACGAACAGGTCAGAACATTCTTTGCTTCACATGCTTCTTCCCCGTGTGCAACCTTCCAATGTCAGTTGATATGATTTTCTTTGAGTTCTTTTCAATGTCAAAACCCCCTCACATGAAGATTTCAGCGTACAGTACTGGTTAATAATATACAGTCATTTTCTCTGATCTGATTCATTGACGGGAATCAGACTGTTTCCATATAGTGATGAGTGACAGTGGAGCGCAGGACACAAATGAGCACTCTCTCACACTTATAATCATGCCTCTGGGAACAAGGCTGAAGAAGAGTTATTCCGCTACGGAGGATCTACACAAGTATTCACTTCCAGATCAACCACAGAGCACACAAACACTAAAATATGCTTCTATCAACCACAGAGCACACAAACACTAAAATATGCTTCTATCAACCACAGAGCACACCGACACTAAAATATGCTTCTATCAACCACAGAGCACACCGACACTAAAATATGCTTCTATCAACCACAGAGCACACCGACACTAAAATATGCTTCTATCAACCACAGAGCACACCGACACTAAAATATGCTTCTATCAACCACAGAGCACACCGACACTAAAATATGCTTCTATCAACCACAGAGCACACCGACACTAAAATATGCTTCTATCAACCACAGAGCACACCGACACTAAAATATGCTTCTATCAACCACAGAGCACACCGACACTAAAATATGCTTCTATCAACCACAGAGCACACAAACACTAAAATATGCTTCTATTGGACAGCATTGCTCTGCTCTTGACAGCCTGCCTCATAGCTGTCATGTATAATTGCTGTTGTGCTAAATATGTGATTCTAGTCCGTCGGAAGGATTCATGTTCATCAAAGCAAAGTCATCCAACCCCTCTTAGTACATTTAGTATTTTATTAGGATCCCCATTAGCTGTTGCCAAGGCAGCAGCTACTCTTCCTGGGTTCCAAACAGAGATAAAACATTACATCGTACAAAACATTGGGCTTTATACACATTTACATTACAATACTACATTACATTACTAAGAATAGTGTGTGTGTGTGTGTGTGTGTCTCTTCAGTCTGCGTTGTGCCGCGAGGTGTCGTTTTACCTGTTTTTTAAACCAGATGTTACTGCTAGCTTGAGATACCTGATGTGGAAGAGAGGTCCATGTATTCATGGCTCTATTTAGTACTGTGCGTTTCCTAACCTCTGTTCTGGACTTGGGAACTGTGAAGAGACTTCTGGCGGCGTCTCTTGCTGGGTATGTATGTGTGTTAACCGACTGAACAGACAATTCAATACATTTAACGTGCCAATACCTCTCACAAAGACCAGTAGGGATGCAGTCAATCTTTCCTCTACTTTCAACCAAGAGAGATTGATATGCATGTTGTTGATATAAGCCCTCTGTGTACATTTAAGGGCCAGTCGTGCTGCTCTGTTCTTGGGCAACTGTAAATTGCCTATGTCCCTCTTTGCAGCACTTGACCATATAACTGGGCAGTTGTCCAGGTATGATAAAACTAGGGCCTGTAGGACTTGTTTGGTCGATTGTGATGTCAAGAAAGCAGAGCAGCGCTTTATCATGGACAGACCTCTCCCCATTTTGAATCAATAGGTTTTGACCATATCAGCTTGCAATCTAGGGTTACATCAAGCAGCCACCTCAACTTGCTCAATCGCCACATTAACATCAGCATGCTGCCAAGGGTTCAGTTCTATATTAAGTGAATGGTTTATGTGTGCATGTGTGTGTGTGTGTGTGTATATATATGTACCCATGTATGCATTGCCATCCACTATAAAATACTCACATCATTGCAAGGAGAGAGTATATGGCTCCTTAATTGGGGAGGACTGGCTCGTGGTAACGGCTGGAGCGGAATCAGTGGAATAGTATAAAATAAATCAAAAACACATGATTTCCATATGTTTGATGCCATTCAATTTGCTACGTTCCAGCCATTATTATGAGCCGTCCGCCCCTCAGCAGGCTCCTGTGCTTACACTGTAGCTAGCAAAATGGAGGGCTGCTGCTACACATGAGTCAAATGCATCTTGAAACACAGATGATGCCTTCTTATGCAGTTACATTCCAGAATGGCTTCCATAACAGAACTAAAGAATCAAATGTATTATCCAATACGCAGAGAAGAAACATTTTTGCCAGACGCAATTGATTCTCTGAACGAAAAAACCCCCCAACAAATCAATTATTTTTGGTTGACTGCCATTGGCTCCAGTTCTCCTCTGCTGCAGTAAGAATGGACTAATCCCATAGGTTGTCTGTGGATCAAGCCAAGGCAGGCGGCCATGTTTGTGTGGCGATGCCACTATTAGCCCGATCGCTGTTGTTGGCCATCTGGCTGCAGTATTGGGATAAATCCATTTAGGATGACTCTCTTTAATGTTTTGCAGTATCACCATATAAAACGGTATTAAACTGCTAAGCCCTTTGGATCAGCAGTGCCCAACATCTAGGTGTACACAGAGATACAGACGGATTATCACAGATTAAACAGGATGGGTGTGTGAATGGGCTGTGTGGAGACTGCAGGAACTTTCAGAGAAGGAAGTGGATTTGTTGGGTAAATGCTGCCGATAGTCATTTGTGTAGACAACATTCACCTCATGGTTAAATTACAAAATGACATTTGTTTTCTTACCCTGTAAGCAGTCTATGTACAGTGCCATTTAGGTGGACTATCCCGTAAAGCACAGACCACTCAAACCCAGGGGGTTAGGTCTGTACAGCAAAGCAGCACTCTAGACATAGATGCCCTGATGTGACCATGATGTAGGTGATCTGAGTAAGAGGATACTTATCTGACCTCCATAGGGAAAGAGGACAATCTTGGAATAGACGTGCTCATTTACTTGTAGTCTTTGTGGGGAATAGCTGAGAGTGAATCGCTTATTCAGCTCTTGTCTATTTCCAGCTCTTTCTAGGCTATGCCACAGGAAACCATTTCAGCAGACAGGATGCCGTTCTGGGATTGTTCTGGCTCTCCCTTGACCCTCCTGTGTGGCATAACAGTACAGTCACATAGCAGGCAGTCTGAGAGGAGGGAAGGAAACTTAAAGCAACTGTCCAGTGTTTCCAGATTTCTATGAAATATGAGGTACAGTGTAATTGATTACAAAACGTTTTAATTCAGTATGATAAAAGCAGGTTTTCTGTGTTGTAATGGTGATGCGTACCCCAACAACAGAATGGTGTGGGCGTACAGCAGTCATTAAAAATATTCATGCAAGTAAACAGCTAATTGGCCGGCTCATCCTTCAAATTTTTTAAACGGTCTGTTTGAGATACAAGTTTGAAGTTGGGTTTTTGATGTGTTTTTTTCTCCAATTTATGCTTTGGCCACAAATACTAGTATAGGATGAGTCAACAACATGTTTTGGGTATGACGTATGAGTTAACAGAATAATCACTTTTAAAAGTGAGATTTTCACTGGACAGTCAATTTAGTTTAACAAACACAGTGGCGCAGCTGTGTCAACCAGCAGAGTAGAGAGGCTAACAGCCTCACACAGTCACAGACAGGAGTCTCCAAGGACTGTGGGCTATCGTTCTCCGTGGCCAACGTAAGTAAGACATTTAAGCGTGTTAACTCTCGCAAGGCTGCCGGCCCAGACTGCATCCCTAGCTGTGTCCTCAGAGCATGCGCAGACCAGCTGGCTGGAGTGTTTACGGACATTTTGGAGTGTTTACGGACATTTTCAATCTCTCCCTATCCCAGTCTATCCCAGTCTGCTTCAAGATGTCCACCATTGTTGCTGTACCCAAGAAAGCAAAGGTTACTGAACTAAATGACTATCTCTGTGGCACTCACTTCTGTCATCACTAAGTGCTTTGAGAGGCTAGTTAAGGATCATATCACCTCTACCTTACCTGATACCCAAGACCCACTGAGATTTGCTTTCCGCCCCAATAGATCCACAGACGATGCAATCACCATCGCACAGCACACTGCCCTATCCCATCTGGACAAGAGGAATACCTATTTACAGTATGCTGTTCATTGACTACAGCTCCGCCTTCAACACCATAGTACCCTCCAAGCTCATCAATAAGCTCTGGGCCCTGGGTCTGAACCCCACCCTGTGCAACTGGGCCTGAACTTCCTGACGGGCCGCCCCTAGGTGGTGAAGGTAGGAAACAACACCTCCACTATGCTGATCCTCAACACAGGGGCCCCACAAGGGTGCATGCTCAGCCCCTTCCTGTACTCCCTGTTCACCCTGACTGCGTGGCCACGCAAGCCTCCAACTAAATCATCAAGTTTGCAGACAACACAACAGTAGTAGGCCTAATTATTAATAATGATGAGACAGCATACAGGGAGGAGGTGAGGGTCCTGGCAGAGTGGTGCCAGGAAAATAACCTCTCCCTCAACGTCAACAAAACAAATGAGCTGATCGTGGACTTAAGGAGATGGCAGAGGGAGCACGCCCCCATTCACATCGACGGGACCACAGTGGAGAACGTGAAAAGCTTCAAGTTCCTCTGGGTACAAATCTCTGACAATCTGAAATGGTCCACTCACACAGACAGTGTGGTGAAGAAAGCACAACAGCGCCTCTTCAACCTCAGGAGGCAGAAGAAATTTGGCTTGGCCCCTAAGACCATCACAAATGTTTGCAGATGCATTGAGAGCATCCTGTTGGGCTGTATCACCACGTGGTACAGTAACTGCACCACCCTCAAACGCAGGGCTCTTCAGAGGGTGGTACGGTCTGCCAAACGCATCGCCGGGGGTACACTGCCTGCCCTGCAGAACACCTACAGCACCCGATGTCACAAGAAAGCCAAAAAGATCATCAAGGACATCAACCACCCGAGCCACAGCCTGTTCACCCCGCTAACATCCAGAAGGTGAGGTCAGTACAGGTACATCAAAGGTGGGACCGAGAGACTGAAAAACAGCTTCTATAACAAGGCAATTAGACTGTTAAATAGCCATCACTAGCCGGCCTCCACCCAGTACCCTGCCCTGAACTTAGTCACTGTCACTAGCCGGCTACTACCCAGTTACTCAACCTCGCACATTAGAGGCTGCTGCCCTATATACATAGATATGGAATCACTGGTCACTTTAATAATTGAACACTGGTCACTTTAATAATGTTTACATACTGTTTTACTCATTTCATACATACAGTGCATTCGGAAAGTATTCAGACCCCTTGACTTTTCCCCAATGTTTCTACGTTTTTTATGCCTTATTCTAAAATGTATTAAATAGTTTTTTCCCCTCATCAATTTACACACAATACCCCATAATTACATAGCAAAAACTGTTTTTTTTAAATCTTTGCACATGTATGAAAAACAAAAAAACTGAAATATAACATTTACATGTGTATTCAGACCCTTTACTCAGTACTTTGTGAAGCACCTTTGGCAGCCTCGAGTCTTTTTGGGTATGACGATACAATCTTGGCAAATCTGTAATTTGGGAGTTTCTCCCATTTTTCTCTGCAGATCCTCTCAAGCTCTGTCAGGTTGGATAGTCAAAAGCTTTGGCCAGGTCAATGAATACGGCAGCACAGTAATGTTTCTTATCGATGGCGGTTACGATGTCGTTTAGGACCTTGAGCGTGGCTGAGGTGCACCCATGACCAGCTCTGAAACCAGATTGCATAGCGGAGAGGGTGCGGTGGGATTCAAAATAGTCGGTAATCTGTTTGTTGACTTGGCTTTCGAAGACCTTAGAAAGGCAGGGTAGGATGGATATAGGTCTGTAGCAATTTGGGTCAAGAGTGTCACCTCCTTTGAAGAGGGGGATGACAGCAGCTGCTTTCCAATCTATGGGAATCTCAGACGACACGAAAGAGAGGTTGAACAGGCTAGTAATAGGGGTTGCAATAATTTCGGCAGATAATTTTAGAAAGAAAGGGTCCAGATTGTCAAGCCCAGCTGATTTGTAGGGGTCCAGATTTTGCAGCTCTTTCAGAACATCAGCTGAATGGATTTGGGAGAAGGAGAAATGGGGGAGGCTTGGGCGAGTAGCTGTGGGGGGTGCAGTGCTGTTGAATGCAGTAGGGGTAGTTAGGTGGAAAGCATGGCCAGCCGTAGAAAAATGCTTATTGAAATTCTCAATTATAGTGGGCTTATCGGTGGTGACAGAGTTTCCTATTCTCAGTGCAGTGGGCAGTTGGGAGGAGGTGTTCTTATTCTCCATGGACTTTACAATGTCCCAGAACTTTTTAGAGTTGGAGTTGCACGAAGCAAATTTCTGTTTGAAAAAGCTAGCCTTGGCGTTTCTAACTGCCTGTGTGTATTGGTTTCTAACTTCCCTAAAAAGTTGCATATCGCGGGGGCAGTTCGATGCTAATGCAGAACGCCACAGGATATTTTTGTGTTGGTTAAGGGCAGTCAGGTCTGGGGAGAACCAAGGGCTATATCTGTTCCTGGTTCTAAATTTATTGAAAGGGGCATGCTTATTTAAGATGGAGAGGAAGGCATTTTTTAAAAATAACCAGGCATCCTCTACTGACGGGATGAGGTCAATATCCTTCCAGGATACCAGGGCCAGGTCGATTAGAAAGGCTTGCTCGTTGAAATGTTTCAGGGAGCGTTTGACAGTGATGAGTGGAGGTCGTTTGACCGCTGACCCATTACGGGTGCAGGCAATGAGGCAGTGATCGCTGAGATCTTGGTTGAAAACAGCAGAGGTGTAATTAGAGGGCACATTGGTTAGGATGATATCTATGAGGGTGCCAGTGTTTGCGGCTTTGGGGTTGTACCTGGTGGGTTCATTAATAATTTGTGTGAGATTGAGGGCATCAAGCTTGGATTGTAGAATGGCTGGGGTGTTAAGCATGTCCCAGTTTAGGTCACCTAGTAGCACGAGCTCTGAAGATAGATGGGGGGCAATCAGTTCACATATGGTGTCCAGAGCACAGCTAGGGGCCGAGGGGGGTCTATAGCAGGCGGCAACGGTGAGAGACTTGTTTTTGGAGAGGTGGATTTTTAAAAGTAGAAGTTCAAATTGTTTGGGTACAGACCTGGATAGCAGGACAGAACTCTGCAAGCTATCTCTGCAGTAGATTGCAACACCGCCCCCTTTGGTCGTTCTATCTTGTCTGAAAACGTTGTAGTTAGGGATGAAGATTTCACAGTTTTTGGTGGACTTCCTAAGCCAAGATTCAGATACAGCTAGGACATCCGGGTTGGCAGAGTGTGCTAAAGCAGTGAATAAAACAAACTTAGGGAGGAGGCTTCTAATGTTAACATGCATGAAACCAAGGCTATTACGGTTACAGAAGTCATCAAAAGAGAGCGCCTGGGGAGTAGGTGTGGAGCCAGGCACTGCAGGGCCTGGATTCACCTCTACATCCCCAGCGGAGCAGAGAAGAATAAGTATGAGGGTACGGCTAAAAGCTATAAGAATTGGTCGTCTGTGACGTCCAGAATAGAGAGAAAAAAGAAGCAGGTGTCTGGGGGCGATAAAATAGCTTCAAGGTATAATGTACAGACAAAGGTATGGTGGGATGTGAGTACAGAGGGGGTAAACCTAGGCATTTAGTGATTATGAGAGAGATATTGTCTCTAGAAACATAATTGAAACCAGAAGATGTCATAGCATGTGTGGGTGGAGGAACTGAGAAGTTGGATAAGGTATAATGAGCAGGGCTAGAGGCTCTACAGTGAAATAAGCCAATAAACACTAACCAGAACAGCAATGGACAAGGCATATTGACATTAAGGAGAGGCATGCTTAGCCGAGTGATCAGAGGGTCCAGTGAGATTCAGACAGCTAGCCGGGCCATAGGTAGCAAGCTGGTGGAAGATGGGAGGGAGGTCTGTTTTTAGCCGCCTCGTGCGTTTCCGTCTGTGGGTTAGTGGGGTTCCGTGTGGAAGGGGGGACCTGTCCAAGTTGGCAAAATAGTTAGTTATAGTGGCCCAAGAAAAGTGTCCGACAGACCTATTCAGATCGCAGCCGAAAAGACAGCTAACGATTAGCTGGCCACAGATGGGCGATCAGGTTACGTCGCGACGGAGGGGCCAGTTGGACAACTCCCTCGGGCAGATAACGTCGGTGATCCAGTCGTGAAGACCCAATGGGGCTCCGCATCGGCAGTAAAACGGGTCAGGATAGGTGAGTTGTAGCCCAGGAGACACTTCAGCTGGCTAGCTCAGGAATAGCCCACGAGTGGCTGACGGAACTCTTCAGCTGGCTAGCTAGCAAGCTCCGTAATAGTGTGTGTTAAATTCCGTGACCGACGTTGCCAATAGTCACTCAGGTAGCAGCTAGTTAGCTGCAAGATCCAGGTGTAAATGTCCAGAGCCTGCGGTAGAAATCGAGGAAAGGAGAGAGAATAGGTCCGATATGCTCTGGTCTGAGTCGCGCTATACAAAAACTGGCGATAGCTTTTCGAGCTAATGGATAGCTGAGGACAGCTAACCGTAGCTAGCTGAACTTCAACGTTAGCCAGTGAAAATGGCTAACCTCTGGCTAGCTTCTGTCGTGGAATTCAGATGAGGTAAATAATACTTTCTTTTTTTTTTTTTAATTGATGAGGCGGGTTGCAGGAGAGTGCTTTGAGGTTGAGTATTTAGAATAAAAAAATGTAAAAAGATAAGTGATGAAAAAATATGTAAATATATATATATATATACACGGGACACGACAGGACGTCTGAACTGCTACGCCATCTTGGATTGCAAAGCAATCATTCAGAGACTTGTCCCGAAGCCACTCCTGTATTGTCTTGGCTGTGTTCTTAAGGTCGTTGTCCTGTTGGAAGGTGAACCTTCGCCCTAGTCTGAGGTCCTGAGCGTTCTGGAGCAGGTTTTCATCAAGGAACTCTCTGTACTTTGCTCCGTTTGTCTTTCCCTCGATTCTGACTAGTATCCCAGTCCCTGCCGCGGAAGAACATCCCCACAGCATTTAGAATAAGGCTGTAATGCAACAAAATGTGGAAAAGTCAAGGGGTCTGAATACTTTCCGAATGCACTGTATATACTGTAGTCTATTCAATGCCACTACGACATTGCTCGTCCTAATATTTATACATTTCTTAATTCCATTGTTTTACTTTGAGATGTGTGTGTATTGTTGTGATTTGTTAGATACTACTGCACTGTTGGAGCTGGGAACACAAGCATTTCACTACACCCGCAATAACATCTGCTAAATATGTGTATGTGACCAATAAAATGTTATTTGATTTGGTTTGATATGCTACTAAACATAAATAGTCGAATAGAGTAATACAGTATGCACAGTATCTCAGTGTTTGTGTCGGTCTGTGGCTCTGACCAGACCAGTGTAAGCTCTGAGATGGGTTAGACCCAGAGCTCTTTCAACTGTAGGTGAATCAGGCATAGCTGTCCTCAGCCTGAGACATGTGTCACTGTAAATACTAAATTCATTTGACATCTTATAGATATGTTAAACATCAAGTCTCATATGTTCAAATTAGGTGGACACGTCACTCACCTGATGCTGACTTTGTCTTCCAGAGTACAGCAGAGTGAATTGGAACGGCTGAGACATATGCTGATGTTCCCCAACCATTCACCTCACAGGGAGGCAGTGTTCTAAGATCACAGCATAATGAACAGCTGTCGCTTTAGCAGCCTAGCTTTAGCATCAACATTAGCATTAACATCAACCCATAACACAATGCTAGGCTAGCATTAGCATCAACCCATACCACAATGCTAGGCTAGCATTAGCATCAACCCATACCACAATGCTAGGCTAGCATTAGCATCAACCCATACCACAATACTAGGCTAGCATTAGCATCAACCCATATCACAATGCTAGGCTCCAGCAGGAGTCACTCAACACGCTCTTCATACAGATAACCAACACAACGTAACAAACCCAACAGGATATCAGAGACCATTATCCTTTCCACTTCAATATGCTTTGATATCAAACATTATCATTAAAGTATGAGTATGCTTAGCACAGGGTTTGTAAGCCTTTTATCCACACAGGAACAATTAGTCTCATTGAGAGGCTGGCTGGCTGTTTGTTGTGTCATTGATGTGTATTGGTTATGTAATGGTTGTGTATTATGTCTTCCACTCCTGAAGAATCCTCAACCTTGACCCCACTAAACACTGCCTAGCCCTACCTACTCAATACTGTGAATTTAACCCTTTACCTTCCTGTTCTGCCGTGGCGGTCGGCGACTACGATTACATGATCCATTTTCTCTAGATCTCAGCATCAGTCCCAGGGAATGTAACACCCCTGCTCTTAAAGACTCAGGCGGCCATTTTAAGCAGGACACAGCCCCTCCCATATTATTTTCCCTCTCATCTTCTGGACCATGGAGTACCTATACTCCTAGTCTTGGAGAGCACACAGCAGGAGCCACATTCACTCGGAATTGTCTCAGTCAAAAACAATTAGCAGCTCGACTGGTTTGGTCCTGGCTGACATTTTGGACGGCTCTTGAAAAGAAGAGAATAGACACATTTGGTTAAATATTTGGTTAAATTATGCCCTGGTCATATTTCATTAAGCATACTAAACACAGTTATAACATGTATGTATACAAAACAAATATTTAAAAAACAGAGGAAAATCGAATAGAGATATAAATATTGACTACTGCTCTCCCTGGTGTGATCGTCAGTAACAGAGGGAGTAGTGTCTCAGAGTGCCCTTCCACAGACTTAGCCGTTTACAAACATCCATGAGTCAGTCAGCTGTGTGAGCCCAGTCTGCCGTTACGCAAACTCGCACAATGTCTTGCCCCTTTCCCACTGGTCGTGGCTACAGCAAAGGGTCACTCTCACATCCATCCATTTCCTGCTCTGAGCGAGTGGGCATGACCTGCAGCCAGACTCTGACAACACAAACAGATCCCAGATCAGCTAAGAGACATCTCAGGAGAACTGAACAGGAATAACAAGCAAGCAGCAACAACTCCCGTCCACATCTCCGCTGGGATCAAAGGTTGTGTTGTCAGAGTCTGGCTGTAGGTCATGCTGACTCTCTCAGAGCAGGAAATGGATGGATGTGAGAGTGACCCTTTGCTGTAGCCACGACCAGTGGGAAAGGGGTAAGGCATTGTGTGAGAAAAAATAATATAAAGATGAAGACCCTGAACAATCCCTCACGAAAGTATCTTATTCTTAGTATGTTGAGGTAAACTGAGAAGTATTTTTCTGCCACAATCTCTTGGTGTGTCTGGGTGTTATATTCCATCTATTTTCCATTTTCCTACAAGACAGTGTTATGTAATGATAGCTGGTATACTGTATTATGCAATTGGCATGAAAAATATATAAATGTTGGCATTAGACATTTATTTTAAAGGCATGCAACTGGGGCTGGCACAATTACCGTATAATCGTGTAACCAACAGTTATGGATGTAGACCATCATGGAAAATAAAATAACCGTCATAACCGTTATTATTATTACATCTTTTTACAAACAGCTGGCAGCTGACGGCCAGCCATTCATACAGTTGAGTTAGTTTCTGTGGTAACATGGACTCTTAATGTGATTAACCTTTGCTCCTCCTTGCTGAAACAAGAAACTAGCAAACAAGTCGGTGGTTGCCTAGGCAACACCCCCCCGCAATGCAGCAGCAGCACACGTCGAAATAGAATGAATAGAAATAGAATGAATAGAACAGGCTTGGGACTTCAAACCCTGGCTGGTAAACTC
Source organism: Salmo trutta (assembly GCF_901001165.1). Classification (NCBI taxonomy): domain Eukaryota; kingdom Metazoa; phylum Chordata; class Actinopteri; order Salmoniformes; family Salmonidae; genus Salmo; species Salmo trutta. The sequence goes on from NC_042968.1 coordinate 65,122,369, forward strand.
ATGGGTATGCTCACAATGGCTGTCTGGTAATGTGATAAAATAATGTCCACGGTAATGTAGAATGTTAATTCAATTTATGTGAACTGATGTGGCTCGATATTCATGTAATAACAAGGAATTCCCCTCGACCACGCCCACAAATTGGGGAAAACAACGATTATTTTCCATTGACCCCCAGTGTAAAAGAGCCAACTTTGTCGTCACTTTTTTGTTACACAGAAATAACAAAACGTGCCGAAAATCTGCTGTGTTGTTCAATGCACATGTAACCAGGTCAAAAATCCCGACCTATGGTTAGCAACGCTCCCACGTAGGGAAATAGAGCCTGCAAGAAGAATCCTCTGGCTTCAGGCTATTCGGCGTGGGAAATGTGGGGACCCTGTGTCCAAGGAGGCTACACATAGCTATGTGTGGAAAACATTTAATCACAGGTAAGACATTTAACTTGTTTAGTATAGTCCGTTTGTAACTCCACTCACTACTTGTAGCTGTATAGCAGAGGTGGGACCAAGTCATTGTTTTACAAGTCACAAGTAAGTCTCAAGTCTTAGCACTCAAATCCCAAGTCAAGTCCCAAGTCAAGACAGGCAAGTCCGAGTCAAGTATCAAGTCAAGTCCTAAACTTTGAGTTCCAAGTCCTAAACAAATCATAATGTGCTCTTCACCAAATGTAATACCATTTCATATTTTAAACAAGAGTAATAGTTAGTATATTACATTTACCCAAATCATGAATGCTTTTAAAAATATATATTTATTACTTTCCAAATAAACATTATATTTCCATGGAAATACATGGGTAGCCGTCACGACTTCCGACGGAGTCGGTCCCTCTCCTTGTTCGAGCGTCGTTCGGCGGTTGACGTCACCGGCCTTCTAGCCATTGCTGATCCACTTTTCATTTTCCATTTGTTTTGTCTTTGTTTTCTACACACCTGGTTTCAAATCCCCCATTACGTGTTCATTAATTAACCCTCTGGTGTTTGTGTGCGTGTTTGTTCTATTGTTCAGGCTGTTACTGACGGCTGGTATTTTGTTGCCGGGTTTTGCTAATACGGCCATTTATTTCGTGGTACCGGTATTTTTCCCGCACCGTAGTATTCTATTTATACTGGTGTTATCTTGTATTAAATACCTTGTCCATGCATCTCAGCTCAGTTACCCACAGCCTTGACAGAAACACGAACCCACTCGGAATGGAGTCAGCAGGAGCAGGTGCCCCTGCAGTAGGGGTTGAGGAGCGAGTCCAGCAGCACGCTGCCATGCTACAGTATCTCGGCAGCGCCATGGATCGCGTTCTACAAAGCATGGAGCGCTGGGAGAGAAGAGGAGTTCCTCCAGCGTCTCCACCAGCACCACCAGTCTCACCATCACTCACCCCTCCTTCACCCGGGCCCAGTGGGATTCGGCTCGCCCTCCCGAGGGAGTATGATGGAACGGAGGCGGGTTGTCAGGGGTTCTTGCTCCAGCTAGAGCTCTACCTGGAAACCGTCCAACCGGCTCCTTCGGGCCGTGAGAGCGTGGCCGCCCTTGTCTCCTGCCTCTCAGGGAAAGCCCTGTAGTGGGCCAACGCCATATGGGGGGAAGAAGAAGCGGTGTTGGACCACTTCAAGGATTTCACCCGCCGCTTCCGGGCAGTCTTTGACCACCAGCCTGAGGGTAGAGCGGCGGGTGAATGTCTCGTCCACCTGAGGCAGGGAACGAGGAGTGCACAGGAGTTCGCGTTGGAATTCCGGACCCTGGCCGCCGGTGTAGGATGGACGACAGGGCCCTGATCAATCACTGCCGGTGCAGTCTGCGCGAGGTCGTCCGTCGGGAGTTGGCCTGCAGGGACACCACTCTCACATTCGACCAGCTGGTGGTCCTGTCCATCCGGCTGGATAACCTGCTGGCTACCCACGGACGTCCAGATCGGGGTCTGTCGGTTCCTTCCCCCAGCACCACCACTCTGACGCCCATGGAGCTGGGAGGTGCTGCACTTAGGGCAACCGGAGGAGGGGCCATTCCATGCACCATCTGTGGCACACTGCCGGTCGGTGCTGGGAAGGTTCCTCTGGGAGTCGAGGCAGCAGGCAGGGCACTCTCGTGTCACCCCAGGTGAGTCGGCACCAGGCTCACCCAGAGCCCCCTGTTGCTCACATGTTTTTGATTATTAATTTTCCTGAGTTTTCCCCGCATTCCCAGCATAAGGCACTCATAGATTCAGGCGCAGCTGGGAATTTTATTGACAGATCATTTTCCCATAGTTTAGGGATCCCCATTGTTCCTGTGGATATGCCCTTCCCTGTGCACACCCTAGATAGTCGACCATTAGGGTCAGGGCTAATTAGGGAAGCCACCGCTCCACTGGGCATGCTTACGCAGGAGGGTCACAAGGAGAGAATCAGTCCCTTCCTTATTGATTCTCCTGCATTTCCCTTGGTGCTGGGCCTACCCTGGTTGGCCTGTCATGACCCCACTATTTCGTGGCAACAGAGGGCTCTCACAGGATGGTCACGAAAGTGCTCGGGGAGGTGTTTAGGGGTTTCCATCGGTGCTACTACGGTGGAAAGTCCAGACCAGGTCTCCACCATGCGCATCCCCTCTGAATATGCCGATTTGGCTCTCGTCTTCTGTAAAAAGAAGGCGACTCAATTACTACCCCATCGACGGGGGGATTGTGCGATAAATCTCCTGGTAGATGCAGCACTTCCCAGGAGTCACGTGTATCCCCTGCAAGAGGAGACGGCGGCTATGGAAACATATGTCTCCAAATTTCTAGGGCAGGGGTACATTCGGCCCTCCACTTCACCTGCCTCCTCGAGTTTCTTTTTTGTGAAGAAGAAGGATGGAGGTCTGCGCCTGTGTATTGACTATCGAGGCATCAACCAAATCACTCTGAGGTACAGTTACCCGCTACCTTTCATAGCCAGTGCGATCGAGTCAATGCACAGGGTGCGCTTCTTCATAAAGTTGGATCTCAGGAGCGCTTACAACCTGGTGTGTATCCGGGAGGGGGACGAGTGGAAGACGGCATTTAGTACCACCTCAGGGAACTATGAGTACCTCGTCATGCCGTACGGGTTGATGAATGCTCCATCAGTCTTTCAGGCCTTTGTAGACAAGATTTTCCCGGGACCTGCACGAAGGGTGTAGTGGTGTATATCGACGACATTCTGATATACTCCGCTACACGGGCCGAGCATGTGTCCCTGGTGCGCAGGGTGCTTGGTCGACTGTTGGAGCATGACCTGTACATCAAGGATGTGAAATGTCTGTTTTTCCAACAGTCCGTCTCCTTCCTAGGGTACCGCATTTCCACTTTAGGGGTGGAGATGGAGAGTGACGACATTTCAGCCGTGCGTAATTGGCCGACTCCCACCACGGTAAAGGAAGGGCAGCGGTTTCTAGGGTTTGCCAACTACTACCGGAGGTTTAACCGGGGCTTTGGTAAGGTAGCGGCTCCCATTACCTAACTGCTGAAGGGGGGACCGGTGCGTTTGCAGTGGTCAGCTGAGGCGGACAGGGCTTTTGGTCAGCTGAGGGCTCTGTTTACCTCGGCTCCCGTGCTGGCTCATCCGGATCCTTCTTTGGCATTCATAGTGGAGGTGGACGCGTCCGAGGCTGGGATAGGGGCTGTGCTCTCTCAGCGCTCGGGTACTCCACCAAATCTCCGCCCCGTGCCTTCTTTTTGAAGAAGCTCAGCCCAGCGGAGCGAAACTATGACGTGGGGGACCGGGAGTTGTTGGCTGTCGTCAAGGCCTTGAAGGCGCTGTCTTAGTGGGAAGTACTGGTGGTCCACCTTGGCTAAGGACGTGAGGGTTATGTTTCCTCCTGCTTGGTGTGCGCCCAGTGCAAGGCCCCTAGGCACCTGCCCAGAGGGAAGTTACAACCCTTACCCGTTCCACAACGGCCGTGGTCGCACCTGTTGGTGGACTTCCTGACGGTTCTTCCGCCCTCACAGGGTAACACCACGATCCTGGTCGTTGTGGATCGGTTTTCTAAGTCCTGCCATCTCCTCCCTTTGCCCGGTCTCCCTACGGCCCTACAGACTGCAAAGGCCCTGTTCACACACGTCTTCCGGCACTACGGGGTGCCTGAGGACATAGTATCTGATCGAGATCCCCAGTTCACGTCAAGGGTCTGGAGGGCGTCCATGGAACGTCTGGGGGTCTCGGTCAGCCTTACCTCAGGTTTTCACCCCGAGAGTAACGGGCAGGTGGAGAGAGTAAACCAGAATGTGGGTAGGTTTCTGCGGTCTTATTGCCAGGCCCGCCCGGGGAAGTGGGCAGCGTTCATACCCTGGGCAGATATGGCCCAGAACGCGCTCCGTCACTCCTCTACCAACCTCTCCCCCTTCCAGTGCGTACTGGGGTACCAGCCGGTTCTGGCGCCGTGGCATCAGAGCCAGATCGAGGCTCCTGCAGTGGACGACTGGTTTAGGTGCTCAGAGGAGACATGGGACACCGCTCATGTGCACCTTCAGCGGGCCATGAGGCGTCAGAAAGCCAGCGCAGACCGCCACCGCAGAACACCGGGGGACCGGGTCTGGCTCTCGACCCGAAACCTGCCCTGCCGGAAGCTGGGCAGCGGCCATTCAAAGTCCTGAGGAGAGTGAATGAGGTTTGTTACAGGTTACAGCTTCCCCCAGATTACCGTATTAACTCTTCGTTCCATGTGTCTCTCCTCAGGCCGGTGGTGGCTGGTCCACTCCAGGAGTTCCTCCGCCCCCTCTGGACATCAAGGGGGCCCCGACGTATGCAGTCCAATCCATACTGGACTTGAGGCGTCGGGCGAGGGGCCTTCAGTACCTTGTGGAGTGGGAGGGGTACAGTCCGGAGGAGAGATGCTGGGTGCCGGTGGAGGACGTATTGGACCCTTCGATGCTGCAGGAGTTCCACCGTCTCCATCCGGATCGCCCTGTGCCTCGCCCTCCGGGTCGTCCCCGAGGCCGGTGTTGGCGCACTGCTGGAGCTGCGCGTCAAGGGGGGGGTACTGTCACGACTTCCACCGAAGTCGGTTCCTCTCCTTGTTCAAACGGCGTTCGGCGGTCAACGTCACCGGTCTTCTAGCCATCGCCGATCCACTTTTCATTTTCCATTTGTTTTGTCTTTGTTTTCTACACACCTGGTTTCAATTCCCCCATTACATGTTCATTATTTAACCCTCTGGTTTCCCCCATGTTTGTGTGTGTATTTATTTTATTGTTCAAGCTGTTACTGACGGCTGGTAGTTTGTTACCGGGTTTTGTTAATTTGCCCGTTTATTTTGTGGTACCTTTGTTCCCGCACTGTAGTATTGTGTTTATACTGGTGTTATCTTGTATTAAATACCTTGTCCACACATCTCAGCTCTCCTGTGCCTGACTCCTTTCACCAGTTACCCACAGCCTTGACAGTAGCCATGAGAAACACCCCCCCAATAGCGATCGACTATAGAGGATGGCTATGAGATGCAATCGGGCGATGTAGGCTTGTACACAATTGCCCAACTTTAACACACACTCTCTCTCTGTGTGGTTACAGTAGGCTAACGTATGTCAATAGTTTTAGGAACAGCAGTAACATCAGGCAGGATTTAGGCTACCAACTGCCTAGCCAGTTGTAGCTCAATCTTGGGTGCAATGATCACGTTCCCGCACTGACCGACTGTGTGGAGGCTCATTGATTTAACGTTACGTTAGCCTACATGCTACACTAGTAAAGTAATAAAATATATAGCTGTCGGCTATATTAGCCACGACTTACCGTTCTTTGTGTTCTTTGTGCAGCTTCAAATGTCGAACAAAGTTGGAAATTGTTGCGACTCCGTCTGTAATTTTCTTCCAGCATGTTTTGCAAGTTGCAATCTGTTTTTTGTTGATACAGCGTCGTCTTTATATCCGAAAATACAATTTTTGGGTGTCCTCTTTCCATAGGCTCCATCTGAATTCACCCGCCGACGTTCCTCTGCACTGCCATGCACAACTTTTTCTCAGCTGGCACAATTTGATTGGCTGCAGTCCGATTCAAACTGTAATCCGTTAAATGAAGAGTTGATGCTCTGACCACTTTTTTTAATAGCATAATTTTAAATATTTGGGCTTGGGGAGGGTATCAAGTCAGGTCGAGTCATAAGGCTCAAGTCCAAGTCAAGTCACGAGTCATTGGTGTTAAAGTCAAAGTCGAGTTGCAAGTCATCATATTTGTGACTTGAGTCTGACTCAAGTCCAAGTCATGTGACTCGAGTCCACACCTCTGCTGTATAGTTCGGTTGCTTGTGTTGTTGGTCTTGGCTAGCTTAATGTTCTGGTCGGTAGCTAGCTAGCACTCACTCAAGTAGCTGCTAGCACCGTCATGAAAAGGGGCATGAGGGAAGCCCTAAAATATTCTGTTTTTCTAAGTAGTGAGAACGCTCGGTAGCAGGCAATGTTGAAAAGTAATGTTTAGACATGTTGTACTTACTTAAATGTTTTGTAATTGACTAAAACAAGCAGACAAAAATAAAATTGCGTTTGAAAAAGGTGACGTTTTTGCTGTGACACAATGGGTTAACCTAGATAAACACTGGTTGTTTTCTACACAAGCGGAAGGTGTCATGAAGCTCTATCCAGTACTGACTGGGATTATGGAATGTATTTTTTGTTATGTCTGTTGAGTTGAATCAACTAATCACAGAACATATTGATGGGTAGGCATGCCTAATCTTCCTACTTTTGCTTCCTGCTTTGCTCCTAAGTCAAAATATAAAATATACTGCACCTATGTGTACACTTGCAATGACTGCCAGCCCACCCATTATGCTATCATTGACTTGAATGGGGGTGGCCGTTCTATTCCTTCTTGTTCTATAGAATGAATGCACCTGTGTGTATTTCTGTACACATAGGTGCAGTTTGTTTGGGGTTTTAGGCTGGGTTTCTGTACAGCACTTTGTGACATCAGCTGATGTAAGAAGGGCTTTATAAATACATTTGATTGATTGATATAGCAACACATGTAGTCAGGAGCAAAGGAGAGGAGAAAATGTGTGTAAAAAAAACATACATATATTCAGTACCTGTGAAAAGTTTGGACACACCTACTCATTCAAGGGTTTTTCTTTATTTTTACAATTTTCTACATTGTAGAATAATAGTGAAGACATCAAAACTATGAAATAACACATATCGAATCATGTAGTAACCAAAATAAATTGTTAAACAAATCAAAATATATTTTATATTTGAGATTCTTCAAAGTAGCCACCCTTTGCCTTGATGACAGCTTTGCACATTCTCTCAACCAGTTTCACGAGGTAGTCACCTGGAACGCATTTCAATTAACAGGTGTGCCTTGCTAAAAGTTAATTTGTGGAATTTCTTTCCTTCTTAATGCGTTTGAGACAATCAGTTGTGTTGGTATACAGAAGATAGCCCTATTTGGTAAAAGACCAAGTCCATATTATGGTAAGAACAGCTCAAATAAGCAAAGAGAAAAGACAGTCCATCATTACTTTAAGACATGAAGGTCAGTTATTTCGGAAAATCTCAAGAACTTTTAAAGTTTCTTCAAGTGCAGTCGCAAAAACCATCACTATGATTTAAGATGATTTGGAACGCAGAGTGAAGGAAAAGAAGCCAACAAGTGCTCAGCATATGTGTGAACTCCTTCAAGACTGCTGGAAAAGGCATTCCAGGTGAAGCTGTTTGAGAGAATGCCAAGAGTGCAGCACTGCTTCTTAATCAGGGAGAATGGGATTTTATGACTGCTCATTAATTCTCATAATCATTACTATTCTAATCTAGCATTCAAGTGGGCTAGTCCGTGTGTAGTCAGCCATTAGAATACAGATTAAATGTTGGGTCTGTCTGTGTGTGTTTACAGTGGCAGGCTGCAGACACTGCGTCACACAATGAGCTCAGATGAGTGTGTGTGAGATAGGCTGAGTATCTCTCCCAAGGTCAGTGGAGAGGTTTGCGCGCACGTTCATGTGTGTCTGTCCTGGTGTCGGGCTGTGCAGCTGGTGAGTGCTTGGGCTGGGGGTGGGCTAATGAAATGTACAGTAACTGCCTCTCTCTCACTATACTGCAGAGCCTGGTCAACCCTGAAGTCCTACAGGGAGAGGTGTCTCTCTTCCTTTCCAGCCTTCTTCCATCCCTCTCCTCTCCCTGCCTAGTCACCCATCTGTCCTTCTGATTCACTTTGAAATAACAGCTTAGCAAGCCTCGGGAAAACCAAGGCTTCTTTACATTCTGTTGGAGATTTGGAAGGATGGCCCAGCAAGATCTTAGCAGGAGTCATAGTTCCAATGGGGATGTGGGGTGCTCTTGAGCTATTTCTCACTGTAGACTACGAGTCACTACAGCAAGTAGTAAGTCATTATACTTGTCACCTTTAGGTAAAGTGTTAGACATATTTAGCAATGTTTTTATGAACTATCAATGTATTTTATACTGGTGAAGTACTGCTAATGACATCAAACTGTTAATTTGATTAGATACCAAATCCTGAGAGGTTGCCATTAGTGCAATTAAGAAAATTGGTCTGGCAAGGGGCAATATAGTGTGCGAAAAACAGAGAATTCACTGGACTTAAGAATTAGATTTCAGAAATAGATGAAAAGAAACTAGGACAACACTTTACCAACAGGTACATACTATATTACTCATATAAGCGCCTTCTAAATGTCTAATAGCGATACTTCTACTAGGCCATGTGTCGTGAATCCCCTTTGCTTTCAAATGTTAATTTCATGGAATGTTTGAATGAAATGGAATGAAAGTGGTTTGCTGACACACACACACACGCACACACATAATTTCCTTGGCTTCTGGAATTAATAACTTGTAAATCAAGACTGATTCCAGTCAAATACGTTGAATGAAGAACTGTCATGGCGATTCAAACAATAAAAAAACGTGTGATTTAAAAATACACAATCAAGCAGCAGGAATAATAAAGCAGGAGAAACACCATGAATCATCAGGTAAGATACAGACTCTTGGCCCAGTTTGTCTGCTGTTCCTCTCCCTGGCACGTGCCACTGGATTTACAGTCATGATCACACACTAGCCTACTCCCTGTTTCCTCCTCTGCTGTGTCAGGCTCACTATACAATACTCACATCTAAACCCTGTAGACCGCAGTCTGACAGAAAGGCTCTCATATAACTCCGCGCCATTGTGATAATATTGAAATGCATGTTTTAGGCTACATATTTCCAACATGTAAATGAGAAATCGGTCTCTTTATTAATACAGCCTCATAACGGGTGAGAACTGAATGATGTGTGACATCCCTCTTGTCCCAAACCGGCTGCGCGCGTGCGAGATCGTGCATAAATTTGTTTGTCCCCCCACACCAAATGCGATCACGACACGCAGGTTAAAATATCAAAACAAACTCTGAACCAATTACATTAATTTGGGGACAGGTCGGAAAGCATTAAACATTTATGGCAATTTAGCTAGCTAGCTTGCACTTGCTAGCTTATTTGTCCTATTTAGATAGCTTGCTGTTGCTAGCTAATTTGTCCTATTTAGATAGCTTGCTGTTGCTAGCTAATTTGTCCTGAGATATAAACATTGAGTTGTTTTTTTACCTGAAATGTACAAGGTCCTCTACTCCGCCAATTAATCCACACATAAAACGGTCAACCGAATCGTTTCTAGTCATCTCTCTTCCTTCCAGGCCTTTTCTTCTCTTGACTTTATATTGCGATTGGCAACTTTCATAAATTAGGTGCATTACCGCCACTGACCTCGTTCGTCTTTCAGTCACCCACGTGGGTATAACCAATGAGGAGATGGCACGTGGGTACCTGCTTCTATAAACCAATGAGGAGATGGGAGAGGTAAGACTTCCACCGCGTTCAGCGTCACAAATAGAACTGACTTCAATTTTAGCCCTTGGCAACGTAGACGCTCGTTGGCACGCGCGAGCAGTGTGGGTGCAATAATTGAATAATATAGATTTCAAAATGTATTTTGCAACGCTCACACACGCGATGCGAGCGGTGTAGTTAGCCTGTTAGGCGTAATTCTGCAAATTAGGCGTCCAATAGGCATTGAGATCCTGTGTCTGTCTTTTCTTTCCCAAACATTATTATGTAATCTGCAGTTTGGACGTAGGTCTAGGCCTTTATTACAGCCAAGACCATGTACTATGGAACGCCGTTTGGGTATTTGCGTGTCAAAAAGATACACGTCAAATAACACTATTTGACGTGTCAGATAACAATATGTAAACTATATGCAAATGTTGGCCAATCACTATATGAAAAACTTCTCATTCCTCACTAACAAATGACTAAGTCATGTCGAACCTTGAAAACATGAGACCGCTTTTTAAGTTTTGCCAGCCAAGTGCGTCAAATAGTGTTATTTGATGTGTATCTTTTTGACACGCAAAAACTCAAACGGCGTTCCATAATGTGCCAGTGTATTATTATTTAACTTACTGTATTTACACAAGCCATATTGCATAACTGTCATTAGCTCATGGAATGTTACAAAGGATTTGGTTTTGGAGAGGTCTAATCCACAGCTAAATTACCTAGATCTACTACTGAGCTGATATCATTCATACTATACATATTACAGCTTTATGACATCAATTTAAAAACCACTATAAATTGAAAACATATGACTCAGCTGTCCTCAGTATAGTCACACTCCAAACCAAGGTAGGCCTTTTGGGTTGCAATGGTCATACACACCTGCTTGCATATTTGGAATGCGTAGGCTAACCTGATCTCTTGAGAATCATGCTGTTGGGTTCATTTATTGAATATTATTTGCTTATCTAATTGCGCTACCATTACTGAAGTAATCGATTTGTATACCTTGTTCATCAGTGACATGGGCAGTGGCGGATTTAGGTATAGGTGACATGGCAGCCGCCCAGGACGTCATCTTGCCGTGGACGGCACCGGGCGTCTGCACAATTTTTTGGGGAATGGTGACAGTTGCGCGATCGGTTTTCTATCGGTCATTTGCATGTCACGTCAATGATATCATGTCACCTTGTGGGACTGTGGGTAAATTAACCTTGTCGGAGTGGGCGCCTTGATTCTAGTTTGTGAGCTAGACAGGCTACTGCCTGGGAAGGTCTCTCACTCAGAAGTACGAGATAGGGAGGCGGGTGGGGGTAGGTTGACCTCAGTTCTCCCCACTGGAAGCCCGAGGTAGGGGGAGCATCTATCAAATAGCGCACCTCTAACTTTGTACAGAACTAATGCAATTAGTAAAATCAGTCACACTACGAAATGCTACCAAATAATCCACAATTCATTCATAATACTGTGAATATATAGTTTCACAGACATATTGTTGCATTTTTTTTCTGGTTTGTGCAAAATCGTTAATTATATAAAACTCTGTTGCTGTTGATTGCACATTTATCAAGAAGGGGGTAGCTGCATACTTGTCTTTATCCCAGATGAACATGTTTTATCTTACAATATGATGACCGATATTTAGTGAGCCTTCAGGATGAGGAAAATGCCTCAGCCCGTCATAAATCTGGTTCATGTTTAAGCTGCGCACCCATTTTCCAGTGATTTGCGATGCTACTGAATAGCCTACTGCTATTTCGTTTGAACAGTTAGAGAGATGCCCAAAAGCCCCTACATGGCCTGCGACATGCACGGACCTCAACCTCAGGGGATTGGGCAATAGGCCTAGTAGCAGGTCCGTCTAAAAACAACCATCCGTTATTTTTAAACCATACACTTATGCTGTTTTACAACTGCTACTCATGCTGCATAAATTATGCTTGTAGCGGGCATCGTGGGCCAAATGGGTCTATGTGCATTGCCTCCTGTATATGCGGATGAAAGCACAGTAAAACACGATTTCCGAAAAGGTGTTACCATACCGAATGCGGATTTATCTCCGGGCTTATGTGCTCCATACAGAGGGCAGGACACACCCTCCGCCATTATCCATCTAATACTGCAGACCAAGACTATCATCAGACTGTTCAACCTACATTTCCTTGTTTGAACCGTTGGACCTGAAAGATGACGTTCTACGCAGCGTAGGTGATCCATCATAGGGGTGAGGCATTGCTGAAACAGCGGAATCCCTTAGACGCAGCGCTCCTGGATGGAGAATATTAATTGTTATAGGCCTACAACGGTCCATTGTGCGGTTAACATTGTGCCTAAATAAAAAAGTCATGGACCAGGAACAGCCTATGTTAGACGATGTGTCCTAATGTCGCCCCAATGCCGCACAGTTTGTATTTTAATTTCCGATTGGAAGTATATTATGGGTGTATCTGTCTTTCTCGACTTTCTCATGCAGAGTTCGATTTTTTTTTTTATCATTGATCATTGGCCGCAGCGCGCGAAGAATAACCATGTGCAGTTTGTATTAATGCGCATCAGCATCGCTGGAGCGCTGGTATACATGGCACAGGTATAGGACCCTGGTTCATGCTGATAACCATCGCTGCACAATGGTAAATCAGCGCACAACAACCTGCCGCATCCTGGGGAAAAACACGCACCCACACATTGACTTCACCACCTCATCCGAGGAAAATGCACTGTGCATCCCATCGATGCGTATCAATGGACTGAGAAAAATGCACAGTGCATCCCATCGATGCGTTTCCATGGATGCTTATTCCATATCAAATAGTCAAACGGGATGTATAAATATAATAAGGTATTCTTACTTTCACCGACCACCGCCTTGAGTCCTATGGGTGCCATGATGCTATTGTGTGTTTTACCGTATTCTCTCCCTTTGACTCCCTCTTTCTCCCTTGCGGTATTCCTCTCGTTTCTCTGCTCGACCGAATGTGCATGCCTCACATCGCAGCTGACTGCGGAGCTTCGAATAGAGACGTCACTCCGTTTCCCTCCGCCCCCACATCAGTGGCTACATTAGCCAATTCATTTAAACATTTGCCAATTTCATTATTATACGGTTTATAATGTTTTACATATTTAGTTTTTCATTCCTTAAGTAGTTCATCTTTTTTTCGTTTTTTCTCTTAATGTGAAAAAACACAACTCTATATTTTAATTTGCAATTTGCACCTGTATGTGTTTTACTGATAGGCCCATATTAACTTTTGAATAGTCGAATGCATTTGTAGTGCAAATATGTTGTGTAGCCTATACGAATCACTGACGCGTTTTAATTGGCTGTACCTTTTTTAGAATTTGCCAAAACTCTTCAGCCAAAACTGGATGAAAATCGTCCGTGGTGGTCCTTTTAACGTTTGCCAACGTCGATGTTCCACACGGGGGCGCAGTACACCTCTTTTGGCCAGTCTCATCCCCATCTCTCTCACTCCTCTCACATCTCTCACTCTCTCATCACCCTCTTCCTAAACATGGCATTGTTAACTGTCAGTGTCAAAGATGACTTTCTTACCAAAACAGAAGTCAAACAATTGACACGAACTTAAAAGAATGGCATGTCATCATCAAACACGATAGATGGCTGTAGACTATCCTAGACTTCTGTTAAAAAACGATTATTAGCCTACATTTTTTTCCAAAGCTAAAAGCAACATTTCCTTACCTCAATAACGAAGTTGAAATTTGGGACAGATATCATTTCGGTAAATAAGAAAAGGTTATTCTATGAACACCACACAGAATCAGAATGATCCAGATTCTGTAATCCTTTTTGGCTGTGTTTAGACGAGCAGCCCAATTCTGGTATTTTCCCCACTAATTGGTCTTTTGACCAATCACATCAGATCTATTCACATCCGATCATTTTTAGAGCTGATCTGATTGGTCAAAAGGCCAATTAGTGAAAACAAATATTCAAATTGTGCTGCCTGTCGAAACACAGCCTTTTTTTTGCAATTCAGGATCAGATCGATCTGTCTGTCTTTGAGCCAGTTTTTTAACAAAGAATCGGAGCGGATCATTCTAATCCAGATATCACAATATGGTTGTGTTTACACAGGCACCCCAATTTTGATCTTTTTCCACTAATTGGTCTTTTGACCGATCATATTAGGTCATAAAAAGAGCTCATATGAAAAGGTCTTATATGATTGGTCAAAAGACCAATTAGTGGAAAAAATATCAGAATTGGGTTGCCTGTGTAAACAATATCATATTGTATCATATCAATATAATATCATATCAATATCACAGAATCCAGATTCTCAGTGCTTTGAACAGGGCTGCACCTTGCCATCTACTGGATAGGTTAGGGTACTACTACACTGTCATAGGGAAAAATAAATTACATGAATAAAGGTACCTAGATTAAAAGTAATAGAGCCTGCATATAATTTATAAGTAAGTACACACATTTATTTAACACTTCTCAATATAACAACTGACCACATGCCTATACTGCGGTCAATTTAACATAATTAACCTTTAGTTTTCAGATGGAAGAATGTTTTCTAAGCCTTGTCAATTTAATTACATTGACATTTATTGGTTGTAGAGCCTTTCACCTTTCTAAATCCACCTTTCCAGTGGAATAAAAATAATCCCGATTTTCGGCACCAAAACTATACTTATCACCTTTGAAAAACGCAAAAACAGCATTTAATCTTGATTTGAAGTCAGATTGGATTACCAAATCCAAATCCGGAGGATCAGAATCTAATTTCAGTTTTGAAAAACCCAATTCTAAAATGTAATACTATCCGATTGCAGGAAATCTGATCTGATCAGATAAAATGCATAGAAAAATGATTAATCAAGACAATGATTCATCCGTTCTATTCAGTACTTTTCTATGCATTTAATCTGATCCGATAGGCGAAATCCAGATAATAATAAAAAAGAAAGTGGGCCCAGAAGATTCATTTGAATGCCACACCCATGGCATTGAATGGAGGCTGAACAATTATGAGTTTCAGAGGGTGTGTCTTGTCAGAATGAACGAGCCCGCTCTAATTTTACATTTAATCCAGACGAGGTACAACACGAAACGCTCTACCACAAACTTCTGTCGACCCAGGTTTTCTGGAGGATAAGCGACCAACTTGCTTTTAAAACATTGATTTTTGGGTCGTTTCGGGGGAGGGCAAAGTGCTACGCAGTAGGCTAGTGGTTTTCTTCATCACCTAGTTTCAGATATTGTCCTTGATATTGGCCAACGCGTCTCTCTTGCCCCTTCGCTTGGGGTCGATTTCGTCGGTGATTGTTGCTAGTTCGCCAAGGGGGTGTTGCCATGGGGGATGTTATTTCCACTCACCTGGACGAGGGCAAGCGAGAGATGATTACAGGTAAGCTCTCCCTTCTCATGACAACTGAACTCGTGGAAATAAAGTTGAATTTCCCACTATTTTCCCTCTTGAGTTGCTGCCTAATTTGCGTAAAATGTGAAGAGGGGTACAAGACAATTGATTTTTAAAACGATACGTCCTTCCACACTCACAGGAAACTTACTCGACAGTCGGCATCCCTTGAAAGTTAGGCTACATTGTTTCAATAAATTACAGAATGTTACAGAATGTCGAATTGCTTCGCATAACCCTCAGCTGAAGAACATTTCGAACAGTCAGTCTCCCTCCCCATGCTTGAAGCAAGCCCAAAGTGAAAGTCCTTATTTCTCAGAGACAATAACTGCTTTCCCAATGACAGGCGGCTTGATCATAATGTTTGTGCAGTAGTTTGGCCCATACAGAAGTCTATTAAAAGCATGTATTGCCCAACCTCTCACTCCCACAGATGTATTTTAGTCAATTTAGGGAGCGGAGTAGTCTAAACTCTCACATGGATTTGAACTATTTATGTTTGAGGAATGCAATCCCTCTTGTAGAAGTTCTATACTATTGCTTGAGCATTGGTTTGCTAACTTCTCATGTTGAAATGTGTCCTTCTGAAAGATAAACAGGGGTGAGAGCTGGAATGAGGGTAGGCCTATTTGGGCTACTTGTGATTCACTGAACCAGTCCACAATTCAACCCTGTTGATATACAGTTGCTTGGGTGAAGTGAGGTCTGATCAGGCTACTCCAGCCTTGTATTTTCACTCAGTCTGGGGTTCTGACCTCAGAATCCAGGATATGTCTGGTTGTGGCTGGAAACAATGTATGCCACTTTCCCCCCCAGACTCACCCTCATTCCTGATTTACAATTGATTCTCTCCACCATGAATGTCTGTTTGTGCCTTCTATAAGACTTGTCATCCAGAGAATAAGCAGATTTACAGATATCTGTGGTCTCTCCACATAAGAATGGATTAATCCCAATTGGCACCCTATTCTCCAGTTCACTACTTTTGACCAGAGCCCTATGGGTCCTGGTCAAAAGTAGTGCCCTATATAGGAAATAGTGTGCCATTTGGGATGGAACCTCTCCTAGGGGAGTCCTTCCTGGTAACATGAGGTATCAACTCTAACACTGCTGCTTCTTGAGAACGTGAAAGCCAGCTCTGTGCTGTTCACACTACTACTTCAGTCAGATCTGTTGAAGTGACAGGTCTGTCACAAACGGCAAGCAACTTCTAGTGAGGCGATCAGAATGTCATCACAAGCAAAAGGAGCCTCGTTTACACCTTGCTGTAACATGTGGGTTTTTTGATCTGATCAATATGATCTAATCCCTATCTGATCATGGTATTAAAATGTCTCATCTGTCCACTTTGTCTGCATTGTGATCAGATTTCCAGGTAACTCCCTGTGTGTGTGTGTGTGTGTGTATGTATGTATGTATATATATATATATATTTTTTTTTCAAACTAACATGAATTTATTTAAGACAATTATTAATGCCATACGTCATTGGTGCTTCCTGTCAATGTTAGAGGCGGGTATAATTATGAATTGAAATGTTTTGACCATCCAGATCGTTTTACACTTGGTTGATATCCAGATACACCTCCAGAGGTGGTCAGGAAGAACTGGTCACATTACAATGCATCTTTTAATGATCTACACGTCAAAAAATGTGGACAAGATCAGGACAAAGGATGCTAGTTAGCACCAGGTATAAACCTGGCTAGAGTAGGCCAATTATTTCCCCGCTACTGCAAGAGTATAGTACGTCACTGTTCATAGTAATATACACACTACCTAATACTGAAAAAATAAAGCCTAGCCAGTTGATATAATAGTGAACCCTTCCTCCACTGATCAGACTGTATTTTAGTCTGGTAAAGAGACGGGGCAGGCAGTAGCTGTAGCTTCTAAAGATGTCCGAAGCTTCAGAAGGAAAGAGAGAAGGAAGGAAAAAGCAGGTAGGAACATGCCTTGCTATTAATGAACAGAAAGCCAGTCTGGTTCTCACACAGATGAATGGAAAGTAACCCCCCCCTCCATTCTGTCTATGACTTTCTACATGCCTTTTTAGTTCATATCTCTGTTTTCATTTTATACCTTTTGTCTACTTCACAAACACGACCCAACCAACTGCTTAAGGTGACAGTTCTGTTTGGGTGTGGGTGGGAGAAGTGGTTAGTCAGCTCTTGTCCATGGGGAGTATACTGTTTGGAATAGTTAGCTGTACTGGGGGATGTCTCCACATTTGCTGTCAAGGTACATTCTCACCAGCTGACACACACATTCCTGTTTTTCTTTCATACTCCTAGACTTTTGTTAATCAGTTGTCAGTGAACTGCTTGACCCCAGTCCATCACTCCCTCATCCCCTAAAACATACAATACAGTAGGCCTACCCAGTGACAGTACATACCATTTCAAGCTGCAGGAGTTTTCCAGTCAGTCTAGTTTTCCATCTGTAAAGAGTTCCAACAGTCTGCAACCAACAGAAACAGGATGGCTAATGTTCAATGCATTCTGACTACTGTACTTCTCACTCACACAGAGGCTGGAGGTAGGTGTGGGTGCTGTCCATCTGACCCCCAGACTGCTCCTTTGCTCTGACGCAATCAAAGCCAGGTTTGGACTCCAGATGACAGGGCACAGAGTTCCATGACTTAGGCCTTGAGTGTAATTAAATCTCCATCAGTTTAGTCTGCTGCAGACTGTCAGTCAAGCCATGCCTTCATTCCAGTGGGGAAGTGTGTAATTTGACCTAACTCCTTGTGAGAGTGGCTTTGGCACACTAACCCAGCCTGTCGGCAGTGCAGTACGTGAATTAAATATACTGAACAAAATATAAACGCAACAATTTTAAAGATTTTACTGTTATAGTTCATATGAGGAAATCAGTTAATTTAAATAAATTCATTAGGCCCTAATCTATGGATTTCACATGACTGGGAATATAGATATGTGTCTGTTGGTCACAGACTCCTTAAAAAGGGTTCTGGATCAGAACCAGTCAGGGGCCTCCCGAGTGACTCAGTGGTCTAACGCACTGCATCGCAGTGCTTGAGGTGTCACTGCAGACCCAGGTTCGGATCCCAGGCTGTCTCACAGCCGGCCATGACCAGGAGTCCCAAAGGGCGGCGCATAATTGGCCCAGTGTCGTCCGGGTTAGGGGAGGGTTTGGCTGGGGGGGCTCTTTTTGGCTCATTGCGCTCTAGCGACTCCTTGTGGCGGACCGGGTGCCTGCAGGCTGACTTCATTTGAATGGTATTTCCTCCGACACTGGTGCGGCTGGCTTCCGGGTTGAGCTGGCGGGTGTTAAGTGCGGTTAGGTGGGTCATGTTTCGGCGGACGTATGACTCGACTTTCACCTCTCCAGAGTCCGCTGGGGAGTTGCAGCGATGAGACAAGATTGCAATTGGATATCACAAAATTGGGGTAAAAAAAATGTCACTATCTTGTGCACTGCATGAGTGAAATGGTGGGCACAACACATCTCCATCGCATAGAGTTGATCAAGCTGTTGATTGGCCTGTGGAATGTTGTACTACTCCTCTTCAATGGCTGTGCGAAGTTGCTGGATATTGGCGGGAACTGGAACGCTGTTTTAAAAGTAAATCCAGAGCATCCCAAACATGCTCAATGTGTGACATGTCTGGTGAGTATGCAGGCCAAGGAAGAGCTGGGACATTATGCTGAAATGTGAGGTGGTGTTATTATGCTGAAATGTGAGGTGGTGGTAGCGGGGGATTAATGGCATTCAAATTGCCATCAATTTAAAATGCAATTGTGTTCGTTGTCCGTAGCTTATGCCTGCCTGCCCATACCATAACCCCACCACCATCATAAGGCACTCTGTTCACAATGTTGACATCAGCAGCCATACGTGGTCTGCATTTGTGAGGCCAGTTGGACGCACTACTACATTCTCTAAAACAACGTTGGTGGTGGCTTATGGTAGAGAAATGAACATCAAATTATCTGGCAACAGCTCTTGTGGACATTCCTGCAGTCAGCATGCCAATTGCATACTCCCTCAACTTGAGACATCCGTGGCATTGTGTTGAGACAACTGCACATTTTAGTGGCCTTTTGTCCACAGCACAAGGTGCACCTGTGTAATGATCATGCTGTTACTGTGTTTGATGGGGTTGAGGTCAGGGCTCTTTGCAGACAAGTCAAGTTCTTCCAAACCGATCTCGACAAACCATTTCTGTATAGACCTTGCTTTTGTGCACAGGGCATTATTACGCTTAAACGGGAACTAAGTCACCTAGCCCAAACCATGAAAAACAGCCCTAGACCATTATTCCGCCTCCACCAAACTTTACAGTTGGCACTATGCATTTGGGCATGTAGCGTTCTCCTGGAATCTGCCAAACTCAGATTCGTTCGTCGGACTGCCAGATGGGGAAGCGTGATTCATCACTCCAGAGAGCGCGTTTCCACTGCTCCAGAGTCCAATGGAGGCAAGCTTTACACCAGTCCAGCCAATGCTTGGCATTGCGCGTGGTGATCTTTGGCTTGTGTGCGGCTGCTCGGCCATGGAAACCCATTTCATGAAATTCCAGACGATCCATTCTTGTGCTGACGTTAGTGAGTGTTGCAACCAAGGACAGATGATTTTTACGTGCTGCCCATTCAGCACTCGGCGGTCCCGTTCTGAGCTTGCGTGGCCTACAACTTTGCGGCTGAGCCGTTGTTACTTCTTGACGTTTCCACTTTACAGCAACAGCACTTACATTTGATCGGGGCAGCTCTACCATGCCAGAAATTTGACCTACTGACTAGTTGGAATGTAGACAATAAGTAAAAAAAAAATTAAAAGTTACACAAAACACACCAACAATTATAATTTTTTTGCACAATTTGGTTGGGAGAATGCAAAATGTCATCTTGTGGGTGAAATTGCCGAATCCACTAATTTGAAGGGGTGTTCACTCACTTTTGTGTGTATGTTTGAGGTAGATGTGTACATCAAGGCAAAGTGACTAGGCATCAGGATAGATAAAAAGAGTAAAATAAAGAACAGATTTGCAGAAGCGTGTGAGTGTTTGTCGGTATGCGTGATGTGTGTGTACCAGTCAAAAGTTTGAACACACCTACTCATTCAAGTGTATTGTTTATTTGTGCTATATTCTACGTTTTAAATAATAGTGAAGACATATAAACTATTAAATAACACATATGGAGTCATGTAGTAACCAAAAGTGTTAATCAAAATGTATTAAAAGTAGCCACCCTTTGGCTTGATAACCACTTTGCACACGCTTGGCATTCTCTCAACCAGCTTCATGAGGTCGTCACCTGGAATGCATTTCAATTAACAGGTGTGCCTTAAGTTAATTTGTGGAATTTATTTCCTTAATGCATTTGAGCCATTCAGTTGTGTTGTGACAAGGTAGGGGGGGGGGTATACAGAATACAGCCCTATTTGGTAAAAGGCCAAGTCCATATTATGCCAAGAACAGCTCAAATAAGCAAAGAGAAATGACAGTCCATCATTACTTTAAGACATGAAGGTCAGTCAATCTGCTGCATGAATCAGGCCTTCATGGTTGAATTGCTACAAAGAAACCACTACTAAAGGACACCAATAAGAAGAAGACTTGCTTGGTCCAAGAAACATGAGCAATGGACATTAGACCGGTGGAAATCTGTCCTTTGGTCTGATGAGGGCAAATTTGATATTTTTGGTTCCAACCGCTGTGTCTTTGTGAGGCGCAGAGTAGGTGACTGGATGATCTCCGCGTGTGTGGTTCCCACCGTGAAGCATGGAGGTGTGGGGGTGCTTTGCTGGTGACACTCAGTGATTTATTTAGAATTCAAGACACACTTAGCCAGCATGGCTACCACAGCATTCTGCAGCGATATGCCATCCCATCTGGTTTGGGCTTATTTTTAATATAACCTTTGTTCTTAACTGACTTGCCTAGTTAAATAAATAACTCTTTACAATGACATCCCACTGTTCCCGGGTAGGCCAACTGCCTTGTTCAGGGGCAGAATGACAGATTTTTACCTTGTCAGCTCAGGGATTCGATCTAGCAACTTTTAGGTTACTGGCCTAACGCTCTAACCGCTAGGCTACCTGCCGCTCCAGTGGGCTTAGTCCCACTACCATTTGTTTTTCAACAGGACAATGACCCAACACACCTCCAGGCTGTGTAAGGGCTATTTGGCCAAGAATGAGAGTGATGGAGTGCTGCATCAGATGACCTGACCTCAACAATCCCACAACCCAATTGGGATGAGTTGGACCGCAGAGTGAAGGAAAAGCAGTGCTCAGCATATGTGGGTGCTCCTTCAAGACTGTTGGAGAAGCATTCCATGTGAAGGTAGTTGAGAGAATGCCAAGAGTGTGCAAAGGTGGCTACTTTAAATTATAAAATATTTTGATTTAATACTTGATTACATGGTTCCATGTGTTCAGTGTTAATGTCTTAACTATTGTTCTATAATGTAGAGAAAGGTTAAAAAAACTTGCATGAGTAGGTGGGTCAACTTTTGACTGGTGCTGTGTGTATGCATAGAGTCTGCGCAAGATAGTTAGTCCAGGTAACCAATAATTCACTATTTAGCAATCTTATGGCTATTTTATCAGTCATATGGCTTGGGGGTAGAAACTGTCTTGGAGCCTGATGGTCGGTGAGCCGATGCTCCGGTATTGTTTGCCGGACGGTAGCTGGTTGGACAGTCTATGGCTTGGGTGACGGGAGTCTTTGGCAATTTTTTGGGGCCTTCCTCTGACGCCTGATCTATAGGTCCAGGATGTCAGGGAGCTCGGCCCCAGTAATGTACTGGGCTGTCCGCACCACCCTCTGTTGCGCTTTGTGGTCGATGGTGGTGCATTCGCTATACCAAGCGGTGATGCTCTCAATGGTGCAGCTGTAGAACCTTTTAAGGATCTGAGGGCCCATGCCAAATTTTTTTCAGCCTCTTGAGGGGAAAGAGGCGCTGTCGTGCCCTTTCCATGACTGCGGATGTGTGTGGACCACGTTAAGACCTTAGTGATGTGGACTCCAAGGAACTTCAAGCTCTCGACCCGTTCCACCACAGCCCTGTGGATGGAGGCATGCTCTCCCCTATTTCTCCTGTATTTCATGATCAGCTCCTTGGTCTTATTGACGTTGAGGGAGAGGTTGTTGTCATGGCACTACACTGCCAAGTCTCTGACCTCCCTGTAGGTGGTCTCATCGCCATCAGTGATTAGGCCTACCACCATCATGACATCAGCAAACTTAAAGGAAAACTCCACACAAACTATCTTTTGGTATTTGTTTCATTAGTCCGTTGAGATATTCCCAAAATGTTTTGAATGTCATCATTCAAGTTTTCAAGATGTGTAACTTTCAAAATACAGAAACTTTCAAAATGCATCATGGTGCTGCGTTTTGCATATCTTGATATCGACCTTGTGCCATCCCGAACTCCACTGAACCTCTAATCAGGTTAGCAATGCTAACAAGTACATGTAAATGCTAACGAGTGCGGTATTTGACATAAACTACTTGCAGGACAGACATCCCAGCTCATAAAGTTATAAAATGCTGCACCCACAAATACAATATTAGACAGCAAGGTGCTTGATTCAGTAGGGGATTCTCTGCTGTTACCAAGAGAAGCTTGATTTAGCAAGAAGCTAACCACTTAACTAGCTAGTTAACTAGCTACTACGTTAGCAAACCAAATGCACAACTGCAGAGCATTTAGCACATTTTATACAGTTAGCTTAATAGTTAAGCTATCTAGCTGGCAAACGTTTAATAAATACAAATTAAAGCTTGGAATTCCATAGTGTAACTAAATCTTCTGGCGCATGCTGCACAATAGTGAGTGTAACTTACAAGGCTTCCGGTCTCTCGTCGTTGTGTGCTTGTAAACAAAACCACGTGAACGGGGACTACTGTTAAACTTCATAATGTGACTGGTGAAATTAAGAATGCAATCTGCTTTATCTCCTAGCGTATTGTACAAGTTGGTATTTACTTAAATAGCTACAAATATTCACATTTTATTAAACTTCAGTATACCTCCCAAGCCTACTTGAGGGGCCCCCGTGTTGACGGTCAGTGTGGCGGAAATATTGTTGCCTACCCTCACCACCTGGGGCCGTCCCGTCAAAGTCCAGGATCCAGTTAACGAGCCAGGTATTCAGTCCCCTGTTCCCCAGCTTGGTGATGAGCTCGGAGGGCACTATGGTGTTTAACGCTGAACTGTAGTCTGAACATCATTCTCACATAGTTATTTCCCCTCTTGTCCAGCTGGGAGAGGACAAGCACTTCATAATTACATATGTGAGTGCTACAGGGCGATAGTAATTTAGGCAGGTTATTTTGGAATTTTTGGGAACAGGGACAATGGTGGTCAGCTTGAAACATGCTGGCATTACAGACTGGAGAGATTGAAAATGTCCATGAAGACACTTGCCAGCGCATGCTTTGAACTCACCCTGGTATTCCCTCTGGCCCGGCGGCCTTGTGATTGTTAAACTGTTTTAAATGTTTTACTCACATTGGCCACGGACAGAGCTCACACAGTCATCCGGAACAACAAGTGCTTTCATGCAAGACTCTGTATTCCTCAAAGTGAGAATAAAAGGCATCGCTGGGTATCTCACGGCTGGGTTTCCCTTTGTAATCCGTTGTCGTCTGCAAGACCAGCCACATACGATGAGCCGATGTTATAGGATTCCACCTTCCTCCTATATTGTCCTTTTGCATGTTCAATGTCTCGTCGGAGGTCGTAGCAGGCTTTCTTGTATGTGTCCTGTTTCTTGTAAGTGGTTGCTCTGGTTTTTGGTTTGTATAGTTACTCTGGAGACAACATATATGCACTTATGATGAAGCCCGTGACTGTGGTAAACTCCTCAATGCTATCGGATGAATCCCGGAACATATCCCAGTCTGTGCTAGCAAAAGTCTTTTAGCATCGAGTCTGCTTCATCGGACCATTTCCGTATTGAGCGTGTCACTGGTACTTACTCTTTTGAGCTTTTGTTTGTTTGTAAGCAGGAGAGTCATGGTCAGATTTCCCGCATGGAGGGAGGGCCTTATGTGGTCGTTTTAGCGCCCCTAGTGGCGCAGGAGACGTTTTTGGTAAAAGTGAGGTAGAACGGTTTTAAGTCTCCCCGCATTAGTCAACGCCCACCAGAAACGCTGCCGCTGGGTGAGTGATTTCTTGTTTGTTTATACAGTTCGTTCAGTGCTAAAGTGGTGTTGGCTTGTGGAGAGATGTATACAGCCCTGACTACGGATGAGAACACTCTTGGTAGAGAAGTGTCTGCAGCATACCATGAGGTGTTCTATATCAGGTGAGCAAAAGCTTGAAATTTCCTTCACACTGGAAGCATTGCGCTAGTTGTTTATGACGACATACCCCTCCCCCTTTGGACTTGCCCGAGCCCTTCTTTGTCCGATCGTGCTGCTGCATGGAGGAAACCACTGAGTCCTACTTACATAGTCATCCAGCCACGTCTCTGCTAGGCATATAATATTGCAGCTTTCCAAGTCTCTGGATAAGAGCGTCTGCTAAATGACTAAAATGTAAATCTAATCGGTTAGACCAGCAAGAATTGATTAGGTAGGTGGAACTGTCTAGATTCTAGGTTTGCAAAACCTATTTCCAGGTTGGAAGATTCCCGGAATCTGAAGGGTATATGCCGGAAATCTGGGTATTGTTCAACCAGAATTTCATGGGAGTTTTGAGTTAGCTGAATTTTGCAACCCTAGACCAGCATGAAACATCTATTAAACAGGTTAAACTTTCATTATTCTGTTTAGATCCCTCTCATTATGTTTTTATACAGTGCATTTCAGAAAGTGACTTAAGTGTGTGTTTTGAGTTTACAGGATAAACTCTGACTTACTTGTCTCTGTTCCCTCCTTGGCTCTTCCACTAGTCCTTATCTTGTTGTCAGGTCTTTCCTTCCTGCCCTCCTACTCAAAGGCTCCTTTTGCTTTCCTGTGGAGCCTTTGCCATAAACATCTCATAGACTGGTGTCACGTTGAGCTGAGAACACTGAACCACCACAAGCCAACCCTAAATGGACTGAGCAATTTTGTTGTTGAGGAAGTCCTTTTCAAGAATGACTCTGGTTAGACCATGGTATTTTACCATTCAACATCAAGGTTGCAAAATTCTGGTCACTTTTAAATGTCCAGGTTTTATGAGAATTTGGGGGGAAATAACGAGTTTTGCAACCTTACTCCAGATAGTGTAGTCTGCTACAAATGCAATACATTTGGCACAATGCTATTCTAGGCTCTTATGCTCCTTGACTGTAACAAAAGGTATGCAAAAGCGATTTTCAATATCTGTTCCAATTGAGAATGAAGTTATTGTACCAGCATTATATGTAGTGTTTTCTCAGTGAAAGCTGACGTAGCTCCTGACTTGCTAACTTTCCTTAAAAAGACACATGGTGAGCAATTTACATTTTACTGCTTGGACCTTTTCATATAAGGCTGATAGAAAGGCGGTAAATATACTGGAGGGTTAATGCCCTCTTCCAGTCTCTTCCAGTCTCTTCCAGTCTCTCTGCTTTTCCTGTCTGAGTCCACGCCTAGTTAAGAGTCACCTTATAGCCCTCCACATGCCTGTCCTCAATGCCCGCCTTGGTAGTCTCATACTAACAGCTTCTCTTCTAGACCAAGCTCTTAGCAAAATCCTCTTATCTAACGAGTCACATTACTGACGTGTCATGCTTTTCTGGCTCTGCTGCCAGCTGAGACGGGGTTTCTGTGCTCTCGCTGTCTCTCTGGCTGTTTTTCTGTGACTCTCTAGCCTGTGTGTGTGTGACTGTTTTGACTGTGATGTTTGGGTAACCTGTTGTCATTTCTGATTACATAATGGGTTATCAATCAAATGTATTTATAAAGCCCTTATATCAGCTGATATCTCAAAGTGCTGTACAGAAACCCAGCCTAAAACCCCAAACGGCAAGCAATGCAGGTGTAGAAGCACGGTGGCTAGGGAAAAACTCCCTGGAAAGACAGAAGCCTAGAGAGGAACCAGGCTATGAGGGGTGGCCAGTCCTCTTCTGGCTGTGACGGGTGGAGATTATAACAGAATATGTGCAAGATGGTTATAGATGACCAGCAGTGTATTATTATTATTATTATTATTATTATTATTATTATAATAATAATAATAATAATAATAATAATAATAATAATAATAATAATAATAATCACAGTGGTTATAGAGGGTGCAACAGGTCAGTACCTCAGGAGTAAATGTCAGTTGGCTTTTCATAGCCGACCATTCAGTGTATCTCTTCAACTCTAGAGACAGCAGGAGCGGTAAACAGCAGGTCTGGGACAGGTAGCACGTCTGGTGAACAGGTCAGGGTTCCATAGTCGCAGGCAGAACAGTTGAAACTGGAGCAGCAGCACGGTGGACTGGGGACAGCAAGGAGTCATCAGGCCAGGTAGTCCTGAGGCATGGTCCTAGGGTTCAGGCCACCCCAGAGAATTAGAGAGCATACTTAAATTCACACAGGACACCGGATAAGACAGGAGAAATACTCCAGATATGACTGACCCTAGCCCCCGACACAAACTACTGCAGCATAAATACTGGAGGCTGAGACGGGAGGGGTCGAGACACTGGCCCAGTCCGATGATACCCCTGGACAGGGCCAGACAGGCAGGATATAACCTTCTCATGGTTATTCCTTCTCATGAATTTATGCCAGCCTGTGTTGCCAGCCTGTGTTGCCAGCCTGTGTTGCCAGCCTGTGTTTACGGTCTAACTGTGAATTCTGTCTCTTTCTTCCCACAGCTCGTGCCAGGCAGGTGATGGGGGAGTTTGGCCATGTGTACAAGGAGCAGTATGCTGTGGCCCTCTTTAACAGTGTCCGCTTTGAGATCGAGGGGGGAGGAGGTCCCCAGTCACAGCTCCTGCACCGCAAGGCAAGCAACCAGGCCGGCCTGGGGACGACTCTGTTGCACTCGTTCACCCCTCTGTTTTGCCTTTTTTTTGTCACCCCCCCATTATCTCTTCTCGCTCCATCTCTCTTCCTTTTATGCAGTTCCTCTCTCAGTATTCCCACACCATCTGCAACTCTCCTTCAACCTCCTTACCTTCGTGTTTCCTTTTTTAATCTCTTCCTATTTTCTGAGTCTCAAGGTTTTATTTCTGAGTGAAAGGCTGTGTGTGTTTAAACTCAACAGTCAAAAGCGATGGGCACAGATAAGAAACACATACTGTAGCCATCTTCACTTCAGTGCTGGGGAGTTCTGTGTTAGTCTCCGCCATCGAGTCACTGGAGGGAAAGTGGAGCAGAATTCACACATGAACAAATGGGGATGGTGCTAAGAATGTTGTTTCCCTCGTCTCTTCTCCTCACTACCCGAGTGATGCCCCGGGTAGTCACACACACTTTTATTTACACTCAAAAATATTTCTGAATAACACACAGGCACCACATTTTACAGGTCACTGCCAGTCAGCACCTTCCAAGCACACACACCCTCTCTTCTCCAGCTTCTCTCCATCCCCTTACTTCCTGCCTTCCTCTGCTGGGATTAAAGCTGTTTGAGTTCTAGTATTTGATCTACAACAGGAAATGTAAAAACAAAGTGTGTGGTTGTGTAAACACTATCCGAAACTTGTGCGCTCTCATTTTAGCCCTCCGGTCTCAATGGCCTCCAGCGTGTGAAATATAATTAGGCCTGACATTACTGTATGGATGAGTCTCAAATAGCACTCTATTCCCTATATAGTGCACTGCTTTTGACCAAAAGCCCTATTGCTAACTGTGTCTGTTGTGTTGTGGTAGAATCCTCTAGAAGACCACTCGATCTTCTCTGGGGGTCTGTTCCAGTACTTGGAGGGGAACAAGAAATGGAGAAACCGCTTTGTCTTCGTGGCCGACTCGTACAACGTTAGCTTCTACGAGAACAAAGTGGTGAGTGGTTGGAAAAACTGAAACTATATATATTTTCTTGCTTGTTTACCTTCATAACCAAACTTCAATGTCAGCTAGTCTGAATCATTTGGGTCACAACTTTAGCTGTGGGTTGACGGTTCTGAACGGCTTGTACTTTTTTTTAAATGTTTTTTTTTTTCACCCTCTCTCCTTGAAACTACCCCCTTCTCACTCCGTGCTCTCTGATAGGCTCACGAGAGGGGCTTGCACCCTAGAGGAACCATCAACTGTGCCGGATACAAAGCTCTGACCTCCATGGAAGAATACCTGGATCTGGTCAGCACCAGCCTGCCAGGTGAGAGAGACGATTTGGTAACGGCCGATCATGAAACACTGTTGCGTTGTCGTTGAACCAGCACTTCATCCAATGTGAGATCAAGTACTAAAGTCCTCAGTGGCTCGCTGGGCCGTATTCATTAGGGGCTCTATTCAATATGGTTTGCTAAAGCGTTACGTTTTCCGTAAATGCGTTCTCGGCTAATGCGGGGACATTGAAATTTAAAGGCAATCGCGCTGTAACTCTGAACTTCCGCGATACTGATTTGAATAGAGCCCTAGGGCACACTAGTAAAAGTTTAGCAATCAGTCCGTTTTCTTCCATTTGGTGACTAGTGAATACAACCCTGATGACGAAGCTATGAACACTAAGTGTGTGTGTGTGTGTGTTTTCAGGTGTAAAGGCTAAGGTGGGCAGTGGTCCATTTGTCAAGGGTGCCACCCAGTTCCCCCTGATCCTGTGGCACCCGTACGCCCGTCACCACTACTTCTGTGTGCTGACAGAGAAGGAGCAGACGAAGTGGCACGCTGTGCTCCAGGACTGTGTCAGGCACAGCAACAATGGTGAGGAGCTGTGTGAACACATGACACAGTTAACACATACAGTACACACACACACAGCCATTTGGTGGTTCTGGATGACAGGAAGGGGATGACAGGTAGGGAGCAACAGACTCTCCCTCAGCTCCACCCTGGCCAATTATTGCTCTTCTGCCATTGTTCACAACACAGACCAGGGTGTGTGTGTTTCACTATGTGAGCGTTTGCATACCATCTCAATGAGCTGTTCTATCAGTGAGAGTGAAATGCAGCCAGGCAGGAATGTTTTTTAAAAGTTATGACTTGGTTATGATAGTCTGGAGCGGCGTTCCTCTACTCTGAGTCCTGGAGGGCATGTGAGTGGCAGGGTGTGGTCTAATTCTTTATTACCCCAATTCAATAAATGTGAGCCTTGTCCAATCCAGAACCAGACATAGGTTCCTATCTTCTTTCTGTAGCGCGATGCATCTACAAGTAAACAACCCAGACAGGATGCTCCATTAACCAATCAGTCATTTGATCTGTCCTGGCTCACACACCAGATGAATACAGCCTGGTGTGGTGAGTGCAGGGTGCTACACAGTAAACATTGCTGTTGGATGAGGTGAAACTCCCCTCACCTCCCCACAATCACAGTAGTAAATGTGGAGTGTTTGTGTATTCCCCTACCTCGCGGAGCATATAAAGAGACTTATTTGTTTAGTATTTCATTAGGATCCCCAATTAGCCGCTGCTGCAGGGAACAAAATACAAGAAATGTAATACATAATATACATCACAGAATGCAATGCATAATACTATACAGAATATATAAAAATGAGGACTGTCAAACGATTAAAATAATTGCGATAAATCGCATTTTTTTTTCTCACAAATATGGTGCGAAATAAAGATTTGTCCATAAAAATAAAAGTTGTATTGAGTTATAAGCATGTTTTTAATGGCATATTCACCATAAACAAGTTAAGCAATACAAAAGTCCTCTAAGTTACTAATGCACCCAGTAGGGCTACTCCCTCATACGTTTTCACACACACACACACACAGTTAAAGCTTCAGCCATTCCAAATGATTGTTCTACCAAATACTAATTGGAGGGTTGGCTATAAGAAAGAAAATAACTGTCTCTATGGATACAAAGGGCATAAACCTGTCCAACAATGTCATGAATTCCACACATAAGCCTATGACCATAGACTTCAGTCATCCTCCTTTTTCTTTTCACTGAGCCAGTTGCTAAGATAAATAAGCATGTTGTCATTTTCAGATAATGAAGCTGCTCTTTTTCTGTACGATATGCCCAGAGAGTGAAAACAACCTCTCAGGCAGGCATTGCCAGGTACATTTGTGCAATGCAGGCCAGCCTGGTGTCTGCCCCTGCATGCTGTGACCACCAATGTAGTGGACAGTCCTCCATTACATTTTAGTCATTTAGCAGACGTTGTTATCCAGAGCGACTTACAGTAGTGAATGCATACATTTCATTTTTTTTCTCCGTACTGGTCCCCTGTGGGAATCGAACCCACAACCCTGGCGTTGCAAACACCATGCTCTACCAACTGAGCTACACGGGACTAATGTCCATGTTGATGCTGGGCTCTGCTTTGTAACGCTCCACACATTTTCTCAATGGACTCCTCCATCAGACTCAAAAGAACTCAACAAGAGGGCAGCTTTCTTCTTTGCTGGCTCTGCCAGGTTGCTTTATCAGGTTGCTGTGCAGGCCTCTCTTCCTTCAGCAAGTTGCTGACCAAAGCCCACACCTCACCCCTGTCAGGTCTGGGAAGGCACTTCAGGTCCTTAAGGATTGGCCCCTTTTTTCAATTTTTGCCTAAAATGACATACCCAAATCTAACTGCCCGTAGCTCAGGCCCTGAAGCAAGGATATGCATATTCTTGGTACCATTTGAAAGGAAACACTTTGGCTTTTGTGGAAATGTGAAAGGAATGTAGGAGAATATAACACATTTAGATCTGGTCAAAGATAATACAAAGAAAAAACACTTTTTTTTGTTGTTTTTTTTGTACCGTGTTTGAAATGCAAGAGAGGCCATAATGTATTATTCCAGCCCAGGTACAATTTAGATTTTGGCCACTAGACAGCAGCAGTGTATGCAAGTTTTAGACTGATCCAATGAACCATTGCATTTCTGTTCAGGATGTTGTATCAAGACTGCCCAAATGTGCTTCATTTGTTTAACTTTTCATGTTCAAAACTGTGCACTGCCCTCAAACAATAGCATGGTATTCACTGTAATAGCTACTGTAAATTGGACAGTGCAGTTAGCTTCAATTCTTGTTAATCTTTCTGCCAATATAAGATATATCTATGTCCTGGGAAATTGTCTTGTTACTTACAACCTCATGCTGATCGCATTAGCCTACATTAGCTCAACCATCCCGCAGGGGACCCACTTATCCTGAAGTAGTTTTAAACCTTGGGTCGAATGCTGTGGCGATCTTCAGCCATGTGAGGTTGGTGTTTTCTGTTGGTTTCTCCAGGTCTATAAGAGGAGAGAGGGTCGCCTCGCTTTGAGTTCTTAGGAAACTATGCCGTTTTTATTTTTATATTATTTCTTACATTGCTACCCTGGGAAATCTTAAGTCTTATTACATACAGCCGGGAAGAACTATTGGATATAAGAGCAACGTCAACTTACCAACATTGCGACCAGTAATACGGCTTTCCCAAAGCGGAGCCTCTGTTCAGACCACCACCCAGGACAATGGATCTAATCCCAGTAGCCAACCCAAAACAACGGCACCGCAGACGGAGCGGCCACCTGGTCAGTCTCCGTAGACGTGAACATCACCCACCGCTCCCAAGTATGCTACTAGCCAATGTTTAGTCTCTTGACAACAAGGTAGACGAAATTCGAGCAAGGGTTGCCTTCCAGAGAGACATCAGCAATTGTAATATTCTCAGTTTCATGGAAACATGGCTCTCTCGGGATATGTTGTCGGAATTGGTTCAGCCACCGGGCTTCTCCATGCATCGCGCCGACAGAGATAAACACCTCTCTGGGAAGAGGAAGGGCGGGGGTGTATGCTTTGACTAACGACTCATGGTGTAATCATAACGTACAGGAACTCAAGTCCTGCTCACCCGACCTAGAATTCCTTACAATAAGATGTCAGACATTTTACCTACCAAGAGAATTCTCGTCAGTTATAGTCACAGCTGTGTACATTCCCCCTCAAGCACACACCAGGACGGCCCTCATGGAACCTCACTGAACTCTATGTAAACTGGAAACCATATATCCCGAGGCTGCATTTATTGTAGCTGGGGATTTTACCAAAGCAAATTTGAGAACAAGGCTACCTAAATTCTATCAGCATATTGATTGCACCACGCGCAGGGGTAATACTCTCGACCACTGCTACTCTAACGTCCACGATGCATACAAAGCCCTCCCCGCCTTCCCTTCGGCAAATCTGACCACGATGCCATCTTGCTCCTACCGTCTTATAGGCAGCTGGTCTGACCAATCGGAAGCCACGCTTAAAGATTGTTTTGATCACGAGGACTGGAATATGTTCCGGCCAGCCTCAGAACAACATCGATCTATACGCTGACTCGGTGAGTGAGTTTATTAAGAAGTGCTTTAGAGATGTTATACCCACTGTGACTAAAACCTACCCTAACCAGAAACCGTGGATGGACGGTGGCATTCGTGCAAAACTGAAAGCGCGAACCACCTCATTTAATCATGGAACGAGGTCTGGAAATATGGCTGAATATAAACAGTGTAGTTATTCCCTCCAAGGCAATCAAACAAGCGAAATGCCGGTACAGGGACAAGGTGGTGCCCCCCCCCCCGCACCACCACCACCTCTCATCAGTGGCTGACGTGAGTAAAACATTTAAATGTGTCAAACCTCGCAGGGCTGCTGGCCCAGATAGCATCCCTATCCACTTCCTCAGAGCATGCACAGACCAGCTGGCTGGTGTGTTTACGGACATATTCAATCGCTACCTATGCCAGTCTGTTGTCCCCAGATGCTTCAAGATGGCTACCATTGTTCCTGTACCCAAGAAGGCAAAGATAACTGAACTAAATGACTACCGCGCCGTAGCACTCCTGTCATCATGAAGTGCTTTGAGAGGCTAGTCAAGGATCATATCACCTCCACCTTATCGGCTACCCTAGACCCACTTCAGTTTGCATACCGCCCCAACAGGTCCACCGATGACGCATTTACCATCACATTGCACACTGCCCTATCCCATCTGGACAAGAGGAATACCTATGTAAGAATGCTTTTCATTGACTACAGCTCAGCATTCAACACCATAGTGCTCATCAAGCTGGAGGCCCTGGGTCTCAACCCCGCCCTGTGCAATTGGGTCCTGGACTTTCTGAAGGGCCGCCCCAAGGTGGTGAAGGTAGGAAACATCTCTACTTCGCTGACCCTCAACACTGGGGCCCCACAAGGGTGTGTGTGCTCAGCCCCCTCCTGTTCACCCACGACTGCGTGGCTATATACGTCTCCAACTCAATCAGGTTTGCAGATGACACAACAGTAGTGGGCTTGATTACCAACAATGACGCGACAGTCTGCAGGGAGGAGGTGAGGGCACTCGGAGTGTGGTGTCAGGAAAACAACCTCTCACTCAACGTCAACAACACAAAGGAGATGATTGTGGACTTCAGGAAACAGCAGAGCGAGCACCCCCCCTATCCACATCGGAGGGACAGCAGTGGAGAAGGTGTAAAGTTTTTTTTATTTTTTTTATTTTTTATGTTCCTCGGCATACACATCACAGACAAACTGAAATGGTCCACCCACACGGGCAGTGTGGTGAAGGCGCAACACCACCTCTTCAACCTCAGGAGGCTGACAATGTGTCTTGTCACCCAAAACTCTGACAAACTTTTTACAGATGCTCAATTGAGAGCATCCTGTCGGGCTGCATCACAGCCTGGTACGGCAACTGCACCGCCCTCAACTGCAAGGCTCTCAGAGGGTGGTGCGGTCTGCCCAACGCATCACCGGGGGCAAACTACCTGCCCTCCATGACACCTACAGCACCCGATGTCACAGGAAGGCCCAAAAGATCAAGGACAACACCTCCCCCCGAACCACTGCCTGTTCACAACGCTACCATCCAGAAGGCGAGGTCATCCTGACATGACCCTCCAGCATGACAATGCCACCAGCCGTTTTGCTTGTTCTGGGCGTGATTTCCTGCAAGGCAGGAATGTCAGTGTTCTGCCATGGCCAGCGACGAGCCCGGATCTCAATCCCATTGAACACATCTGGGACCTGTTGGATCGGAGGGTGAGGGCTAGGGCCATACCCCCCCCCCCCCCCCCTCCCCGAAATGTCCGGGAACTTGCAGGTGCCTTTGTGGAGGAGTGGGGTAACATCTCACAGCAAGAACGGGCAAATCTGGTGCAGTCCATGAGGAGATGTACTGCAGTACTTAGTATCTGGTGTGGCCACCAGCTGCATTGACTGACTTTTGATTTTGACACCCCCCTTTGTTCAGGGACACATTATTCCATTTCTGTTAGTCATATGTCTGTGGAACTTGTTCAGTGTCTCAGTTGTTGAATCTTGTTATGTTCATACAAATATTTACACGTTAAGTTTGCTGAAAATAAACACAGTTGACAGTGAGGACGTTTTTTTTTGCTGAGTTTATGTACATATTCTCATTCGCCCTTTTAGATTTGTGTGTTGGAATTGTTAGATATTACTCCACTGTCGGAACCTGAAGCACAAGCATTTCTCTACATTCGCATTAACATCTGTTAACCATGTGTATGTGTCCAACTTCAGCTTGAATCTTACCACACAGGCAAAAAATCATCAGAGCTTTCCATCATCTGAAGGCGATGGCACAAAGCAGGCACCACTGAGCAAGTTCAGTCAAGTACCTGCAGTGGAAGATCTTTCAATCACTTCAGTCAATTATGAGACTTGTTGTCCACAGACACACACGCAGACAATTTACACTCACTCACTCACATATTATAACACTAATGGTGTGATAGATTACCTGCAGGGCCCAGTAGTGCCCGCAGTTTCTCCAGTTCAGCTGTGGTTGGCATGGTGATGTTTTTCTGTTGGGCCAGAGCATCTCTGTGGTTGATTTCTGTGGACAAGCTTTACCATTTCCAGAGTGGAAATCCATCTTGTTTTGACATCTTGTGCAAGTGACTCCTTTTTTTGTCCATTTGCAACTTGATAATGTCCTAGCTCTGCACCTTTTTTGGTGGGCTGTGTTTTGAAATGACCAACAATTTTTCAGCGTTTGGCTAGCAAGGGCTTTGTCGAACCTGCTGTTCTGTAGGGACACTGATGGGCCTTTTTGGAGACTGTGCAGGGCAGGTTTTCAAAAGGC
Source organism: Salmo trutta (assembly GCF_901001165.1). NCBI lineage: Eukaryota > Metazoa > Chordata > Actinopteri > Salmoniformes > Salmonidae > Salmo > Salmo trutta. Next base: position 65,157,622 of record NC_042968.1, read on the forward strand.
AGATGTCACTCGGATGCGGTCATGTTCTGTGCAAAGTGTGGTTACTTTGTTTTCAATGTTCAACTGTTTTGCTACATCCATGACATGCTCGGCGCACATTTCAGCATAGTGCATCTCTTCTGTGCGCGTGTAAAGGCAGTTTTCACTTATTATTATTATTATTATTATTATTATTATTTTTTAAATATTTGTATTTATTTAAAAAAAAAAAAAAAAAAAGATGGTGCGCAGTAACCCCAGGGTAGTTGTGGTTTTATCACCGAAGTCCAGTGTTATTGTTTGTGTTAGCTTGCTGCTCGTCGACTTGTCCATCGGTCTCCCGCACGCTCACTCTAGCTTAGCCTGCCGATGATGTCCTCCATTGTTACTGGTAGCGTTACTTGTATTGCCAGCATCAACGGTGTGTTTTGCTTGTAAATGATAACGAGGACTCGATGCACTTCGGTGATAAACAAATTCAGCATTGCGGTAGATGCAAATTACAGAGTTTTATCCAGAGAGCCACCTGGGAGGGATTAAAATTGAATTTGGCATATTGAAAGCCCCTTACTACCATTCACCATCATTCAGTCATACAAGTAGCTAGCCAGGAAAGTGGTTGTCAAACTAGCACATCAGGTGGATGGGCTTGAATTTGAACTATGGATGGTTCAGGGGATCAAACTAACAAAATGTGTTAATGGCGTCAAAAAAACTGACAGCCCTAATAAAAATGTCTGTCTCCTCCCTGTCCTGCCGTAAGGTGTGTTTTAAAAAATAAATGTATTGCTAGCTTGAGTGGCAGAGTTCCATGTAGTCAAGGCTCTATTTAATACTGTGTTTCCCAGCCTCTGTTCTGGACCGGGGGACTGTGAAGAGACCTCTGGTTGCATGTCGTGTGGTACTCATGAGTGTCCGAACTGTGTGCCAACTGCTTGAACAGACAGTTCAGTACCTTCAACACCTCACACAAAGACCAATAGTGACGCAGTTAATCTCTCCTCTACTTTGAGCTAGGAGAGATTAACATGCATGCCAATGAGATTCGTGCTCCGTGTACATCTAAGTGCACGATGTGCTGCTCTGTTCTGGAGCAACTGCAATTTGCCTACGTCCTTTGCCGCACATGACCACACAAGTCCAGGTGTGACAAGGGCCAGTAGGACCTGTCTGGTTGATTTGAGATGTCAAAACAAAGCAGCACCTTATCATGGACAGACAACCTCTTCCCATTTTAACAACCACTGAATATGTTTTGACCATGATGGCTTGCTATCTAGGGTTACACCCAGCAGTTTAGTCTCCTCAACTTGCTCAATCACCACATTATTCAATAATAGATCTAGATGAGGTTTAGGGTTGAGCAATTGATTTGTCCCAAAAACTATGCGTTTATTTGTTTTGATATTTAGCACCAGCCTATTGCTAGTTACCCATTCTGAAACTGACTGGAGCTCTGTTAGGTGTCAATTATTTATTTTACTTTCGTACCCGACGTGTATACTGTTGCATCGTCAGCGTACACACAGGCTTTTATTCAAGGGCAGTGCAAATGTATTTCAAATAAAAAAACACCTTTTTTTACATAAGTAATCAGACCCTTTGCTATGAGACTTGAAATTGAGCTCGGCTGCATCCGGTTTCCATGTATCATCCTTGAGATGTTTCTACAACTTGATTGGAGTTCACCTGTGGTACATTCAATTGATTGGACATGATTTGGAAAGGCACACACCTGTCTATATAAGGTCCCACAGTTGACAGTTCCTGTCAGAGCAAAAACCAAGCCATGAGGTTGAAGAAATTGTCTGTAGAGCGCCGAGACAGGATTGTGTCAAGGCACAGATCTGGTGAAGGGTACCAAAACATTTATGCAGCATTGAAGGTCCCCAAGAGCACAGTGGCCTCCATCATTCTTAAATGGAAGAAGTTTGGAACCACCAAGACTCTTTCCTAGAGCTGGCCAAACTGAGCAATCGGAGGAGAAGGGCCTCAGGGAGGTGACCAGGAACCTGATGGTCACTCTGACGGATTTCTAGAATTCCTCTGTGGAGGTAGTTGTCCTTCTGGAAGGTTCTCCTATCTCTGCAGCACTACACCAATCAGGCCTTTATGGTAGAGTGGCCAGTCGGAAGCCACATGACTGCCCGCTTGGAATTTAACAAAAGGCACCTAAAGACTCTCAGACCATGAGAAACAAGATTCTCTGGTCTGACGAAACCTGATCGAGCATCTCTGGAGAGACCTGAAAATAGCTGTGTAGCAACGCTCCCCATCCAACCTGACAGAGCTTGAGAAGATCTGCAGAGAAGAATGGGAGAAACGCCCCAAATACAGGTGTGCCAAGCTTGTAGTGTCATACCCAAGAATACTCAAGGCTCTAATTGCTGCTGAATGTGCTTTAACAAAGTACTGAGTAAAGGGTCTGAATACTTGTGTATTTAAAAAATAAAAATAATAATTATAGCAAAAATGTCTAAACCGGTTTTTGCTTTGTCATTATGGGGTAATGTGTGTAGATTGGGGGGGGGGGGGTGTTTTGATACATTTTAGAACAAGGATGTAACGTAACAATGTGGTTAAAGTCAAGGGGTCTGAATACTTTCCCAAGGTAATGTATGTAACTCTCAATCCATGATAAGGCAGAGGATGTGAATCCGTAACATCTAGGTTTTTCTTTCAGCAATAGTTTATGATCAATGATATCAAAAGCTGCACGGAAGTCTTAGCAAAAACAACTCCCACAAGCCTCTTATCAATTTATTTCAGCCAATCAGTCATTTGTGTAAGTTCCGAGAATGGAGTGTCCTTCCCTATAACCTTGCTGAAAGTCCTTTTCCAATTTGTTTAATGTAAAAAAAAAATCTTAATTTTTTTCCAAAGTTTTCTATGCATCGGTAACATGCCGATTTTATAGTCGGCTGTTTGAACTATTTAAAGGGTGCTTTGTTATTCTTGGGCAGTGGAATGACCTTTGCCTTTCTCCAGGCCTGAGGGCACATACCATCTTCGAGGCTTAAATTCAAGATTTGGCAAACAGGAGTTGCGATGTATTCCAGTACTGACCTCATGAATTGACTATCCAGATTTCTCTTCCACATTGCCGCACTCAACTACAGTGCTTGCCTTTCATTATTTTGTCCGATTATGAAGACTACGTTTGCTAATCTTGTCAACAAAAAAGCAATTCAGGTGGTTGGCAATATCAAAGGGTTTTCATTGATCTGTTCTAATGAAGGATGGAGCCGAGTTAGCTTTATAGCCTAGAATTTCATTTAAGGTACTCCAGCACATTTTACAATCAGTTTTTATATAATTGTATCCTGTTCCACAGTGTGGTTTTCCCCAACAATCATTGAGGGGCTGCACGGTGCAGTGAGGAGCGCCGTGGGAGAGAGGGGGGTGTTACGGGGGTGACGAGAGCCTCCGTTGGTTCGGTGCTCCGATGTCGTGGAAACCCAGCGGTGAGGTGTTCCCCTGTTTGGGACAGAGGACACATTCTGGCTGAAAGTGGACATGGGTAGAGGGACTGATGTTTGATGTTGGCGAGCACTTGCCTGGCATCGGGGTATCCAGGACCAGAGTGGGCTCCTGGGGTCAGATAATCCACTTCCAGCGGTGCAAATCTGTTTGCCAGGTGGAATGGATCCTCCAAGTCACAGCTCGCTCGTGCCCTTTAGTGTAACCATCTCGGCCCAGTCTCTGTGGTGAAGTGGGACAGATCAACTTCGCCCAACTCTCCACCACCCTGGGCAAGATGTTCAGTGCAGATATTTTTAGCCTGGGCTATAGCTACGTTGGTGAACTCCTCAATAAGGCTCTGATTCAGCTCATCGGATAGCCGGCGAACGTCCTTCTGTAGCCGCCCGATGTCACACCAATGGCACTTCCACTCTGTCCCTTTTTTGGTTAGTGAACATGTCACAGCAGTAGCATTGGACAGTCAATGGCCATTGATATCCATTGGATCGCCATCGGTAGCAATAATGTTAAAAGCCACAGCTAGCAGCACTAGCTTAAAATAAAAAAGTCCATTTAAGGCAATGTGTTCCATGAAGTGCTAAAATAAGCTACGAAAAGACGTGCATCGGTCTTGCTTTGACTTTATTTTCTTACAATTGTTCAGTTTTGAACTCTGGCATTCCATGTCCAAAAGAACTCTAATCGGTTGACTGTCCTATGTGACATCAGAATTAGAGTGAGTTTTCCGTGATGAAGACGTAGAGCCTGACCAGGAATGTAGTCAATATGGGATGCCTACCAAATGGCGCATAGTGCTCTCTATAGGCAATAGGGGTCCATTTGGGACACAACCATGGAGAAGTGAGAAATTGAATTACATGCTGACCACACCAGCTGCATTGCGTGAGCGTTGCAAAAAAGTAAATGTACACTTTATTCAATCATTTCATCCGAACTACGTGCGAGCTTCAACGAGTGTCTGCGTAGTCAGGTGTTGGTTCTTTTTTTAGACACTTGACACGCTACAAGTCCTGTGTCTCCCATCTCATTGGTTTTTATGAGCATATACCCACGTTGAATTTATATTTATTTCACCTTTATTTAACCAGGTAGGCCATTTGAAAAAAAGTTCTCATTTGCAACTGCGACCTGACCAAGATAAAGCAAAGCAGTGCGACAAAAACAAGTTACACATGGGATAAACAAACGTACAGTCAATAACACAAAATAAACATCTATATACAGTGTGCAAATGGAGTAAGGAGGTAAGGCAATAAATACGCCATAGTAGCGAAGTAATTACAATTTAGCAAATTAACACGAGTGATAGATGTGCAAGTAGAAATACTGGTGTGCAAAAAAAGGTCAATAAATAAAAACAATATGTGGATGAGGTAGGTAGTTGGATGGGCTATTTACAGATGGGCTGTGTACAGCTGCAGCGATCGATAAGCTGCTCAGATAGCTGATGCTTAAAGTTAGTGAGGGAGATATGTCTCGAACGTCAGCGAATTGTTCCAGTCATTGGCAGCAGAGAACTGGAAGGAAAGCCGGCCAAAGTAGGTGTTGGCTTTGGGGATGACCAGTGAGATATACCTGCTGGAGCACGTTCTATGAGAGGGTATTGCTATGGTGACCAGTGAGCTGAGATAAGGCGGGGCTTTACCTTGCAAAGACTTATAGATGACCTGGAGCCAGTGGGTTTGGCGACGAATATGTAGCAAGGGCCAGCCGACGAGAGCATACAGGTCTCAGTGGTGGGGGATATATTGGGCTTTGGTGACAAAACGGATGGCACTGTGATAGACTACATCCAGTTTGCTGAGTAGAGTGTTGGAGGCTATTTTGTAAATGACATTGCCGAAGTCAAGGATCGGTAGGATAGTCAGTTTAACGAGGGTATGTTTGGCAGCGTGAGTGAAGGAGGCTTTGTTGCTTAATGGGAAGTTGATTCTAGATTTGATTGGAGATGCTTAATGAGTCTGGAAGGAGAGTTTACAGTCTAACCAGATACCTAGGTATTTGTAGTTGTCCACATATTCTAAGTCAGAACCGTCCAGAGTAGTGATGCTAGTCGGGCAGGTGAGGACAGCGATCGGTTGAAGAGTATGCATTTAGTTTTACTAGCATTAAGGAGCATGTGGAGGCCACGGAAGGAGTGTTGTATGGCATTGAAGCTTGTTTGGAGGTTAGGTAACACAGCATCCAAAGAAGGGCCAGATGTATACAGAATGGTGTCGTCTGCGTAGAGGTGGATCAAGCAATCACCTGCAGCAAGAGCGACATCATTGAGAGATAATGAATGAGAAGAGTCGGCCCGAGAATTGAACCCTGTGGTACCCTCATAGACTGCCAGAGGTCCAGACAACAGGCCCTCCGATTTGACACACTGAACTCTATCTGAGAAGTAGTTGGTGAACCAGGCGAGGCAATCATTTGAGAAACCAAGGCTATTGAGTCTGCCGATAAGAATGCGGTGATTGAGAGTCGAAAGCCTTGGCCGGGTCGACGAAGATGGCTGCACAGTACTGTCTTATCAATGGCGGTTATGATCTCGTTTAGGACCTTGAGCTTGGATAAGGTGCACCCGTGACCAGCTAGGATACCGGATTGTACACCTGAGAAGGTACGGTGGGATTCGAAATGGTCAGTGATCTGTTTAACATGACTTTTTAGAAAGGCAGGGCAGGATGGATATAGGTCTGTAACAGTTTGGGTCTAGAGTGTCACCCCCATTGAAGAGAGTGCTTTCCAATCTTTGGGAATCTCAGACGATATGAAAGCGGTTGAACAGACTAGTTATAGGGGTTGGAACAATGGCGGCGGATCATTTTAGAAAGAGGGTCCAGATTGTCTAGCCCAGCTGACTTGTACGGGTCCAGGATTTGCAGCTCTTTCAGAACATCAGCTATTTGGGTGAAGGAGAAGCTGGAGGCTTGGGCAAGTAGCTGCAGGAGGTGCGGCGCTGTTGGCCGGGGTTGGGGTAGCCAGGAGGAATGCATAGCCAGCCGTAGAGATGCTTATTTAAATTATCGAGGATTTATCAGTGGTAACAGTGTTTCTTAGCCTCGGTGCAGTGGGCAGCTGGGAGGAGGTGCTCTTATTCTCCATGGACTTTAGTGTCCCAGAACGTTTTGGAGTTGGAGCTACAGGATGCAAGTTTCTGTTTGAAAACGCTAACCTTTGCTTTCTTGACTGACTGTGTGTCTTGGTTCCTGACTTCCCTGAAAAGTTGCATATTGCGGGGACTATTCGACGCTAATGCAGTACGCCACAGGATGTTTTTGTGCTGGTCGAGCGAGGGCAGTCAGGTCTGGAGTGAACCAAGGGCGATATCTGTTCTTAGTGTTACATTTTTTGAAAGGGGCATGCTTATTTAAGATGGTCAGGAAATTACTTTTAAAGAACAACCAGGCATCCTCTACTGACGGGATGAGGTCAATATCCTTCAAGGATACCCGGGCCAGGTCGATTAGAAAGGCCTGCTTGCTGAATTTTTTTTTTAAATTTTTTTTATTTTTTTTAGGGATCGTTTGACAGTGAGGGGTGGTTGTTTGACTGCGGACCCATAACGGGTGCAGGCAGTGATCGCAGAGATCCAGATTGAAAACAGCAGAGGTGTATTTGTAGGGCAAGTTGGTCAGGATAATATCTGAGGGTGCCCATGTTTACGGATTTAGGGATTAGGAACCCACCTGGTGAGATTGAGGGCATCTACCCTAAATTGTAGGACGGCCTGTGTGTTAAGCATATCCCAGTTTAGGTCACCTAACAGACGGAACTCTGACGATAGATGGGGGGCAATCAATTCACATATGGTGTCCAGGGCACAGCTGGGAGCTGAGGGGGGTCTATAACAGGCAGCAACAGTGAGACTTATTTCTGGAGAGTTTCATTTTTTTTAATTAGAAGCTCGAACTGTTTGGGCATAGACCTGGAAAGTATGACAGCCTGCAAAGTTCTCTCTGCAGTAGATTGCAGCTCCTCCCCCTTTGGCAGTTCTATCTTGACGGAAAACGTTGTAGTTGGATGAACATTTCAGAATTTGATGGCCTTCCTAAGCCAGGATTCAGACACGTCAAGGACATCAGGGTTGGTGGAGTGTGCTAAAGCAGTGAGTAAAACAAACTTAGGGAGGAGGCTTCTGATGTTAACATGCATGAAACCAAGGCTTTTACGGTTACAGAAGTCAACAAATGAGTGCCTGGGGACACGCAGGGCCTGGGTTAACCTCCACATCACCCGAGGAACAGAGGAGTAGGTTGAGGGTATGGCTAAAGGCTGTCAGAACTGGTCGTCTAGTGCGTTCGGAACAGAGAATAAAAGGAGCAGATTTCTGGGCGTGGTAGGATAGATTCAGTGCATAATGTACAGACGGGTAGGGTGCGGGTACAGTGGAGGTAAACCTAGGCATTGCGTGACGATAAGAGGTTGCATCTAGAGGCACTAGTTATGCTAGGTGAGGTCACCAGATGTGTGGGAGGTGGGACAAAAGAGCTATTTGAGGCATATTGAGTGGGACTAGGGGCTCCGCAGTAAAATAAAACAATGATAACTACCCTAAACCGTATACAAGGCATATTGACATTAGAGAGTGGCATAAAGCAATCACAGGTGTTGATTGGGAGAGCTAGCTAAGACCACAACAGCTAAGACAACAACAGGTAAAATGGCGATGAATGTGCATAGAGGGTCAGTTAACTACACACAGGGCCTGAGTTCGAGGCTGGAGCCGATAAACAAAATTGAGTACTGTGATTAATGAACAGTCCAGCAGGCATCAACTATGTAGCCAAGTGATCATAGGGTCCATTGAACAGCAATAGATGGAACAGGGAAGCCTGTTAGGTAGTCGTTAATACGCTAGCCGGGAGATGCGCCTGGTTCGAGGCTAACTGGTGCTAGCTTTGGGACAAGGGTGTCAGCGACGTGCCCTCAACTGGCATTTGCCGGACATCAGACGGATTTACATCGGCAGACCAGTCGTGATGGATCGGCGGGGCTCCGCGTCAACAAAGGGTCCAGGCCAAATTGGTAAAAGAGGTATTGTGTCTGGAGTAATTTTGTTTGCTAGCCGGGAGATGCGCCTGGCTCGAGGCTAACTGGTGCTAGCTTCGGGAAAAGGGCGTTAGCCACTTTGGTGCATCCTATGCAAAGGTCTTGAGCTTACGGCAGGACTCCGGTGACGTAGTGGCTTCTAGTCATGTTAGTGAATAGTCCGGGAGGCATCAGCTGTGTAGCCAAGTGATCATAGGGTCCACTGAGCAGGCCGGGAGATCGGCCTGGCTCAAGGCTAGCTTCGGGGTGTGGGAGATTTGAAAGATGAACTGAGGTCCACACTCCAGTCCAGTTGGTGGCAGTAATGCACCTTTAAAGTTGGTTGCCAACTGCCATATGAAGTCTGAAGAAGACTGAACTAGGAGAGATTACTAGAAACTAACTAGGTTTCCCCTTTTTTTGTCTGTGGATTAATTGTCAGTGTAGAGGACCTTGTGCATTTCAGGATTAAATAACAATGTTTATATCCCAGGACAAATTAGCTAGCAAACTGTTTGTGAATGTTTTCTTGTTTCGACCTTTACCCAAATGATTATAGTTGGTTCAGAGTTCGTTTTGATATTTCAACTTGTGTGTCCTGATTTGCGTCTGGTGAGGATAGACAAACTCAACATGCGCACGATGGTGGACGCCCGCACGGAGACGGTTTGGTCACTTTCACAGAAAGGTGAAACAATAACAGTGATTTATTAATTGAGTGAAGTAGAGCACGCCGACGAAATCACATGAACAGACCTGTTGGGTCCCACAGGTGGCCGACGCAGCTAAACGATAACACGGTGATCACTGCACTGTTATCATCCACTGTTGGTCCTCAGATTTTACCTCAGCACTTTCCCATAATGCCCTTTTTAAATAAACACTTGAGTCTGGACCATTAACAACCCACGCCCTGGGAGGATCTGACCCGTGTTTACTTGGGATCAAAGCACACACACACACAATGGTGCTGACAATGTTTGTGTCCATTTTAGACTTCCTCCTTTGAAGAGGTCTTCTCATACTTATTCCGCTGATTGATGTAAAGCTTTCTCTATCATTTTTGTAAGTTGGTTGTATTAGAGCCATGCAGTGTATAGTTACCAGAACTACAAGCACATCATTTTTCTCAGACCCGTAATCTGCCTATTTATAGTCTGAGTAACACCTACACACCACATTGGGTGGGCTTAACACACCCAGCTGCACGTTGACTAGTGTCTTCGACCTTTCTTTTACAAACATGAAGATGCTCCAGAATGTTCACCCCTCGTTGGCCCCCCTCTGGAGCCAAGCAGAGCCATGGTACATCCCCTACCTGTCCAGGCCTGCTAGCCCTCCAGTCACTCCTCTAAAGACACAACATTCCTGCTGTGCACTTCCTTCCACTGCAGTGAAGTGACAGTGCTCATTAGCAGTTTAACTGTCTGCTCATGGCTGTTAAGAACGCTGAGCTGGCAACAGTTACAACTGATAGTAATTGAAGGTACGAAGGGGGGATGGTATGTTTTTTTTTTTTTTTTTTTTTGGCCTATTTGGTTTGTGTCCTCAGCCCGTTGCTCTTGGGTCTGTAGTGTACTAGGTTAGGTTTCACTCCTCTTATAGGCCCTCCGTGTTTAGATGGGGCGTGCCTGTTTCTATGCATCCTTGCATGTGAGTGAATATAACACATTTAGGACAGTACTCCTCATGTACATAACTAGAAGGGCAACATAACATGACTACCATGTGCATGTTGTCATGCATGTCATTTCCTGCAGGTGTACTCAACTGTATTTGAGAAGTAGTAGTTAGCAGAACTGGAAGTAGTCGTTAGAGGAATTGTATTGGTCAGAATTCTCGTTTAGTATTTCACTCTTTTCTTTCTAGGACTGTATGGTTCAGTGTATAGTGCCTCTTGTTGCTTAGAATATCACCAAGGATAGGTTGCAGGGAGCAGGATACTGTGCTCAAAGAACTGCTTTGAATAGGGGTTAAGTGCTAACCAGAGCATTTACACAGTGAAGATGCTGCAAGGCGATATAGTCCGACCAGTACAGAAACACCATTCAGGCTTCCCTCATAAGTCTCTAACCACAGATAAAAACACATTGTGTGGCTTGCTGCATATTCTGGGTTTCGCAGGGGAATTGGTTATCATAAAGTACAGTCCAATAAAAGTGATTTGCATCACATTCAGAGGATGGATTGTTTGCTGGGGTAAGTTTGAGTTCTCAGGCTTTTTCAAAAGTAGTGCACTATATAGGGAATAGGGTGCCATGGTGTGAATTGAAGAAAATGTCTGAGTTCTCTATTTTTCCCTTTCGTAGAGAGTTATAGAGTAGTCACAGGCAGTTGTCACTGGGCAAAAATGGCTTCGTTGCTGTTCTTGGCTGTTATACCTGGTGTCCATGACAACCACTTGTTCCTGTGGCTTCACCTGTGGCAGGTGATGGTATTATCAGTTAATGACATCTTCATTACCCATACACCTAAAGGTTTAGAAAAGTACACTACATGACCAAAAGCTCGCCAAACATCTCATTCCAAAATCATGAGCATTAATATGGAGTTGGTCATCCCTTTGCTGCTCGCCGCCATTGGACACTGAAGCAGTGGAAACGCTTTCTCGAGTGGTGAATCACACTTACCATCTGGCAATTTGATGGACAAATCTGGGTTTGGGGGATGCCAGGAGATCGCTACCTGCCCAAATGCATAGTACCAACTGTAAAGTTTGGTGGGCTGTTTTTTTCTTTTGTTGTTGTCCAGGTTAGGCCCCTTAGTTCCAGTGAAGGGAAATCTTAACACTACAGTATACATTCAAGACAAATCTGTGCTTCCAACTTTGTGGCAACAGTTTTGGGGAAGGCCCTTTTCTTGTTTAAGCGGTGATCACTGCACTGTTATCATCCACTGTTGGTCCCCTGTGCACAAAGTGAGGTCCATACAGAGATGGTTTGTCGAGTTCGGTGTGAAAGAATTTGCCTGGCCTGCACACAGCCCTGACCTGAACCCCAGGTCAGGGCTGTGTGCATAAATTGGAACGCTGACTGAGAGCCAGGCCTAATCGCCCAACATCAGTTCCCGACCTCGCTAATGCTCTTTTGGTTGAATGGAAGCAAGTCCACGCAGCAATGTTGGAAAGCCTTCCCTGATGAGTGGAGGCTGCTAGAGCAGCAAAGGGAGGACCAGCTCCATATTGAGAGGATCATGGGCATTAATCGTCTACACACAATACCCCATATTAACAAAGCAAATGTATTAAAAATAAAAACAATACATTTTACATAAGTATTCAGACCCTTTACTCAGGACTCTGAAGCACCTTTGGCAGTGATTTACAGTCTCGAGTCTTCTTGGGTATGACGCTACAAGCTTGGCACATCTGCATTTTGGGGAGTTTCTCCCATTCTTCTCTGCAGATCCTCTCAAGCTCTGTCAGGTTGGATAGGGAGCATTGCTGCACAGCTATTTTCAGGTCTCTCCAGAGATGTTCAATTGGGGTTCCAGTCTGGGCTCTGGCTGGGCCACTCGAGGACATTCAAACTTTTCCCGAAGCCACTCCTGCCTTGTCTTGGCTGTGTGCTTAGGGTCATTGTCCTGCTAGACTGGGGCGACGGTTCACCTTCCAAGGTTCCTGAGCGTTCTGGAGCAGGTGTTTTAATCAAGTATTTCTCTGTACTTTTGCTACGTTCATCTTTCCCTCGATCCTGACTAGTCTGCCAGTCCCAATGAAAAACTTCCCAACAGCATGATGCTGCCACCAACCTGCTTCACCTTAGGGATGGTGCCAGGTTTCCTCCAGATGTGCAGTTTGGCATTCAGGCCAAATAATTGAATCTTGGTTTCATCAGACCAGAGAATCTTGATTCTCATGGTCTGAGAGTCCTTCAGGTGCCTTTTGGCAAACTTCAAGCGGGCTATCAAGCCTTTTCTGGAGTGGCTTCTGTCTGGCCTCTCTACCAAAAAGGCCTGATTGGTGGAGTGCTGCAGAGATGGTTGTCCTTCTGGAAGGTTCACCCATCTCCACAGAGGAGCTCTGTCAGAGTAACCATCAGGTTCCTGATCACCTCCCTAGACAATTTAAGAATGGAGGCCACTGTGTTCTTGGACCTTCAATCTGCAGAAATGTTTTGGTACCTGTCCCCATTTCTGTACCTCGACACAATCCTGTCTCGGAGCTCTACGGACATTTCCTTTGACCTGACTGCTTGGTTTTTGCTCTGATTTGCACTGTCAACTGTGGGACTTCATATAGACGGGTGTGTGCCTTTCCAAATCATGTCCAATCAATTGAATTTACCAAAGGTGGACTCCCAAGTTGTAGAAACATCTCAGGGATGATCAATGGAAACAGGATGCACTTGAGCTCAATTTCGAGACTCCTAGCAAAGGGTCTGAATACTTATGTAATTAAGGTATTTCTTCTTTTTTTTGTAATACATTTGCAAAAATGAATAACCTCTTTTCGCCTTGTCATTTTAAAGGGTATTGGGTGTAGATTGACGGATTTTTTTGGGGGGGTGGTGGATAAGCCTGTAAAGTAACAAAAAGGGGAAGGGGTCTGAATACTTTCTGAATGCACTAATATACATGCATGCATACATTTCTACAACCGTTCAAAAGTTTGGGGTCGCTTAGAAATGTCAGTTTGAAAGAAAAGCAAAAAATGTTGTCCATTTTTAAAATAACATGAAATTGATCAGAAATACAGTGTAGACATTGTTAATGTTGTAAATGACTATTGTAGCTGGAAACGGCTTTTAAAAAAAAAAAAATTTAATGAAATATCTGCATAGGTGTACAGAGGCCAATTGGCAGCTTCATTAAATAGTATCCACAAAACACCAGTCTCCACGTCAACAGTGAAGAGGTGACTCAAGGATGCTGGCCTTCTAGGCAGTTACTCTGTCCAGTCTGTGTTCTTTTTCCCATCTTAATATTAGATTTTTATTGGCCAGTCTGAGAGTTGGATTTTTCTTTGCAACTCTGCCTAGAAGGCCAGCATCCCGGAGTTGCCTCTTCACTGTTGACGTTGAGACTGGTGTTTTGCGGGTACTATTTAATGAAGCTGCCAGTTGAGGACTTGAGGCGTCTGTTTCTCAAACTAGACACTAATGTACTTGTCCTCTTGCTCAGTTGTGCACCGGGGCCTCCCACTCTTTCTATTCTGGTTAAAGCCAGTTTGAGCTGTTCTGTGAAGGGAGTTGTACACAGCGTTGTACGAGATCTTCAGTTTCTTGGCAATTTCTCGCAAGGAATAGCCTTCATTTCTCAGAACAAGAATAGACTAACGAGTTACAGAAGAAAGTTATTTGTTTCTGGCCATTTTGAGCCTGTAATCAAACCCACAAATGCTGACGCTCCAGATACTCAACTAGTCTAAAGAAAGCCAGTTTTATTGCTTATTTAATCAGTACAACAGTTTTCAGCAGTGCTAACATAATTGCAAAAGGGTTTTCTAATGATCAATTAGCCTTTTTTAAAATGATAAACTTGGATTAGCTAACACAACGTGCCATTGGAACACAGGAGTGATGTTTGCTGATAATCGGCCTATGTAGATATTCCCATAAATCAGCAGTTTCCAGCAACAATAGTCATTTACAACATTAACAAATGTCTACACTATTTCTGATCAGTTTGATGTTTATTTTAATGGACTAAAAACCAGAATTTCTAAGTGACCCCAAACTTTTGAACATCGATGGTTATTTTTTTCATCCCTAACACATACACACAGTACCCCACTGACTTCCCCCATGAATTGCTGTTTCAGCGTTGTCTCAATGAAGAGTTCGGTGTTCGACAAGCAACATGCCCACAGTTACGAGCCTGGCTTGAGTGAGCGACGGGTACATGATCAATATCCCCCTTCATATCATAGATAAAGCCTGAGCTGTAATGTGACGCTAGCTGACACTGGCTAGCTTGATAAAATCCTGAAAATATCTAGTGTTGTAGTATACCCCTCCTGGCCTGATCACAATAACACCACGTCACTGCTTTAACCCTTAGCAGACTGAGTGGGCCATATTGCTGCCATTGTGGGGTTTCTGTTTACCATTGTGCATACACACACAAAGAGAGAGCGAGAGAGAAGCTGGATGTGAAGGCCTGGGAACTGGGATCTGGCTGTGGTAGGACTCGGGAGTCACGCCAACCACAGTAGTGCAGAGAGAGACGGAAATGCCTCAAATAAAGAGACATTGGTAAATGCTACCACATGTTCTATTTTTACAAAATGCACACACACACTTTCTCATGTCTGCTGCTACTCTGGATGCAATCTGTTCCCTGATCTTGGTATAAGTAAAAGTTTCCAACAAGCCTTTTTATGAATTAAACATTATTCCCTTTTCTAGGGTATTGCCTCCAAGCACTAAGATATGCTTCCCATGTGTGGGTGTTCATTTGTGTTGAGAGAGAGATCTCTATTTATAGTTATTGGCCAGTTTAATAGGTACACCACCCTGTTCACGAAAAAGGAGGTCCAACGTTTCCATGCCCTGAAGAATTTGGGCTGTTCTGGAGGCAAAGGGGGGTATATAAACTCAGCAAAAAAGAACCGTCCTCTCACTGTCAACTGTGTTCATTTCAGCCAACTTAACATGTGTAAATATTTGTATGAACATAAGATTCAACAACTGAGACAAACTGAACAAGTTCCACAGACATGTGACTAACAAATTAAATGATGTGTCCCTGAACAAAGGGGGGGTCAGAATCAAAAGTAAGTCAGTATCTGGTGTGGCCACCAGCTGCATTAAGTACTGCAGTGCATCTCCTCCTCATGGACTGCACCAGATTTGCCAGTTCTTGCTGTGAAATGTTACCCCACTCTTCCACCAAGGCACCTGCAAGTTCCCGGACATTTCTGGGGGGAATGGTCCTAGCCCTCACTCTCCGATCCAACAGGTCGCAGACGTGCTCAATGGGATTGAGATCCGGGCTCTTCGTTGGCCATGGCAGAACACTGACATTCCTGTCTTGCAGGAAATCACGTACAGAATGAGCAGTATGGGTGGTGGCACTGTCATGCTGGAGGGTCATGTCAGGATGAGCCTTACCACATGAGGGAGGAGGATGTCTTCCCTGTAACGCACAGCGTTGAGATTGCCTGCAATGACAACAAGCTCAGATCGATGATGCTGTGACACACCACCCCAGACCATGACAGACCCTCCACCTCCAAATCGATCCCGCTCCAGAGTACAGGCCTTGGTGTAACGCTCATTCCTTTCATCAATAAACACAAATCCAACCATCACCCCTGGTGAGACAAAACCACGACTCGTCAGTGAAGAGCATTTTTGCCAGTCCTGTCTGGTCCAGCGACGGTGGATCTGTGCCCATAGGCGACGTTGTTGCAGGTGATGTCTGGTGAGGACCTGCCTTACAACAGGCCTACAAGCCCTCAGTCCAGCCTCTCTCTCAGCCTGTTGTGGACAGTCTGAGCACTGATGGAGGGATTGTGCATTCCTGGTGTAACTCAGCAGTTGTTGCCATCCTGTACCTGTCCCGCAGGTGTGATGTTCGGTTGTACCGATCCTGTGCAGGTGTTTCACGTGGTCTGCCACTTTGAGGATGATCAGCTGTCCGTCCTGTCTCCCTGTAGCGCTGTCTTGGGCATTTCACAGTACGGACATTGCAATTTATTGCCCTGGCCACATCTGCAGTCCGCATGCCTCCTTACAGCATGCCTAAGGCACATTCACGCAGATGAGCAGAGACCCTGGGCATCTTTCTTTTGGTGTTTTTCAGAGTCAGTAAAGGCCTCTTTAGTGTCCTAAGTTTTCATAACTGTGACCTTAATTGCCTACCGTCTGTTAGTGTCTTAACGACTGTTCCACAGGTGCATGTTCATTAATTGTTCATTGAACAAGCATGGGGAAACGGTGTTTAAAACCCTTTACAATGAAGATCTGTGAAGTTATTTGGATTTTACACATCTTTGAAAGACAGGGTCCTGAAAAAGGGACGTTTCTTTTTTTGCTGAGTTTACATGTAGTTTAGTAAAAGTTCACACTGCTCCACATGTCCCAAGGGGAACATGGAATGAGAAATTGTTATATTTACGAAGGGAAATCATAGCAATCCTGTTTTTAAAAGGGGTCCGTCCCTCGTTATGCCTGGTGACACATTTTTCTTGCTGTGTGACGCTCTACTCCCTATGTATTGCACTACTTTTGAGTGCACCATATAGGGAAGTACACTATATATAGGGAATAGGTTGCCATTTTGGATACAACCTTGGCCAGCTGACCTGTATGTCTGTGTTCTAATGAATGCCAAGGCAAACTAGCCCCATTTCACCCATCAGCCCAGAGTTGGCATGGGGGTAGAGGGAGGGCTTCCTGTCTAACCCTCCCCCAACCTTCTCCATTTAATTTCCTCTCTTTGTCAAACCCACAGCCGTGGCATGCGGGATAGACACATGTGCGCGCACACACACACTTGCGCATGACTAGACTACATCACAGACACACTCAAGTGGGTCTTTCCTGTACACTTGACTCTTGTGGAGTCATGAGGTGATATGCGATTCTGTTATGTAAGAGTATTTCCCCCCAAACATTTATATTTTGCAGGGGTCTCCTCCTACTTAGTATTTTCTGAGTAGGTTGCTTGACTTCGACTAAGCTGAGTGCCATCCTCTTCTGATTCTGTGGAAGGTTGTAGTCTTTAGGTCGCATCTGTACGTTGGCGCAATCAATTACTCCTCGCCGGTCTGTTTACCTGTCATAGTTATTTGTATGCACATGTTGGCACATTGTGTGTTCTTTGTATGCATGCTGTGGAGCTCTGTCCTATCCAGCCATCCATCCATATGGCAGGCACATCGGCTTGCTTGCTATTCAATTAATGTCCATACCTTTTAACACTACCTACTAGACAGTGTTTCAATACAGAGACCTTGAGAGAAACAGATTTCAGAATACCCTGCCCTTGAAGGCTGGTGTATTTTCACCACATACGCAAACCCACGAGTGCTGACTTCCTGAAAGCAAAATAGCCCTATGCATACGTTTGTGCTGACTCCTCTTCAGCTGCCTACCATTGTCCCTGCTGCTACTGGGAGGGGCCGTAACCATAGTAACTACACCACCTCTGTCACTTCCTGTTTTGGGCATGACTCCGCTGCCTGACGAGGGCTGTGATTCCTGTGTTGTCCCACGGTCAAGTTACTATTATTAACGAATAGCTGCTTTGGTGAAACATGGCTGGTTTATGTAGGGCCAAGAGGTCGTTGATAATGTTCTAGCAATTTCCTTGAGCATCCGAAAAGTGTGTTTTGAAAAGCCATGTGAAAGCTTGAGAATAGATTTTTCAAATTGTTCTATTACCTGAATAGTTTGACAGCTGGTCACTCAGTACAGTTAAAACGCCTGTTTTTTGTGTCTTCCAAACAAACTATCTTTCAGCGCCTTCCCAAATGGCATCATATTCCATATATAGTACACTACTTATGACCAGAGCCTTATGGGACCTGGTCAAAAGCAGTGCACTATATAGGGAATAGGGTGCCATTTGAGACTCGACCTCAGTGTTCATACTGAAACATTTCAGTCAATCACTTCCACCACAGAAGCTCCAGCCTATCATAACTGTGCTCTTGCCTGCCCCCTCCAGGTCTGTCAGAAGAGTGCAGGGTGCAGACCCCTGCCTTCACGGATGCTGTGCGGCTCTACAGGCAGGCTCAGGGACACTACGGCACCTGGGACATGATGTGTGGAGGGCCACCACAGGTGAGAGGATCACTATGGAGCTGGGTCTACCTCCTTGAGGACTTTTACATTTAGTCAACCTCATTTAATTTGAATGTATTGTGAATAGGTGATGCTAACACCTTACAGTACTTACAGCAGGTCTGTTGGGTCACGGCCTTAGCTAAACCTCTTGAGTGGTCAGTGTCCATGAATGATGTGAGTCGGGCAGCTGGTGTGTATTTGAGGTCTGTCTATCTATTGAGGATTTGTTGACTGTTTCTCTGAGAGTACAGATGGAAGGAAGAATTGGACTCTCCTGAGAAAACGTAAGGTCCAAGATGGCGTAGCAGTCAGACGTCTTTGTCCTGTCGTGTCCCGTGTGTGTGTATATATCTTTTTAAAATATTTTCCTAAACCTCAACTTCTAAATACTCTCCTGCAACCCACCTCACACAATGTGGCGTGGATCTGTTTTTTTCTAAAGTATTTCTATTTACTTCGGATCTGGAATCCCTCAACTGAAGCTAGCCAGCTAACTACCTACCAGCTATCAGTCAGCAAACCACTGCTAGTGGTCAGCTAACCTTTAGCTCAGAAAGCTCTCGCCAGTTCGTACAACGTGACTCAAACCAGAGCATAACGGACATTTTTTTTTTCTATCCATATCCCCGGATTCTCCAACTGAACATTTTCATCTGGATCTTCGCAACAAGCTAGCGTTTCCATCCCGGTGCAAGCAACTGCTTGCTTGCTAGCCCCTGTCTGCTAACTGCTTGCTTGCTAGCCCCTGTCTGCTAACTGCTTGCTTGCTAGCACCGTGTCCCCAGCCAGCCCAACCACTCACTGGACCCATATGTTCACTTGGCTACGCATGCCTCTTTCTAATATCAGCATGCCTCGTTCATTACTGTCCTGGTTAGTGATTACTGTCTTATTTCACTGTAGAGCCTCTAGCCCTGCTCAATATGCCTTAACCAACCATGTTGTTCCACCTCCTACATATGCGACGACATCACCTGGTTTAAACGTCTTTAGACTATATCTCTCTCATCATTATTCAATGCCTAGGTTTACCTCCAATGTACTCGCATCCTACCTTAACTTTGTTTGTACACTATGCCTTGAATCTATGCTATCGTGCCCAGAAACCTGCTCCTTTTACTCTCTGTTCCGAACGTGCTCGAGGGCCAGTTCGTATAGCCTTTAGCCGTACCCTTATCCTACTCCTTATCCTACTTCTCCTCTGTTCCTCTGGTGATGTAGAGGTTAATCCAGGTCCTGCAGTGCCTAGTTCCACTCCCCAGGTGCTCTCATTTGTTGACTTCTGTAACTGTAAAAGCATTGGTTTCATGCATGTTAACATTAGAAGCCTACTCCCTAAATTTGTTTTACATTTACATTTACGTCATTTAGCAGACGCTCTTATCCAGAGCGACTTACAAATTGGTGCATTCACCTTATGATATCCAGTGGAACAACCACTTTACAATAGTACATCTATATATTATTTGGGGAGGGGATATTCCCAGGTATTCCTTAAAGAGGTCGGGTTTCAGGTGTCTCCGGAAGGTGGTGATTGACTCCGCTGTCCTGGCGTCGTGAGGGAGCTTGTTCCACCATAGGGGTGCCAGAGCAGCGAACAGTTTTGACTGGGCTGAGCGGGAACTGTGCTTCCGCAGAGGTAGGGAGGTGAGCAGGCCAGAGGTGGATGAACGCAGTGCCCTTTGGGTGTAGGGACTGATCAGAGCCTGAAGGTACGGAGGTGCCATTTTACTCACTGCTTTAGCGCACACTGCCAACCCGGATGTCTTAGCCGTGTCTGAATCCTGGCTTAGGAAAACCACCAAAAACCCTGACATCTCCATCCCTAACTTTAACATTTTCTGCCAAGATAGAACTGCCAAAGGGGGCGGTGTTGCAATCTACTGCAAAGAGCCTGCTGAGTTCTGTATTACTATCCAAGTCTGTACCCAAACAATTCGAGCTTTTACTTCTAAAAATGCACCTTTCCAGAAACAAGTCTCTCACTGTTGCCGCTTGCTGTAGACCACCCTCTGCCCTCGACACCATATGTGAACTGATTGCCCCATCTATCTTCTGAGTTTGTGCTGCTACGTGACCTAAACTGGGACATGCTTAACTCCCCGGCCATCCTACAATCTATGCTTGATGCCCTCAACCTCACACAAATTATCAATGAACCTACCAGGTACAACCCCAAATCCGTAAACATGGGCACCCTCATAGATATCATCCGAACTAACTCGCCCTCCAAATACACCTCTGCTGTTTTCAATCAAGATCTCAGCGATCACTGCCTCATTGCCGGCATCCGTAATGGATCTGCGATCAAACGACCACCCCTCATCACTGTCAAACGCTCCCTAAAACACTTCTGCGAGTAGGCCTTTCTAATCGACCTGGCCGGGGTATCCTGGAATGACATTGACGTCATCCCGTCAGTAGAGGATGCCTGGTTATTCTTTAAAAGTGCCTTCCTCACCATCTTAAATAAGCATGCCCCATTCAAAAAATGTAGAACTAGGAATAGATATCGTCCTTGGTTCACTCCAGACCTGTCTGCCCTTGACCAGCACAAAAACATCCTGTGGTGTTCTGCATTAGCATCGAATAGCCCCCGTGATATTCAACTTTTCAGGGATGTTAGGAACAAATATACACAGGCAGTTAGGAAAGCTAAGGCTAGCTTTTTCAAACAGAAATTTGCATCCTGTAGTACAAACTCAAAGTTCTGTGACACAAGTCCATGGAGAATAAGAGCACCTCCTCCCAGCTGCCCACTGCTTTGAGGCTAGGAAACACTGTTACCACCGTTTTTTTTTTTTTTTTTTTTTTTTTTAATTTTTTTTAAATCCACTATAATTGAGAATTTCAATAAGCATTTCTCTACGGCTGGCCATGCTTTCCACCTGGCTACCCCTACCCCGGTCAACTGCTTGGCAACCTGCCAAAGCCCCCACCATTTCTCCTTCACCCAAATCCAGATAGCTGATGTTCTGAAAGAGCTGCAAAATCTGGACCCCCTACAAATCAGCCAGGCTAGACAATCTGGACCCTCTCTTTCTAAAATTATCTGCCGAAATTGTTGCAACTCCTATTACTAGCCTGTTCAACCTCCTCTTTCGTATCGTCTGAGATTCCCTAAAATTGGAAAGCTGCCGTGGTCAGCCCCCTCTTCAAAGGGGGTGACACTCTAGACCCAAACTGCTACAGACCTATATCTATCCTACCCTGTCTTTCTAAGGTCTTCGAAAGCCAGGTTAACAAACAGATTACCATCCATTTCGAATCCCACCGTACCTTCTCCGCTATGCAATCTGGTTTCAGAGCTGGTCATGGATTCACCTCAGCCACGCTCAAGGTCCTAAACGACATCATAACCGCCATCGATAAGAGACATTACTGTGCAGCCGTATTCATCGACCTGGCCAAGGCTTTTGACTCTGTCAATCACCACATTCTTATTGGCAGACTCGACAGCCTTGGTTTCTCAAATGATTGGCTTACCAACTACTTCTCAGACAGAGTTCAGTGTGTCAAATCGGAGGGCCTGTTGTCCGGACCTCTGGCAGTCTCTATGGGGTGCCACAGGGTTCAATTCTCGGGCCGACTCTGTTCTCTGTATACATCAATGTCGCTCTTGCTGCTGGTGACTCTCTGATCCACCTCTACGCAGACGACAACATTCTGTATAATTCTGGCCCCTCTTTGGACACTTAACTAACCTCCAGATGAGCTTCAATGCCGTACAACTCTCCTTCCATGGCCTACAACTGCTCTTAATGCAAGTAAAACTAAATGCATGCTATTCAATCGATCACTGCCCGTCCGTCCAGCATCACTACTCTGGACGGCTCTGACTTAGAATACGTGGACAACTACAAATACCTAGGTGTCTGGTTAGACTAAACTCTCCTTCCAGAATTAAATCTAGAATTGGCTTCCTATATCACAACAAAGCATCCTTCTCTCATGCTGCCAAACATACTGTCGTGTCTTTGGCATCATTAAACTGAAGATTAGTCTTTATCAAAGATTCTCTGTAATTATTATTACGTGATTAAGCTACTTAATCACGTAACTGTAATTAACTAGGAAGTCGGGGCACCAAGGAAAATATTCAGATTACAGTTATAATTTTCCTAATATAACTTTCAGATATTTTATCTGATCACTTAGTCTTCTGATTAATGACGTATTCTTTACCTCTCGTTAGTCTCATTCCAAACGTCGTAAATTGTTAGTGATCTGCAGGAACCCAGTCTTCACTATGAGTCATCAATTGTCTTAAATCATTTATTTACTAACTAAATAAATCACAGAAATGCATAACAAACAGTAGATATGGTTACAAAGAAATGATAGGGGAATGTGCCCTAGTGGGCTAAACCGGCATGGCGGCTTGTTAGACAGAGGGACTGATAAGGGCGCGAAAGATAAGACACTACAAAGTTGATAATTATAACAATTGAAATGCTAATCCTTTGCACATGAACGCTCACTCATTCGGGAATAATTGCAGTCAATATATATTTACGCTCAGTGTGTCATTGGGATCTCTGAAAAGTTTGTTTCTGTTGGAGAGTTTGTCTGCCGTCTCTCGCTCTCTCTCTGTCTGTTGTGGTTAGAATGGATAGTTCAGAGTGACATTCATTCATGTCGTTATAGAATAGATGTTTTGGCGGTTGTCGGTCTTCGCGTTGAGGAATACCGAATTCCTAGCTGCAGACTAGTAATTAATATCAAAGACTTGTTCTTATTCTGTCGGTATTGATAGTCTAAGAGTTTAACCACGTGGGATGGTTAAAAGATTCAGCAATCTACTTAAACCTTATTTCCCTCTATGATAGAGGGTCTGGTCTCAAACCTTGGCCCTCTCGTTATCGAGGTAAGCTGGTCTGAAGTAGGAAAACCCAGGTTGGGGTTATATTCGGAACATAGAATAGGTCTGTCCCATGACGCCAGGTCCTGTCTGTGCCCCTGGGGGCGTGCCAATGACTTAGTGAAACTTTAAACAGAAATGCAATGCTCTCACATTAACATCATTACATAGCATCACATTTCACAAATAGTTTCATCTTTACTCATTTCATACAACAAATAGATGTAAGCCTCATAACTGAGGCTATTGTATAAACAGCGTTATGGTAATGTGGCCGTATTGTCTCATGAGTTTCACAAAATTGTACCAAATGGACCAGTTCGTAGCTGGATTCTTCACCAATCTTTTATACATTCTCCAGAACATAAATATTGTTCGGACCTCCAGTTCCGTGAGGTGTAAGAATTTCCTTTGTTCCCTCTATGAAAACTAGCTCTCTCTATACTGTGGCCATGAGGAGATAATCTCCTCCAGGAATATACAACCTCTCTGACCACAGCAGCCTGGGTGTAGGAGACAGAGATGGTCCAAAGAGGGCAATGTCATGACAATACCCTCGTAAAACTGACCATCCCACTGATCCTCGACTTCGGCGACGTCATCTATAAAATAGCCTCCAACACTCTACTCAACAAATTGGATGTTGTCCATCACAGTGCCATCCATTTTGTCACCAAAGCCCGATACACTACCCACCACTGCGACCTGTACGCTCTCGTTGGTTGGCCCTCGCTTCATACTCGTCGCCAAACCCACTGGCTACAGGTTATGTACAAGTCTCTGCTAGGTAAAGCCCCGCCTTATCTCAGCTCGCTGGTCACCATAGCAGCACCCACTCGTAGCGCGCACTCCAGCAGGTATATCTCACTGGTAACCCCCACAGCCAATTCCTCCTTTGGTCACCTTTCCTTCCAGTTCTCTGCTGCCAATGACTGGAACAAACTGCAAAAATCACTGAAGCTTGAGACTCATATCTCCCTCACTAGCTTTAAGCACCAGCTGTCAGAGCAGCTCACAGATCACTGCACCTGTACATAGCCCGTCTGTAAAGAGCCCATCTATCTACCTCATTCCCATACTGTATTTATCTTGTTGCTTTGCACCCCAGTATCTATACTTGCACATTCATCTTCTGCACATCCACTATTCCAGTGTTTAATTGCTATATTGTAATTACTTCGCCACCATGGCCTATTTATTGCCTTAACTCCCTTACCTCATTTGCACTAACTGTATATAGACTTCTATTTTTTCTACTGTATTATTGACTATGTTTTTGTTTATTCCATGTGTAACTCTGTATGTGTCAAATTGCTCTCAACTAGCCTACCTGGTTAAATAAAGGTGAAATAAAAAGGTTACTTGCATAACATCAGTTCTCTGATATGAGTTAGATACTGTATCTCACATGAGGGATTCACTAGAGTCTTATAAGCTCAAAGAACCAATCACACACACACCATCTGTCGGAGACGGACAGGTCGAGTGGCAAATGAGTTGACCCTCTCCCCTCAAACTAAAGAGCCACTCACCTGCCTTCTGGTCATTCTCGAGCATGCCGAACGTCGTCACACTCTTGTGAGTAGGGGAATACGGTGAGATCTCACTCATATCATAGAATCAGGGTTACACAAGTAACCTTAAGTCATCTTTCCATTATTAGTTTCAATATCTCAAATGAGGGATATGGCCAACTCCCGTATTGCAACATGCTCTCCGAAGCCAGGTAACTGCAACTTATCAACCCTCAGAGGCCCCGACACTAAGGACCGTAAGCACCAAAGAATGTGCAGTGATGTATAGCTGGTAGAACCTCCTAAAAGTATAAGGGGATGCCCAACAAGCTGCATCGCAAGGGTATCTCCTTGCAGGAGAATTGAACAGTGCCCAAGAAGTAGCCATACCTCTGGAGTGAGCCCTAAGGCCTTCCGGAGGCTGAAACACTTTACTGTTATAGGCTAATATAATAGCTTCCACCATCCAATGTGATAACCGTTGACGGGTTCTGCCCTTGCAGGGAGGCGAACATGACAGAATTGGTCGCTCTTGTGCAAAGGTCTCGTTGTCTCCGCTCATACTGGACAAAAACGGTGGAGTTGCTCTTCTGTAGAAGGGAAAGGCGGCGGATGGAAAGTCACAAGGTCCACGGCGAGAATTGTAATTGCCGCTGACCTTTAGGCATAAAGGCAGGGTTGGGCAATAAGGTAACCTTGGAAAAGCCCATGAAAGGCATGAACCTCTCACTTGCTTTGCGGACATAAGGGCGACCAATAAAGCGGTCTTAAAGGAGGGATATGTCATCTCCACGCTTTCCAGCGGCGCAAAAGGTTGCTGTGAAATGGCCTAGTCCACGACTGGACTAAAGGCTTGGGAACTGGCCGTAAGCAACGCGCCCCCTCCGTGGCTCTCGAGTAGTACAGCGGTCTAAGGCACTGCATCCTAGTGCAAGAGACATCACTACAGTCCCCTGGTTCGAATCCAGGCTATATCACATCAGGCCGTGATTGGGAGTCCCGTAGGGTGGCACACAATTGGCCCAGCGTCGTTCGGGTTTGGCCGAGGTAGGCCGTCATTGTAAATAAAAATGTGTTTTAACTGACTTGCCTAGTTAAATAAAGGTTCCTTTTTTTAATTTCAATTTTATGAAACGCATTAACAAGTGGTGTTTCCCCACTGTGTTATTGTCGAAGCCTATGTGACAGGCCTAGAAGGTGGCTAGATAGACCTTATCAGTGGAGAAAGCATTCCCTCTGTTCAAAAAAGTGATGTGTTTCTGGTCCCACCACTTCTCAAAAATGCACCACTTGATTCCATACAGAGGGCATGTAGAAGGAGCCCTCTGGATAGTCTCAATGACTGAGAGGGCAGGCCTGTCGCATCCAGATTTAACCTCACGGGCCAGGCCCAGAGGGCCATGGTGTCTGGGTAAGGTTGTAAAAGTTTGCTTGGGTCAGCAGATCCCTGCGTAATGGCAGTTGCCAGGGCTCGACGTACAGCAGGAAAATGAGCTCCGCTATGCAGAGCTTGCCTGGCCATCGAGGGGCTACCAAGTTGAGGGATGCGCCTTCTTCCCTCACTCTGGTTAGATTGGGGCTGAGGGGAGTAAAAGTATAACGCAACACCCTCTGCCAAGCGTGTGCCAGCAAATTCAACCTGAGTTGTCTCCAGCTTGCGTGAAGAATAGCGGGTAGTGCGTGTTTTCGTGTAAAGAGATCTACGGATGCTTGACCGTATCTCTCCCAGATCTGTTTCACTTCTTGGGTATTTGGTATTTTTGGTGTTGGTATTTTATTAGGATCCCCATTAGCTGTTGCGATAGCAGCAGCTTCTCTTCTTGGGGTCCATGTGAAACATGACATAATACAGAACAATTAACTAGAACAGCTCAAGGACAGACCTACACAAAGGTTCTGTACTGACTCAATACTGAAGAAAAAAAATCTGTTCACTTGAGCAATACGAGATGTAAAAGTTTCATGCAGTCATGGCTCTATATAATACTGTTTCCTTGAATTCATTCTGGATTTGGGGACTGTGACAAGTTGTGTGTGTTAACTATGCAAACAATTTAGTAATTTTCCACTCATTAATGTTTGTTAAACACTGAACAAAAATATAAGAATGTAAAGTGTTGGTCTTATGTTTTATGAGCTGAAATAAAAGATCCCAGAAATGTTCCATATTCACAAAAAGCTTATTTCTCCCAAATGTTGTGCACAAATGTGTTTACATCCCTGTTAGTGAACATTTCTCCTTTGCCAAGATAATCCATCCACCTGACAGGTGTGGCATATCAAGAAGCTGATTAAATAGCATGATCACTACACAGGTGCACCTTGTGCTGGGGACAATAAAAGTTTAGTAACACAATGCCACATATGTCTCAAGTTGATGCATGCTGACTTAAGGAATGTCCACCAGAGCTGTTGCCAGAGTTGAATGTTCACTTTTTGATCTTAAGCCGCCTCAAACGCTTTTTTTGAGAATTTGGCAGTACATCCAACCGGCCTCATAACCGCAGACCAAGTGTATGGTATCATGTGTGCGAGCGGTTTGCTGAAGTCACTGTTGTGAACAGAGTGCCCCGTGGTGGGGTTACGGTATGGGCAGGCATAAGCTACAGACAACGAACACAATTACATTTAATCGATGGCAATTTGAATGCACCGACCGCAATGCCACAACGTGGCCCATTGTGCCATTCATCCGTCGCCTTCACCTCATACTTAAGCATGATAATGCACGGCCCCATGTCGCAAGGATCTGTACACAATTCCTTGAAGCTGAAAATGTCCCAGTTCTTCCATGGCATGCATACTCACCAGACATGTCACCCGCTGAACATGTTTGGGATGCTCTGGATTGATGTGTATGACAGCGTGTTCCAGTTACCGCCAATATCCAGCAACTTGGCCGAGTCATTGAAGAGGAGTGAGACAACATTCCACAGGCCACAATCAACAGTCTGATCAACTTTATGCGAAAGATGTGTCGCGCTGCATGAGGTGAATGGTCACACCAAATACTGACTGATTCTTCTGATCCTTGCCCCGACATTTTTTTAAAGGTATCTGTGACCAACAGATGCATGTCTGTATTCCCAGTCATGTGAAATCCATAGATTAGGGCCTAATGAATTCATTTCAATAGACTGATATTCTTATTTGAACTGTAACTCAGTGAAATCTTTGAAATTGTTGCCTGTTGCGTTGATATTTTTGTTCAGAATAAAAACAAGTAATGCAGTCAGTCTCTCCTCTATTTTTAGCCGAGACTGGCGTGCATAGTATGGATATTAGCCCTCTGATTACAGTGAAGAGCAAGACGTGCCACTCTTCTGGGTCAGCTGCAATTTTCTAGTTCCTCCTTTGTAGCTAGCACCTGACCATATGACTGGGCAGTAATCAAGATAAGATAAAACTAGAGCCTGCAGGACTTGCTTTGTGGAGTGTGGTGTCAAGAGCATCTCTGTCACAGACCTACTGTATCTCTCCCCATCTTTAACAATCATTGAATCAATATATTTTGACCATGACAGTTTACAATCCAAGGTAACAACAAGTAATTTAGTCTGCTCAACAGCCACTTTTTTTTAATCAGATGCAGCTGAGGTCTAGAACTTGGAATGATTAGCACCAAATAAACTCAGCAAAAAAAGAAATGTCCTCTCACTGTCAAATGTTTATTTTCCGCAAACTTAACGTGTGAGTATTTCTATGAACATAAGATTCAACAACTGAGACATAAACTGAACAAGATCCACAGGCATGTGACTAACAAATGGAATAATGTGTCCATGTACAAAGGGGGGATCAAAAGTAAGTCAGTATCTGGTGTGGCCACCAGCTGCATTAAGTACTGCAGTGCATCTCCTCATGGACTGCACCAGAATTGCCTGTTCTTGCTGTGAGATGTTACCCCACTCTTCCACCCAGGCACCTGCAAGTTCCTGGACATTTCTGGGGGGAATGGCCCTAGCCCTCAGCCTCCGATCCAACAGGTCCCAGACGTGCTCAATGGGATTGAGATCCGGGCTCTTTGCTGGCCATGGCAGAACACTGACATTCCTGTCTTGCAGGAAATCACATACAGAACGAGCAGTATGACTGGTGGCATTGTCATGCTGGAGGGTCATGTCAGGATGAGCCTGCAGGAAGGGTACCACATGAGGGAGGAAGATGTCTTCCCTGTAATGGACGGTGTTGAGATTGCCTGCAATGACAACAAGCTCAGTCCGATGATGCTGTGACGCACCGCCCCAGACCATGATGGACCCTCCACCTCCAAATCAATCCCGCTCCAGAGTACAGGCCTTGGTGTAACGCTCATTCCTTCCACGATAAATGCAAATCCGACCATCACCCCTGGTGAGACAAAACCGCGACTCGTCAGAGAAGAGCACTTTTTGCCAGTCCTGTCTGGTCCAGCGACGGTGGGTTTGTGCCCATAGGTGACATTGCTACCGGTGATGTCTGGTGAGGACCTTCCTTACAATAGGCCTGCAAGCCCTCAGTTTACCTCTCTCAGCCTATTGCGGACAGTCTGAGCACTGATGGAGAGATTGTGTGTTCCTGGTGTAGTTCGGGCTGTTACCATCCTGTAGCTGTCCCGCAGGTATCATGTTCGGCTGTACCAATTTGTGCAGGTGTTGTTACACATGGTCTGCCACTGCGAGGATGATCAGCTGTCCGTCTTGTCTCCCTGTAGCGCTGTCTTAGGCGTCTCACAATACGGACATTGCAATTTATTGCCCTGGCCACATCTGCAGTCGTCATGCCTCCTTGCAGCATGCCTAAGGCACGTTCACGCAGATGAGCAGGAACCCTGGGCATCTTTTGGTGTTTTTCAGAATCAGTAGAAGGGCCTCTTTTTAGTGTCCTAAGTTTTCATAACTGTGACCTTAATTGCCAACCGTCTGTAAGCTGTTAGTGTCTTAACGACCGTTCCACAGGTGCATGTTCATTAATTGTTCATGGTTTATTGAACAAGCATTGGAAACAGTGTTTAAACCCTTTACAATGAAGATCTGTGAAGTTATTTGGATTTTTACAAAGTATCTTTGAAAGACAGGGTCCTGAAAGGGATGTTTCTTTTTTTGCTTAGTTTACAATGCTTTTAGTTTTAGAGATGTTCAGGACATGTTTATTACTGGCCACCCATTCTAAGACGGATTACAACTCTCTACGTACATATCCCAACCAGAAGCCATGGATTACAGGCAACATCTGCACTGAGCTAAAGGCTAGAGTTGCCGCTTTCAAGGAGTAGGACACTAATCCGGACTCTTATAAGAGAACCTGATGCGCTCTCCGATGAACCAACAGGCAAGGTGTCAATACAAGACAGATTGAATCCTACTATACCTTTTCTAACGCGGCAGAGCTTGCAAACTATCACGGATTACAAAGGGAAACCCAGCCAAATGCTTGCCCAGTGACACAAGCCTACCAGATGAGCTAAATGCCTTCTATGCTCACTTCGAGACAAGCAACAGTGAACCATGCGTGAGAGCACCAGCTGTTCCAAACAACTGTATGATTACGCTTTCCGTAGCCGACGTGTGTAAGACCTTTTTAACCTGTCTGGGAACCTGGGAAGCTTGCGTCCCACCCTAGTCAACAGCCAGTGGAATCGCGTCGCGTGAAATACAAATACCTCATAAATGCTATAACTTCAATTTCTCAAACATATGACTATTTTACACCATTTTATAGATGCACCTCTCCTGAATCGAACCACGTTGTCCGATTTTTAAAAAGGCTTTACAGCAAAAGCAAAACATTAGATTATGTTAGAGTACCCTGCCAAAAAAATCACACTGCCATTTTCAAAGCAACTAGCATGCATCACAAATACCCAAAACACAGCTAAATGCAGCACTAACCTTTGACAATCTTCATCAGATGACACTCCTAGGACATCATGTTACACAATACATGCATTTTTTTGTTCGATAAAGTTCATATTTATATATAAAAACAGCATTTTACATCGGCGGGTGACGTTCAGAAAATATTTTCCCTCAAATGCTTCCGGTGAATCAGCGCTACAATTTACAAAATTACTATTTGAAAACATTATTAAAATGTAATATTGTCATTAAAAGAATTATAGATTAACATCTCGTGAATGCAACCGCATTTCCAGATTTAAAAAACTTTACTGGGAAATCACACTTTGCAATAAACGAGGTGCTATGCTCAGAAAAATAGGCTAGGCGATACAGGTTAGCGCCATCTTGGAACCATCTAAAATCAAATATACTATTGTAAATATTCCCTTACCTTTGATTATCTTCATCAGCACTTCCAGGAATCCCAGGTCCACAACAAATGTAGTTTTGTTCGAAAAAGTTAATAATTTGTCCCAATAGCTCCTTCTTGTTAGCACGTTCCGAAGGCTACTCATAATGTACTGAAGCGCACGGGACTTGTCGTCACGAATGTGCAAAAAATATATATTTACATTCGTTCAAACGTGTCAAACGTTGTATAACAAATCTTTAGGGCCTTTTTCAATCAGAGCTTCAATAATATTCAAGGCGGACGATTGCATTGTCTTACTAAACGTTTCGGAACAAAAGGGTACCCACGGGCGCCCGCATCATAGTAGTAATGGCCCTCCCCCTATGACCAACTTTCCAGGCCTCTCGTTCGGTCGGTTTTTACCGGAGAAGACTCAAACCACTTTGTAAAGACTGTTGACATCTAGTGGAAGCCTTAAGAAGTGCTAAATTAATACTAACTCACGGGGTGTTTCATAGGCAACGTGTTGAAGGTGATTCCACAAATCAGATTTCCACTTCCTGCATGGAATCTTCTCAGGTTTTGGCCTGCAATATGAGTTCTGTTATACTCAGACACCATTCAAACAGTTTTAGAAACTTTAGTGTTTTCTATCCAAATCTACTAAATTATATGCATATTCTAGTTACTGGGCAGGAGTAGTAACCAGATCAAATCGGGTACGTTTTTTATCCGGCCGTGCAAATACTGCCCCCTAGCCCCAACAGGTTAAAGGATAACATTCATAAGGCCACAGATTACCAGGACAAGTACTCAGAATGCGCTGACCAGCTGGCAAGTGCCTATACTGACATTTTAAACCCCTCTCTTACCCACTCTGTAATACCTACATGTTTCAAGCAAACCACCATAGTCCCTGTGCCTTAGAACGCCAAGGTAACCTGTCTAAGTGACTATCGCCCCGTAGCACTCACATCTGTAGCAATTAAGTGCTTTGAAAGGCTGGTCATGGCTCACAACACCATTATCCAAGAAACCCTTTACCCACTCCAATACGCGTACCGCCCCAACTGATTGACAGATGATGCAATCTCTATGGCACTTCACATCTGCCTTTCCCACCTAGACAAAAGGAACACCTACGTGAGAATGTTGTTCATTGATTACAGCTCAGCGTTCAACACCATACTGTCCTCCAAGCTCATCACTAAGCTAAGGGCCATGGGACTGAGCACCTCCCTCTGCAATTGGATCCTGGACTTCCTGATGGGCTGCTCCCAGGTGGTGAGGGTAGGCAACAACACATCTGCCACGCTGACCCTCAACACGGAGCCCCCCAGGGTTGCGTTCTTAGTCCCGGCCTGTACTCCCTGTTCACCCACGACTGTGTGGCCGGGCACGACTCAAATCATCAAGTTTTCCGACGACATGGCGACGTTAAGCCTGATCATCGTCGACAATTAAACAGCATATAGGGAGGAGGTCAGAGACCTGGCAGTGTGGTGCCAGGACAACAACCTCTAACTCCAACGTGGGCAAGACAAAGGAGTTTATCGTGGACTACAGGAAACTGATGGCCTAACACACCCCCATTCATATCAATGGGGCTGTAGTGGAGTGGATTGAGAGCTTCAAGTTCCTCGGTGTCCACATTACTAATGACCTACCATGGTCCAAACACACCAAAACAGTCGTGAAGCAGGCACTCAGCTCCTCAACGTTCTACATCTGCACCATTGAGAGCAACTTGACTTTTCTGCATCACCTCTTGGTATGGCCACTGCTCGGCATCCAACCACAAGGTGCTACAGGGCCCCAGTACATCACTGGGGCTGAACTCCCTGCCATCCAGGAACTCTATACCAGGCAGTGTCAGAGGAAAGCCCTCAAAATTGTGAGACTCTTTCTACTACCGTACGGGAAGCGGTACCGGAGCGCCAAGTCTGGGACCAAAAGCGCCTGAACAGCCCCCCCAAGCTAGAAGGCTGCTGAAAAGTTAATGAAATGGTTACCCAGACAATTTACTTTGACCCCCTTTTTATTTATTTATCTTCATTGTTTTGCACTGACTCCCTTGCACTGGCTGTATGCACACTCACTAGACTCTACCCACACACTCACACATACTACACTGACACTCCAACACGCACTACATGTGTGACCGACTGGCTCGATTCGGTCTTATGTAGCAACATTTGAAATTGTTTTTTACATTGGATAAAAGTAGTATAAATGGTATATCATACACTACAGTTGAGGAACAATGGGGAAAGTAATTCTGCTTTAAAAGTAGAACTTGTATCCTTACTTTTGAGAAAATTGCCTTTTAATGTTTTGGTACCTACTGGAGAGCTCTTTGTCTACAGCCATGCAGCATCGTTCACACCCTCTTAAGCTTTATCCCCACCCATCTCTCTTTAATGCTTCATCTGAGCGTTCTGTCCTAACAGCAGCAGTCAAGCACCCAAGCTAACTGGTTAACGTTGGCTAGCTTGCTAGCTACTTCCAGACACAAATGAGAGAACAGCTCACTGACCATTTTACTTGCCCTAGCAGAGCTGGTTAGGCTGTTTTTATGTTGTCCAGAGCATTGGTGACTGCAACAATTTACGCTTTTTTGCCTACTTACTGGCCATATTCAACAGGTGTTGAGCGTTCGTAAATGCGTCAGTTAATCTGTGCTCTGGCACACTGACGAGAGGGCTCTGAAATCAGAGTAGATAGCCAGAGCGAATTTACCAGCTATGTCTATCAACAGTTGTCAGTGACATTCTATTGAAATGGTTACTTGCATAGTGGAGTCTTTTTTGTTAAGACATGTAGCTAGCTAGGTAAACAATTAACCATAATCCCAACTCATGACATTACTACCCTGCATGAATCTGCAGGTAGCTAACCAACCAGGTTCAATGTTTGCTAGCTAACATTAGGCTATACCTTGCAAAGCAAATGTCTCTGAGATACGAATAATATTACTACACAGATCATACATGTAATGTTAGCTAGCTGTCCTAACAGCAGCAGTCAAGCACCCAAGCTAACTGGCTAACATTGACTAGCTTGCTAGTTACTTCCAGACACAAAGAGAACAGTTCACTGACCATTTTACTCACCCTATTGAAATGGATACTTGCATAGTGGAGTCTGTTAAGACATATAGCTAGCTAAACAATTAACCAGAATCTCAACTCATGACGTTACTATCCTGCATGAATCTGCAGGTAGCTAACCAACTAAATTCAATGTGATCTAGCTAACATTTAGGTTATAACTAGCAAAGCAAATGGTTCTGAGATACGAATAATACTACACAGATCATACACGTAACATAAGCTAGCGAGCCAGCCAGCTAACAGTACACATTAACCTCACTAGGGTAGGGGGCAGCATTCGGAATTTTGGATGAAAAGCATGCCCAAAGTAAACTGCCTGCTACTCAGGCCCAGAAGCTAGGATATGCATATAATTGGTAGATTTGGATAGAAAACACTAAAGTTTCCAAAACTGTTAAAATAATGTCTGTGAGTATAACAGAATTGATATGGCAGGCGAAAACCTGAGCCATCCATCCAGGAAGTGCTATTATTTTGAAATGGCTGTTTTTCCATTGAAAGCCTATCCACCATACAAAGACTTATGACGCAGTTCACGATCCCTATGGCTTCCACTACATGTGGCCAGTCTTTAGGCATTGCTTCAGGCTTTTACTCTGAAAAATGAGGGAGAAACACCACTTTCAATGAGAGAACAGTGGAAATTTCCAGACATGAGTTCTGCGTGTGACCGGGAGCGTGCCTTTGTTGTTTTTCCTTTTCTATTGATGAAGCTATTGTCTGGTTGAAATATGATCGATTATTTATGACAAAAACAACCTGAGGATTGATTATAAACATCGTTTGACGTGTTTCTACAAACTTTTATGGTACTTTTTTTGATTTTGTCTCTCTATTGTGACCGTGCTTTGTTCCTATGGATTACTGAACAAAACACACCAACAAAACGGAGGTTTTTGAATATAAAGAGGGACTTTATCGAACAAAACTAACATTTTATTGTGTAACATGGACTCTTGGGAGTGCAACCATATGAATATCATCAAAGGTAAGTGATACATTTTATTGCTATTTCTGACTTTTGTTACTCCTCTACTTGGCTGGTTACTGTTCGTAATGATTTGTCTGCTGGGCGCTGTTCTCAGATAATCGTATGGTTTGCTTTCGCCGTAAAGTCTTTTTGAAATCTGACACTGTGGTTGGATTAACAAGAAGTTTAATCTTTAAACCGATGTATAACACTTGTATGTTTTATAACCCCGAGAGGTTAACTTGAAATGAAAACAACTTTCTGTTAAAATTAGAAACGTGTAATATCTGAAAATGTGGCTAGCTAGACTATCTTACCCGTATACATGGAATGGACGCTTCTCCCTGTCACAGATGCCGTGGTTGCCCTTAGTTTGAAGATGTAATCCGGATACAGGTGTTTTCTCCTTAGCTATCATACTCTAATTCCACTGATTTCAAAACTTGGTCCTCCAGAAAGTGGAGAGCAACACTTATATGTAATGTAGTAGAACTGCATATGTTTTTTAAAAGCTGCGCTAGACAGGATTACCTACACTTTCATACCAGCTCAAATAAACAGAAGCGTGCTACATGGCAGACCAATCTGAAATCATCTCTTGGCATGTCCAGCTCACTCATTCTCAGTCAATCATGGGTAGTGGGAAGGTTGCGGACTTTGTTGCTAAACCAACTAGGCTCGTAATTTTAACAATTTTATTAGTATTTATAGATGGCATACAAGTTTGTTATTAAGGCACATGAAAGTTCACATGTTCCAGAAGGCATTTCTGCCAAGAAAATGCATTTGGATTTTTTATTTATTTTTTTAAACGACTCCCCTGTAAGTAGTGACGTGTGACATACGCCTAGTTTCCTGAAACGAGTCACACACACGCGCACACACACATTGACGTCTTTCACACCTCACACAAGATGCTACTGCTCTGTTTTATTGCCTAGTCACTTTTACCCCTACAAACGTGCATACTGTATTACCTCAACTACCTCGTACTCCTGCATACTGACTCGGTACTGGTACTCCTTGTATATAGCCTCGTTATTGTTTTTAGTGTTACCATTTCCTTTTTTATTCAGGAAATATTTATTTTTAACTACGCAGTGTTGGGAGTCTACACCAGTTGTATTTGGTGCTTGTGACCAATAAAAAAAAAAATTGATTTAAGGTTGCAGTGATTTCACTAGCTGTGGTTGCTGACGTGTATAATGTTGAATCATCAGCATACATAGACACACAGGCTTTGTTTAATGCTGGTGGTAGGTCATTGGATAAACTAGAGAACAGTAAAGGGCTAAGAGGGCTCCCTTGCGGTACACCGTCGGAAGCTTCCATTAAGAAAACCCTCTGTTCTATTAGATTGCCATATTGTGGATTCAGAGCTGAGGTTGAAAAGCCACACCACATATGTTTTTCAATAACAGGTTATGGTCAATAATATCAAAGGCTGCACTAAAATCTAACAATGCAGCTCCCACAATCGTCTTATCAGTAATTTGTGTCACATGTTGAGTGCCCTTTTCTTGTAAGCATGCTGAAAGTTTCTTAATTTGTTTACAGAGAAATAGCATTGTACCTGTACATTTTTTTGCAAAGGGTTGCTAAGAGTCGGCAGTAAGCTGTCTTCATTCCCTTTGATGGCTATTCCCTCTGGACAATAAGTCTGCGCTTACGGTCAGTAGTTGTGAGCTGCTCCACAGAATGGTCTTGACGTGTAGTCTGTAAGCAGGGAGCGAGTACCACCCAGGCAGTTGATGTATGCCACCACAGTCGTATTGTAGAAAGAGGATAGAATGTGAGGGTCCATACTCAGTTTAATACATTCCTCTCGTGAACTGCGCCCCAGCCCATGAGTGACTCATCTGTCGTCACCACTTTCCTAGTTGTCACTACCCCTAAGGGAGTGCCAGGAACGAAGATCGAGGGGCTCTTCCAGTGACACAGAGCTGCAAGACATGAGGTCACCTTTACCTGACGATTGAGGGGACGACGTGTGCAGACGCTGGGCAAACACCCAGCACTGGAAGTCTCTCATCCTCAGTTACATTGTTTTTTAGCAGACACTCTTATCCAGATCGACTTACAGGAGCAATTAGGGTTAAGTGCCTTGCTCAAGGGCCCATCAACATTTATTCACCTAGTTGGCTCGGGGAGTTGAACCA
Source organism: Salmo trutta (assembly GCF_901001165.1). Classification (NCBI taxonomy): domain Eukaryota; kingdom Metazoa; phylum Chordata; class Actinopteri; order Salmoniformes; family Salmonidae; genus Salmo; species Salmo trutta. The sequence goes on from NC_042968.1 coordinate 65,194,682, forward strand.
GTGACCTTACAGTTACTGGCCCAACGCTCTTAACCACTAGGCTACCTACCAGTCTCTCATCCTCAGTTGGCCAAGAGATACTACTGAGATGGTGGACGCCATCAACTCCAGCGATGCGGTTGTCCAAGAGTGTTGCCTGATAAGAGAGAGAATCCATCATTATGCCTTTCATTCCCTGTGTTGACACCAAACAGCTCTTTTTCTGATTTGATCTCGAACCCTAGCTCGGAAAGGTGGGTTACAAGGGAAGTCGTGTCTCGTATTGCTTGCTCCCTGGATGGGGAGCAAAGCAGGTATGTAGGCGGAGACTCTCATGCCCTTGTTTCTAATATTTCACCATGGACACTGCAGCCGACGCAACTCCTTCCTCCACTATTCTTTCGTTCGCATGAGGCTACAATACTTAGTTTGTGTTTTTATGATTCTATTATTAAAGAATGTGAAACAATGTGTGTTTACTGCTTTTCATGAAATCATGTATGGCTATAAATACTATATAGCCTATAGGCCTACATTATATCTAGGTCTATATCTAGTTTTCTACAATGTATTTTTGTTTTAAAGAATGTGTTTTTATCTCGTTTTTACACCATCCATTAACACGTAAACCATTAACCATCCATTAACCACCCATGGCGTTGGCCCATGAGGGCTGGGTCTGTGAGGTAGTCTCCTCACTCGAAGGCAGTGTGGGAGACAAACCACATTGGGCTGCTCTGCGCACTCTCCGACAGGGTGTTATCATAACTCCCTACAATGGATACATGACTGTGGCTCATCGAACGTCGCTTGCGTTTGTTCTTGCCTAATATGGTTGCCCCGTATGGACATGGATGTGCTGGGGCCGGGGCCTTGCTCAGTACCCCTTGGGCTGAGCTAGCAGGCTCCATGGGTCCAAAAAAGCTGCTAATCTGAGAACAAAGCGAAATGTAACTAGCGTTCTCCATGTGGGCTAATAGCCTAGCTAGTTAGCACAGTGCTAGCCGTATAAGCTATTCCGTTAACAATGTGAGCGTTGATAGCGTTCGCTTTGTGGACTAGTAGCCTAGCTAGTTAACACTAGCTTCCTTTTGCGAACATTGTGCTATGTTGATCTTGCAATGAACAAAAGTGTGGCTCTCGACTGATGAGCAGAGAGGCTAGGACGGCCAGTCTAGTCAACACTGACACAGTAGTGGGATGAGCTAAACCAAGAGGGAGCTAGTAATTCTTCCCTTCCAGGTAGGATAGCTAGCCAGGTTAGCTAAACCTTGCACCTAGTCAAGTCTCAGTAGCTAGCTGTGTGACACGTGCCAACACAGGAGACAAAGGGAAGAAAAAGTGCAAAGCTCATTCTTACCTGAAAATGTTCCTTTCGGTAAAGTCACCCAACACAGAAAACGAGTGCTGTAAAACCTGCGCACGGTGATGTAATCTTGCGGCACACCTGCGAACAGGAGAACCGATCAAGTCATGCTGAGAAGAGCTTAGAGTAGTACTCTGAGGAAGAGGTGAGTGACTAGAGGACGGGTGAGGAGATGGGGCTCACCTTATTCGCCAGTCGACCCGGCTGTCTCCGACAGACGTGTGGGATTTGGTTCTTCGAGTTTGAGGTTCAAATGAATCCCTCATTGAGGTATTGAATGAGAACAGTGTAGAGCACCTCTTGTACCTCACTCCCTCCCACTATCACAGTTTGAACAGACCCCTGCTTCTCTGGGTGGGGTCTCCTCTGAAAGAGACTCAAATTCCCCCTCTTTCTGTTTCTTACCCCTGCTTGGGTAGGAACAGTCCCATGCTCAGGTGTGGCCCTGCCTGGGTGGTCTTCCTTTTCAAATAGTCTGGTTTCTTTCTCACTAGCTCCATTTCACTCATTGTCCTCCCAATTCTCATCAACACAGGAAAAGATGGCTTTTCAGAGCTCGCTCCCTCTCTTCCCTCTGTCTTTGTAGGCCTGATCTGTTTTGTGAGACTGGTAATGGTGTTTCTGCTTGGTGTAAAGGTAGCAGTAGGGACTAAGGCTTTGTTTACACAGGCAGCCCAATTGGGGGAAAAAAATAATATTGGTCAACCAGACCGGTTCTGAAAAGTATCTGATGTGCTTGGTCAAAATACCAATTAGTGGAAAAAAGATCTGAATTGAGCTGCCTGTGTAAATGTAACCTAAGTGGTGCCATGCCCTGAATCACATCACTCTGGGTGCACCTAATTCCTACGGGCCCTAGTCAAAAGTATTGCACTGTAGATGGAATGGGGTGCCATAATAGTGTGTTTGTAGCCTTTGTTGCCTAAGGAGGGTTTTCCCAGAGCATCACAGGCGTCCTAAAGCATGTACCTCACCAACTACACAGTAGGCTTCTATGAACATCTAGAGATGAGGGGGGGGGACGTCATGTAGCTAGCCGCTGTGTTCAGCTCCAATCTGTTGTCTGGACCGCATTGAGACGATTATTCAAGTATGTCGAAAGCAGAGTGGGCCAAGTCGAGCCCTGGTCCAAGGATTTTAAATCGTATTAAGACTTGAGTTATGGTTTTATATTCTGCAGCCAGGGCTACTACGCATGTAGATGGATAAAGACTGTAATGCTGTGTTCTGTATCCCTGTTAAGAGATGGGTTGGGTGGGGCATGCATATTTACACATGTTAAACCACTTCCTCAGAACTATCATCATGTCAAACTTGTTTGTTTTCAGTTTCTCTTATGATTTCATTGGAAGTTGGACGTGTGTGTTTCGAATGATTATTAGCTGTCTGGTGACACGTTTGACTGTTTTAGTGTAGGGTTGTATTCATTAGGCTACATGGTAGTAAAAGCTTTTTTCCGTTTCAGTTCCTAATGAATGAATCCCAGTTGAGTCTTATTGGAGGAGCTTTGGGGAGGTAAATGAAGAGTTATTGAGCACAGTGTGTTGTGTGCATGGGCTGGGTCCTGGGTAGGGGCAGTAACCACTTTTCCTGTCTCCCTCCGGCTAGTTTCAATCGCCCCCAGTGTGTCTACAAACACGCAACACAGGAAAAAGGGGCCATAGGGCCAGTGTTTGTGCTGCAGGGCGGGGGCTGCTTGCTTGTTTTTCTTAGGGTTCAGGATACATTTGGCCAACACTTGTGACAACCCCCTCCCAAATATATAGTACCAGTCAAAAGTTTGGACACACCTACTCATTCAAGGGTTTTTCTTTATTTTTTACTATTTTCTACATTGTAGAATAATAGTGAAGACATCAACTATGGAATCATGTAGTAACCAAAAAAGTGTTGAACAATTTTTTAAAAATGTTTAAAAATGCCAAGAGTGGGCAAAGCAGTCATCAAAGCAAAGGGTGGCTACTTTGAAGAATCTGAAATACAAAAAAATATTTTGATTTAACACTTTATTTGGTTACTACATGATTCCATGTGTTTCATAGTTATAGTTTTGATGTCTTCACTATTATTCTACAATGTAGAAAATAGTAAAAATAAAGAAAAACCTGCAATGTACATGTTGGCATATAGTTGTTTGCCAGTGAAATGTATGCTGGAATATGTTTTGTATCTACCCCTATGTGATTCTGACCAAGAACCGAGAGCAACTAGATGGGTAAGGTGTACTACTAGTACAGTACTGTCTAGTAGTATCTTCTATAATTTCTTATATCAAACAAGAACACGATCCAAAAGATGACGTGCACTGCCATTGTTTGTATTGTGTAATAAAGCCAGGTGTTTGTTTTCTGAAACACAATGAGGGGAACTCATTTTTCTGTGATTTACCCCTGAGGACTGGACCTTCATCCCTCTGCTCTGCCCGTAGCTGTGGCCCATGAGTAAACAACCATCTGGCCATATTGTGTAACGCCACACCCTACAATCAGTTCTAATTGTGGCTGTAATTCAAATGGGACAACCAGGCCTGGTATAATTGGGCTTTAAAGACATGGTCCTGAACTTTGGCGACTAGTAAACCTCCTGCTTTGGGCTGGATGTGTCAATGTGTAGTTTATACACGCATAGTGTATGAGCAGAATTAGTGTCTTACCTCAATTAGCCACGAAATCCCTAGTTTGAAAGCGACTGTTTTCTGGAAGTTGTGTAGCGCCCTTTTTCCCTGCATTTTCCCCCACGTGTGCCAGCCCCCTAGCAATTTGAGTTTCAGCCAATGAGCTTCGGTAACCGAAAGGTGGCTGGATCGAATGCCAAGCTGACAAGGTAAAAATCTGTCGTTCTGCCCCTGAACAAGGCAGTTAACCTACTGTTTCCCGGTAGGCCGTCATTGTAAATAAGAATTTCTTAACTGACATGCCTAGTTAAATAAAGGTTAAATAAAAAAATTGCCCATTCAAGTGAGTGACTGAGGCGTGTGTGTTCAGTGTTTGAGTGCCTTTAAATGTTTGCTGTAAATCTAGTGAGGCGGATGCGCTGCAGGTAAAAAGCAGGCTGTGTGTGTGTGTGCGCCTGTAAGCACCTTTTATAATGCAGAACCACTAATGAGCAAAGGGAAATAGAGAACTGGCCCTCTGACAAACCCAATCCCAGCAGATTTATCTGTGTTTGGAGTGAGTATTTTACTGCATGTTAGGGAGGAAATAGTGTCTCATGACATTCTGGTTCTGGGTGAGAGATTAGGGCGTAAAATTCCATACTACTGTATATGAATACATATGATATTACATGACTTCATTATTTAATGCAGAATGAATCAATTTAATGAATGACACATTAGTTACATAATGGTCAATCTGCATCCTGTCTCAGACACTGACCTGAAGGTTTCTTTAAGGTTAACCCTATAGCATAGCACTATGCACACACGTACACATGGATTTCTGTTATACAGTGCATTTGGAAAGTATTCAGACCACTGACTTTTGCCACATTTTTACATTACAGCCTTATTCTAAAATGTATTATTTCTCATCTACACACAATACCCCATAATGACAAAGCAAAAACAGGTTTTTAGAATTTTGAGCAAATGTATTACTAATAAAAAAACTTTACACAAGTATTCAGACCCTTTACTCAGTACTTTGTCGAATAAACTTTGGCAGCGATTACAGCTTTGTCTTCGGTATGACACTACAAGCTTGGCACACCTGTATTTGGGAAGTTTGCTTAGGCACACCTGTCTTGGCTGTGTGCTTAGGGTCGTTGTCCTGTTGGAAGGATCTCTCTGCACTGCACTCTGTTCATCTTTCCTGACTAGTCCCCCAGTCCCTGCCACTGAAAAACATTCCCTCCGGCATGATGCTGCCACCACGCTTCACCGTAGGGAAGGTGCCAGGTTTCCTCCAGACGTGACGCTTGGCATTCAGGCCAAAGATTTCTATCTCCCTTTCATCAGACCAGAGAATCTTATTTCTTATGGTCAGAGTCCTTTAGGTACTTTTTGGGAAACTCCAAGCGGGCTTCCATCTGGCCATTCTACCATAAAGGCCTGATTGGTGGAGTGCTGCAGAGATGGTTGTCCTTCTGGGAGGTTTTCCCATCTCCACAGAGGAACTATGGAGCTCTGTCAGAGTGACCTTCGGGTTCTTGGTCACCTCCCTGACCAAGGCCCTTCTCCCCCGATTGCTCAGTTTGGCCAGGCGCCCAGCTCTAGGAAGAGTCTTGGTGCTTCCAAACTTCTTCCCTTTAAGAATGATGGAGGCCACTGTGTTCTTGGGGACCTTCAATGCTGCAGAAATGTTTTGTTACCCTTCCCCAGATCTGTGCCTTGACACAATCCTGTCTCGGAGCTCTACGGACAATTCCTTCAACTTCATGGCTTGGTTTTTGCTCTGACAGGTGTGTGCCTTTCCAAATCATGTCCAATCAATTGAATTTTCCACAGGTGGACTCCAATCAAGTTGTAGAAACATATCAATGGAAACAGGATACAGCTGAGCTCAATTTCGAGTCTCATAGCAAAGGGTCTGAATACTTATGTAAATAAGGTATTTCGTTTTTTTATTTGTAATATATTTGCAAACGTTTCTAAAAACCTGTTTTCACTTTGTCATTATGGGGTATTGTGTGTATATTTTATTGTATTTTATTTAACTAGGCAAGTCGGTTGAGAACAATTTCTTATTTACAATGATTGGCCCGGACGACGCCGGGCCAATTGTGCGCCGCCCTATGGGATACAGCCCGGGATTGAACCAGGGTCTGTAGTAACACCTCTAGCACTACGATGCAGTGCCTTAGACCGCTGCACCACTCGGGAGCCCAGATTGATGGGATTTCTTTTTAAACCATTTTTAAAGTAAGGCTGTAATGTAGAAAAAGTCAGTCTGAATGCACTTTGGATGTGTGGTAGTAAAATAGTGGCCTGAGGGTGTGAAATGTATTGTAATGTTTTTAACATGGTAAAACTGCCTTCCTTTTGCTGGACCCCAGGAAGAGTAGCTACTGCCTTGGCAGGAACTAATGGGGATCCTTAATAAACCCCAGGAAGAGTAGCTACTGCCTTGGCAGGAGCTAATGGAGACCTATAATAAATACAATATCCCTATTTTGTAGGTTGTATTGTGAACGGCTCCTCACTCATACATTTAGCAATTATTATGTTGTGTAGAGGGAGCCACATATTACTGTGAGCCCTGGTCAAAGTAGTGCACTATGTAGGGAATAGGGTGCCATTTGGGAAGCACCCATGGACTCATGTACTGAACCTGCATACTCCTGTGCCCACACACCAGTCAACCCATTCATGTCGGTGACTGAAGTGGTTGCTGCGCTCTACAGGTTGCCAGTTAGTTGTGTGTTACCGTTCTGTTTGAAATGCCACAAAGATTAAGACTGGCACAACACCTTGTCATTTTCTCTGTTGTGGAAACAATGAAGCCGCTCTAAAGTTTCATATGCTTTTACTAGGTGCCAAGTTCTGCCAACCACTAATTACTTCTCTTGGTTACTCATACAGGCACATCCTATACACACACACACACACACACACTTTAAAGATTGTGTAAGTGATTAATGCAGTGTGTGTGTTTTTTAGATCCTAGCCAACCTAGTGATGGAGACCCTCTACCCAGAGCTGAGGAATCTGATTGGCCCTCGTCTGAAGGGGAAGATGCAACAGAGACAGAGGAACTGGATGCTGGTGAGTCATTCTATCTACGTGCTGCACTGTGTTCTTTCCCAGGCCCCAGAGTTTTCCCTGTTCAGGTCACATAGTCCGGAAAACTCCTGGCCCAACATTGCTGATTGCGGTTGCGTCCCAAATGGCACCCTATTCCCTACATGGTGCACTACTTTTGACCAGCCTACACGTGCATTATGTGCCCTGGTCAAAGGTAGTGGAATAGGGTGGCATCTGGAACAACCCTTTCTCTCACTCTCTCCCTGTCCCCCTCCAGATCTCTGAGGCGGTGTACAAGCAGGTGTTGTCTCAGACCCAGGCCCAATACGAGGCTCTCGTCCAGGCCTGTGAGGTAGAGACGCCCCGTCTAGATGCCGCGCTACGCACAGACATGGACCAGATTATCACCTCCAAGGAACACGTCAGCGGCAAGATCCGCGGTGAGAGGCGCGTCCGTGCACACGCGTTTTTTATTTTTTTAATCCTGACACCCTCACCTTGTGTTGTGACACAGCGGCACCTACAGGAAACACTCCTTACACTTTTCACACACACAGGCTGTGATGCAGTGTGTCGACTTAATCACAGGGCGTTAGTTGTCTCAACGATGGCACTTTTTCAGCCCAAGCATCTAGTATATAGTCGAGGGAATTACCTAGGTGTTTACGCTGTAAAATTAGCAATGCTGTAATGCTCCTCAACAGAGGGGCCATTGTTAGCAACGGTTTGTCATTTCTAGTGTTTGTGGTTTGAGTGCAGAACTAAGGGCTTTATTGGCACAGTAAAGCAGTTAGACCAGTCATTGAATACATACCCAATGGCACCTATTCCCTACATAGTGCACTACTTTGACAATCCCTATCGGCCTTAGTCAAAAGTAGTGCACTATGTAGGGAATAAAGTGCCATTTGGGAAAGCAGGTTTTCCTATAGGACTTTGCCTGTGCTTAGCTCAATAGAAGGATCTTCTCTCTCCTCTCATCTCTCCTCTCTCTCGCTCACCCCTTATGCTCACCCCTTATGCTCACCCCTTATGCTCACCCCTTATGCTCACCCCTTATGCTCACCCCTTATGCTCACCCCTTATGCTCACCCCTTATGCTCACCCCTTACGCTCATCTCTCGCTCATCCCCATCTCTCGCCCATCCCCATCTCTCGCCCATCCCCATCTCTTGCTCGTGTGTCTGCCTTACTGCTCTAACATTTTCTCTTATGTTTTGTTTCCCATGGAGACAATGTTGAAGGACTGCATTCCTTGGATGTCACTGGAGGCCAGGGCTCACAGGTCCTGTGTTTATTTGTGTGTGTGTGTGTGTTTTATTAGTGGGTGTGTATGGAATGATCAGGACTATTTTAGTCCATTACTGTTTTTATTAGGTTTTGTATTTGGTTACACTACAGTAACTGGTCATATACAGCATACAGTCCCTTCAGAAAGTATTCATGCCCCTTGACTTATTCCACATTTTGTTGTTAGACAGAATTCAAAATTTATTAAGTAGATTGTTTTTCTCACCCATCTACATATAGTACCCCATAATGACAAAGTATAAACATGTTTTTAGAACATGTTGCACATTTATTGAAAATGAAATACAGATGTATCTCATTTACATAAGTATTCACCCCTGAGTCAATACTTTGTAGAAGCATCTTTGGCAGTGATTAAAGCTGTGAGTCTTTCTGGGTAAATCTGTAAGACCTTTCCACACTGGATTGCGCAACATTTGCCCATTATTCTTTTCAATATTCTTCAAGATCTGCCAAATTGATTGTTGATCATTGCTAGAAAACCATTTTCAGGTCTTGTTATAGATTTTCAAGTATATTTAAGTCAAAACTGTAACTCGGCCACTCAGGAACATTTACTGTCTTCTTGGTAAGCAACTCCAGTGTAGATTTGGCCTTGTGTTTGGGTTATTGTCCTGCTGAAAGGTGGATTCACCTCCCAGTGTCTGGTGGGAAGCAGATTTAAGCAGGTTTTCCTATAGGACTTTGCCTGTGCTTAGCTCAATTCCGTTTTCTATTTTTATCCTGAAAAACTCCCCTGCATATGCTAACCTCACCGCTCACGTCACAAAATAAATGTACACATGTTATTCAATGATTGCACCCACACTGCTCGCGTGCATCAACGAGCGTCTGCGTGGCCAGGCACTAAAATATAACTTGGTTCTATTTGTGACGCTTGATGCGCAGCAAATCCTGCCTCTCCCATCTCCTCATTGGTTTTTAGGAGCATATACCCATGTGGGTGATTGAAAGATGAACTGAGGTCCACACTCCAGTCCAGTTGGTAGTGGTAATGCACCTTAAAGTTGGTTGCCAACCGCCATATAAATTCCAAAGAAGAAGCCTGAAGGAAGGAAGAGAGATTACTAGAAACAAACTGACCCTTTTATCTGTGGATTAATTGTCGGAGTAGAGGACCTTGTGCATGTCTGGTAAAATAACAACCCAATGTTTATATCCCAGGACAAATTAGCTAATATGCGCGCGATGGCGCACAAGCGAGAGCGGTCTGGTCCGCATGTTAGGCTTGGGCGGTATCCAGATTGTCATACCTTCATACCGACCTTGTGCCATACTGAACACAATGGGCGCTGTTTTCAAACCCTACTGATACTCTGAAATCTGAAGGTTAGCAATGCTGACAAGTACATGTAAAATCCCATAGAGAGTGCTAACTAAATGCTAACGAGCGCTTTGCAAACATTTTGTACAGTTTCTGACCTAAACTGAACAAGTAACGAAACAATGCTACTCACGCTTTGCTGCTCACACAAAACAAATATTACCTGGCAAGGCTTTTGATCCTGAAGAGAATTCTCTGCTGTTACCAAGCGACTACTTGATTTTGGAAGAACTTTACCACTTAGCTAGATAGCTAACTAGCTACTGAATTAGCAAACCAAATGCCCAACTACAGAGCATTTAGCACATTTTAGAGTTAGCTTATAACGTAAGTTATCTAGCTGGCAAACATTTTACCCAAGAAAGCGAAGGTAACTGAACTAAATGACTATCGCCCCGCTGCACTCACTTCTGTCATCATGAAGTGCTTTGAGAGGTTAGTTAAGGATCATATCAACTCCAACTTACCTGACACCCTAGACCCACTTCAATTTGCATACCGCCCCAATAATGATGCAATCGCAATCGCACTGTACACTGCCCTATCACGTCTGGACAAGAGGAATACCTATGTATGCTGTTCATTAGGCTCCCGAGTGGCGCAGGGGTCTAAGGCACTGCATCTCTAGAGGCGTCACTGCAGACACCCTGGTTTGAATCCAGGCTGTATCACAACCGGCCTTGATTGCGAGTCCCATAGGGCGGCGCACAATTGGCCCAGCGTTGTCCAGGTTTGGCTGGTGTAGGCCGTCATTGTAAATAAGAATTTGTTCTTAACTGACTTGCCTAGTTAAATAAAGTACCCTCCAAGCTCATCATAAGGCCCTAGGTCTGAATCCCGCCCTGTGCAACTGGGTCCTGGACTTCCTGACAGGCTGCCCCCAGGTGGTGAAGGTAGGCAACAACACCTCCACTATGCTGATCGTCAACACAGGGGCCCACAACGGTGCATGCTCAGCGCCCTCCTGTAATCCCTGTTCACCCATGACTGCGTGGCCAAGCACGCCTCCAACTCAATGATCAAGTTTGCAGAAGACACAACAGCCTACAGGGAGGAGGTGAGGGCCCTGACGGAGTGGTGCCAGGAAAATGACCTCTCCCTCAATGTCAACAAAAATAAGTGATTGTGGACTTCAGGAGACCAGTAAGGGAGCATGCCCACACGGCGTACACATGAATAAATTTGGCTTGGCCCCTAAGACAAACTTTTTTACAGATGCACCATTGAGAGCATCCTGTCAGGCTGTATCATCACCTGGTATGGCAACTGCATTGTCCACAACCGCAGGGCTCTCCAGAGTGTGGTGCGGTCTGCCCAACGCATCACCGGGGGCACACTGCCTTCCCTCCAGGGCACCTGGTGTCACAGGAAGGCCAAGAAGATCAAGGACATCAACTACCTGAGCCATGGCCTGTTCACCTTGCTATCATCCAGAAGGCGAGGTTAGTACAGGTGCATCAAAGCTGGGACAGAGACTGAAAAACAGCTTTCATCTCAAGGCCATTAGACTGTTAAATAGCCATCACGAGCCAGCCTCTACCCAGTACCCTGTTCTGAAATAAGTCACTGTCACTAGCCGGCTACTACCTGCTTACTTAACCCTGCACCTTAGAGGCTGATGCCCTATGCACATAGACATGGAACACTGGTCACTTTAATACTGTTTTCCAATTTAATATGTATACTGTGTTCTAGTCAAGGCCATCCTATTTAACTGTTGCTGTAAATATACTATTTTATCCTACATATTATTCAGATATACTACATATTCTATCCACTTACTGTCCATAATGTCTATACATCCCATCGTGTGTATCTCTATACATGCAGTACCAGTCAAACTTGGACACACCTATTCATTCAAGGGTTTTTCTTTATTTTTACTATTTTCTACATTGTAGAATAATAAAGACATCACAACTATGAAACAACACATAGGGAATCATGTAGTAACCAAAAAGGTGTTCAACAAATCAAAATATATTTTAGATTCTTCAAAGGAGCCAGCCTTTGCCTTTTGACAGCTTTGCACACTCTTGGCATTCTCTCAACCAGTTTCATGAGGTAGTCACCTGGAATGCATTTCAATTAACAGGTGTGCCTTGTTTAAAAGTTCATTTGTGGAATTTCTACAATGTAGAAAATAGTAAAAAAATTAATGAAAAACCCTTGAATGAGTTGGTGTTCTAAAACTTTAGACCGGTAGTGTATATACTGAACAAAAATATAAATGCGGCTATTACAGTTCATATAAGGAAATCGGGCAATTTAAATAAATTCATTAGGCCCTAATCTATGGATTTCACATGACTGGGCAGGGTGCAGCCATGAGTGGGCATAGGCTAGTTTTCCATCAAAAAAGGGCTTTATTACAGACATAAATACTCCTCAGCTGGCACATGCTGCACAACAGTGAGCGACTCACAAGGCTCCGGTCTCTTGTAGTTGTGTGCTTGTAAACAAACACAGTCACAGTAAGCTTGATAATAATTTGACAGGTGAAATTAAGAATGCAATGTTCTTTATTTCCAAAGATATTGCACAAGTTGACTGCAGGTATGTACTTGAAAAGTAACTACAAATATTCCAAAGTATTAAACTTCAAAGAAATTATTTTGACGGTATTGAAAAACTATCCCGTGGCTTTTTCCAAATAACCTGGTATGCGGTATATATGGTATACCGCCTAGCCTAATACCCATAACATGATGCAGCCACCACTATGCTTGAAAATATGGAAAGGGTTACTCAGTAATGTAATGTATTGGATTTTCCCCAAACATACACTTTGTTTTCAGGACAAAAAGTGAATTGCTTTGCCACATTTTTTTGCAGTTTTACTTTAGTGCCATGGACAAACAGGATGCATGTCTTGGAATATCTTTATTCTGCACAGGCTTCCTTTTCATTCTGTCATTTAGGTTAGTATTGTGGAGTAGCTACTATGTTGTTAATCCATACTCAGGTTTCTACAGCCATTAAACTTTAACTGGTTTAAATTCACCAACTGAGTTAGGAAGGACGCCTGTATCTTTGTAGTGACTGGATGTATTGATACACCATCCAAATTGTATTTAATAACTTCACCATGCTCAAAGGGATATTCAATGTCTGCTTTTTTTTATTTTTACCCATCTACCAATACGTGCCTTTAATGGTGAGGCATTGGAAAATTTCCCTGGTCTTTGCAGTTAAATCCACTGCTCGACTGAGGGACCTTTACAGATAATTGCATGTGTGCGGTTCAGAGATGAGGTAGTCATTCACAGATCACGTTTAACACTTTTATTGCTCGCAGAGTGAGTCCATGCAACTTATGTGACGGTAATAAGCACATTTTTACCGCACCTGCTGTCCCGACCTCTGAATGCTCGGCTCTGAAAAGCCAACTGACATTTACTCCTGAGGTGCTGACCTGTTGCGCCCTCTATAACCACTGTGATTATTACTTGACCCTGATGGTCATCTACGAACGTTTGGACATCTTGAAGAACATCTGGCATTAATGGCCGCGTTCTCTTATCTCCACCCAGCACAGCTAGAAGAGGACTGGCCACCCCTTATAGACTGGTTCATCTCTAGGTTTCTGTCTTTCTAGGGAGTTTTTCCTAGTCACTGTGCTTCTACATCTGCATTGCTTACTCTTTGGGGTTTTAGGCTGGGTTTCTGTATAAGCACTTTGTGACATCTGCTGATGTAAAAAAAAAAGGGTTTTATAAATACATGTGATTGATTGACCGATGTAGTTCTTACCAGAGGTGTGGCAATGCTTACCTACGTTTGGCATAGCAGTCTCTCTGTTCCACCTTCACTTTGTCATGGTCGCCTCCTGTGCCAGAACAGTTGATCGGGATCTGATTACAATACTCACATGTTTTGTGTGGAAATGACTGACAACTGTTCATGACTTTGTTAGTTGGGACATTGTTAGTAGCAGCCAGGTTAGTAGAGTTACTTTATATCATCGCTGCATTGTTTTTCCATTTCACAGTCACAGGTTTGACGGCTAATGATATTTTGGTTCCTTTTCTCCAGACTTTTCAGTCGGATGTCTCTGGGTAATGCTTGGTATTACTGTGGTCTTGAAGTGTGGGTGTTTACTGTCTACTAGCCATGGGGACGAACCGTACTCCTCATTGTCTCCTCCCCCCTCCCTTCCGTAGCTCTGGTGTTGCCCAGGGCAGAGCAGCTCCTGCGGCGCAGCGTCCAGCCCTACGTCAGCTCCATCCTGGAGGCCCTGATGGAGCCCACCAGCACAGGCTTCTCCGAGGTCCGAGACGTCTTCTTCAGAGAGCTGGTGGAGGTCAGCAAGAACACGCTCAACGGAGGGGGCAAGGACAAACTGGGGGAGGTGAGTGGACCACCGGAGGACTTGAAAACACAAGTTGGAGTTCACGCTTACTGTCCTTGGTGACCTCTGTGACTGTTCCATAAAATGTACTGTAGCTCGGTCTTGGAGGATCTGTTGAAGTGCTCGGTGTTGCCATGTCCTCACCTCATCTCGGTTTGTCTCTTTCCCCTCTCTTCTCTCGCTCTCCCTACTCTCTCTCGCCACCCCCCCATGCCTTTCTTTTGTCTTTCTCCATCTGCCCTTCTCTCCATCTCCCCCCTCCCCTCTCTCAGCACATGGAGAAGATCTCTATGCTGGCGTTCCACCCGGTGAAGATGCAGAGCTGCTATGAGAAGGTGGAGCAGCTGAGTCTGGAAGGGCTGCAGCAGAGATTTGATGTGTCCAGCCCCTCCGTGTTCGTCCAGAGGGCTCAGATCCTCATGAGAGAGGTGAGATCTTATACCCACCAGGTAATGGGATTTGTGGGTTGAATCTGCCACACGAGACTACCAACACTGTAGTTATTGTTCTTACTGCACTTTGTGACGGACTGTAGTGGTCCCATCTGGTGGCGAGAGAGGGTATTTCATGGAACGCCAAAGGAACTCTTGTAGCATAAAATGGAACCACCGAATGAGCTACGTGAGATCATTGACAATCTGTCTTTTTCCCCAATGTATCACTAATGTCCTCTCTCCTCTGTGTAAAAGCAAATGGACAACGCTGTGTACACGTTTGAACAGCTGCTGCACCAGAGTCTGGAGGAAAAGGACCAGAGAGGAGAGGACCTGTGTAAGACCATCCAATGCTGTCAGGACAGAGTGCTCAAGGTTAGTTAGACTGAGGGTGGATAAGGATGAAGGAGAATGACTGATTTGATTGAAGGATTAAATACGGTTGCCAAAGGTTTTACCAAAATTCTGGTTGGAGGATTCCAGATTTCCTGCTTATTCCCTCCTGATTCCGGGAATACTCCAATCGGTAGGCCGGAAACCCTGGGAATTTTTGGCAACCCTTGCCACCAAAGAGTCTAATGTCTTCTGTCTACGTCCCTCATTCTGTCCCTGTCAGAAATATGACTATGACAGTAGCACGGTGCGTAAGAAGTTCTTCAGAGAGGCCCTGCTACAGATCATCATCCCCTACATGCTGAAGCAGCTGGCTCCCTCCTGCCATCCGGTGAGGCTCTCTGGTTATAGTCTCTTTTTCCAGCTATCCTAGTCTCCCTAAGACACAGATAACCCCTCAGACTCTATGGTTCAGTCTCATATGGAACCCTGTCATCTATTTAGGCTTTGGTCAAAAGCAGTGCACTATATAAGGGACTGGGGTGCCACTTGGGACGTTACCTATGTCTAGTGCATTAGTCTGTAACATCTCTCCTCCTCCCTCTCAGGACTTCCCTCCCTTCCAGGAGATGATCTTTGAGGACTTCTCCCAGTTCATCCTGGTGGAGAACATGTTTGAGGAGGTGGTGCTGCAGTCTGTCACCAAGGACATCATGATGGGTGAGTGGTGGACACTGGACACGCATTAGAGACACTGGCCCGGCATAGGCTAGACTATTCGTAAAGCATCTCCGGGTGGGACTGCTAATCTAGGATCAGTTTTCATTTTTTTTTTTAGAGCACACTTATGATTATATAGACGGGGAGGACCTGATCCTAGATCAGCAGATTCAGCAGTGCTAATCTGAGGCGATTTGTGAATACGGCGCTGATGTAAGTCTGATACAACTGAACTGTTAGCGTCATAGCATGGAGGTGATTCTCTCTCCCCTCTGTGTGCCTACAGCTGTGAAAGAGGCGGCAGTCCAGAAGAGACACAACCTGTACAGAGACAGCATGATCCTGACCAACAGCGACCCCAACCTCCACCTGCTGGGGGAGAGCCCCTCGGTAGACTGGGCCACCCAGTTCGGTGGCGGGGATGAGGAGCCTGACAAGACCCCGGAAGGATGTGGCCGGTCCAAATGGCAGCGCAGGCAAGTGGTCTCCATGATCAAGCTGGACGGGATGGGCCCGCTGCCCTACGAGTCGTGCTTGGAGGTGCCGGGGGAGGATTTCATCCCCGAGGAGGGGGAGGATTTCATCCCCGAGGAGGGGGAGGATTTCATCCCCGAGGAGGGGGAGGATTTCATCCCCGAGGAGGGGGAGATGATGGAGGAGGAGGAGGAGGTGGGAACGACCCTCATGGAAGCAGAGCCAAAGACCCCCACGGAACTAGAGCCTAATTCCCCAGACAACGTGCAGGAGATCCGTTACCTCATCAACCCGGTGGTGGAGATGGTAGTCCAGGCCTCAGAGGAGGACTTGGCTGTTCTCGCCAATGGGACAGAGCCGGGGATGAGGGCGAGGCTAGAGGGCGAGGAGGAGGAGGTGACGCTCATCACCACCGTGGTGGAGGAGGTGCACAGGAGGTCACTACAGTGGAAAAGTGCCCCACAGGAAGTGAGTGAGCAGCTGATAGAAAGAGGTCCAGACCAGAAAGCTGAGGGGGAGCTTCAGGAAAAAGGGGAGGCAGCTATTGAGGGCGAGGCGGCCATCGTGAACGCCTTACAGGAAATGGCGATAATGATACAGGAAGAGGTCGGAGACTTACAGGAGGAGGTGGATTCATCCATCGAGGGAGAAGATGAGGAGGCTATCGAGAATGCCATACAGGAAATAGAGATGGCGGTACAGGAAGAGGACGAAGACAGGATAACGGAGTGTGCCGTAGACTCTGACGCTGAGCTGGCCCCACCATTGGCCGACTCCAGCCCCCGGCACCACGATGACAGCGGCTTCCAGTCACTGACCAATGAGGCCTTGGATGAGGGCGGAGCTCAGCCAATGAAGGATGCTCTGAAAACAGAGGACTCTCTAACTGACCCAGGTGAGGTGGTGGTGATTGTGGAGCAGGGAAACGCTGCACTTCACGACGACTCTGAGAGCGGGGAGGACTCTGAAACCGAAGTTTTATATGCGATTTGAATGGGAAGACAAGGGAGAATATTTCTTTTTTTTACCCTAATTTTCATTATCTCCAGCACAATACCAGTGTCAACATACCTGATGACATCATCAAAAGTTTAAAATAAAAAGTTCAAGGAAAAATAACACTGATGGTTGGCAGTGACGTGGGGAGCAAGAAAATACCCTCCCTTGGGCTAAACTTATTGCAGGTTTTGAAAATCCTTTTTTTGACATTGAATCTTACCCTGTGGTGTCACAGAGAAGCATTTAAAAATATATACCTAAATGTGTAACCACAGATCATAGAAACGCAGCGTTTTGACATGTAGACACTGGTATGGTTCTGGAGATGATGAATATGAGGTTGAAAAGTTACACTTTACACTACAGATGCCCATGTGTAAGGGCCTTCAGGATATGTTCACAGAGATGCATGGCAGGATAGACGTAACACTATGGTGCATGGGTACACACTCACTGGTCATTGCATGACCTCTTACTGAGCACTAGGAGGCACTGTAAGCTGGCTTTTGACACAAACGGCTCTGTTTTTCCTCTTTGTCATGACATCTTACTGTAATGGGCATTGTCGGAAACATATCATTGGATTCCGCTATCGTTGCATTCAGGGCCTGGGAGCTCTGCTTTTTAACATGTTTTAACAATGACTCGGCACACTAGTGTATAAAATCAGCCAGAGTGATTTTTGTCTTGAAATAAGTTTAAGCCTTGTTTTTTGAACCATTTTTATTTTTCATTTTCACAAGCAGCCTTCTGGTATCTTTTCACTGTGCATGACATCAGCATGACGAGGCACTTGCTTACTTCCTACTTTTCTGTCTGTGTTAGTCCAACCCTTATTTAGTGTGAGGGGAGCTGCTCGACTGGTAGCAGTCACTAGTCTTATTATAGATGCTAGAGGTCCTGCGTCAGTTACTGTGCCACTGCCATGAGCACGCTTACAGTTATTATTAAAGGGACTTGCTCTGCTGATAGCTTGTCTCGACTGTGACGCATCAGAATCTCTCGTCTGCGTGTGGGGAGTGTGTGGTGTAGATGATTGCCAGCACGCGATGTACCTTGTCATGAAGAGGCCTCTGTCAGTCTAAAAACATTAGAAAAATGAAGTTGGCTTTATGCAACATCTTTTTGAGTGCAGACCCATCACACCTTACTCTTTGTCCACAGTCTCCTCTGGCCCACCAAGGGAATAAACCAAGTCTATATTTGTTTAATTTTCCCCACTCTTCAAAATGAGGGAAATTGATTTATGATGATTTTCTATCCATGCTAAGTTTATGGCCACTGTATATATGTGTTCTAAACCAGGCTGAGTTTGTAGCCTTGGGGAAAATAGGTCCATGTATCTCCGTGACTTAAAAGGATATTTCACTGAGTCCTTCTGTTTCCTTCCTCTATTTATGACAAATACTGTGTGTGTATGGTGACCAATGCACTATCCTCAGCTATATTCCTCATTTTGTGTAAAGCCCTATGCAAGAGCCTTTTATTGATTTGTATTTTGCTATGTATGACAGACTATACTTATGGATGAATAAATATATTGATTTGATATGGTTTTTCTGTTTCTCATCTATCTAGACTAAAATGGTAAACTGTGCTTAAGCCAATCAAATCATCATGTATTTTTATTTAATCAAATGAAATATGTTAAAGGTTAGTGGTATTTGTTTTATTACTATCAATAAAATGCAACAGTAGCAAGCACATGTTCATTGAGAAGCAGCCTTCTAAAAGTGGTTCAGATTAAAGGCCTTACGAGTAGGCCATTATCTACTTTCACAGTTTACTGTAAATCAATAGGATTTGAAGAAGCTTTGTGTATATCCATGATTAGGTTACATAATTCAACAGGAAATATGCCTCTGAAATGTATTTAGGATATCAAAGGCACTAAAAGGTTGGGGTATACGATCTCAGGCGTCTCTCTCTCTCAAATGATTAACAAGAGCCACATTTTCAGTTCTCCTCTTTGTACTTAAGAGCAATTAAAACAAGCGGTTACCCAACGAGCCTGACTGAGTTACACCACTCAATCACATGCTTCTGTGCGGTCAGTGGCAATTCCAGAAAATGTTGTCTTGTGACTAGTGCTGACGAAATGCATAATCTCAGTTCCCGCCGCAAGTAGCCTGACCTTGGGAGTTAGATGCTAGAATGAGGCCACAGGTTGAACTCAAACTCTCCTCAAGGGCCATTCTCAAACATATGTCAGTGGATATGCATAGTACAGTAGGTCATACAGGGTAACACAAAAAACAAAGCATTAACTTCCTGAGACTTATCTTAAATGTGCCATGGGTGTGCTCGATCACTCTAACATGCTGTACTCTTTGTACATCTGTGTCACACTATGGAAGTCTCCATCTTGCTTTTTTTTACTTCGCACACCTCTGCTTTAAGATAAGTAGGGAAGAACCACCTTCCGCTTCAGGTAACTTGAAAAGCGACAGTCACAGGGAGATCTATCGCACATTGAGTGTGCAACAGGGTCAGAGTGAAAAACGCCATGAGAGGTGATGCGATATGTTCTTCAGAGCACATCTTTGTCCAACAGGATAACTAGTGCCTATAGATCAATAGTCCAGGAAAAGGATTATTCTCTTTCTGTTGATTCCTCTGTTTGATCAGATTTGACCCAGTAGAGGGAACCCTATGAAGTATCCCAGGACCGAGCCCAAGATGACCCCCAGGAAGATCCAGGTGTTGTAGGACATGACGCACAACATCAGCATGTAGCCAAGGGTTACCTGCAGGATGTGCAGGGCTGTCTGGATCCCACGGAGAAGCCATCTGGGTGAAATCAGACCGAGAGAACAGTGTTATTGCGGTAGTCTCTCTGGAGTAATTATATACAGGTGCACAGTTCAGGTTCTCGTGTCTAATGAACTGCTCGTCTTTTTTGGGATTCATGTAGGCCTGTGAAACCAGGTGCTTGCACTCTCTGGCCAATTTGGGGACCTGGTGGATGAAAGCCGGCGTCCCTGGAACGTGGTAATCACAGACAACTACATGGGCAGGGCTGCTCCTGTGTGAATCCTACCTGTTCATGGGGGAGGGTGCGGGGGCAGTCTGTTCCATGGGGTCCAGAGAGGACTCCGACAGGCTACTGGCTAATGCGGCGGTGCTTCCCCGGCAGTCTGAGGAGTGGAAGGGAGAGGGGCGCTTCCCCAGCCAGACCCTCCACACCTTCAGCAGCTCGTACAACACGGTCAACAGGAGGACCACAAACACCGACAGCACCATCCCTGCGAACACATTGGCCACAGAGCTTATCGCGGTTGACAGCAATGACGGTCATCAACAGTGGCCAACTGTGTCCGTCTGGAACTCAGTGGTGTCAGCGTCTGCTATACTTATAGTACTGTAGCGACAACAGCAGTTACTATATGAGTGTAAGAAACCAGTGCATGCATCGCAAGGGGCCCTACTTGAAACAGGTCTACAGAAGCAACAAGTGAATTTGTTACCTGAAACACACTATGCAGAATGGTGGGGCTGAATATACTTGAAAAAATACAATGGAGTCAACCAGACAAACGGGTTGTAAAATATATCATTTAGATTCTCCTGAGGACACAGATCTGTCAGTGTTCGCCTACCTGCAGGTCCTTGCACATCCCAGAAGTGAAACAGCAGCATCACACTGCTCCCTGCCTCAAAGGTCATCTGGATGAAAAAAGAGCAATTGAACTACAACAAAGAATATGCACAAGTAAACAGCAGTATACTGCAAGGAAGCAGACCAGATTTGGGACATGTGCAGGAAATCCTGGTTACATGGACATCCATGTATGTGAAATATAATCTATAAAGCTTGGTCAGGTAGATGATGACAGGCTTACTGTGTTGTCATCAAGGCAAAGGGTGGCGACTTTGAAGAATCTCAAATATTTTGATTTAACACTTTCTTAGTTACTACGTGATTCCTTGTGTTATTTTATAGTTATGTCTTCACTATCTACAAATGTAGAAAATAGTACAAAAAGAAAAACCCTGGAATGAGTAGGTGTCAAAATTTAAACAACTTTCAAATGGTACTAAAAAGATGGTTAGAGGTCCACACATCACAGAATGTTCACTTGAGTGGCAATATCCATTGTTTTAAAATGTAATTATCAATCTTCCATAGGAAACCTATTGAAATCATAGACATTTTTATAATAGAATAGACATTCCCATTCAAGTTGACATTCGACGGTGGGTGGACTGGCCTCTTTCTGGTAGTAATCGAAGCACATATTTCAACTTCAATGGTGTACCAGCTAAATTGCAGCGGTATGAGGGGGTAGGTCCATTCTATAAATTTGGTTTCTATGATTGAAATGACACCCACCCTATATTTAAGAGAATACTGTGTCACAACTGATGACGGGCACAACACAAAATCCTCAGTCCCTGTAAAATAGGGTCTAAGCTTCAACTTATGTGAAAATTTGAAAAATCTGAATTTGTGTTTTTAGATAATTGACGTTGAAGGTAAAAAAAAAATACAATTTGTTTCTTTAAGAAATTTCAAAAAAAAGTTTGACAACCCTTTTTGTAAGCTTTCAAATGATATCAAGCTCAACAGTTAATATTTTTCAGTGATGAAGACATGGCTTTCTCATGGTATGGTATGCAAAATGGGTCAACTGAGCACCTCCTGAATGTTTTGGAATTCAGGTCCAAAAAGTCACTTTCTGACCACTTCTAGCGTGAGCAAAACCTGTTTGTTAGGTTCTGTTCAAATCTGAAGGGGTGCAGTCAGAAAGTGATTGAACTCATCTGGAAAGACCCTCGTGTTCTGTCTGACAGGAATGTGCTTTGTTGCTGTTGCCCAAACTCTGCCAGACTGACTCCTGTTAATATGTACCAATTGGTCTATATAAATTATCTAAAAATATGTAAACTGTTTTTTTTTTCATATTTGCATATGTCGCTTAGACCTTACTTTACATCATCTGAGATTTTTGTGTTGTGCCTGCCATCGCTTGAGACACAACATGCTCTTGAATTCAGGGTGGGTGTCATTTCAAACATAGAAATAGAATTCATAGAATGAACCTATCCCTTCAGACCACTGCAATTTAGCTGGTACACCATTGACATTTAAATTGAAACATTAACTTCTAATTACTACCACAAAGATGGCTGCCGGTCCCCACCGTCGAATGTCAACTTAAAATGGTAATGTCTATTCCATTATCTATATTTATATGATTTCAATTGGTTTCCTATGGAGAATTGACAGTATAATATAAAACATATTCCTATTCAGGTATAATGTAAAAACAGCAGATATTCCCGTCTGACTATCCTACCGATGCTTGAGTTCGGCGATGTCATTTACAAAATAGCCTCCAACACTCTACTCAGCAAATTGGATGCAGTCTATCAGTGCCATTCGTTTCGTCACCAAAGCCCCATATTACTACCCACCACTGCGTCCTGTACGCTCTCGTTGGTTGGTCCTCGCTACATATTCGTCGCCAAACCCACTGGCTCCAGGTCATCTATAAGTCTCTACTAGGTAAAGCCCCGCCTTATCTCAGCTCACTGGTCACCATAGCAGCA
This sequence comes from Salmo trutta, assembly GCF_901001165.1. Lineage (NCBI taxonomy): Eukaryota > Metazoa > Chordata > Actinopteri > Salmoniformes > Salmonidae > Salmo > Salmo trutta. Next base: position 65,217,209 of record NC_042968.1, read on the forward strand.
CCCACCCGTTTCACGCGCTCCAGCGGATATATTTCACTGGTCATCCCCAAAGCCAACACCTCTTTGGCCGCCTTTCCTTCCAGTTCTCTGCTGCCAATGACTGGAACGAATTGCAAAAATCACTGAAATTGGAGACTTATCTCCCTCACTAACTTTAAGCATCAGCTGTCAGAGCAGATTACCGATCGCTGCAGCTGTACACAGCACATCTGTAAATAGCCCATCCAATCTACCTACCTCATCCCCATATTTGTTTTTCCTGCTCTTTTGCACCCCAGTATTTCTACTTGCACATCCTCATCTGCACATCTATCACTCCAGTGTTAATTTGCTCAATTGTACTGTAATTACTTCGCCACTATGGCCTATTTATTGCCTTACCTCCTTACTTCATTTGCACACGCTGTATACAGATTTTTCTATTGTGTTATTGACTGTACGTTTGTTTATTCCGTATGTAACTCTGTGTTGTTGTTTTTGTCACACTGCCTTGCTTTATCTTGGCCAGGTCGCAGTTGTGAATGAGAACTGGTTCTCAACTGGCCTACCTGGTTAAATTAAGGTGAAATAAAAATCTCTTTGGTACCATTTTAAAGTTGGAATTTAAATTGTATTACCATTTTAGTACATTCATTAGCCAAAACATGGCACCCACCCTGTATTCAAGAGTTGTCTCAACTAACAGCGAGCACGATACAAACACCTCAGATAATCTAAAATAGGGTCTAAGTTACAACACATTCATAGGTGAAAGAATTCTGAAATTACACGCTTCTAGATAATTGTAGTTTAAGGTTAAACAATTGTTTGACAACCCTGTTTGTAAGCTTTTAAATTATACCAATCTCAAACGTTTATATTTTCATGGATGTCTCATGGTATGCAAAATAGGTCAACTTTGAGCACCTTTATCTCTTGAATGTTTTTGCATTCAGGTCCAAAAGGTACCTTTTCTGAGCACTTCTACAAAAGGCAAATATGAATGGAAGGTTTGGTTCAAATCAAAGAGGTGATTGAATTCAAATGGATTATCTCTACTATATCACGTGAAAGCAATCAGCTGTAGATCTGTAGTAAGACGAAATCAAACTCCTCCTCCCCTTGCATCTTGGGGAAGTATACCAAATACAAAAGTTATGTGGAAACCTCTTTGGATTAGAACTTTAGAATTGGTTGATATACTACAACTGTGATATGTGGTTGTGTCACTTGACTATCTTAAGATGAATGCACTCACTAAGTCGCTCTGGATAAGGGCGTCTGTTAAATTACTAAAATGTAATTATTTTTTTTTAAATCAATGTCTTTCAGAACAAACACAGACACACTAAAGCAAGCTGTAGAATCTCAAAACCTCTCCTTATCTGCCCCTCAACCTACATCACGTTTTCCATTCCTTTCAATTATTTTCAATATATCAGTCACCAACAACAACAACAAACCACATATACTTAAAACATACAAAATCACCAACAATAAACACAAAACACAAAGCAACAATGACGTTAAGTTCTTCTAAAAAAAATCGAACATGTTAAAATAAGCAAATAATATAATTCAATTATACTCGGCTCATTACTCTTTTTTACAGTTCTCAATTTTTATGTTTTCCTTTATTTTATTTTGGACAATTCGTTTTTATAGTTTTCCTAGCAAATAATCCCACATCTTCCAAAAAAAATAAGAATGAAAATGTGTATAATATCCTTTTCCTCTCCCTACCACCCACACAAATTCCTGTAAGTATTCATTTTCATTTAAAGGTTACAAAATAGCACAATAGTATGGACTTACAGGCTACAGAATAACATAACTAGAAAAAAAATGTTAGACTTAATTTCACCTGATAAGAGGCAGCAACAACCAGATACTCAGTAGGTTATGGGTTAGCTAACCCCTTCAATAATATATTTGCACATCTCCTATAAACTTAAGTACAGGGCTGGCAGAAACTCGTAAAGTTTTCCCTGGAGGACATACTGTAAGTTAGTCTTTCCAGAGGAAACAACCACAACAGGTTTTGCATTCCAAGACAAAGGGGTTCTCCGGTCTTCCAACCAAAACCAATAGACCAAGTAGTTTGTGGCAATTAAAGACAATGACCACCATTCTTAGAGCACAGATTCTGCTTGTACTGACATACAATAGCAGTACTATGGAAAGACAGCCATGCTGTCGCATGAGCTTATCAGCCAATTTGATTGTCAAGAGAGCCTACTGTTTCCTTAACTGGATGCAGTGTCTCAAGGCCAGTGAAGGAAAACGAGTTCAGTGAGATAGGTGCATACATACACTTTATTTCTTCATGAAATTCTCAGCAGGAGCCTTTGCCTGTTTATTTTTTTATTTTATTTAACCAAGTAGACCAGTTGAGAACAAGTTCTCATTTCCAACTGCGACCTGGCCAAGATAAAGCAAGGCAGTATGACAAAAACAACACAGTTACACATGGGATAAACAAACGTACAGTCAATAACACAATAGAAAAATCTGTAAACAGTGAGTGCAAAGGAAGTAAGGCAATAAATAGGCCATAGTGGCGAAGTAATTACAATTTAGAAAATTAACACTGGAGTAATAGATGTGCAAGTAGAAATACTGTGTGTAAAAGAGCAGAAAAACAAATATGGGGATGAGGTAGGAAGTTGGTTGGATGGGCTATTTACAGATGGGCTGCGTACAGCTGCAGCGATCGGTAAGCTGCTCTGACAGCTGATGCTTAAAGTAAGCGAGGGAGATATGTCTCCAGCTTCAGTTATTTTTGCAATTCGTTCTAGTCATTGGCAGCAGAGAACTGGAAGGAGGGGCAGCCAAAAGAGGTGTTGGCTTTGGGGATGACCAGTGAGATATACCTGCTGGAGCGCGTGCTACGGGGCGGGTGTTGCGATGGTGACCAGTGAGCTGAGATAAGGCGGGGCTTTACCTAGCAAAGACTTATAGATGACCTGGAGCCAGTGGGTTTGACGACGAATATGTAGCGAGGACCAACCAACGAGAGCATACAGCGGTGGGTGGTATATGGGGCTTTGGTGACAAAACGGATGGCACTGTGATAGACTGCATCCAGTTTGCTGAGTAGAGTGTTGGAGGCTATTTTGTAAATTGCATCGCCAAAGTCAAGGATCGGCAGGATAGTCAGTTTTACCAGGGTATGTTTGGCAGCATGAGTGAAGGAGGCTTTGTTGCGAAATAGGAAGCCGATTCTAGATTACATTTTTGGATTGGAGATGCTTACTGTGAGTCTGGACGGAGAGTTTACAGTCTAACCAGACACCTAGGTATTTGTAGTTGTCCACGTATTCTAAGTCAGAACCGTCCAGAGTAGTGATTCTGGACGGGCGGGCAGGTGTGGGCAGTGATCGGTTGAAGAGCAGGCATTTAGTTTTACTTGCAGTTGGAGGCCACGGAAGGAGAGTTGTATGGCATTGAAGCTTATTTGGAGGTTTGTTAACAGTGTCCAAGGAAGGGCCAGATGTATACAGAATGGTGTTGTCTGCGTAGAGGTGGATCAGAGAATCACCAGCAGCAAGAGCGACATCATTGATATATACAGAGAAAAGAGTCGGCCCGAGAATTGAACCCTGTGGCACCCCCATAGAGACAGACAGAGTTCCGGACAACAGGCCCTCCGATTTTACAGACTGAATATCTGAGAAGTAGTTGGTGAACCAGGCGAGGCAGTCATTTGAGAAACCAAGGCTATTGAGTCTGCCGATAAGAATGTGATTTATGGAAATATATAGCCCATGATCCATTATCAGATTTGAATGATGTAGTGACATAAGAGAAATTGTGGACATCCAATTAGGCATTTGGTCTATGTATGGCTCCAAGCATTCAACCTCTTACATAGCAGGTCACTTTCCATATACTAGTGACCGAAAGGTTGCAAGATCGAATCCCCGAGCTGACAAGGTACAAATATGTTGTTCTGCCCCTGAACAAGGCAGTTAACCCACTGTTCCCCGGTAGGCCGTCATTGAAAATAAGAATTTGTTCTTAACTGACTTGCCTAGTTAAATAAAGTTTTAAAAAATAAATAAAAAATATGATAAAGTATCAAGAGTGCCAGCAGCACTCACATTACAGTAGTCTACAACATGTTCGTTCGCGCTCTCTCTCTCTCTCATACAAAACAGTTAAATGGTTTAATGCTCTGCGAAAGTATTACCTACATATGATTGTGTTGTATCACCAAAACAAAAAAACAAATGCAACACAACACTATGCGAAGAAACTACTTACAGACATGATTGATCAACTTGAGCAGACAAATAAGAGATTTGGGGGGGGGGGGGTCCTCAGGTCCTTTGACTCCCCATCACCGTCGAGAGCGAACTAGAGACGTTGTTTTGACGGGATGTAGTTGCAGTCCACTTCTTGTCGTTTCTGAACGCAGGGCAGCAGGCTACCATAAACATACTTCTGCCCTGCACATTATGACAATGAAGAGGCAGCGGCACCACATGACGTTCTAAAATGTCGCAAGGGTAGATGGTAGGTGTAGTCTTGTGCACATCATTCATTTGCAAGGCAGATAGACGCAATCGGCAGCAATGAGTAGGAGGGAGATTCCGAGATGTGTAGTATCGGTGGAAAAAGTTGTGTGTAAACTGTAGGGGTCCCCATGGTGCTGGAGATCAGAGGTGCCCAGTGAGAGAAAGGCAGGTTGTGGTTGAGGTAATGCAGAAGGTGTCATATGCTGAGGCAGTGAAGATAGTAGAGGAAGATGAGTCCAGGGGCAGGTTGAGGCTAGTAGAGAGTGATAGGAGTAACATGGGCTTTAGTAAGATTTTTTTTTTTGGGGGGGGGGGGGCGTTCATGGCCAGCAATTCTACCACAGAAATGGAACGCAAATGACATTGGATAGATGTTGTGGTGGAAGCTGCAGATAAGTACTTGGGTTTACGAGATTTCACTGCATTCACAAAGTGTAATGAAGCCATACGACATAATAGTAGGCGGTGGCATGCACCTATAACATTTGTTTGCGGACCGCAATAAAACAAATATGCAATCTCAGTATATCCACTAACATTCGAATGTGATAGCTAATTCATAGTCTAATAATGCATACGAAAGGATAGGCATATTGCAAAGTGTTGTTTTAAAATGACCACGCTGCTCCGGTTGATCTAGCTACCAAAAATATTAAAGTTTAAAAAAAAGTCTGCCTACATTGTTATCAGTTATGGCCATAATATTGAGTTACAATGTAACTTTGAAAACAAGCAACCCTTTTTTATCGTGATACCCTCCATCATGATACAAACGACGTAAATTGGACTAGTTCGACAATGCAGGCGACTGCCGACTGGCTGATCCACGAAGAACATTCGTATCATAAATAACGACTCATTATTATTTGTAGATCAGTGAGTCACACTTGACGGGTGTGATCCTCTCAAACACGGCCAATGTCTTCCTCTTACTTCTGCCGCCTCGACCAATAGCATCAAGAGGTATCCTCAACGCTTGTTGGGTGCAGTAGACGGCTAGCTAAGTAAGTAGCCACCAAAGAAGCCGAGCGCCGTCTGATTTGGTTTCTCCCTGGGGGTTTCGTCGACGGTTTGGTTGAAAACCCCCTTTGGGTCGGGAGACAGGCGTTGTCCGTGTAACTGGGACTGACACGGAAGAGGAGGGCTGTGTTGCAATACGAAGCAGACATCACCACTGGCTCCTCTTTGTCAATTAGCTAGCTAAGTTAGCTAACTAGCCAGCTAAGCTGATGGAGTTCCTTCCTGTCATTTCGAGTAGACGCCTGATTATAGACTGGGAAATCACGCTAGTGAACAGGAGGAGCTTCGTGTGTGATTCAAAGTATATGGACATAGCTAGATAGCTTGCGAGCTAGCTACACCTACAGATGTCTATTGTGGCAAAGTTCTCATCAATCTCTAACGTACCCGGTGGTTCTCCTGTTAGGCTCGCTAATTATTGATCCTGCCAGGGGTAACATGCAAGTAACCTGATGATTGTTGTTGTCAATTAGCTATTTTGACAGCTAAGCCCATCTACTGTAGTGGAGACAAGCAGTTGTCAAGTCTCTGAACTCTTGTGATTGTCCATGAGGCCACCCCATGCAGGTTCCAGGAGAAGAAATGCATTGGACTATATGATTTTTCATGGACGTCATTGAAAACACAGGAACACCCACTTGTGTACAGACGTGTCAAAGATTAAATGGGTGCAAAGCTGTTTTGCTGGCCACAGGGTTCTCCTGGCATTGCCATGATGCTGAGAGCCCTACTCCTTACAGGCCTTCTTAGCTGGGCCAATGGCCAGGAAGGTCAGGCCATGTTACCTGAAGAAAAGAGCCAAATTAGGTGAGATAACAACCGTGTGTGATCACACTCCAGCGTTGCGCAATGCCCACCTTTTACTGAGTAGCAAGGTCTGTACTGTGAAGACGAAGGGACTAGATCATTGAACCCACCAGCACTTTACCAATCCATCATCATGTCTGTTAGAAATGACTTGGTTATGTTGATGTAGCATATTTCTTTCTGTTGCAGGGACCAGATCGTTGAGATGTTCGATCATGCCTATGGCAGTTATATGGTAAGTCTGTCTGACCACATCATTTCTAATAATACGTCAGATGTATGCCGTTTTGCATTATTATTGTCACTTTCAACTACATTGGGCAAAATTGGATGTTTCAGGCCATAGCTATGGCTGTCTGTCTGTTACTGACCATGAAGCTGGCCAGGGCATGCTTCTGTTAACTGTTTTGTTGATATTGTATTATTGCTCAAACAGCTCTCTGACTTGACTGTGTGCCATCCACTCGGGCCTCTACTTCTAAGTTCAAACGTATTTAAACAAGTGTTCCTCCTAATTAGTATGTATACCCATACCCTGACTGCACCTGTTCCCTGATTCTGCCCCAGAAATATGCGTACCCAGCGGACGAGCTGATGCCCCTGAGCTGCAGGGGGAGGGTGCGTGGCCTGGAGCCTAACAGGGGAGACATCGACGACTCTCTGGGGAAGTGAGTACAGCCGCACGTTTCTCAATATGTAACGCTCATGGGGAAAGGAAATGCATTTGGACTTGATGTGGGTAAGCCTGTTATACTCTGACGTGACCTATCCGAACCCCCCTCTGGTTCTTCCTTAAGACCTGGTATGTAACACTTACCCTTGAAACACACTAGATGATGACTATGGTGAAGCTGACATGGAGCAGGATCTAGTTTGTGTTGTGTGTGTGTGTGCAGAAGTTCAACCTCCTGAACTGGGTCATATTCATTAAGCACCAAATGGAAGAAGACAGTCCCGTCCTGTTTCAGCCTATCTGAACTTGTCCAATAAGAAACTACAGTTTTCAAGGTTTTGTTGCAGACATTTTTGCTATGGTGTCCCCTAACGAATATAACCATGTTTTCTCCTAGGTTCTCCCTCACACTGATTGACACCCTGGATACTCTGGTGGTGAGTATCTGATCCTGTCTGTGTGGCTATAATTGTAGTCAGCTGTAGTACCGCAAATGTCTATAGAGAAATCAATGAGCAAATGGGATCTATTTTCACGACAACCCCTCAGAGCCACACACACAAAGTAAATGGCAGTATAGACAAAATGGATAGCCCTTCTTTCTAATGGTTCTGGAAACCATAGCAAAAATCATTGAAATGTAGGAAGAATAATTCATGTTTTTTTTCATGCAAGTTCCTCATTTGTTTAGTCTTAAGTATTTAAACACCTATTTCTTCAGTCTTTTCCGCTGTTAACGAATATTGCTCGTCCGTGTTTCCAGGTGTTGAACAAGCTGGACGAGTTTGAGGATGCAGTGAGGAGGACGTTGAGGGATGTCAGGCTGGACAACGATGTGGTGGTGTCTGTGTTTGAGACCAACATCCGAGTCCTGGGGTACAGACCTATACAATGCATTGTCTCACTACGACACCGTAGTTCTCCAAGATCGTGTATGATACTGGTTCAAATGTGTAATTGGACATTATGTTCTAATAACTGTACGACTTTATCATATAGTGCTGTCAGTGTTTTAGATGAATAGGAAATTGTCCGGACATTGCCACGTGCTCACCACACCATCGTCTTGCTGTCCCTACAGGGGCCTGCTGGGGGCGCATACGATGGCGGACATGCTCCGTCAGCGGGGGGACAGGATGCAGTGGTACGGAGATGAGCTGCTCCACATGGCCAAGGAGCTGGGCCACAGACTGCTCCCTGCCTTTAACACCACCAGTGGCCTTCCCTACCCCAGGGTAACACACCTCACTCTCCACATGTCTGCTTTTCGCAGTTCCCGTGGGTGCAAAGCCTTGTTAATCAGAACTCTGTTTTTCCACAATGTCGGAAAAATACCAAACGATTCCGGTCTGAAAGGAGTGACCAGCTGAATGTGAATAGAAGATTCAAAGTGATTTCAAGATAGCGTTGTAGTCGTATAATTATCTGACAATACGCATGTAGTGCATACAACATACCGTTTTATGTTTTTTTTGTGTGTAGATCAGCTTTAATATTGCAGATATTATTTTAAATAAATATATTAACCTCCCAAAATATATTGGGGATTGGAAATGATACAGACAATTACATTGCCACAAAATGTTTTATAAAAAAATAAATAATGTCCTTTATTATTTTCCCCGGACCCTGCCTCCGAGGACTAGATATTGGCTAATAAAACAACAATACTTACCCTTCCACTTCCAGTTTATACATTCTACATACATTTCTCAGACAGTATATTTTACATTTAGTTATCTTTGTTTGTTTTTAGTCCCAGCCTTCAGCTACCCTCAACCCCTCCCATCTATCTCTGAAGAGCATCCGGTTTTGATTTCTAGCAGCCATATATTTTTCCGCTGTGTTGCGATGTTTCACAAAAGTTCTGAACCTTTCTATTCTCATAGTTTCTCATAGTAAATGAAAGATAAACACCTTTGCTAAGAGTATTATTATATTATTGATTGATTTGACTATGACTTTTCAAATCACCCAGCAGTGCTATTTGCAGAGTTAGCTCCAAGTAAATTAGCCATTCCTGAACCCGCGACCAAAAACAAGCTACATATGGGCAGTACCAAAACAAGTGATCTAATGATTCTGTCTCTTCAAAGCACAATCTGTAGAGCTGGGATGGTTGTATCATTTTATTGGTAGCAAGAATTTTGTATAGTAGTTTAAATAAAAAAACTCAAGTTTTGAATCCGGCATCATTTTGTGTATCAGTTCATAGACCATGTGCCATGGAATATGTACATCGAAAATCTCCTCCCAAGTATTTTGCAACCGGTATGATGCAGGTGTAAATGTTTTGGTCCTTAAATGAACTTTGGTCTGCAGGGCTGACAGACAGGCTCCTTACCTTCTCCCCTTTCCACTTACCTCTTCCATTTTTGCATAATGCTGCAATCATTTGGTTGTAATTTTGGATAGAGCAGACATTTCCATATATTTTTGTTAGCTGCATGTGTGACATAACTCCACCAGTCCTATTTATCATATCATTTACAAAGATTATACCGTTTAAAAAAATATTAAATCAATGAGTAAATTTGAGTTTAACCATAATATTTGTTCTAATATTTGTTCAGTCTTTTCTGGTCGATTAAATTGAAATTGCAACCAGCTTTCTATTGCTTGTTTTAAAAATAGTGATATTTTGGAGATAATGAAAAATTGTAATCTGAATGAAGGGGAAAAGGCCATTCTTGGACACGGGGTGAGCCATTGTTACTTATCTGCTAGAGAACCAGTTTGTATTCAAGTATAGTTTTTGTATGACTGAAGCCTTTAGTGAGAGGTCCAATGCTTTAATATTTAATAATTTCTTCCCTCTGAATTCAAATTAATTATAGAAATAGGCCCAATTAATTGTCTAGGTTGCCGTTCCAAATAAAGTGGAATATTTTTTGCTCATATAATTTAAAAAACAAGTCTTTAGGTGTAGGCAGGCCCGTAAGTAAATATGGAATATGACTAAAGAATGAATCAGGGTGATTTTCTTTCCACAAATACACTACATGACCATCTCATTCCAAAATCATCGGCATTAATATGGAGTTGGTCCCCTCTTTGCTGCTATAACAGCCCCCACTCTTCTGGGAAGGCTTTCCACTAGATGTTGGAACATTGATGCGGCGACTTGCTTCCATTCAGCCACGAGCATTAGTGAGGCCGGGGACTGATGTTGAGCGATTAGGTCTGGCTCGCAGTCGGCGTTCCAATTCATCCCAAAGGTGTTCGATGGAGGTGAGGTCAGTGCTCTGTGCAGGCCAGTCAAGTTCTTCCACACCGATTTTGACAATCCATTTCTGTATGGACCTCGCTTTGTGCACGAGGGCATTGTCATGCTGAAACAGAAAAGGACCTTCCCCAAACTGTTGGAAGCACAGAATCGTCTAGAATGTCATTGTATGCTGTAGGGTTAAGATTTCCCTTCACTGGAACTAAGGGGCCAAGCACGAACCATGAAAAACAACACCTGGACCATTATTCCTCCTCGACTAAACTTTACAGTTGGCACTATGCATTGGGGCAGGTAGCGTTCTCCTGGCATCCACCAAACCCAGATTGGTCCGTCGGACTGCCAGATGGTGAAGCGTGATTCATCACTCCAGAGAATGTGTTTCCATTGCTACAGAGTCCAATGGCGCCACGCTTTTCACCACTCCAGACGACACTTGGCATTGCGCATGGGGATTTTAGGCTTGTGTGCGGCTGCCCGGCCATGGAAACTCGTTTAATGAAGCTCCTGACAAACAGTTTTTGTGCTGACGATGCTTCCAGAGGCAGTTTGGAACTCGGTACTGAGTGTTGTAACCGAGAACAGACACATTTTACGCGCTTCAGCACTCAACGGTCCCGTTCTGTGAGTTTATATGGCCTACCACTTTGCGGCTGAGCCGTTGTTGTTCCTAGATGTTTCAACTTCACAATAACAGCACTTACAGTTGACTGGGGCAGCTCCAGCAGGGCAGAAATTTGACGAACTAACTTATTGGAAAAGTGGCATCCTATGACGGTGCCACGTTAAAACTCACTAAGCTCTTCAGTAAGGCCATTATACTGCTAATGTTTCCTATGGAGATTGCATGGCTGTGTGCTCATATTTATACACTGGCTGTGGCTGAAATAGCCGAAACCACACATTTTAAGGCGTATCCACATGCTTTTGTAAATATAGTGTATGTTTGTAAACTTACCATTTTAAGAAGTACCCTGATAATTGAGTGTTCATATAGCTGTACCCTGATAATTGAGTGTTCATATAGCTGTACCCTGATAATTGAGTGTTCATATAGCTGTACCCTGATAATTGAGTGTTCATATAGCTGTACCATGATAATTGAGTGTTCATATAGCTGTACTGTTAAGCATACTGTAGCTGGACTAAGTAAACCTCTATTTGTCCTCCAATGTTCCACCCGCTAAAACCTCTCCCCATCCCAAAGTGAGTTGTCGTCCCAGTGGGTGGCTGACCATCCCTGTACACATGGGTCCTTTAAAACACGTATTCCCAAACGAGGGTACGGCAATGCCGCCAGGGGTACGCCAAATAAAAATGTTTCACTTTTTTTCTTTTTTTTACTTATTTATTTTTTAAATTCTTCACGTTTTCAAACAGTCCATTTATATTTTCCAACGGGGCTATACATTTGGGCGAAGTTTTTGTCGACTGAGTAGCCTTGTTTTCACTGCCAAAAATAGAATTAAACCATCTAGTGTTCAGCGAAATAATACAATGTCAAATACAGGTAGCCTAGTCAAATAATTAACTCTCTCGCGGGAATTCCACTTAACGGTCCGTATGTAGCCAAACGTAGCTGCTGCTCATGTTGGTATCTACTGATGGCGTAAAAGCCATGACAGGGAGACATAGTGGAGTGGTAACACACGTGTAAGCAGTTGCTCCCGACGCCACTTGGGCACACTGCAGCATCCACCGAGAGGCCAAGGGAGCTTGAAAGACGTTTTGGACACTACAGTGAAAATGGTTAACTTTGTTAAAGCAAGGCCTCTGAACTCTCGTATTTTCTGCACTATGATATGGGCAGCGACCATGTAACGCTTTTACAACATACAGAAGTGCGCTGGTTATCAAGGGGAAAAGTATTGACACTTTTTTTAATTGAGAGACAAGCTTAGTTTTCTTTACTGACCATCATTTTCACTTGTCTGACCGCTTGCACGATGACGAGTTTCTCACATGACTGTCCAATCTGGGTGATGTTTTTTCTCGCCTGAATGATCTGAATCTAGGATTACAGGAACTCTCCGCAACTATATTCAATGTGCGGGACAAAATTGAGGCTATGATTTAAGAAGTTGGAGCTGTTCTCTGTCTGCATTAACAAGGACCACACACAGGTCTTTCCATCATTGTATGATTTTCTGTGTGCAAATTAACTCAAGCTTACGTACAATGTCAAATGTGATATAGAGAAGCACCTGAGTGAGTTGGGTTCTCAATTACACAGGTACTTTCCCGAAATGGATGACACAAACAACTGGATTCGTTATCCCTTTCATGCCCTGCCTCCAGTCCACTTACCGATATCTGAACAAGAGAGCCTCATCGAAATTGCAACAAGCGGTTCTGTGAAAATTGAATTTAATCAGAAGCCACTGCCAGATTTCTGGATTGGGCTGCGCTCAGAGTATCCTGCCTTGGCAAATCGGGCTGTTAAGACACTGAGGCCCTTTGCAAACAAGTACCTATGTGAGAGTAGATTCTCGGCCCTCACTAGCATGAAAACTAAATACAGGCACAGACCGTGTGTGGAAAATGATTTAAGACTGAGACTCTCTCCAATACAACCCAGCATTGCAGAGTTATGTGCATCCTTTCAAGCACACCCTTCTCATTAACCTGTGGTGAGTTATTCACAATTTCCGATGAACAAATAAGGTTTTATATGTAAGATGGTTAAATAAAGAGCAAAATTATTGATTATTATTATTTGTGCCCTGGTCCAATAAGAGCTCTGTTACTTCCCACGAGCCGGGTTATGACAACTCACACTCATTCTTATGTTTAATAAATGTATCGTATAGTGTGTGTGTGGCAGGCTTACAATGATGGCAAAAAACAACATTTGAGAGTGCACTGACCCTGGTGCTAGAGGAGGTACGCAGCTGGAGGTTGAATGTTTGAAGGGGTACGGGACTATATAAAGTTTGGGAACCACTGCTTTAAGAGGTAGGAGTCCTCCTTTAAAAAGAGCCCATGGTGCCACCTACAGTACAGAACCAGATCCACAGCCAACATCATTTGGAACGCCTTCCCCTCAGTTGTACTGCATCTCGTTATGAACAAATATACACTACCGTTCACAAGTTTGGGGTTGCATAGAAATATCCTTGTTTTTGAAAGAAAAGCACACATTTTTGGTTCATTAAAATAACATCAAATTGATCCGAAATACAGTGTAGACATTAATGTTGTAAATGACTATTGTTGCTGGAAACGGCTGATTAAAAAAAATAATGGAATATCTACATAGGCATACAGAGGCCCATTATCAGCAACCATCACTCCTGTGTTCCAATGGCACGCTGTGTTAGCTAATCCAAGTTTATCATTTTAAAAGGCTAATTGATCATTAGAAAACCCTTTTGCAATTATGTTAGCACAGCTGAAAACTGTTGTGCTAATTTATTATAATAATAATAATAATATATATATATTTTAAAGCTGATTGAGAGAACACCACGAGTGTACAAAGCTGTCATCAAGGCAAAGGGTGGCTACTTTGAAGAATCTCAAATATAAAATAGATTTTGATTTAACACTTTATTTGGTTACTACATGATTCCATATGTGTTATTTCATAGTTTTGATGTCTTCACTATTATTCTACAATGTAGAAAATAGTCAAAATAAAGAAAAACCTTTGAATGAGTCGGTGTGTCCAAACTTTTGACTGGTACTGTATATCAGATACACCACACAGGTGTTCCAACTAAAATATATCCCAGACAAGACTGAAGAATGGGACAAGTACACAAAGTGAATATAAGTCAGTGATTGTGTCTGTTGCAGTTTGTATGAATTTCCATCCCCGAATCCAACTCAAGACTTGATGTGTGAATGCGTATACAGTTTGGGTGTTTAAGAAGGGATGCCAAATTGCCAACTTGAGCAGGAATGGGAATATTTTATTAGCCAATATCTAGTCCTAGCTGATGGAGCTTGGAACCCCCCCAACACCCACACACTGGTCCCCCGTTGTGACCCATCTTCCCAAGTACCTCTGAGCAGTCGCACCGTTTGATTATTCTGTGCCGCCGTGGCCACAATAATATGCATACAATATACTTACTACTTCTGTTTGTTTGCAGGTAAACCTGAGGTACGGGGTCCTTAATCCCCTGTCACGCACAGGCACTGAGTCGGACACCTGTACAGCCTGTGCAGGGACCATGATTCTAGAGTTTGCTGCTCTCAGTCGGCTGTCTGGGGAGGCCGTGTTCGAGGTACATTAGTAATTCCAGTATTAATAAATAATGTTGTTTTTTTTGTATTTATGAACCGGTGTGTATGAAGATGCGTTTCTGTGTCCAAACAGGAGAATGCTAGGAAAGCACTGGACGTCCTGTGGGAGAAGAGACAGAGAGGAAGTGACCTCGTGGGCACAGTCATCAATATCCACAATGGTGACTGGGTCCGCAGGGGTGAGCCAGAGCTCCACTGTCACACACTCAGCCGCTCAGACAGCACACACTCGCCTACACCAGCGCACATGGCCACCCACTCTCACATTTAAAAAGTCCAAATGTTGCAGGAGGAACAAACATTTTATCACCTCGCACCATGTGATGACACATCATCTCAGATCCTCTATGTCAGCCATTAGTCAATATTACTAGCTGGGTTTGGTTTTGAATATGTGTGTCTTTGCCTGGTTGTTATTCCCATTTAGATCAGTCAAATCTATATTAACAGTGTCTCCCTTGCATCTCCAGACAGTGGTGTGGGTGCTGGCATTGACTCCTACTATGAGTACCTGATGAAGGCTTACGTTCTGCTGGGAGACAACGTTTACCTGGAGAGGTTCAACACTGTGAGACCCAATCGCTCTACTCTCACTAGCTGCTGATCTATTGCAATGTATTGCTCTATGCTTGTAGAGAACACTCCAATTTGTCAGACAGCATTTCTCCATTTAAATGCTGCCTGCATCCAGATTGCAGAACCAGAACATATGCATGTTCATTTCAAATGTAAATGTCCAGATGAACTGTGGCCAGATGGTGATCAGATGAAAGTTATCAGATATCATAAGATCTATATTATTGTCAGTGTTTCCCCTATAGGCATTTAGCAGTGGCGAAGTTAGCTTTCAAACTGCAATTTTTCTCTCGGCCCCATGATGAAATGTGTAAAATTGCAGGAAATTAGCTTGAAAACTGAAACATTTTGTTTCTGCGGCCAAGATGAGAGACTCTTAACTGCGTCATTGGCCGCGGACGCTCCCACGCTCCCACCCCTTTACCACCGCTGCTGAGAAAAATCCTAGTGGAAACACTGATTCATGAAGTGTAAACATCACTGATCTAAACCCCCCCCCATATCAACTCTACACATCATCCATAATGTGAGTGTATTTAGTGACGCCTGCTGTCTGCTGTGTCTCCTACAGCATTACAGAGCCATCATGAAGTACATCAGCCAGCCTCCGTTGCTGCTCAACGTTCACATGCACAACCCCACGGTGAGCGTCCGCAGCTGGATGGACTCCCTACTCGCCTTCTTCCCCGGCCTGCAGGTGAGTCCCATGACACCGTCTCTATCATCGCCACCACTTGGCATGGTTAGCCCTTCCGCCTCTAACAATATGACGCAGGCCGCCTCCCAAATGGCATCCTATTCCCGATTTATAGTGCACTACTTTTGTATGCAAATGTCACACGAATTCATGAGACGCTCTGCTTGTATCATGACATCATCATGACCACACATCTATCCACTACAGCAGAAGACTGTTTATTTATTTTATTGCGTTTCTATCAGTTTCAATGGGGTTGTATGAACAGGTATACGCTCTGAAAGTGAATCGTTCATAGTAAAGACAGTATTATCAACCCTTGGCCATAGGTTCTGAGAGGAGACCTAAAGCCAGCCATAGAGACCCATGAGATGCTCTACCAAGTCACCAAGCAGCACAAGTTTCTCCCCGAGGTAAGGAAAAGTGACATTTGAAATTTGAGTCAAGATGATATCTGCTCTCAGCTTTGCTTGACGGTGTTTTTCCTAACGTTGCAGGCTTTCACCACCGAGTTCAGAGTTCACTGGGGTCAACACCCTCTGAGGCCAGAGTTTGCAGAAAGCACTTACTACCTCTACAAGGTACTGCAGTTTAGTTTGGGTTCCCACTGGGAAAAGCCAAAGGTGCAAAGTAATGGTATACTCTGTGTACATGAGTGAACTGCTTGAGAGAGGGGTTGAGAATGGGATAGACCATGTTTTCCCTTCCACAGGCCACAGGTGACCCCTACTACCTCAGGGTGGGCCAGTCCATAGTGGAAAAACTCAACGCCCATGCCAGGGTACCTTGTGGGTTTGCAGCTGTGCAGGACGTCCGCACAGGGGCCCACGAGGACAGGTAGGGGATCGCAGCGAATCATATGGGTTAAAACCTCGGGTCATATCCACTGATTCATGGTGCTCTTTGAGCAAGAGAGCTCAAATTACATAGCAATACGTGTGATTCAAGTGACTTCAAACATTCCCTTTCTTTGTAGGATGGACTCGTTCTTCCTGGCGGAGATGTTTAAGTACCTGTACCTTCTGTTCTCTGAGAAGAACCAGCTTCACTTCGACATCGATGACTACATCTTCACCACCGAGGCCCATCTGCTGCCTGTCTCCCTGTCCACCTCACAGCCCCCTTGTCGGGGCAACAACACGGTGAGGCTGAGTCAGTTACCAACAGTTGTGTTGCGTTATGGTCAGAAGAGCTGAAACTTATCTGCCATTTTGTGTCTATGTTCCAGGAAGCGCCCACTGCCGTGGAGGAAGACCTGTTTACCTACTCCTGTCCCAGCACCCAGACCCTTTTCCCCAACAACCCCTCCTTCGCCAAGACCATCAGGGACAGCTACAAGTACCTGACTGGGGTGGGCCGGGCCTTCCACGCTTCGCCTGTCAGGTTTGTGTGTGTGTGTGTAGTGTTCATAATGAGAGTATTCAGACCCATTGACTTCTTTGTTACGTTACAGCCTTATTCTAAAATGGATTCAAAAATAATAAATAATCCTCAGCAATCGACACACAATATCCCATAATGACAAGGAAAAACAGGTTTTTAGAAATTATTTCAAATGTATTCAAAATAAACAGAAATACCTTATTTACGTAAGTATTCAGACCCTTTGCTATGAGACTCGAAATTGAGTTTCCATTGATCATCCTTGATATGTTTCTGCAACTTGATTGGAGTCCACCTGTGGTACATTCAATTGATTGGACATGATTTGGAAAGGCACACACCTGTCTATATAAGGTCCCACAGTTGACAGTGCATGTCAGAGCAAAAACCAAGCCATGAAGTCGAAGGAATTGTCCGTAGAGCTCCAAGACAGGACTATGTCGAGGCACAGATCTGGGGAAGGATACCAAAACATTTCTGCAGCATTGAAGGTCCCCAAGAACACAGTGGCCTCCATCATTCTTAAATTGAAGAAGTTTGGAACCACCAAGACTCTTCCCAGAGCTGGACACCCGGCCAAACAGCAATCGGGAGAAGGGAATTGGGCAGGGAGGTGACCAAGTACCCGATGGTCACTCTGACTGACATAGCTCTAGAGTTCCTCTGTGGAGATGGGAGAACCTTCCAGAAGGACAACCATCTCTGCAGCACTCCACCAATCAGGCCTATGGCCAGACGGATGCCACTCCTCAGTAAAAGGCACATGACAGCCCAGCACAAAAGGCACCTAAAGACTCTCAGACCATGAGAAACAAGATTCTCTGGTCTGATGAAACCAAGAAACCCTTTGGCCTGAATGCCAAGCGTCACGTCTAGAGGAAACCTGGCACTATCCCTACAGTGAAGCATGGTGGTGGCAGCATCCTGCTGTGAGGATTCAGCGGCAGGGACTGGGAGACTAGTCAGGATCGAGGCAAAGATGAACAGAGCCATGTACAGAGAGATCCTTGATGAAAGTCTGAGGGCCTGAGCAGGTTGTCTCAGAACCTCAGACTGGGGACTGAGGATCTGCAGAGAAAATACAGGTGTGCCAAGCTTGTAGCTTCATACCCAAGAAAATGAAATGCTGTAATCGCTGCCAAAGGTGTTTCAACAAAGTACTGAGTAAAGGGTCTGAATACTTATGCAAATGTAATATTTAAGTTTTTTTTTTTAATTATAAATTAGCAAACATTTCTAAACTGTTTTTTCTTTGTCATTATGGGGCATTGTGTGTAGATTGGGGGGGGGGGGATAATTTTAGAATAAGGCTGTAACGTAACAAAATGTGGAAAAAGTCAAGGGATCTGTATACTACCGAAGGCACTGGTCGTAAATGTTGTGTGGTTGTAAAGACCTACACATTCACTAAAACTGATTTTGTTCTTCCGTCATCCTTTGTGTTAACCCTGCTAGGTGACTCTGACCTAGCCACTGTGTGTCACTGATGAGTCTGTTTGTGTTTGCAGGGGCATCGAGCTGCCGCTTCACGACCACGGTATGGAGCCTGTTGAGTTTCTGAGGAGCATGGGTGTCTCCCTCACCCCACTGAGCGAGGCTGGGGCAACAGGGACACGGGGGGTAAGAAGCGCGGGCAGCTTTTTGATTTCTAGCTCTCTATTGTCTGACTGTCCCAAATGGCACTCTATTCCCTGTTCCTACTTTTGACCAGAGCCCTATCAAAAGTAGAGCACTGTGTAGGTAATAGGGTGCCATTTGGGATGCGGGCTATTGTTTAGCAGTGTTTGCAATGTTTCCCCGTCTCATTAATGGCCCTGTGTAATTAATAACGTCAATGTACTTATTTTCAGGAGGTACATAAAGGTGTTTACAGGGTGAAGCTGGTGGCAGAGGTGACCCAGACCACGGAGGAGGAAGAAGTAGAGCCCCTCCTTGTTCAGCTCATATCCCCCCCGTTTCTGGGTAGAACGGTCCTGACTGCAGGACCAGCCAAGTTTGGAATGGACCTTACCAAGCAGGAGCACGGGGTTAGCTTTCTTGAATCTTGCATTCATTTCTATTATTTTTTTTTATATCACTCAAAATACTGATACTGTAAGAGATGGGCATGCACCTGTTTGTCCCCTTACATTTATGACCCAAATTAAATATTGACATGTTAGTTATGGAGATCTCTGGAGCTCTTTGGATGTCTGTCTGTGTCAATACTTTACAGCGTATTCACAGGTATGTACATACATACATACATACATACATACATACATACATACATACATACATACATACATACATACATACATACATACATACATACATGTGAGTGAGATTCCTGTAAATACTCTGTACAGTATTGGCACAGACAGACATCCAAAGAGCTCCAGAGAGAGAGAGAGATAGATATCTATCTATATACCTTAGCCAAATACATTTAAACTCAGTTTCACAATTCCTGACATTTAATCCTAGTAAAAATTCCCTGTCTTAGGTCAGTTAGCATCACCACTTTATTTTAAGAATGTGAAATGTCAGACAAATAGTAGAGTGGTTTATTTCAGCTTTTATTTCTTTCATCACATTCCCAGTAGGTCAGAAGTTTACATACACTCAATTAGTATTTGGTAGCATTGCCTTTGAATTGTTTAACTTGGGTCAAACGTTTTGGGTAGCCTTCCACAAGCTTCCCACAATAAGTTGGGTGAATTTTGGCCCATTCCTCCTGACAGAGCTGGTGTAACTGAGTCAGGTTTGTAGGCTTCCTTGCTCGCAAACGCTTTTTCAGTTCTGCCCACAAATTTTCTATGGGATTGAGGTCAGGGCTTTGTGATGGCCACTCCAATACCTTGACTTTGTTGTCCATAAGCCATTTTTCCACAACTTTGGAAGTATGCTTGGGGTCATTGTCCATTTGGAAGACCCATTTGCGACCAAGCTTTAACTTCCTGACTGATGTCTTGAAATGTTGCTTCAATATATCCAAATAATTTTCCTTCCTCATGATGCCAACTATTTTGTGAAGTGCACCAGTCTCTCCTGCAGCAAAGCATCCCCACAACATGATGCTGCCACCCCCGTGCTTCACAGTTGGGATGGTGTTCTTCGGCTTGCAAGCCTCCCCCTTTTTCCTCCAAACATAACAATGGTCATTATGGCCAAACAGTTCTATTTTTGTTTCATCAGACCAGAGGACATTTCTCCAAAAAGTACAATCTTTGTCCCCATGTGCAGTTGCAAACCGTAGTCTGGCTTTTTTAATGGCGGTTTTGGAGCAGTGACTTCTTCCTTGCTGAGCGGCCTTTCAGGTTATGTCAATATAGGACTCGTTTTACTGTGGATATAGATCCTTTTGTACCTGTTTCCTCCAGCATCTTCACAAGGTCCTTTGCTGTTGTTCTGGGATTGATTTTCACTTTTCGCACCAAAGTACATTCATCTCTAGGAGACAGAACACGTCTCCTTCCTGAGCGGTATGACGGCTGCGTAGTCCCATGGTGTTTATACTTGCGTACTATTGTTTGTACAGATGAATGTGGTACCTTCAGGCGTTTGGAAATTGCTCCCAAGAATGAACCAGACTTGTGGAGGTCTACATTTTTTTCCCGAGGTCTTGGCTGATTTCTTTTGATTTTCCCATGATGTCAAGCAAAGAGGCACTGAGTTTGAAGGTAGGCCTTGAAATACATCCACAGGTACACCTCCAATTGACTCAAATGATGTCAATTAGCCTATCAGAAGCTTCTAAAGCCATGACATAATTTTCTGGAATTTTCCAAGCTGTTTAAAGGCACAGTCAACTTAGTGTATGTGCACTTCTGACCCACTGGAATTGTGATACAGTGAATTATAAGTGAAATAATCTGTCTGTAAACAATTGTTGGAAAAATGACTTGTGTCATGCACAAAGTAGATGTCCTAACCACCTTTCCAAAACTATAATTTGTCAGCACCAAATGTGTGGAGTGGTTGAAAAACGAGTTTTAATGACTCCAACCTAAGTGTATGTAAACTTCTGACTTCAACTGTACATACCTTGTTCCTCTCCCAGGTGAAGGGCAGCATCGTGAAGACCTCCCCTTACACAGCGTGTGGACCCATAGAGAATGCTGAGGAGCTGAGCGGGCACATTGCCCTGGCACTGCGTGGCGACTGCATGTTTGCTGCCAAGGCCCACAGGCTACAGGAGGCTGGGGCTATCGGAGTCATCTTCATAGGTGAGGGAATGGAACACCCCCCCCCCCCCCCCCCCCCCCCCATTCTGCCTGTCCCCCTCGCTCTCTCACACCTCAACACCACCCAGCTCCCCAAGGACTGCCGGGCAAAATAAACACCAGCAGAGAAGCAGGAGAACTTCACTCAACGTTACTAGTTTCGACCCGTTAGTTTACACTATCAATGTTTCCCTCTACTGTCGGTATTGTTTTCAAATTAACATATTAGCCCCTTTCGATGCAACAAACCAAAACAAATCTAACTATGCAAGGCTTAATCTGTGATTTGGTTTTAGGCAGAGCGCATTGTTGGATGATTCTATTGCATTGTAGATGTGCTTGTTTTGAGAACGTAGCCGCGTTTGCACATTTGTTGATATTCTTTGCTAGTTAGTGAGTTATTAGCCTAGTTATAACTAGTTTCTAGTCAGCAATAGGGGAGTGGTTGCTTCCTACATTTCTATCCATCTTTCAAAAGCGAGTCCGGTAATTGCCGTGTTCACGTCATGTCGTTAACTCTGAAATTTCTGACTTGCTTACTCATTGTAGAAAGATGATACCTAAGTATCCCACTTGGCAAGTATCAGAATCAACCAATAGGAATCTCTACGCAAATAACGTATGTTAATTTTAACTCTGAGGTCCCGAGTTTCCGACATGACATGAACTCAGCAAAAGACTAAAGAGTTTTTTTTTTATGTCTTAAAGGTGCAGTGTTGTATTAAGAGACCAGCTTGAATAAGCCAAAAGGCAGAGGGTAGCAAAGCCTACATTTTCATCTGATTCTCTGTAATAATAATGGTATGGGAATAATAATACATTTTACTTTGAAGTGATTTCTTGCATCACACATTTTCAGTCATCGACTTGTCTGAAGGAAAATGTTCATGTCAAGCCCATGCATAATGTTTTTAAAAAGTCTCATGGAATGTAGACCTATATTGAACATCACACATGGCTGCTAGTGGCTGTATCATAGAACAGCTATTGCAATTTTATGGAACGCATTTCTTTTCAATCGTTTTTGATAGTAGACCACTCTGGTAGGTCTACATTGTGATCAAATAACCACACTAGCCTACTTGGCCACTAACTTAGTGTGTACACCCTTAAAATTGTAACTTAAAGTGTGTACAGAGTTTGAAGTTTCCACTCAGCAGACCTGAAATTTGCTCATTGCCGAAAACAATTAGAGGGAACATTGCTCAACACACCCACTCATAGCCCATAATATCAGCACACAGCCTGTTACTCTGCTGTAAGAGGAGCTTAGGAAAATAGCTTAGTGGGGCCTAACCTAGATTTAGAAGGCCATATCGGTCTGCGTTGTTACAGTGTGTACTACTTACTGTAAAGATCCCAAATGGTTGGTTTTGGGGAACCATCACCTACTTTATCAGTGTGAGTTTACAGTAGCTCTGCGTTTTACCTCTTAAGATCAGAGTTGGTTCACAAACGGGCTTTGATCGATATGGCATTCCTCTCTGAGTTGATATCACTCACAAGACCTACCCGCTTGTGTTCTGAAAAACAACATTTCCCATAACTCCTCCGTCCCTCCTAGACCACCGGGAGGGGAGTAACAGCGCAGAGACGCCCCTGTTCCAGATGGTGGGAGACGGAGGGTCCACAGCTGACATCACCATCCCCCTGGTGTTCCTATTCAGCCAGGAGGGGGCGCTGCTCACCTCTGCTCTGGAGGACCACAGCAACGTAGACGTACTGATGCTGCCCAAAGAGAGACGGCTAGGTAAGACAACAGGTAAGAGAGGGGGCCTGTGCAGAGCCCGTGGTCTAGTAACACTGCTCCTCACCGGAGACCAGGGTTCTAGCAATGCGTCTATCATACTGTTCTCCCACTTGCCTGTCTCCCCCTCTGTTTCCAGCAGTCTAAATCAAGTGTAAAATGTACAAAATATTTTTTTTAAATAGGTGGTCTGCCTATGAGACTGAAGCTATAGGGGTTAATTATGCGAAGGAAGGTGAAACTGCCCAAAAGCCTAACTGACATTTGAATGTTGAACTCTATCAGTTGTTTGGGTTCAATGAAAAACAACACTTTGTAACTTAAATGTGTGCTAGATGTTTGAGGTGTAACAGATTACATGTTCGCCACTGACTGTCTCTCCCTGTCTTCCTTTCTTGTTCTCGCTCCGTCTTCCTCCTGATCACTACTCTCCAGACAAAGCAGACAAGCCCCTGGGGAAGATGAACATCAAGTTCCGCCTGGCGGAAGAGGGGGAGGAGGGAGAGGCCAGAGGCCCCACCCTGCAGTTTGTCCTGGAGAAGGGAGAGGTAGTGTTGGAGGAAGAGGAGTACAAACAACAAGGAGACAGCTGCTTAACACCTGGAGACGATCATATTCCATGTTCCTACGGACAAACTGCTGCCTCGCCCCCCTCCCACAGCCCCAACGACCCCAATACAGACCCCTGATCTCAGAACAGTTAGGTTCCTCAACCCCCCTCCCACTGACCAAGGGCCTGGGCTCCCCAGCACCGATCCCTGGCCAGTGTGCAGAGGCACGTTGCTGTGCCAGAGAGCACCCTGCTGCACGCTCTGGACGGGACTGACTCAAAAGGGGACCTTAGCAGTGTGACAGTCAATCCCACTGACTCCCTCACTACCCCTTGTAAAACCTGAGGGTGGTCTCGTCCAGTTGATAGTTATTGGAACTGCAGTATGTATTTATGTATAGGAAGGGATGGGCATTGGGCAGGGAGCTTGTTAGTCTTACCGTGCTACTGTAGCCTCCTCAGTTGTGTTGTGGAGATGACAGATTTAGTCAGATGATTGTAAGAGAGAGTTGATGACGTGCACATTTCAGAGAAATAGCTGAGGTAAGCGTGGGAGGGGATATTGGGCTGATAGAGGGACAACTTTGTCTGAGGCCTTGTGTTTGAGTCTCTGTACTGTAGGCTAGATTGTGTTGAGCGGCTGCACTGACAAGGGGATTGCTTTACTGTCCCCTGGAACAAGTTGGTGTCCTGTCCATTCAGTGGCGTGTGAGTGAATTTACAGTGTGGCTAGTAGTGTTATTTTGAAGATGATTAGGTGAGGAATGGGCTCTCCTGACCAAAGAGATGTCTTAACACTCACAAGAATGCTTTTAGAAAAAGGATAAGGGGCCATTTTGGGTGAACCAATGAGTTCAGTTGATTTATTTTGTACTGGTAGCTACATCAGGGAAATGGAAGAGTGAAAAAGACGTGTGTGTGTGTGTGTGTGTGTGCAATCGTTACTACACTACCAAATCAATACCTTTTATCGACCTTAGTCATGCATATTTCATTTTTCAAATGTCAGTCGGTTATGTAAACACAATATATCAGTCCGATTTCCGCAACAACTAAGAGCATTAACGCGCGAGGCTCAATTTCTCCTCCGTTTTGGGTCCCGTATAAACCACGTTGTAACATCATGAAGTGCAGCCGCGCTCATGCGCAGATACGGTGTGAGCAGTCTCG